>NC_136676.1:4796888-5436087 GCF_903797595.1 Erithacus rubecula | reverse complement strand
GTTGGAAAGAAAGGAAAAGCAGGATGCTTGTTGATGTGACATTTCGGTCTCCGCGGTGTTATTGGAGTCATAACGGGCAGGAAAAACTTGGCAGTGTTTGAATTTGAGTTAATACAGGATTGGTGGAAATTATTTCTTTTTAAAGTCTCTAAAATACTGAGTTTCTGACAGTTTAAGCTGATACATCCTTGGAGCAGCTTCTCCTCTCTCTATCCTTCTGTGATTTTTGATGCTTGTTAGCAAAAATCTTTTATGTTCAGAACACTTTGCCATTCGTGAAAGTTACAGCTGCTGATGTGAGCTTTAACTGTTTAGAATCTGGGGTGCTACACAATCTAAGAATTTAAAAAAAATTTAAAAATATTTTTTATTGAGCTAAATGCAGCAGCATTTTGAGAGCCTGATTTAATCCACCTAAGCAAGTGAATGTGGCTTTAAGGCTGAGACACCTCCTTCACTTATCCCATTATGCCTAAGTATTGCAGCATATATATGAATGTACTTGGACTAATTCCACACAAAACTGAATGCACTCAGAAGAGTTAACTCTTTCATTCAGCAGGGACATTTTTTCTAAAAACTTAAATAAGAATTTTTTCTGGTTTCCCACCCCAAAAACGCACTAAAAGAAGGAGAAGCCCCTTAAAACTCAGCATTTTATCACTAACTATATTAAAGAGATCACATATGAATTATCACATGTATTTGTATAATGTGCTACAGGAATTAAATTTTAAGATTTTTAGTAGAAAACTATGCTTTTCATGTTTATTTGCTACATAATAACATATTTCCTTTGAAACACTGTGAATGCACACTACCCCATTTGATAATGTTATAGCCAATATTTTAATTGCAATGAGGTAAATAGTGAATATACACAAAGAGATTTTAATACCTCATTAGGATGCCCACATTAGGATGTCACAGCCCTAAACAAGACTGCTTTTATACCTGCATACAAATGATATCATAGAGAGCCAGAATACAGATCACATCCCACTGAAAGTAGTAAGCAGCTTGACATAAACTGTAAAATGTGACATTAAAATGGATAAATTAATGAGAAATTATGGGCATGTCTGTATTACTAAATTTTAGTGTTGATGGAAGTTTTAAGACTGCAGTATTGCCTTAAGAATTCATTCCTGTTTCAGAGTAACCTTTTGCAATTTTTTCAGATCATTCAGATAAATTAACACATGCAAAAATTTAAACTTTAATCTTGTCGAACATAACAGAAAGGTCAACTCTGATATGGCTTTGACTGCATGTGTTTTTGGAGAGGTATGAAAGGGTTATTCCAGAAATATGAAAGGGTTATTCCATTTCTGATGGAATTTGGGACCTGCCCCTACTTCCAGGGCCTGACAGATTTTATTTAGTCTTAATACTACTGCTGCTGCAAAACCTATAAAAGGATACTGAAGGAAGTCTGGTGGGCTGGAATTTTGGAAGAAGTGGCAATAGATGTCCCAGATTTCCTCTCATCAGGCAGTTTTGGGTTGTTTTTCTTTCCTCTGGGCAGTGCAGTTTGGGTTTCTCCTGATTGAGGAGAACTGGCTGCACAGATGAGGGGGATGCAATTAAGTCTTGTTTTCCACAGCGACAAAAAACCAATAAGAGCAGTATAAAAATTGTTGTTTGAAGAAATGCTCCATTCTTTGATCACTAGTTTTTAACTCTTCCAGCAGCACTAGCAGGGATTCTCAGGAGCTGATTTTGGGGCAGCAGTGTGTGTGAGTCACTGCTTGCAGTGGAAGGGCAGTGCCTGCAGGAGCACACTGGCACTGTGGTGTGGGACAGAGCTCTGGGGGCTCTGTCTGAGCTGGGCTGGGCTGCTGGGAATGCCTCAGCCTGCTGCAGGAATTACTGCAGAGCCTTGGCAGCCAGGGGATAACAAGGCAGTTTTATGTTGGCAGTGTGAGGAGGGATCACTGGGCCTGGTTGACTTTTTGGTGGGGAGGGATCTCAGATTGTTGTTTGGCACTTTGGGTAGAGTGGATAAAGTGGCCATAGCAACCTACACTGGAATAATGATTTAAAAACCTCTCCTGTTAAAGTCAGCTGCAGGATGTCTGGCTTCTTCATTTACCCTCACTTTGATTTAATTCACTTACATGTTCTTTTGTTACATGTGTAAAAACATAGATTTTTTTTTTTTTTTTGATGCTTAGTGCAACACAGAGGCTTGATATCAGACATGATTAATGGGTTTTAATTATGCAAAGTTTCTACCACTGTTATAATGTGAAAGTGTAGATGTAAAACATTTTTTATACATTGTCTGCTTAACATGTGCCAGTGTTCTCCAACACAGTCAGTTTGGGTGCTTTTTATACATAATTATGTAGTACAAACTTCTGGCAGTTTTGTTTGGGTGATCTCTGTCAAAACCTGAGATTCTGAATAGACTTATTCTCTAAAAATGATTTGCCAATGTCACACTGTAATGTGTTCCATATGCTTGAGGTATTTGTTTTCCTAACATTCATTTAAAAAGAACTGCATTTAGCTGAATTCTGGGTGTGAAGTGTAACCTTCAGCTATTATTGTAATTCTGGGTATTCTAAAATTATTACTGAACATCTGTTAGGTGACTGGGATGGGCTGTTGCTACTAGAGAACTGCTACTTGCAGCAGGGATTGATCCTGGAACTGATACTGTGCCTTGTGGCTTGCAGAGAGCATACTGTGGCCAGTGCAGTGAAAGGATATGGGGGCTCTCAAGGCAAGGCTACAAGTGTATCAACTGCAAGCTGTTGGTCCATAAACGTTGTCACATCCTTGTCCCACTGACCTGCAAAAGGCATATGGTGAGTGTGTTCTGGCCAGGGCTGAGGGGTGCAACTCTGCCCTGTGCTGCTCAGGTGGGTCCTGAGTACTGAAATGGGGACATGGCTGTGGATTTGTAACTCTTGGCAGTATTTGGGTTTCAGTTTCTGCACAGGATAAGCCTTTGGATTGTGAGCAGAGGGAAAGTGAGAAGGAAAGCTTGTGATGTGCCTTCAGTGTGCTCAAGCTTGAATTTGACTTCTCCATTAGACACTGACAACCTCAGAAGTTATTGCTTTTAGCCTGTGGGAATGTTTTAAGAACTAAGACACTGATGCAATTTCTGCACTGCTCTTTTCAGAAAGGCTTTTTTTCCTTTCCTGTTGCTGCCATCTGAATGTCTCCAGTACTGTTCTCTTCCTCTCCATGGCCCTCATTCCAGTGCCAATGCTGGTGTCTTTCCTAGGTTTTAAACATCAAAACATTTGTGTATCTGAATTCTGGCCCTTTCCTGTATTCATCCCCAGTATTTCACTGGTAGTTGTATCATGTTTTTTGTGACTCAAAACTTAAACCAGTAATTTTCTTTGCTGATACTGGATGTGACTTGCCTTGACATCACCAATTCTCTGCCAATTAATTTCTGCATGCTGCTATACTTCCTGGAATAGTCCTGCTTGTCTTGGATGAGTCCAGGGTCCAAATCAATATAAAATATCTATTATTGTGACCTTCACAAATTTATGCATCATGAGCAACAATTCATGTTTTTATTAAGCAGGAAAGGAATATGCCAGTGCTCTAAATGGAGTGTGTAACATCATTCTGAAGTGTTTACTTGATTGTAGTTCCATGTGAAACACTCAGAGGCCTTTATTTAATAGAAGAATAGTAGAATAATAGTTTGAACTTTGCTCTAAAATACACCACTCTTACTTTTAGAAGACAGCCAAGCATCTGTTGTAGCTGCAGAGAATGACTAATGTAACATTTAGGTTTTGGTAGCCTGGTTTTATCACACATTACAAAATGTTAATATTTGGACACATAGTCTCCAAAGTGCAGCTCTCACAGGGGAGGCTGTGAGGCTCTCAGGGAGCTGCAGTTGGAGCAGGGCTGGGTGTGACCTCTGTGTTTGGCAGGATTCGGTCATGCCTGCCCAGGAACCTCGCTTAGATGACAAAAACCAAGAGGCTGATCTCCCTTCAGAAGACACTGATGGAAGTGAGTACTTTGCTACTTTAGAATCTCTCTTGCCTTCATTTTTTTTCCTCTTCCTGTTTACAAAAGTGAAAAAATATGTCCTGCAATATTTAAAGCAAACTGACCATAAGCTACTAAATATCTTTCTGTTTATTGATGTTTTAAGCTATTTCAATGGAGGCCTTTATAACCACACTACTTTGGTTTCTTTTCCAGTTCCCTACATTCCTTCAAACAGGAAACATGACACTATTAAAGATGACTCTGAGGTATGTTTTTAAAGTATTTTTGCAATTTGTATTTATGTACTCCAAATCACAGAATGAAATAGGTTAGAAAAGACCTTTGAGATCATCAAGTCCAACCTAATCATTCAACTTTTTATAAAACAGCTGATTATTTGTTCTGGGCTTTCTGCTGCCCTTTTCAAAAATCTGGTTGTTTTTTTTTCCCTGAAAGTTCATAATTTTTTGAAACATTTTAATTGGAATTTTTTTCAGATTTCTTCTGTGTTCATCTGTTTTTATTCCACTCATGATCCAAGATACCTTTTAACATTTTTGTTTTCTCATTCCATTTGTTAAAATTACAGTGATTTAGCAGAGGGTTTGACTTCTGTGGTCCTTGCAACAAATGGTGGCTTTGCCATTGCCTTGTATGCTGTCCCTAATGGATGCTCACCCTTTGTCACCCTCAGGCAATTGCTGTGGAACTTGGTTCAGTCTGATAATCCATTAACTACCCAGCTCTCTGAGAGGGGTCATATAAATAATACCTAAGCATTTATAGACAGCTCCTGTGGAAACACAAGCAGAATAATATACACTTAAACTCTTTTTTTCAGGTCCTTTGTAGAAGATCTGGCTCAATCTCTGCACATGAACAATGTTATCCCTTTAGAGCAGTCTGAAAAATCTGAATATGCTTCAATTCTAAAAGGCTTAAAGACATTTCTTTTGAGAATGCTTCTGGCATGTTTAAAATAAATAGGGTGCACTCTGCAGAACACTGGCAGTTGGTCTGATGTTCCCCTCTAAGCAAGGCTGCACCTTTTCCCTTTGCTTCCACTACAATACTTGTCACTACCATTCCTTTCACACTTGAGTAGCTCCTGCTCCTGGGTGACTGCCTTATTTCCTTATTTTCAGTCATGTGGCTACAGATTTTTATCTCAAATTCAGAAATGGAAGGGTAGAAATGAAAAGCACATCAGAGAATTTTAATTGCTCACTTTGGCTGTGGTCAGTGCTCAGGTTTGTGTTTAATTTTGCTAGGTGCTGATTGCTCAACCATCCTGAATTATGCTGCTGATTGTCCCACCTTACCTTTTGAGCTGTACTGAAGTAATTTTAGGTATCCTGCAGAAAGGAGTTGGTGTTCAGGGAGCTTTGTCTAGAATCTTTAAGCTTAGAGCAATCTCTTCTAATAGCAGACAATCCTAGATCAAGATTCTTTATATAAACACTTTCCACAGTTCTGCAGAATGCTGATCTGTCTGCAAGTACAGTAGTGAGGTCAGATAAAAATAGGCCACAGAAGTGTGTCAAAGCCTTGGGTATATTGGTAAAACCTGAAAGTCCAAGTACCTGATGCTGCTCCATCTCCAGTCCCTTGTTTTCACATCTAATTTCAGCAAACAGCCAGGAATGATAAAATTTCTCTTTTTAAAAAAATTAATTTAAAACCAGCATTCTTCATAGTGGAGTATTTCCTGCAAATTCTCAACCTTGAGAAATTGAGATCTGCTTCTGTGTGTTCCTGGGAACCTGTTAGAAATCTTAATTTTCCTTAAAATGATAGTAAACTGAACATAGTTGTTGCCTAAATTGAAACCAAGACAGCTATATTCATTAGCATATTAGTGTTTCCTTATTCATCTTATTTTTAGATAGCCTTTATTAATTTGTGCTGTATCTCAGAATATGAACAATGCTGCTCACTTTGTACAAAGGATACAATGTACATGGCTTGAGGTTCAGGAATTTGGATAAACCTCATTTCTCAAGGCCTTCTGCTTTCCAGGAGGGAATATGAAAATGATTAGTTGGATGAAGTAGTGCCTTGAAAAAAAGAGTAACTTTTAGTAAGAGCAAACCCAATGGAAACCAAACATTTCTAAACAAATGTGTTCCAATCAGCATCCAGCCCTGGTTGCCAGTGCCAAGCAAAGTCAGCAAATTCTGTCCAGTGCCTAAAGATCTCTCTGCTTTAATACTTACTTGCTATGGAAATGTCTTCAGTTTCTAGCATCTGTTTCTTTTTATACAGGATCTCAAACCAGTCATTGATGGAATGGATGGAATTAAGATTTCTCAGGGGCTTGGGCTCCAGGACTTTGATTTGATCCGAGTTATCGGCCGTGGAAGTTACGCCAAAGTTCTCCTAGTTCGGTTAAAAAAGAATGATCAGATTTATGCTATGAAAGTAGTGAAAAAAGAGCTGGTCCATGATGATGAGGTAAAAGTCTGTGTTAATTGCATTCTGTTACATATTATGAAAACTTACTATGCTTTAATAAAAAACATTCAGCTAAGCAAGAAGCTCGTGTTTCAGACAACTTCTCTGGCAGAGAAGTTTTTCTGACTTTTGAACTCGTTTGTCATCAACTGTGCATGAAGCACCAGGATAAAATCTGAGAGAAATGTACCTTATTTTAATAACAATTAACAATTACTAATAGTCTTGGTAGAAATCATGTATTGAACGTTCCAACCTGGATGTGCTAATCTGTAAGTGATGAGATAAATGGGGTGGAATTTGTGCACTCAATTTTGAAAGAAAGCAAATGCATTTTCCAAAGCAAAATCATTGTCTGTGTGTCAGAAAAGGAGCTGAAACTTTCTTCTTACACTCATATTGGCAGAGCCTATTCCAAGTGACTCAGTATTCTGAAGTATTTATTCCATGAATTCAAAAATTATGCTGTTGCCTATTGAGATTCCAGTGGTTTTGTCTGCCACAGAAATCTGCTGCATTTTCAAAATCCTTTCTTTTCTTTTTTAATACAGGATCTCAAATGCACAAATTTAGGGGAAAAAAAGAAAATAAATAAGGAAAAAAACCTAAAACCCTTCTTTTTTTTTTTTTTTGCAATAATACACTTCTCTGAAGGTAGGATGTTTGGGCAAAAACCACCCAAACATTAATTTAAGTGCTCTTTGTGTTGGTTGTTTCAGTCAGTTGCTCTGGCTGTCATCTTTGTCATTATTCCAGAGGCTGAGCTTAGTTCTCCTAAAATACTTTGGTTTTCTCATTTATTTGATGTTTCTTTTTATGACCCAAGATGAGGCTGTTGTGTGGTTTATTTACTGTTTCCTTTTTAACATGTGTTTTTCCAAGAAGGTGGGAGCCAAAGCCAAGGCTTGTTTGATGAGTTGTGCAGCTGTTTGAGAACCAGAGGTAGATGAGTAAAATCTTTCTAGAATTGTGGCTCTCATCATTACATAGAATATAGAACTAATTGGTTTTTCTTTTCTCTAAGATAGGCTGTCTAATGAAATTCTGGGAATTGATAGGAAATTCACTGAATTCTCTGAGTGTATAAGATATTGCAAGTAATGAAATTTTCACCTTAGAAGTGTTCCACAAAGAAAGAAAATCAATTACATAGCAAGTATCAGCTATGATTAAATGAGCTGGTGCTTTCCAGGGTATGGCTGGTAGTGTAGAGAAATGAGATGGAGGGAAATCAAATACCTGGGCTTCTGTTCAGGTTTGCTGAGGTTAGTTTTGTTAAGTGGAGCACTAGTATAATCCTAATGCCAAGTACACAAGTGCACTAATGAAGAGTTAATTTAAAGACTCTTAAAGAGAAGCTCATTTAGTTAAACCAAGAAGAAGGTGACATATTTAGTGCTTTATTCAAAATTGGATTTTTGGCTCTGGATTTTGGTCTGGACTCAGGTTTACCCTTCCAAGGTGATGTACCTTAATGAGGGTCCACACACAAAACCTAACAAGTTTATTTAATTTGATGGTGACAGTTCTTGGTTTCCTCTGAGACTTCAGTGTCAGCATCCATCCCTGACAGGAAGGGCTGATTCCTCAGTCTCTGTATTTATTGAGTCCAGATTGGTTGGGAAGCTGGGAGTATCTGTGGTAAATGGAGAATTTTTAGAACAATTGCAGTTCTGCTATATTGGCAGGGTCCTGAGTGTTTGCAGGGTGGCACATGATCAGTGCATTGCATGAAGGGTGAATATCTGCTGCTAAACCCAGCTGTCTGTGATGTTTAAATTGTGTGGGGGTATATGAAGAAAAGCTTAAATGCTTTGTTATCACAGCTCTGCATTTTGCAGCACTGTGCCAGTAATCATGCAAACTGTGGTAGGATTTTATGATGTGGTTTTGCACTGGGTATTCAGGACTTCTCCCTGTTGAAGGATTAAAGATATCTGTGATGCTTTTAATGATTTTGGCTGGACCAAGAAAGCAGGTTTTGGTAGTTTCATTGAATTAAATTTGAATTTCAGATGAGGAGATGAAGTTCAGTTCACTTGAACCTTTTAAAAGCTGGAGATTCACATTGCTTGTGTTGCTGGCATGAGCTGCTTCAGCAGCTTTGGGATCATTTATCTAAGAACTGAATTGATTTCCATGCAGCAGTGTGAGCAGTTTATCAAATATTACAGATGTATGTTATTAACAATGGCTTAGATTTTGTGCAGGCTTTCCTTAAATGGTTAAATAACTTCTGAATATATAACTGAATTACAATGTTTTATAATTTCCTCCAGATTTTGAGGGGTCTTTGCCTTTCTAAAGAGCAATGTAACAATGAGTGTGTGTAAGGCAGCACTGTGATGTTCACAGGTGTTTTTCTGGGAATACCCACAGTGGTTATCCAGCAGGAGTTCTGATTGTTCAATTACTCTATTTCAGGATATTGATTGGGTACAGACAGAGAAACATGTGTTTGAACAGGCATCCAGTAACCCATTCCTAGTTGGTTTACATTCATGCTTTCAAACAACAAGTCGGTAAGAAAGATCTGAAATTCTTTCTTTCTTTTTTTTTTTTTTTTTTTTTCCCTTGAGAATCTTGATCATTGTGCTAAACTCTTTCTAAAGCAAATGTAACCACTGCCATCACACAGCCAGCAATTTTTGGAAGGAAGCATTAGCATTGTCAGAGATTCAATGCTGCACAAAGTCAGTTCTAGGGGGGGTAGCTCAGGAAGGAGTGTGGAGAAAACTCTGATGTCCTGGGTCAGACCTGAAGGGAGAGGGGGAAGGAGAAAGAGCAGGAGCTGTCCTGCCTTCCTGAGCACAGCCCTGTGAAATGGGGAACACTGAGCTTCCCAACAGTTTACAGCACCTCCTGCTGAGGAGGCCAGATCAGTTCTCAGCAGTTCAGTTTTCCTAAAGAGCCTGAGAGTTGGGCTGTGCAGTAATAACCTTTTAATGATAATAAACCCCTACCTGCGCAGTGGCATTGTTACCTGTGAGGCTTAAAAGCCTCTAGCACATATCAAAGCAGTGTGTGATTTTTGAAAGTGCTTATTTAACTCTTAACTACTTAGAAGTACAAATTCTTTGTCCCTGTGTGCACAATCCAAACTGGATTATTTGCTGTTTATTTTGCAACTGGAATATGAAGTAAACAAGAATTTTTGTGTCCATGCCTGAATATGTTACTGGGGAATTGGGATGTGGTTTGGTGGTGGTTTGGGATATTTTTTGTTTTCAAGGCACCTGTTTGCTGTTACACTTTTATAATGCCTCGTGCAATATGTCATAATCAGAAAATTGTAATTTTATCCAACTTACTTGCAAAGTAAGAGTGTAGAGTGCAAGGTTTTAAAAAGTTTTCATGGATTATCCAGTCCTTTATCCTTAGGAATAATCACCTGTTTGTTGCAGTGTGTGTTGTCAAATTTTAAAATACAAAGCCATGCACTTTACCATTTCTTCAGTCCCCAAATTTTCACCTCCCTAATGGTCAGAGCCAGAGGAAATCTTTCCAGCAGGTAAAACAGAGATGGAGGAGGTAAAGGAGCTGTGTCAGTGTTCTGAAGGTACATGGACCAAGGAGTGTTTGGAAGCAGGGAGAAAGAAATCAAGAATGATCTCCAAAGGTCACTGAGGATTTGGCCAAAACAAACTTATCAGAAATAATAAATAAACCTTTAGACAACTGATAAACTGTTGGGAAAGGCTCTTAAGTTAAAGCAGTGCTCCCAAACTTTCTCACCAAACACAAAGTGGAATTGTACACCTGGTATAAGAATTCAAGTGGTCAGGCAGGGCAAGGGATTGAAAAGGACATTTCTTGTAACTTCTGAAACCCAGAAAAAGGCTGAGTCAGCAGCAGGATCCTGTGCATTCCTCTTTGGCAGCTACACTGACAGAGCTGAGGAGGAGAAATAGGAAAAAAACTCCACACTGAACATAATCAAAGCTTTCTGTATTCCTGATGTACATTTGAGTCCTGCTTTTCCAGCCCAGCTGCCTCTTGCAGTGAAACTCTAGTTTTTTTTGTTGGTAACTTCAGCCATTTGCCATGGATATAAGCATAATGGCATGAATTCACAATTTGATTATAGCTGTAATGTTATAAAATCATAATTATGACCTCATTTACATAGAGCAGGAAAAGCACAAAACCAATTCTGAGTGAATAAATTCATCAACATCAGATTGTGTTAAGTGGCCCAAAGAAAATGAGTTGTAATAGAACAAGTTATGACAAGGGTGCTAATGGGGAGAAAGTTGCAAAAAATGTTCTTTCTCTTGAATATAGTTTTAAATAAGTTTTTAACCTAAATCTGTACCTAAATGTGAGGCTAACTGATGCTGTATGTAGCTGTTAATTGTTTCAGATACTATGATGCTTGCTTCATTATTGTAATGAAATATTTGCCTTGGATTTGTCCAGAATTACCAGATAAGTGTCTCCCAAGGATGGCAACAACCTGAAACCTCCATCCTGAAAAGCTGGTGGTGTTTTCAGTAAATCCTTCTAAATCCAGCAAGGCCTGCCCCTAATGACACATTTGAATATGACTTGACAAGGAAGTTGAAATTGCAAATTCTGAATGGTGATAAACACTGGGGACTTGTAAATAGGATAGGAAAGCAAAAAGCATCAGGAGTGCTGTAATAAAATACTCATGGCATTGTTATGTATTTTGTTTGTTGCTTATTTAATTTCAGTTTAGCATTTATCTTCCTGGGGAGGCCACTCAGAGTCCTGCCAGCTGGATTTTATCCAATAGATTTTCCTGGTTGAAGTTCTAACACTTTATTAGTGTTTCAAATGAAGAATCCTTTTTCAAGGAACCAAAAAAAAATCACCAGCTGGAGTGATCTGAGAGACTAGAGCATGTGTTCTCCAAATGGAAGGTTTTCCAGTGTGTGGATGTGTGGAAAGGAGTTTGCAGCTCATGGAAAATGAGGTGTGCAAGGAAATGCTGCTCCCTGAGCCAGCCCAGCCATCCCCAGGAGCTTTCCCTCAGCATCTTCCTATCCTGAGCTCTCTGTGGCCTGGATCATGTTTTTCCAGGGATGAAAGCTTTCCTGCAGACTGTAATAGAAACCCTTCTCTGCCCAATTCCACCTGGATCTCTGTCCCCTACTGACTTTTCCATTCTTTGCAGCAGCCTGCTTCAAACACTCATTCTCCAAAGGAACAAATGAGCCCAGAGCTTCCATCTGGTGCCTGTGTTGTGTAGTGTCACACTTGTTTAATTCACACAGCTATAATTAATTAATTTCATTAATTTATACAGATAAAGGTGGTAGCATTTAAATAAAGGGAGTGTTCTTACATAATATACATCAAATAAATGCTTTCTTTTTTTCCTTCTTCAGTAGCTTCTGTAATTACAAGAAATCTAGAAATCTGAATCAAGAGTGGAAGTGAAAATGGCTCAGATGGGAAGAATAAAAACAGCTTTTCTGGAGAGTGTCCTTGGAATGCATTAATTGTGCTCTATAATTTCAGATTGTTCCTTGTCATAGAATATGTGAATGGGGGGGACCTCATGTTCCATATGCAACGGCAGAGGAAACTTCCTGAGGAACATGCAAGGTACTTCCTGCCCCAGGGCACTGCTTGCTTCTCTTTCTGCTTTCATGGACTTGGATTCTTAAGTTTAGAATGTCCTGCCTGGGAAGAAATACAAATTTTATATTTTTGAAGGATATGAGTTTTTTAGAGAGCGAGTAGTTCATCAGTAGTAGAAGTTATTCCAATTTACTCCTCTTTATTGCTTCATATTTAGGTGATGCCTCTTTGATCTGTTGATAGAACATGGAATATTCTGCCTAATTTGCTGTGATGTTGAAATAAACAGTGATGGTGGGAGAAGATTAAACATCTAGTTTGTGTGGCCTTGCACTACACAAAGGTTTATTGTCACTCTGAAGAAGAGGAAAATATAAAGATCTTCCTTCTTGCTATGTGGAATAAAGAATAAATATTTTCTTAATTAGTAGAATGAATTTAGGGAATGATCTTATAAGTGTCTTTATGAAAAAATATAGCTTGGTTTTTTTATGCTATTGATACATAAAAGTTGGCTGTAAATTATGTTTTTAGAATAGATATTTATATTACACCAGCTTTTTTTACCAACTTATTGCTAATATGAACTTTCTCCTTCTTAATTTCAGGTTTTATGCTGCTGAAATTTGTATTGCTTTAAACTTCCTACATGAAAGAGGCATCATCTACAGAGATTTAAAACTGGACAATGTTCTCTTGGATGCAGAGGGTCATATCAAATTAACAGATTATGGCATGTGCAAGGTAGGATTTTCCTGACCTTTCTTCTGTCATTCTTAGAGAACACTAAGAAAATTCTTCTTTATATTAACACTAGTGTTACTGAAAAACTTAACTGTTGAATAGAACCACATTTGGAACTGAATTGTAACAGAAGTTTTTTTTCCCAACATCTATTTGAAAAGGACTTCCAAATTGTTTAACTGATTTTTTAAATGTATCTGTAATTTGTTTTGTGAAAGGAAGCTCCTTAAACTCAAGTAACTTAGGTTTTAAGTCTGCTTAAAGGAAATACCCATAAAAGGAGGTCATATTTAATTTATGAAATGATTTCTGCATGTAGGAAGGTTTGGGCCCAGGTGACACTACAAGCACTTTCTGTGGGACACCAAATTACATTGCACCAGAGATCCTCAGAGGAGAAGAATATGGTAAGTCATGACTAAACAACCTATAGTTACAATAAATATAGCTGTAGCTTGGTTCAAATACAATTTTTTGACTTAAACATTTCTGTGTTAATATATAACAAAACTTGAGTGCTTGTTGCAGTTTAATTTTTTTCCTGAAATAAAGGGATTTTTCCTCTACCAATCACTAATTTAACTTCTTTTAAATCATACTTGGCCTGAAAAATATTTATGAAATGATATTATAGGAAAACATTTTAACTGCAGCATTGCTGCCTGCAGACACCATTTGTCATCCCAGCTGAGAAAGCTCAGACTTGGTGATGGTGTAAATCATGTCAGTGGTTTCAGTACTAAAACCAGGCCATCAGTCTTGGTTTGTGAGAGAAGAGGAGAAGGCAGGGGGGTGCTGTCTGGGCTGGGGGTGCTGTCTGGGCAGGGGTGCTGTCTGGGCAGGGGGGGCTGTCTGGGCAGGGGGGGCTGTCTGGGCAGGGGGGGCTGTCTGGGCAGGGGGGGCTGTCTGGGCAGGGGGTGCTGTCTGGGCAGGGGGTGCTGTCTGGGCAGGGGGTGCTGTCTGGGCAGGGGGGCTGGCTCAGCAGGGGGGCTGTCTGGGCAGGGGGGCTGTCTGAGCAGGGGGTGCTGTCTGGGCAGGGCAGGGGGTGCTGTTTGGGCAGGGGGTGCTGTTTGGGCAGGGAGTGCTGTTTGGGCAGGGGGTGCTGTTTGGGCAGGGGTGCTGTTTGGGCAGGGGGTGCTGTCTGGGCAGGGGGTGCTGTCTCAGCAGGGGTGCTGTCTCAGCAGGGGGGCTGTCTGGGCAGGGGGTGCTGTCTGGGCAGGGGGTGCTGTCTGGGCAGGGGGGGCTGTCTGGGCAGGGCAGGGGGTGCTGTCTGGGCAGGGGGTGCTGTCTGGGCAGGGGGGCTGTCTGGGCAGGGGGGGCTGTCTGGGCAGGGGTGCTGTCTGGGCAGGGGGGGCTGTCTGGGCAGGGCAGGGGGTGCTGTCTGGGCAGGGGGTGCTGTCTGGGCAGGGCAGGGGGTGCTGTCTGGGCAGGGGGTGCTGTCTGGTCAGGGGGGCTGGCTCAGCAGGGGGTGCTGTCTGGGCAGGGGGGGCTGTCTGGGCAGGGCAGGGGGTGCTGTCTGGGCAGGGGGTGCTGTCTGGTCAGGGGGGCTGGCTCAGCAGGGGGTGCTGTCTCAGCAGGGGGGCTGTCTGGGCAGGGGGTCCTGTCTCAGCAGGGGGGCTGTCTCAGCAGGGGGCTGGCTCAGCAGGGGGTTGGCTCAGCAGGGGGCTGGCTCAGCAGGGGGTTGGCTCAGCAGGGGGCTGGCTCAGCAGGCTGTGTGTGCCCTGCAGGGTTCAGTGTGGACTGGTGGGCACTGGGGGTGCTGATGTTCGAGATGATGGCGGGACGGTCCCCGTTCGACATCATCACTGACAATCCCGACATGAACACTGAGGATTACCTCTTCCAAGGTACAGCCTTTGGGCTTCAGGCTGCTCCTTTGGGGGTGACATCCAAAGGGACAGTTTGCATGGCAGAGTTGGGCTTTCCTTTCCCAGAGTTACCCCCACCACGCCTGTGAAGTTGCCAAATCCATAACAGTCAAAACTGCTTTAAAGCAGTTCCTGCAGTTCTGTACCAGAATCTGTCATGCTCTTCTTGAAGGGCTGATATAAAATCAATTTCTGTTTAAAATCACACTTTGCCATATACTGAGGATTGAAAGTTTTATTTCCTGTTTGCACAACAAATAATAGCAAAAGATAGTGAAGGTAACATGTCCCTTAGGAAATCTTGCAATGTCAATTGAACAATGCCTTGAATTCCTGTAGCTCTTTCTGTTTGCATGGTTTTAAATAATTTCTTTATCTTCTATTTTTTAAGTAGTGCCATGCTGAATTAAAAGTGTTTGCATTGAAATCATGCTCTATGTCACAAACCAAAAGTCAATATTGCTGTTTTTAAACCTGTCACAGTTATTCTGGAGAAGCCAATCCGGATTCCAAGGTTTCTTTCTGTCAAGGCTTCCCATGTGTTAAAAGGATTTTTAAACAAGGTAAATAACATTCTCTTATTTTTAGCATCTGAAAGCTGGAAGTCAGAGCTTCCTGTTGAAAGTGATCCAGTTAAGAAGTTAATCTGCTTACTATTAAGAAAAATCTATAAAACCTTGGTATATCCTCTATGTTAAAAATCCCACTTAGTTTCAAAATTACTGAGGAAATTCCACAGCATAGACTTGATGTTCAACTAGGTGCAGGCTTTTAAAAAATAACTCTAGCTTTGTTTATAAACTCTTTTCTGTAATAGCTTAATTAAATGAGTAAAAATTGATTGAAATCTGAAGAACCATTATCATGAATGGAAAAAAGGATATGAAAAATACATTGATAAATAAATTAAATTTTGAACAATTTTTATTTAGCAATAAAACTAAAATTCAACATTCCTTGCTAGCCAGAGTGTGTTTATCCCAGCAGAGTCTGCACAGTCATGGGAATGCTGGAGTCATCTCTGTGGGCTTTTGGCAAACGTGGGCTGGAAGAGGCTTGGAGTGTGTAATTCCAGTGTCTGTGTTTTCCACAGGATCCCAAAGAAAGGCTTGGCTGCCAGCCCCAGACAGGATTTGCTGATATCAAGTCTCACACGTTTTTCCGCAGCATAGACTGGGATCTGGTAAAAATCAGTCCTTGTGTTTCTGGGTGTTCAAAAGGAATAATTCAGGGATTTATTCAGTGTGTGCATAGGAATAACCCTGTTAGAAATTGTAGAAGTGTGAAAATAGTGGTCATAGTGTATCAGAACCCAGCTGAATGGACCAGTTCTGTGACTCCTGAAATCACTAGGATTATTCAGGATTTAGTGATTTGAGGAGGAGTGAGCAGGATCATTCCCTTTGTGGATGTGGCAGGAGAGCAGTGGGATTATTTATAAAGGGGCTTTGATTGCAGTTTGCAGGTTTTCTTCAGTACTGCTGAGATGAGGAAGGGTTTTGGTTCATGGTGAAAAAGATGACTTGCATTTCACTGGGTTTGCAAGCATAAAATTGTATCAAAATTGGTGTTTTAAATCTTCTGCTACTTGGTAATTGTGTTACCTTCTGTCTTCACTGTGGAAACCATGCCAGAAATGCCATAGTAACATTTATTGACACTTGAGCAATGAAGCTGTAAAGTCTGGAGCACCTCCCTCCCAGCATTACATTTTTAATAGGTTAAGAATAGTTAAGAATTGAAAAGTGTGTCTGTAGTATTTCCATAGTCTGGGAAGGCTGCAGGAAGTGTAGGAAGAGGCAGCACTAACATGAAAGAGTTCAGATGAGTGAAAGCTGCACAGTTCCATTTTCCCTTTGAAGCTGCTGTTCTGAATTTCATTGTAACATTCTTCAGAGAACACAGTGCAGAAGGAGCCCCTGCTTTGAGACCTGGTGTTTACAAAATTATCCCTCTAATGAGGCCTGGCTCTAATTTTGTTAGACATCCCTTGCTTGGAGTTTTCCCTTCAACCTGAGTGGTTTTGTTTTTTGTGATTTTTTTTTTTCCCTTCTTTTTTGTGTGATTTTAAAATTTTTTTTTTAAATTTTGTTGGAGGTTTTTGAGGTTTGGGGTTTGTTTGTTTTTTTTTTAATTTTATTTTTTTCCTATCTTATGGTGCAGCTCACTGGGTGTGTGGAGCAGAACATCAGTTTGTTCTGCCTTGCAGTTTTTTGAGAGAGAGGGGAATAAGACAATTGTTGGATTTGTATTTTTTCTATTTGTAGAAAAAACTCTTCATTTAAATTTGTACTTCTTGGTCAACCTTTGTGCTGATGGAATTTTTTACATTTTCTAACATTTTTTATGGCTCAAAACTTTAATTCCTAATTTTTCTTTTAAAACCAGGTAGAATTGGGTTATTTGTTTAGTGTGCTCAGGAGGACCAACATCATATAAATCTGAAGTTAAATTTCTAATAAGTTTTGGCAAATGCACTCAGGAAAAAATGAGAAAATACTTGGAAACCTTTTCTAGTTATTAGAATCTCCTACTCACCACCTGCATTTCAAAGAAACCATTTGGACTTAAAAGCTTTTCCAAATCTTTTCAAGTTGTAACCTAAGGAAACAAGTCTAACACTGACTTAAAACTTGTTCTGTGTGAAGCTTGAGCTAAATGGAAAAATAAATACAGGGAAAGTGAGCACACAGCCCAGGAACATTTTTCCTGGTGTTAGTCATCCAAAGTGTGTGGCACAGCCCAGAACACTTCAGATGGCTCAGCAGCATCCAGGGCAGCTCTTTTTTGGATTGTTTTGGGATTTTCAGTCTATTCTTATCTCATTGCCTATTTTTTGGTGTTTAACCATTATGTGCTGGAGCAGGAACTACAAGGCAATAGCTCCTGTTTGCAGTGAGGTACTTTCTAGAGCTGCACCACTTATTTTTTCCCTCATTTTCTCAAGTTAAAGGCTGCAAGTTCTCTCTCTGGCTGATTTAAGAGGGTTTTTGTGCTTTACTGAGTAAAACAAAGGAGGAAGTCTGATGTTTAACCCCTTGTGGAATAGTGCCTGGCTGTTGGATGTGACTGTGTGGCAACAACTCACAGGGACAGACAGTCCTGCCACC
This sequence comes from Erithacus rubecula, assembly GCF_903797595.1. Taxonomy (NCBI): domain Eukaryota; kingdom Metazoa; phylum Chordata; class Aves; order Passeriformes; family Muscicapidae; genus Erithacus; species Erithacus rubecula. The sequence goes on along the minus strand of NC_136676.1, from coordinate 5,418,380 downwards.
TTACTTCAGTTTTTAAATATTCATTTTGCTGATTCCTTCACATTGCCATCCTTGTTATTTCTTCCTCAAAACTGATTTCCTGGTGCTGTCTCAGACCTGATCATCAATGGGATGTTGGTGTGTTAATGCACAACCCTGTGACAGTGTCATCATCATCTTCTCTCTCCATCTGTACTTGTGCTCTTGTCTGAAACCTGAAATCCAAGATTTTTCTGTGATTTATTCCCTGTTTTGTTTGCTCTGTACAAGCATCATGAGAGACCCTGGCCTTAAAATCAGGTTTTTATCTGATGTTGGTAATACAAGTGATCATTTTGGTCAGTGGTGACTATTACTAACTCTCATACACTTACCTGTGCTAAGTTAGATTGTGGAGATTTATAGCCTAGACAGTTTTTTAACTGAATATAAATGTTAGAATTAGAGTGTTGGTGTCTGTGCTACTATAAATTGGACTATGTGACAGATTGCACACAAATGCAGGAAGAAAAGTAGGTCGATTTCTCAGGAACAAAAGTAAATATATTGTGCTAACTGCTTTATTGCAGCACTATGGGAATTTATCAATCCTGAGGCTAATCTGCCAATTTAGAGAAGACTCCAAAGGCTGAATTATTTGTGGATTTTAATTTTAAGCTGCAGAGCAGTAACTGTATTGGTGTCTGCCTGGCGTGTAGGGTGTACTACTCGATATTTCAATGTTCCTTTCCAATGGCATTTACAGCAGCTGGATTTGAGTTTCCTGAGGGATGCTGTAACTCTTCCACACTGTAATTTTTTCCCTTCCCCCATATTTTGGGTAGCTGGAGAAGAAGCAGACGACGCCCCCGTTCCAGCCGCAGATCACGGACGATTATGGGTTGGATAATTTCGACACGCAGTTCACCAGCGAGCCCGTGCAGCTCACCCCAGATGATGAGTATGTGCTGCTTTGCTAGAAATTAATTCAGGAATTACCTGCAAATCACTGAGAGACTGTCCCAGTCTGGGGTTTCTCCTTTGCCCTGAGATCACCCCAGAGGGACATGAGTGGTTCAAACCCTGGTTTTCCCTGAAGCAGCCAAAGAGAGATTGCTGGAGGCAGTTTTCTCTTTTTCTAAGAATTGTTTATTGTTTCATATCTCAGGGACTTTTTGCCTGGCCAGCAGGGTCTGCTCAGCCTGGCATCCATGGTGGAATCTGCCTGCTGAAGGCAGGGCTTATCTTAGATAGTTTGTACTACGTATTACATGTTTAAAATTTTCCCAATACAATACAATTTTATTAAATGGTCCAGCCCTGACCCCATCCAATCTAAAAGTGCCAATGTGTCACCCAACATGGATGACAGGGAGAAGAAGGAGGAAAAGGTGTCCACCCCTTAAATTCTCCATCTTGGCCATGTGTCATAAACATATCATAAACATTCCAAAAAAACTATTTATCTATGTACTAACAATCTAATTTACACTTCACTAATTTTGGTAGCTTGTTTCCATTCTCCTTGTGCTGACAACTTCCCCCAGGGGTTAGAATTCAGCACCTGTGACACCAGGGTCTCACTCAGAGGTCTTTGAGACCCTTGCCAGGGGGTTTTGAGACCCCCAAGGAGGCCAGGGGTAGCCCTGGGCTCCCACAAGAGACCATGTGCTTGCTGTTAGAACATTGTCACTTTACAGTAAATTTGAAATTCTTCATATCTTGCATTACTTGCTATATGATAGAAGACTGCCCAGTGCTCTGATAAACTAAACACTGCTCTCTTTTGTTTTTCAGAGATATAATAAAACGAATAGATCAGTCAGAATTTGAAGGATTTGAATATATTAATCCATTGTTGCTGTCAACAGAAGAAACAGTATGAAGGAATGACCTTGTTGGGGACAGTGTGAATGACATTAATTTATCCTTAACTACAGTATATGCATGCAAGGCTGGGGACTGGTCACTGGATGGAGACCAATGATCTAAAAACAAATTTGCTGCTGAAAATCAAAGAAGAGAATAATGATTTTGGTGGGTGTCATCTGCCACTTAGTGATTCTTAAATTCTGGGCACTGACACAACTGGCTTCATTAATGAAGGAATTTGCATTTTGTGCCTGTATCATGAAGGATTCAGATGTTCATTGCATCCCTGCAAAAGGAGATCATGAGAAACTTTGAGATCCACACACTTTCTACAAACATTTGATGCAATGAGCTCCCAGTTGAAGAGTATTACAGTGTAACATCCTGAAGAATAAAATATATTACAGTGGTGTTGAAGCTTATTTTTGATGCCTTTTTTCACAAGTGGTACCTGTCTAAACATCTCAGATATATTTAAAAGGAGTTGTGTTTTATTAGCAATCAAAACATAAATTTGGGTACAAGATTTAAGTGCCTAAATGGAAAAACTGCATTGAAGGATTATTTGGGACGTTCTTACACCTGGTAAGTTCTGCTTGTTAATATTAAGTAACATTTCCATCTGAAACATACAGTTCACAGCTGCAGCCTGATGTTTAGTTGCATTTTTACAGAATTTGGAATGCAGAGTGACTCGGTGAGATTAATTCCAAATTAGAATTTACTGTATCAATTTCAGAATCTGTTGTCTTAAACTCCAAATTTACCAAAATGTAGAGATTGAAGAGAACTAAATTTGCACACAAAGGATTTCTAAACATACTTAAGCAGTGCCTACACCTACAATGATATTGTGTTGTATATTAGATTTTTGAAAAGTATTTTTATCAACAATACAAATATTCAAATGTAGAGCAAAAGCATAGTAAAGCATAGCCTTAAAGTTTAAGTAGTAAATCTAGAATAACCATAAGATAAAATCCACTTTCCTGATAAAGCACACCTCCTGCTTATGATAAACTGTCTGCTTACAGCTGCTCAGTGTGCATTAATAACTAATCATTCTGCAGCAGAGAATGGGATCTTTCAGCAAATGATTTACATCAAAGTAGTACAATTCTTTTAATGGAAGAAAAACCTAAGAAATTGGAAGAAGCAAAAGACAACTGTGGAATCCCTTCTGGAGGGAAGGGGGGTGCCAGGGGAGCCAGGGGCAGGGGGGCTCAGGCCTGGGACAGCAGAAAGGCTCTGCTGCCTCCAGGGCTGCTGGGGAAAGGGAAAACAAACCCTGGGCTGTGGCATCTCACCTGACTGGCTGTAAAACACAGGATAAATTGTGACACTTTCACTTTCTTTACATTAACCTATGGTTTTCTCAGGGTACAGCATTGCATTAGGTGCTGAACATGACATCTTTGGGATTCACATCCAAGTCATGAGGTGCTAGGACCAGACTGCCAAAACATTGTTTGAAATATTCAATTAATCATTGATTAACAATCTAGGTTTTGTATCCCCTCCTTAGCCACAATTATGCAGACCTGTGGTTGTTTAGTTCTATGAATCCCATTCAGGTTTCAGTTGTGGGTTTCTCTGTTGGACTGTAGCTTTTCATATTCAGCAAAATGTGTTTTAATCAGCACTAAATAATTTAACTAGTAAAAAAAGTACTTGCCTCAAATGCCTGGACTTTAGATACTTTATTATCTACTAAAGGCAACATTACCTTTTAAATGTAATCTGACACTTTTTAATTGCTCCTTTTTCCCCTTTTCCCTCTTATTTTATTTCCCCTGAATAATTTCCCATTGAGTGTTTTCAACTCCCCTGGTACTAAAGTTAATCAGTAGTGATCAGAGTGACTGCAGGCAGCTCATGATTGGAACTGTGACAGGTTAAAGCTGTCCTTTGACATGCCAGGGCATGGAACTTTAAACTGGAAATATTAGAAATGTGGGTTGGGATTTTTTTTAACCTTTTTTCTAGGTTTCAGAACATTTTGGGAGGGAGGGAAGGAAGACTAGAAAGACACATTTTGCTAATCAAACATTGTAAAAACTATTTGATTTTTATTTAAGAATTTTCAGGCATTTACAATGTTGCTGTGTTGCCAAATAGTTTGCTGGGTACAAGTTTGGTTGCTCATGTGCAAGTGTTTGAATAATGTTCTGTTCATGATGAAGGGGAAATTTTTTATATAAAGTACTTGTTTTATAAATAAAAGAAAATGAAGGATGTAATTAAATGTGTGGTTTGGAAAAAAAAATCCTAATATATTACAAATGGATCTGGTAATGATATATAGTTGTCTTATTTGAAATAGTAAATGAAAATTCTAGCTAATTTAATGATTGTAAAACAGTAAATATGTTCTTGTAGTTTTGTATAATTAATTAGTTGGGATCTTTGCTGACCAGTTTTAATTGTGCAGAAGATGGTATACTAATCCATAACAGCTGAGATCATTTATATTCTTGCACATCTATTAAAGACTTTAATGAAAAAGTTAATGGACTGTTATTATTTATCAGTGAACTGGGCTGTGTCCAGCCTCTGAAACAGACCCCACTGTAAATGAAATCTGTAGGAGCCTCCCTGTGTTTTTATGGTGTACTCAGGTACAGAATGAACAGAGTCCCAGGGCACAGGGAAATAAACCAGAGCAGGTCAGTGATCTCATCCCTTGGTTTTGTGCTGACTGAACTGTCCCTAAATGTCATTTATTGTCGTTCCCAGGCTCAGCAAGTGTTTCCCTGCTCCTCCTGGAGTGACCAAAGAGCAGCTGAACCTCCTGAGCCCCTCCCAGGCTCTGGCTGTTCCCTGCTCTCAGCCCTTGGGGGTGGCTGTGTGGAACTGCTACAAAAATCACCTCTTGTTAAATCTGACGTTGCAGCTCAGCATTGTGACACTGGCAGAAGTGTTCCTTCTGCAGCCTAATTAACCCAGTCACATTAATCACCTGTTTAACACTGATCCTGACTTGGAAACCTGCACTGGAAGGTTCTGAATTTAGCTGGGCTCCTTCAGAAACATAAAAATCCCACACCCTTTATTTGGTCTGGATTGTGTTTTCTCTTAAATAGCTACATTCCCAGGATCAATTGTACAATTGTACTTAGCTATTAACAAAAAAAAGCCAAACTCAAATTACTTTTTAATTGAGCTTATTTTCATAGATTATCTGTTTAGGAAAAAAAAAAAAAACAAACCTCTGGATTAGAGTAACAGCTGTTTGCTCAGCTGCTTTCTTCTGTCCTGAGAGATTCAGAGCTGTGGTGCATCAGACAAAGCTCCAGGGATTTCCAGTATTGAATTTTTTCAGGAGCACCCAGCCTGGTTTCCCTGGGGGGGTCTCTGGGACATCCCAGAGCACCATTTCCAGAACTAGAACTATTTAATGTGCAGTTGAGAGGCTTTAAAATAAAAAATAATAATAAAAAACAAACAACTAGGTAGGTGGCACTTCTCCTTCTACTGAGTTACTGGTTTAAGTCAGAGACATGGATGTGCTTCCTTGACACATTTTTTCCCTTTCCCTTTGAGGAAGTTTCATCCTTGGCCTTGTTCCTTTGCTCTCCACTCTTCTGGATTTACCACATGACATCATCTGCACTCTCAGACAAGCACCTGGCAAGGTGGCCATCAATGTCCAGCTGGGAGAGCCTGCAAAACACACAACAGTCACATCCTTTACTGACTGTTCTTTACTCCCTCCCAGAAGTGTTCTGGTACCTCAGTGGGCTGTCATTCCTGTGCCCAAATCCTCCAAAACCTCCCACCCTTGCTGTTATTGCTGCTCAAACTGAGTAGCACAGACCTGAATATGGAGACCTGATGCATTTGAAGCCTTTCTGTGTAAGTCTCTTGACAGAATGACAAAAATTATCTAAATATTAATATAGCCTGCAGGGTTAGAGGACCTGTGGAAAAGCACATTTTCAGCAACTCTGAAGTACTATGAAATTGTGTTAACAGTTCTTACTGTAGAGCAGAAACTCAACTTGTAAATGGGATTAAAGTAGGTAATTCTGACAGCTAAAAAGGACCTTACAGTACTAGTTTTGTCTGCTTTTGTTATTCTGTATAGAGGATGCATCCAAAACCTGCTAGGTCCATTTGTGAGATTTATGAAAAAAAAACCAAAACAAACCACAAACTTACCTTCCACTAAACTGCATCAGACACATTGGACAACTGTCAAGAGCAGAAGCTGTGTCACTCTGCTTTTCCATCTTCTCCTCGTGGCTCTCAGCTCCAGGAGCACTCCCAAGCTGAGGTTTCTCTGCAGGCACCTCTGTGGCCTCCCCTGCTGGAACATCCCCCTGATGTGTCTGGATTTGAGGCTTTTCCTCACCCTTTTCCCTCCTGCCTGCCCTGCTGTTCTGTGCAGTCTCTGTGTGGTGCTGCTGAGGGTTCAAAGCCTCTGCAGGGCTTTGTAGCAAGGCTGAGGGTTGTGCTGAGCTGCTGTGCCCAGGGTCTTTACATGATTTAGGACTCACATCCAGCTCTGAAACACCTTTTGTGTCTGCCCCAGATGCAGTTTTGGCTTGATCTGTACTGGTGGAGAAGCTTTTCAGTTTATCTGCTTGGCCCTCTCCTTTATGTAACTCATTGCTCTGGCTCTCTGTTGGCTGCTGGGAGTTCAGGTCCTTGGGGTTCAGACATTCTTTGTGAAAAGATGGGAATGGTACCCACTTAAAGTCTTTTATTCCCACTGTAAAGACTTCCTGGTGTTCTGGACTCTTTTCTTCTTGTTTCTACAACACAAACACACACAGAGAATGTCTTAAGCAAATGTAGCTCAATCAATACCTAAACCCAGGCTTTGGGAACACATTGCAAATACTGAGAAAGCTGAACTACAGGGAAGAAAAGAACATTTTATTTATGTTCTTCCTCCAGGAACTTCCTGGAGCTCATGGAATATGGGTCTTCCCTTAATATTTCTAAACTGATACAACGGATACTCATGTTCTAGGGAGACTAAGGATGAAAACAAAAACCTGCTGCTGTTTAGGGGGGGGAAAAGTACTTTTTTATTTTGCCTAATGTCACTGGAATGGTGTCAGGGTGGGTTTTGTGTAATTAACCCCTCCATTACAGGGAGTTGCTGGTGTTCATGGCAGTCAGCATCCTTCCACAGGCTCCCTCTTCCCAGCAAAATGTTGGAAAGAATTTGCTGTACTGCAAAAAAAGCCTCTTGTAGCTGTCCTTATATTCCCTGCCACACCATGCCCAGCCACACCACTGCACACAGGGATTAAAGAGCTGAAACCCCTCATCTCTCAGAGCTATTTCAGGTTGTTTCCCATTAACCAGGCTGTCGCTATTGGAAGCAGGACACAAAGTGCAAAAACAAGGATACAGCACATCACCTTTTCCAAGAACTCTGGAAAGCTGGGCACTGTGTCCCAGTTTGTGCAGTGTGAATCTTGACTGATGTCTTTCAGTAGCAAAAGCCAGGTTTTCTCACACTCATTTAATTCTTCCTTTTCAAACCAGGAACATCTGTCAGTCGATGGCCTGTAAAGACACAGTCCAACAGTTTGAAGGTGGGAGAGAAGAAAGAAAATACTCTGATACTAGTTTGCCTCTTTTTTTCTGGAATACAAAGACATTATTGAGCCTGCAAACTATTTTTTGCAGCTTTATGTGACTTATGTAATTTGTACAGGTAGCAAAAATTTAATGCCCAAATGCTTTCCTTTCTGCTTGTAACAAATGAGCAGTAGGTATCTATCACTATCTTCACTTCCAAGTGAAGCAGTTAAGTGCAGCCATTGTTTTCTCTTCTCAAATACCAAATTCAACACCTGCTGAGCACAGAAATCATGGAAGTGTTTGCACTGAGGATGGCAATTGCATCAGTTCCTATGTCCAGACATTCCCACTCTGCCATTTGAAATTACCCATTATCTTCCCAAACAACTCGATTTAATCGATCCAAGGAACTATAAGCACTAAAAGGTAATGCTGTAAAAAGACAATTTCAAGGGAATAGCTAATATCACAATGGTACTTCCAGCATTCTTCCTGATGCGTTCTCTTGGCTCGCTGTCCAGGAATGAAGCTGCAGGGGGAAGAAATTACAAACAACTTGTCCTGAAAGAGCAGAGTGATCAAACTCTCACAGCCCACGGTGGGAGGGACACGGCCGAGCCCCGGGCTCCAACACAAACCGAGTAACTCGCTGCCTTCAGTCCTCCCGAGCACCAGGGCTGGAAAAAACAGGAAATATTCCTGCGCTCCTGTGAGCCGTATTCTGGAAAAAAAGAAAATTGAGTTTCCATACACTAACATTTCTCAGGCCCTGCCCTCGCCAGTGCTGCTCTGTGCCGAGGAACGTGCGGAAGGCGTGGGGCGCGCTGTGCTTTACCCTGCAGTTTTATCTCTATTTTTTAAAGGCGCTACGGGCGGTGTTTTATGATGTAACTTCTAAGAGACACAGATCTGACCGCGAAAGGCCGCGAGTCGCGGCGCCCGGAGCGATCCGACCCCCCGGCCCCACTCACCGGGGCCGCGGCGGGGGCTCGGGGCCGGGGCTGCGCTCGGGGCCGCGGGCGGGCGGCGCCGGCCGGGGCTTCAGGCGCAGCTTGGCGGCTCCTTCCTCACACATGGCCGAGGCTCCCCGCGCCTCGCCGGGGGACGGCGCTGGCGGCCGCGGGAGAGCGGAGAGAGAGGGCGGCTGTGGCTTCCTCCTCCTCCTCCTCCTCTTCCTCCTGGCCCGGGCGCGCTGCCGGGGCTGGGACTCTCCGCCCTCAGAGCCGCCCTCACGCTGCTCTGAGGGCGCCCTGAGGAGATCCCGCTGCTGCCCTGCCCCTCAGCCGCCCAGGGCTGGTCTGCCTCTAACACAGCCCGTTTATTGTGTTGCTTTTATCCCTTAAACTTTATGTTTTTGTGGGGTTTTGGCGTGTTGGGCAGGGCAGGGTCAGGGCTGTGCTGGGTGGTCCCCCTGGCTGAGGGGGACAAGATGGCGGCGGGTGGGGCCTGGTCGGTCCCGCCCTGGGTCCGTAGCAGCGGTGAGGGGGCAGACTGAAAAACTGTTCTTGAAAAAATTAAAATGGGCTGGGAGCGCACCTCTGACCTAATTTCGCTTTTAGAGAAGACTCTGGAGTGAGGGAGTTTGACGGGATTTACACCGTGGGCTTGAAATAAAGATGGTACTAGAGAGGGTTTAAACACTCCCCGGGCCGCAGCCTTGTGAAAAACACACCTGAGGAATGGTGAAAAACACTTAATCCTCCAACAGCACGAGAAAGGATCAGAAAGTAACTCTGCTGTTAAAACTCTTATTGATGCAAAAAATAACTGCACAAGGAGATACATCCAGTTTGATAACAGGTGTTTATGAGGGAGCACCAGCACAGAGGACACTTTGCATAAAAATATATTATTGCTAAAACACGAATCCAGGTCCACATTCTTCCTCTGTAACTGCATTTATACATTGCTGGATGTCTGTGGACTGCCCCATCCTTGTATTTTTCAGGCTAGAAAGAAGTCATCAGTATTGACTGTATTGGAAGTTACACTTGTGAATTACTGTGTTGGTCACACAGCCCAGCAAAAATGTATTAAGTTACAGTTGGCATGACTTAATATGTGCTTTGAGCAGATCAGAACCTTGAAAATGGGTATCAGACTCCAGAGATTGACAATTCACGTAAATTTAAACCTGAGGAGTCCATTCTGTCTGTGCTGAGATCTGAGAGGCTCTGCCCAGCGTGTTTCTGTGCATAATGCCTTTAACTATATGCAATAACTAATTTCTTAACTTTAAAACAGCATTTTAGCTTTCCTTTTGCAGATAAAAATCTTGGAAGCGCAGCATTTGGTTGCTCCTGGGGTCTGCATCAGTTTACACAATAGATAGCCCAGCTAAAAAATAAAAATAATAAAAAATTGTCATGCTAGAGGGTCAGCATTTGAACTGTGTGATGGGCAGAGTAAAACAAGAATGAAATCCAAGAAGAAAGAAACAGCCAACCCCTGTCACCCAGACTAACCTTTTCCCACAATATCTGTTACAGCTACTGCAGTGCCCAGTAAACACCCAAGGGACAGTCCCAGGGCTCTGCCTGTCATTTTTGTGGCCATTTAGAAGCTGCTTCCCAGTGTGGTGGAAGGAGATCCCAGGAAATTGGCCCTCCTTTCCTTCTTTGTCGGGAAAGGTGTTCCCTCAAAAGCTGCAGGTGGAACAAGGTAAGTGGGACAGAGGCAAAGGGTGAATCTGGGTGTGAAGGTTTTATGCTGCTGTGGAGGAAAGTGGTGGTGGCAGCAGAGACAGAGCAGAAAACAGCAGGAGAAAAGGGTGTAAATAAAGCAAAAGTGTGAACTGAAGAGGGGTTTGGCCGTGGAAGTGGTGGGAAATGAGATGACAGAGGAGGGGTAGAAACCTGATTTCACAACCAGCTGAAGAAATGTTCCCTGGGGGATTTTACTCAGGACCGCTGTGATTGTGGCCCAGCGCTGACTGTCACCACATGGAGGCAGCAAACGATGCAAAACCGGGGATTTCACAAAATCCGGGGGGCTGTGAAAGTGCTCAGAACATACTCTTGGGTGTATCTATGCTAATGATCAGTGATGCCACAGGGTTGCTTTTATTCCTGTGGTGTTTGGGTTACTGTTTTTTGTTTTATGACCCCTTGGATACTCCTTGAACAATTCTCTGCTGCTAAATTGTGTGTTGCACCCGTGGATAAATGTTGTTAGATAAGACTTCTCCCAGAACAGCCATCAGGAGTGCAGCCTGTTCTTCATGCTGGAGGTGTTGCTGTGAGCACTTACAGCATTTGCAAAAGCTTTATTATGGGGGAACATAAAAATTGATTATTGTGCAGTAAGGGCCACAAATGAAAGAATATAATAAAAAGAATTGGGAAAATTATTATTGCAGCTTCTGCTTGTAAAAAGCAAAAGGAGAAAACCTTGCTGTAGATTGTAGGTGGGTTTGGATTTTATAGATTGAACTGAAAATTCTAAGGTTTTTTTGATTGATATCTATTTAATTATACCCACTCTAATCATGTCATGAACGTTTTAATCCTTGTTCTATCTGCTTCTGTAACTACCTGCAGATTTCAAACTAGAAATCTTTTGTCCATTAAGGGCATTTAGTATTTTTCATCTTTCCAGAATTACTAATGTACTAAGAATAGAAAGGCAAAGTGTAGAATAGGACCTGTTCTTGGGCTTGCCCCTTTGTGCAAGATCATATCTTCTGTTTCCTCCACTGCATGGAAATCCTATTACTTCTTGCTTGATTTTGGGTCTTGCTAATTTAATAATTAGAATGTTTAGTGGTCTTAGAAAAAACGTTCTCCTAGAAATACAGAGAGTAGTCTTTATCATAATCAGCCTTGGCTGGATTTGAGCCAGTGGTCAAGGGATTTGAGCTTGTGGAAGCCAGAATGCTCCTACAGATTATCTGCAGGGATTTCCTTGTAAATGGAGTGCCAGCATGTGTAGTTATCTCTTCCCTGTTGAGTCTCATCAAGCTGCACACGCTTAATCTTTACTTACATGGTCCCTGATTCTTGCTGTAAAGTGGGCCTCAGTTTTAACTTTTGCTCTCAGGAAGAAGGGGCTATTATTACAAATTCTAATCCTTTTGCAGTTCCACAATCACTAAAGCCTATAAATTGCCTGCCAAACAAACCAAGTGATCTTTTCCTGGGCTGAGGGAAAGAGGAGAGTGTAAAACGCAGGTGCCAGCATTTGCTGGGGAAGAACTGGTACATTATCAACTAATCCGCCTTCTGCTATTTCTGATTTCCTCCCCAACAGCTGCAGCATTGAATGAGAGCTTCTGCATTTGGGAAGAATTAGAAAGGCTGGTAATGCAGGGTCTCTATTACAGATACAACAGCTCACAGACAGGGAGGAGATTTTTTGCTGCCGGTGTAGAATTTGGAGTGCTAGGCATTTTATAGCCTGGAAAAATCGTAATTTTCAGCTGTTGTTATGGAGTAATCAATGAAAAAGAGATGCCACAGTTTCTGCTGGGTTTTTCTCAAAGCCTGATGTCATTGCATGCAGGAACTATTATTTTTCTTAATGTGCCACTCTGAGGCTGAAACACACGCAGTTTTTATTAACACTTTTTTTTTTTTTATGATGACTGATGCTCGCTGGTAGTTTTAGACCTTCTGAAATATCTTTGCTTCTGTAGTGATAGCTCTGTATCAGATAAAAATGTTCAGAAGGAATTGTTCCTTGCTAGACCATCGAAATACTATTATATTTTAATTATTTTATCTAATCAGTGCTTAGCTTGGGAGTACATGTTGATAATTTTTTGTCCTTGTCCAATAGTCTGTGACTTCACTCAAGGATGAGGGTGGCCATTCTGGTAAATGTAATAAAAGACAGTGTCCCCAAAGAGACCACAGTTTGCAGAGCATCAGGAAAAGCTGCTGCAGCAAATGTCCCACAGCTGAAATGCTCCACTCTAATGTCACAACATGAACAGCCCAGTGGCAGCAAATGCAGCCCTGGAAAGGGTAACTCAGCCAAACTCACCCACTTGGTCCAGTGTCAAATGGGAAAGTCTGACTTCTCATTAATGTGATGTGTTACAATTAAACCACAAAATGAGGAGAACTGGGTAAGACTGGCTTAGTCAGGAGAATAAAGATGACATGCATTCCAGTTTGAGAAGTGCAGGCTCACTGCTTCTTCCACAGAAAGTCAGTTGAGTGGAGACAGTTTTGTGGGCTCTCCTGAATTTTAGTTGCAGGAGACATTCTCTTTCCCACAGAAAGTCACTGCCTTTGGAACCTGCTCCCTCTGGTAGAGCACCAAAGCTGAATTTGCCAACGTGCAGCACCCAGTGCACGACTCATCTCTTCAATTCAGCCTTTCCAATTGCAAGGACAGATCAGCACCTGTGTGGCTGGAGATGGAAAACCCAGCCTTGTGACATTTATATGCCAAGATGGGAGGACCTAAAAAGAGGACTAGGGAGACTAGCATGGCATTTGCGGGTACCAGGTTGCCAAGGAGGCATATTGTATTGAAACAGTTGCCTGGGAAACATTTAAAAATACATTGAATGGAAAAGCATATGTGATGTGCCCACAAGTGTTCTGTGTGAATGAAATGCCATGGCTGATGATGGCACCAAGAGACTGTTACTATTACATGTAAAATTGCTGCAAGTGATGTGTGGTTTTTTCCCTTTTATGATGTTTCCCTACCCTGTTTGCAGGAGGTGCACCGAGAGAAGGTTGTTTTGCTCTTGGCTGATGGATTAAAGTGAATGTGGGGAAGGTGGAACACACAGGCAGCAGCATCAGCTGGGGATGGCAGCAGCAATTTGGCTTCATTTAGGCAACCTAAACCAATTGACAAGGAGCCTGCACAGTTCCCCCTCAAAAGTAATAACAGCACTGCTCAAACTCCTACAGTATAAAGATAAATGGTTTTCTGAGCACTGCCACTTTAATTGATGCTAAAATGGGCATTGGGAAGCTCTGATGCCATTGCAGTGGGTCTTCCATGTAAATATCATGGAAAATGCAGGGGTTTGGATCAAAGGTTGGACAACGTATTATGAAAAAGTCTCTCACTGATCTTATTTTTTGTTTAGGGCACTGAAATTGAGGGAGTGATGGGAGAAAGTTGCAGGAGACAGTTAACTGCTCTAGTCCCTCCTCAGATCAGTTACTGAGAGATGGTTCTGACAAAAAAGAATGATGTCACTGGAACCAAAACAAACAATCATCCACTCTTTGTCTCACAGAAAAAAACCTTTATTTTCCTATGTGGCAAAGAAACAGGAGAGCTGGGAACTGTAATCTTTGATATCCTACCTTGGACAAAGAGGTTCATCTGCTACCAACTCCCAGATGCTAAAATACATCTCTCCTTCACTAAGAGTGAGTGGCAGGTGTGAGGCTGGTTAGGTTTATGGTCACTCTGCCTAATCCTCCTTTGGAGATTTAGAAACAAATATCCTACTCTTGATTTGCTAGAGGCTTAAGAAGCCTGTCTGGCAGCCAGCAGATTTAGCTTGGTCCAGGCTGTATGTGGTACAGTAAATTTTTTGGATGAGAGCTGCAGTGGAGAGGAGTTCAGCTGAGTAAGAAGGAAAGTCTGGAGGCCTTTTTGTTGGTGGTAGCTCTGCAAAGAGTTGCCTTCCAGGGGAGGCACCAGGGCCTTGGCTGCTGGTTGGGGCTGGGAGGTTGCTGCCTGTGCAGTTCCCCAGGGAGGAGGAGGCTCTGCTGACTTTGCTGTTGGTTTGGCCAGTGAGGAGATGCTTTTTGGCATTCTGGTTATCTCCTCATTTCAGCACAATCTGCTCAGGGCTCTGAGGTGCTGCAATGATCACGTTGGAAAACCATGAATCAGATGAAGTCTCCTTGGTGTCAGTCAAGTCCCAGTATCACTCATCATTTTTCTGGCCCAGTGTGTGTTTGGTTAAATCAAGTCCTGCTGTTTTTAGGCCCTGGGGTTAGTGTAAGAGAGGAGGAGAATCTGCCTTTCATCCTCTCAGAATTTTGCAATGTGACTGAAAACTTGGAGAGAATGTGTCAGATCTCAAACAAAGATTAGGTTTGATGGCACAGAGCCCTGGGTTCTGTGGCCCAGCCCAGAATTCTGCTGAGGGAGTTGTATCATCTCCCCATACTTTAAAGGATTTAGACTCTGAGTTTAGGATGAAATATGGCTTGAGGTTTTCATATTTATTTCTTGCTTGCTTTCTTGTTTTTTGGGTTGGTTTTTTTTTTTGTTTGTTTGTTTGTTTTTACTTAATTCAAAGTGTATCTCACGAATTTTAGCCAATAGTAATCTGAATTTTTCTTCTTTGCTGTGTATCATTCCTTCATTTGAAATCAACATATTAAGGAGCTCCACAAAAAAAAAAAAAAAAAAAAAAAATCCATAAATCACTTGTTTATGGGCAGGAAACCACAAAGCAGTGGGACAAAATTACCCTACTAGTTAATGTGGTGTGATTTTATCCATAACTACAATGGTGTAGAAAATCAACATAAAATAGAATGTAATTCAACAGATGAGTATGTATTTATTGCTTCAACCAACATGGGTAATAGGTTTAGTTAGTTTTGCAATGTTTTCAAGATGTGACTAGTGTTTTAGAAAGAAAATAGGGTAAGTCTGAATAATCAAAGCTATGGAGGAAAATAGAAATATTTGTACTGAGGAGGGTGTATTTTCATATTCATCCTCCCTTTGTCATTAATGCTTTGATAAAGAAATATAATTTAGGATTAATTTAGAATCCTGACAGCAAAATACAGAAGAACTCTAGTTTATTTTTTCTCCAGGTGTCATTTATTTAATTGTATCAGACGTGGGCTGAGTTTGGTTTATTTACATTGATTTAATACTCGGAATTGAAACTCCCCTGGGGCGCTGTCAGTGTGAGAGGTCGCTGTGCCCCGATCGTCCCTTGTTGTGACCACACCCAGTCCGAGGAGCTGGGCAGGGCTGTGCCTGCCCCTGCTGTCCCTGACCCCCAGCAGCTCTCACTCAAATCCACCGTGCCTTCCTGCCACATCCCAAAACTGCTGCTAACAAAGGGGAGCTTCATGCTGCTGTTCCTGTCATGAGTGAGTTTGGGACTGGACTGATTTTGGAGGATTTTCCCCAGCAGAACCTCCCCTGCTCCCCAAATCCATTTTGCTGTTCCTTCAATCCAACTGTCCTGCTCTCATAGAAATTTTTGGTTGTTCCCTTTTGATCAGTGGGAAGTCCTCTGAGGGAGATGTGTGGTAGCTAAACCAAGATGTTGTGGTGCTGGCTGAGGACAGGAAACATGTTCAGTTAGCTGCAGTGCTTGCTCTGATTTGTACCACAGTCTGGTTCCATCATTAGCCTGTTTTTATGAGTCTGTCCTCCCATACTGGAATCAGATGTTTTATCAGAACACTCTGAGGAAAAGCAGCAGCCTCACAGCTCTCCGTGACTGTGCTGTACCCTGCAGAAAATGAGTTGTTTAACTTAAAGCTACATCCCACCAGGCAAGAAGCAACATCACAAAGAGTTGCAAAAATATTGGCACCATCAAACCTCAGTATCAAAGGAAGAGATGAATCCGGGTCCTTCCAAGAAGCTGTTTGGGCCTAATTGGGTTGGCTGGGCATGAGGAGATGCAATCTATGACCAGTGCAGCTTTGTAGGCAGAAATGTCAAATATAGATGCATTTAAGTGAGAGCTGCCTCCTATTCCCTCTCCAGGCAAATGAGATTTGGAGGAGCCTGCTCACTGCAGGGTTCAAAGGACAGCAGGGATCAGCAGGGAATTGTCGTCAGTGGTTCTGGGAGTGGGGTTTGAGTTTTGCAATTACAGAGAAACTAGAATTGACGTCCTCATTTGCTGGTCCCATTATTTAGTAAGGGATGGTTGTTTTTCTGAAATGTTTACCTGTTCAGTGATGATTTAATTTAGGAATTAATTTGGGGAATTTCTACTGCCTGTAGTGTGGTACAGTAAGTAAGAATACTTAATTATGATGTGCCCTCTGCCTTCAAGTATCCCTTTCTTACCTGATTTCATACTGATACCTGTTTATGAGATAGAACACGGGTGCACAGAAATTTGGAATATTGCTTGTGATAACACAAGACTCTGGCCTGTTCACTGGGTCTCTTCAAGGCATAAGACTGATCTTCCTTTCAAGCCCTGTTTTGCTCCCAAGGGCTTCCAACACACTGTCTTTCATCAGCTTTGAGTTCACTAGAAAGAAATAAAAAGCTGGGACATCTTTCTGAAAGTCTCTGCCTAATGGCTCGTGTTTTCCAGAGTATTGATAAACCCCAGTGCAAATCCTGAGCCTCCCCTGCCCCAGAGACGTGCTCTGGCTTCAGTACCACACTTAATGACAAACAGTCACCTAGTTTACCATATGCATTCTTTTATCTTAGCTGCTCTCCGTGCATGCTAGGAGATTTATTTCTCCTCATAATGCATTTCATGTGTGTTAGTTGTAAATATTGTGCTCATAAATCAGCCTGGAGCATCCAGCCCCAAGGATGGAGACAGCTCACAATAGGTCTGTCTGCTTCACATTGTGAGGCTGAGCTCGCTCTGCTTTTTCCATTGCTGGGCTCTGCGAGTGGCCTGTTGCCAGTCTCCTGCCTCACATTAACAGGAATACTATATATTACTAAATTCAAAGTGTTTTTCCTTCAGGACTAGAAAAATGTAATGGAGCATGCATCTGGCAGCAGGACACCGTGCCTGTGGTGTGCAGGGAGTCACCCCCAGGGCTGGGGACACCTTATGGCAGGGACTGCAGGCAGATAGACACAATTTGTCATGAAAAACTCATTCTTCTCCCTTCCCTTGGCCAGATTCTCTAAATTCAATACCACAAAATTAGCAAGTCTGGTGTGTAATCCCTAGAACTCCTTTTGTTTTTCATGCCACTTCTAGAGCCAGTTCCATCTGTATTCACACCTACTGACCTCACTTTTTTCATCTGGAAGATGGAAACTTTTTTTTTTCTTGTCTCATAAGAAGTTTTTTTGAGAATGGATTAGTTTGTTATGTATATGCGTGAGAACATGAGGTACATACTAAACTGCCCCAAAACTGGATTGTTACTCCCTGTTTTTGAGTAGTATCATTTGGCTTTCTCTCCATCTGTCCTTTTGTTGGGAAGTTTGTCTGCCTGGTGGAACTGCAAGTACTTTGTGCAGTGCTCCTGATAAATTACTGCCCTTTTACTGATTTTAAGAATGTTGTGCTTTCAAAATTCCTGTATTTACATGAATCAAGACTAAATTAAATTGCATGGTCTAAAGCAATCAATATTCAATAAGCTTTTGGTGTTTTAATTGGCTTGTATTTGGAAGTCTGAAATGGGCTGAGCTGCAGGACTAAAACTAAACAGAGTCTGTCACACCAAAAATACTCTGAAGGAGTGTATTTCTTCATGGTGGTGCAGCTGAAAATACCCCGTTTTCTGTAATTAGTTCATCTCACTCTTGTGACTAGGCTGCCCACCTAATTTATACATATTCAAATATGTTTCTAGGTATCTGATTCTTGGAGACCATGTTAAACCAGTGCCTTCTGTTGGTTATTCTGGTCTAGGAAGATTTTGATTTGTCTCACGCAGTACATCCCAAAGCTATAACCCTTGATTCGCCTCACACAGTACATCCCAAAATTCTGACCCTACATGCAAAATCTGTTCCCCAGAACAATCTGTAACCATGATTCTCACAATGCATTTCAGGAGAGCTGGAGAGGAGAATGGTGTCATCACCTGAGGGGAAACACAAAGCAGAAAGAAACGAGGAGGGGAAATTTTGGTGCTTATTTTTAGACTCCGTGGGTGAGTATTATTTTCAGCCTTATCTCTATTAATTTCTGCAGAACACAGTGTTAACGTGTGATTAGGCTACCTACGAAGAATGCATTGTAGTTTTTAGCTCAGGCTAAAGTAATCCCTCCCTGGCAATCCCTGGAGAGTCAATACACCCCTTTGTACCAGGGTAAGGCAGCAAAGATGTGGCTGCAGACGTGGATGTGTCTGAGACAGCTCTAAGCTGTTGAGAAATGAACCTTGCACGTGCATTTGTGCTTATTGAGTTCACAGAAATTGCCCCTGACGCTAGTTCAGTCCTCCCTGTAGCTGAAAACACTCTGTCAGTGAATTGGTTTAAAGCTAAATTTCAATATGTTGACGGGGAGCTGTTCTCACACTCATCATCACATACCTTCAGCATCTTCTGTATTTAGCACAAGACTACACACTGATACGTTTCATTGAAGAACATGCTGCCTGTTAATCAGCACTTTATTGTCTCAGTATGCTTAAAATAAGCATTTTGTCACTTTCAAGAAGAAGGAACTTTATTGGTTTGCCTTCTGGCACCGTGCTCCATGTTGTCAAGTGCTGTCAGTTGGCTTCTCTCTGTAACTTAAGAGATTGAAACATTCTGGTAACAATTTTCATCAGATACATATTGGATGTGTTAGAGAAGTATCTCTAATGTTCCAGAGAAAAGAGATTTAGTGGGTAACAGTTTGATCTGGAGTGCCAGAGGTCCCCTTTAGAGCCTCTGATTGCTGTATGGGACAGGGAAGACAAAACTGAAATTCCCCTGTTGAACAGAGAATGCAGTGAGAAGAAGGAAAGAAGATAACATCTTATCAAGGGATCTTTTTGTTTCCTTTATGAACAGCAAAATTCAGCATTAGTCCTTCCCTCACTCAGTATTAAGCAAAGGACCTTTGGGGGAGCAGTGGCTGCCAGGCTACCAAAATTCAGCTTGACTGTCTGAGACTGTCTGAGGAGCAGTAAAAGCTCATACTGCCTTCAAGCCAGATGGTTTGAGTTAGGCTGCAATGCTGTCTTTTAATTTGGTGTGGAGGCAGAAAAGTACAATGGAGTCTGATCTTTGCTTTGAGAGACCTGTCAGTAGCCCTGAGCCTTTCAGGCAGCTCTGAGCCATTTCAGCTCTGCAGCACTCCCACTTCAGCACCAGCACCAGGAGCAGGCTTGTTCCTGACACAAGGAATGCTTCATCTTGTTTGACAAGATTAGATCTTGTCATTAAATTAGTTCACTGTCATTAAATGTAATAATTTGCAGAATTCTCCATTGCTAGTTTATATTCTAAGTGGAGCATCAGAAAAGGCAGCAGAGGAGACTGAATGGAGACAGGGAGAGCCAAACCCTGAAGTGATAAACTCATAATGCCCAAAGCAGTCTGTGGAACCATAAAGCACATTAATTCCTAAATTCCAATAATCTGTAAAAACTTTTGAGGCTTGGCTGTGGAAAAATAGACCAGAAGTTTGGGAAGAATTGAGTTGAGCAATGTCCTCTGCAAAAGGCCACAAGTAGCTTTAGAAAAGACTTGTGTAAGCCTATTAAATCTGCTTAGGTTCTTGGATATTTCCTGTTGTAAATAGATATGCTTGGGGCCTTTATTCAAGGCTATATGTAAGAAAATCTAATTATGGTTGTATCTTTTAGCCTGTTACAAAACTTTGCAGCTCTTTTTGAGAAAAGAAAAAATAAACAATAAACAAAGCAAAGCAAAGTTTCTTAGGGCAGGTGAACAAAAATGCATGAGATTTTTGTCTTGGAAAATGCAGCAGATGGCAGCTAACCTTGAACTCTCTTATTGGGAAGAAAAGCTGTGAGAACAAACTGCTACCATTATCCATGTTTCTAATGTTTTTTTTGGGGGGGGGTTATTGAGTTTTATTGTGCAGCAACTTTTACAGAAATCATGAGAGCCAGGAGCATCCCATTGAGTCTTGTTTTGAATCATCCAACTGACAAAAAAAATCTACCAAAAAAAAAGTTTTTTTGGTTACAAAATGTAAGAAGCATATTGATATAATTATCCTTTAAAGCAGATACTATAGGAAATAGGATGGATTAGGTTATTACAAACATTAATGGAGTAAAAACATTATTAAAGCATTACAAGATTCAAACAACCAGTGAACCAAAAGTGTAAAAACAACACTTTGGAAATGAATATTTTCCCAAGAAATGTTTCCAGTAAGAACCTGGGAAACTGCACTTCTTCTTGTGGGTAAAAAAAAGTCACATTCCAACTTTAAAGGGACAGTGCTTCTGGAGAGTTTAGACATTCAGGATGTTCTCTATCTCCATAAAAACTGTGAAAAAAGAAGTTTAAGGGCATAATCTGGTTTTTTTTTTCCAGTGCATGCCCGTCAGTCTTTTTGTGTGTTTTTCCATGTGGATGGTAAAAGTAGACAGGACAATTTCACAACTGCTTCCATTTCTTTTTCTGACTCCTGGGTACTTGTGGCATTGCTGTGAGTGGAAAATCCTAATAAAATCCCTCTGGGGAGCAGAGTGCCCAGCATATTTTGGTGACATTTATGGTGCCCTGGGTAACCCTTTCCCTCCCCCAGCTCTGTGAGCCTGTTCTCAGGGAGGGCTGCTGGGCTTTGCTCACAGGCTCTCTGCTAAGGAAAGCAGAAACTTTGGTTGCATTTCAAATCCAGTCTGTGCCAGTAGCAGCTCCTGGTTGTTTTCCATGGGGTTATTTTCTAGTGGCCCATAAATAAACAGGGCCATGGTCCCCGATGTGTTCCGGCCTCAGTGACGAAGGTGATTGATCTTAATTGGTTTCCTTGGTAGTTCTCAGAAAGAGAGAACCTTGACTGGTTATTTAGCCTCAATATTGCTCATTCCTGACTTTTGCTGGTGGTTCCTGGAAGTTTCTCAAAGCATTGTTGATTGAAATATACTGCTGAAACAGTGTCCAAGTGAAGTCCCAGCCTCCTGCTGTCAGAACTGGACCTTTTGTGGAGACAAAGGGCTGCAGACTCCAGGGCTGTCATGGCTGATATCCTTCACTGGGGACAGATGCACAGGGAGAGAGCAGAGGCAGACCCAGCTTCAGCTCCTTTCTGTGTGGAGGCACAGGCTTGGGCTTGTAACGTGTACCATGAAGCATAAATACATATATTTATAGCTATATTTTTAACTGTGTACTGCTGGCTGTGCAGCTGAGAGTGGAAGGATTCAGGAATGATGGGATATTTGTATGGTGCAACACCCCCCAGATTTGTTCCAGTAATGATCTTTAAAGCAAAATACAGCAGAGAAGGAACAAGAGAAACCCTTTTAACTCTTGCTGGAGGAGGACTGACTTAATTTTTTTTTTTTTTATTGGTACCTCTTGAAGTGTCTTAAAGTTTTGTGTGAAGCAGCTTTTTGTGGCCAGGAAAAGGATAGTGGGCACTGCATGGGATCCATTGCAGCAATTCCAGTGCTGAAAATAACACCAATAGCATTTGGTGTCAAGAAACAAAGGCTTGATCCCAAACTTATTGTGGATCAGAAGAGTAAGCTTTGGAGAATGGAATGAAGAAATAAAAAATAAAAAAAGGGGAAAAAAGAGCCTGATTAAAGGCTTTAAAAAATGCTTCTTCCTGTGGGATTTTTGACAGTGTCATTCTATCAGCATAAATTAATTCTAATCCAGCAGTGGCCATCCTCCTCGCCGCCTCTTTTCTTTTTTTTTTCCTTCTTTTTTTTTTTTTGTTTTTTTTTTTTTTTTTGTTTTTTTGGCTTAGCTAACTGAACAAATTACTCAGTTTTCCTGTATAAAAATTCAAACACAGAAAAAATAATCCAATCCCTGGATTTCTAAATTCAAGCAGCTTTCAAATCAGAAATAGTTTTGAGGCAAGAACAATAATCTTTCTGGTGGTGGGTGGCATAAAAAGACTGTTTTTTTCCATTCAAGGCTGTTTCTTTTAAATGTATTTGATTTAGATTGATTTAGCCTGGTGTGGGAATTGAAAGTCTGACTGAAACTTCCTGTTCTGAGTTGTGGCTTGAGTGAGCTGCTGGGTGAAGGTGTCAGAGCAGTCCTGTATCCTCTCTCTTGCATAATGATCCTTGGTTCTGATGAGTTTCCATCACCTGCGTGGGCTTGATGAGGCAGAGCCCTCATGACTGATTAAAAGCACAGGAAATCTGTGCTTCTCTCCAGACCTCCTCTGTTTTTTGAGAGAATTGCTTCATTCCTTTCTCTTGCCTCAGTTTGTTAGTACAGTGTAGCTTTTCTGAGTGCTCTGAAACCCTCTGGAGGACTTGTTGAAGTCCTTGGGTGGGGGTTACACATGATATTCCACAGGTACCTCTTTACTGAGATCCTAAATAACCTCAGCACTGTCAGTGGAAATAGTCCAAGTTGCCTTTCCTTCTTAGAACCCACTTCCTAGTTCTCTCAGTGAATTGGTACTTTTCCTGTTTCCAATACTTCTTTAACGATTTTGTGGAATGTTGTAGGATGTTTGTGGCAGCTCAGACCTTGTCCTGCACTGACAGCTGAGCAGGCTGGCACCAGAGGTTTCTGCTGAGTGAAGGCACATGGGAAGCAGTTCTGTCTTTCCAGGCTGTGCAGGGAAAGCCTTTTAGTAACAGCAACACCTACAGATGTTTCCCCTCCACTGACTGCTCCTGTCAACAGGAAACGGCCAATAAGCAGAGTGGCTTCCAAACTGCAAACTCCTGCAAGAGGTACAGACAGAGGTGGGAGTGCTGCTGCTCTCCAGCTCAGGGAGAGGTTCCTGGGCTCTGGAGGAACTTCTTGGTGGTGCATGGACACACCCCTGACTTTGTGCAGGGTTTTGGTGTTGTGAGCCACAGCCCAATTCCCACAGGGCTTTTTGTGCTCATCTTCCTGATCTAGAGGTGGGTCCCTCAATGCTGTGCTCAGGTACTGGGGCTGTGTGGCATGAAACCCCAGAACAGCTCAGACCTTTTGGGTTGGTAGCACAGACCTACACTCAGGATCTGGAATATAGGGGAAATTTGGTAGTTTGTGTTGATTGTAGGATCCCAGTCACAATAGGTTGTGTTTTGAAGCCCTAAATGCTTCTAGGTTTTTTAAAATGCTCAACTGATTCCTTACTTACACTGAACAGTTACTACTTTCTTATGTTTTTTGGAAATTTTCCTCTTCTTTCCCTGCATCAATTAATATAAACTAGAGGTCAGAGCAGCTCTTCATTATAAAAATGTGCTAGTTTTTATCTGGTCTGTGACTCATTTTTTGTGAAGAAAATCAAGAAGGAAAGAGTCTTTGAATCTTTTAGTGTGATGAAAAGCACATTAAAATGATTCCTTTATGTGCTTGAGTGTATGATGTTTTCAAGGTTCTGTTTTTGAAGAAAATTTTCAGAATCTTACTGATCATGTTGACCTGCTGGATTTCTTTCTGCACTTCACATTTCTAGTGAGTGATACGTGGGAGCACTAAGTTGAAATCATCTGAGGCAAATCTTTGTGCTTTTCAAAGAGTATAACTTGCTATCCCAATCTAGTGTCTGCAAAACACCATCTTAAAAATTCAAATGTCGGTGAAGACAATTAGCATGGATTTAGTGAGTTCAAAATTGAACTTTGGAAGATAAAGGAGGTAACCTTTGGCTTACTACAGAGCATCAGCCACAAAGCCTCTGCTGAGATTTGAGTTCTTAGTGCTCAAGCACTGATGACACAAATCCTGAGGGTCACTGTGTGTGGCTGGCTGTTCTGTCTCCAGTTAGGCAATCCCTTGGAGTTACCTGAGCAGCACCCCTGTGCAGTGCCACCTTTCCTGAGTCTGTGCATGCCCTCTGAGTATGTGGCACCCAACCAACCAATTGTTTCTCTCCTTAGCCTTCCTTCCATGGTTGTGAAATATTTCAGGACCTGTATTTCATGACTGGCCCAGTTGCTGATTTAACTGCTGTACTGTTTATCCCACTGGGACCATGTTAGTTTTTTTCAGAGCTGACCTCCCTTGCTCACAAACCACAGCTAATTTAGGTTTATTTCCCTCCCTGCCCCCCTTCTGGCATGCTCACAGTGATTCCAACTGGCTGTTAACTTCCACTCAGGAATTGTCCCCCAGATCTTTCCAAGTTAAATCTTGCAAATGAAAATGACAGTATGCTTGGCACTGTCTTCACTTGGAGGTGCATTCTGCCCTTAGGAGGTGATGGTCACTACCTAATGTCACTTTTGGGGAGATCCAACTGATGGGAATGCTCTGGTTTAGATTAACTGCCCATGTATTTTGTTTAGACAGGTTCAGGGGCACTTCTGATGCCTTTGGAAAGCAGAATTCCAGTGCAGAGCACTGGAAAGGAAGGGAAACATGGAGGTGGAAGGAAGTGCTTGAGGTGCACATGAAATGCTTTCAAGTAAGATTTTGAAATTGCACGAACAGTGCATACTCCTGTTTGTTTCAACAGTGTGGCAGAAAAATGCATTAAAAATAAATCTAGATGGGCATTCCTTCAGGTGGCTGAGACCAGTGCATAGAGCCCACCTCTGGACACCAGGAACAGAGCTGGACACCAGAACAACCTCCTGGACACCAGGAACAATGTCCTGGACACCCCATTATTGACAGATGTCTGTGGGAACCAAGTGTCAGCAACAGTAGCTGTAGCTTTTTAGAAGCAGTCTTTTCTTGCTTGCTTTTCCTAGAATTAAAATAAAATGAGAACAGGATCTGTGGCCTGGCCTATCTCCAGAGAAATTTCATGGATTTTATTAATCAATTATATAAGGAAGATCATTGGGCAATGGGCAGAAATGACAAAGCATCTCTGAACTTGCTGAGTTTTTCTAAGCAGCCCTTTTAAGGACCTCATTGTTTTTCCTGCTGAGGGAGAAAAGTCTCTCTTCACAGAGGCAATTTAAGGCAGTAGCTCCTTGTGATGAGAAGGAATGAAAGCATGCCATGAAAACTTGGTTTTGGTAGGTAACACATGACAAAACTGTCTTGTTCCTGGTGCTAAACATGACCCACTCCACTGTTTCCTCTTGTAACACACTGCTCTTGGTATAGCCCATGTACAGCTCTACTAAAGGAAGTCATGGTGGTTTGGCTTGCTAAAAATGGCCTTTCCAACCTGGGGAAGAACCAGGGATTCAGTTCTGAACTTTTACAATTCCATCAATTCACATGTATTTGTAATTGTAACTGATCAAAATGTCAGTGATCTGGGTAGAGTAAGCAGGGAAGGAGGGCATGAAAAAGATTAAATATAGATAAAGTGCAGATGAATTCTAAACACACACAACTCCAGTGTGGGTAAGACTGAACATCTAAAAGAAACATTGATGTCATTAGTCATGGAGCTTTTCTAGGTATGAGCAAAAATGAAAGGCAGCACAAATCTGTGTCACACACCTCTCATTTGCATGTCTTCTTTAACCTGGATGTGTTCCCCATGGAGCTTCTGGGCTAGCCCAAAATAATCTGCATGGATCCAAACAGACTTAATTTTCTGTGTGTAAGGAGACTGAACTTGGCATTTCTGAATCTTGCTAAGCTTTTCTTTTTAGGCTTAAAGACAGGAAAGACTTCAAACCTCATTTCTCAGCTTATCGTGCAAATAATATTCTGAATCTTGCAGGATCATAACTTCTTGTATAAAGCTTTCCAGCTGTTTTCTGTTGATAAAAGACTTTAGCTGGGCACCAGGAGATAAGACTGTGGGACTGAGAAATTGCTGACTTAGTCTTGTAATCTTCCAGCCTGGCATTCCCATAGGGAAGTTATGGATAGGTGTAACTCTGCACAAGTTAATGTTCTAATCCTTGAATCCCACTCAATAGCTCAGCCACTGAATTTGATGGAAATTCTGGGGACCTGACACGTTTCAGCATTCAGTTTTATACAGAGACTTTAAATTCCTGGCAGATTGTCAGTGTGGAGCTCAAACTGATTCACTTGAGGCTGTTCCTCTGGATTTGAGAATGTCGTGTTCTGAGAGCAAACCTGGCTGGGAACTTCAGTGGCACCCTTTGGAAGGACTCTGAACTTCCAGGCTCCAGATCAGGAAAAACTGTCAGGATCAAACATGATTTATAGCATGAAGAACTTTATTTATTGCCAGCAGAAAATGGCAGTGGAGTTTGGAATAGCTTAGAGCTTATGTTCTTTGCTTCTGATAGCAAATAGAAATAGACTGTCCATCCCTCTGCTGGGACAAAGGCTTGTCTTGATGCTCCAGATAACTCTAATTATGTAGACAGGGAGATAAAATTAAGACAAATAAACTGAAGATGGAAAATTAGTTAGACAAATGGAAAAAATGCACGCAGATGGTTAGGAACACCTAAAATCCCACATGGTGCAGTGACTGCTAAGTCAGCCAGCAATTTTTTATGAATGAGAAATCTAATAAGGAGGGGAAACCAGTTAAAATTTGCCCTGGAGCCATTGTAACTTCTACACCTCTTTTTTTGGTTCATAAACACCTCTGTTGCCTGCAAAAATACTTGTGAAGATGCTTTTTAATATGGTTTGCTAAGTTTTGTTGCTTGACTTCATTGTTCCTGCAAATCAGCAAATGAATTCCATTCGCAGTTCGATTTTTTTTCCTGAGACAAGGAATGTTCATGCCAGATTGCTGTTCCTACATTTTCCCTCCCAGCTCACACAGCACTGGAGCTCTGTGCAGGAATACACAAGTGTAGGATCCATGTGGAAAGAGCCAGACTATGTCAGGTATTTTGCAGTGCTAATCCATTAAGTAACTCGAGCCATACATTGAATGGCACTTTTATCTCACATTTAATGGGTAAATACAGGCAGTGAAGTTGTTGGCTGTGTGTCACAGTCCCTTTGTCTCAGCTTCACATGGCAATCATTCTCTTCATTTCACTTGAGCTGTCCTGCAGCTGATTTATCCCCAGCCCAGCAGATAACACTCAGAGAGTGATTGGAGTCAAATCATTCCAGTTTGATACCAATGCAAGACAAAGCTGTATGTTTGAAATCAGATTTTTCCTTTGAGTGAGGAAGAGGAGAAAGTGTTCTCCTCAGCTGAGGCAGCTGGAAGGCTGCTTTGTTTGCTTGTTTCTTCAGAAGTTTATGACTTTTTAATATTCCATTCTGTAGAGGATAGTGCTGATGCAAAGTACATAAAGAAAATAAGAAGCCTAAAGTAGAAAAAGTCTAAAAATCAGAGAAAGCTTTGGAGCTGGTGAGAAAATGAGAGGTGACATGAGAACAGGAAGGAAAGGGGAAGGTTATGTCATTAGAGGCTGGAATTCAATGTTTTGATGAAACTCCATGGATACAGGAAGGAGCAGGGCGGGTAAAAATAGCCAAATGAAAATGGTATGAGTTCCAAGAATTCAACTCTGAAAAGAAAAAAAGAAATATACGTTCTTGTTCAAAACCAGGCGGAAAAAGTTATGTATTCTTATGAAGCATTAGAAAGAATGAAGCAAAATTTGCTGTCTGCAATTTCTTTGTGTTTTTTTTTTTTCTCCAACAAAAACTTGAAATTTTGTTTTATTATACACATCTCTTCCAAATCCTCAGTGGCCTGGTTCCCAGGAGAGGGAACACTTTGTCAGAAAAGTCATCTCATCAGAAGCCCTTGGAAGCTGTTCAGATCCGAGGAGCTTTTGGGGCTGAGCACATGCAAATGCTTGCAGACACAAGAATTCTCTCCCTCCCTGAGTGACAGGGACACTCCTGCTCGCTGCAGGAGGAAATAGCCATCACTGAGAGAACAGTTTACTTTGCAGGACGTTGCAAAGCCAGCAAACAATTACACTGGAGCCTCGATTTTCTTGTACTGAAATCTATGTGCTCACAGTTCCCCTTGGAGATTCACTCTTATCTACACAACAGAAAGCTCTTACTACAAGGAAAAGAAAGAAAGAAAAATCAACCCATTTGCTTACTTTGATTTTGTTTTTGTTAATTTCTGAACAGATGGTAACATACCACAATGGAAGTTTTATAAAAATTTCCATCTTTTAAGTGAGTGCAGGCCTGAAATTTTTCCCTGGTGAAAAAGCAGAGTGTGAGTCATTAAACAGGCTCTGTGCTATCTGCCTGGGATTTTCACTCTGCAGTCAGAAGAGTCAGAAAGCCCTTCCATTACAGTAACCACCTTTTTTTTTCCCCCTTCACCTGGGCAAATGGCCAATTCCATCATCTCAGGCTCAGTAGGAACAAGGAAGGTACAGTCCGAGGAGGGATATAATGCACAGACAAGGGGAGAGGCCAAGAGCAGGAGTCCAGTTCTAGAGCTCAAACAATTGTCAAAAGGAGTGGCCTGATTTATGATTTCTCCAGTCCAGTCTGAATTCAGTAATTGAAAAATTATGGGCTGGGTTTGCAAGGGAGACGTTCTGTTGCCTGCAGAGTGCTCAGCACCTACTGAGTCTTGGCCCCAAATTATCATTATGGAGATAGAGAGTCTAAACTTAATCTTTGTTTGGACTCCGTTTGAAATTTGGCACTGATTGCTGTGGGACAAATCAGGCCCAGAGATGCTGAGTGTTCTTTTCTGCAGGACTTCTGATGTGACCTTGGAGAGCTGGAGGAGTGCAAGCTCTCTGGTCTCCAGTGCTGTTCATCTTAGTGAAGTTACAGAACTTTGCTGGGGGGGGGTTGAACATAAAAAGGGATTTTTGCCCTAAGGCTTCAGAGCCTTTGTAAAATCCTTGGTGTCTCTCCAGGGCCCTGAGTGCAGGCTCTGGTGCCCAATCCTCACACACAGCATCTCCCTGGGCACTGCAGCCCTCACCAGTTTGTTCCTTGTAGGGGAAAGTTACTTCAGCAAAATCAAACCAGGGTCTGAAATTTGCATTTTGGATTTTCCTCTGTATCACATCGAGGTGGTGCCTTCACCAACTTTGGAATGGAGAAGTGACAAAGCTGCTGACAATTAATGGATGTGATAGAAATGTAGAAGGGTGGATGGATGGATGGATGGATGGATGGATGGATGGATGGATGGATGGATGGATGGATGGATGGATGGATATATCAACCTGCAAGGTCTCTGTCATTCAGGAAAAGATGAGTTCATCCTTCTCAGTCTGTGTGACACTTAATGACATGTACAAGGGAGGTGAATGGCATCTTGTTGCATAGCAAGGGTAATATAGAACACAATTTCCCCTGAAGAAATAGCTCACATACCTTATATAATGAATGAGCTCATTTTGCCTGTGTTTGCCAGAAACAATAAAAGTTAGAAAATGTCCCAGTAATTAAAATAAAGTGTTACCCAGATTTATGGTGAGAAATGTGAAATGTCAGGCAATTGAGTACAGCTCCACACTCACAAATAAGCTTCACATTCGTTAGAACAGGTTGCATTCATTAGGAGGAACAGTGTGGGTCCAGTGCTGGCCCCAGAAGGCAAGGAATGGTTTCTCCTGCACAGGGAAAGAAAGCAGAGGGGAGGGAAAGGTGCCAGCTGGCAAATTCCTGATGGATCCTGGTCCTAGTGGTGATGCTGCAGCAGGCACGGGACAGACAGGATCATTGCTTCAGGATGGGCTTGGATTACATGATGGATGGTAGGGGGAGAGGAGGGAGAGTCCCACTGTCAGCCTGCCACGTGCAGGGAAGAAATCTAATAAAAATTTTTGAAGGGTGGAGATGAAAAAGGGAATCTAAGCATGGCCAGCCTTTCCTGCAGTCCTTCCTCTCACAGTCACTGTTCATAATTTTAATATAAATGCTGTACCCAGGAATAGTTTAGAAGTTTACTAGATATGAGCTCATCTCTTGCTTAAAATAATCTTAAACCCTAATTATTTTTTCTATGCACCATTCTTTGTCAGAGGGCCACGTAAGTGAAGTGGGTTTAATCTACATAAATACCATTCCTGTAGCCATAGGGAACCTTGGAAGTGCAGAACTGCTGGAGACAGAAGTGGAACTCTCTGAAAGTCTGGTGAAAGCTCATTTGAGCAGATCCTGCTGGAACATCCCCAGTGCCTGTGTGCAGCTGGAGGAGGGCAGGCTGTGGAAATGTCCTGCTGGGACAGGGACTGGGACACTGGGAACCTGCTGCCCCAATGTCTCCTGTCACCAGCTTTCCTGCTCCTCTCTTCTGACACAGCTAATTAAAAATTAAAGAGACTTGAAATGAAAATGCTTTACATAAAAGCCAGTCTGACAGTTGATGTTGTCTAGAAATGAAAATGTTCAGTGCCTTTTTCCTGAAAAACAGAACAGTGCACTGTTATATCAGGCACTTCAGTAAATACAAATCTAGTGGGACACTTTCACTACCTGCTTCTACCAGACTGAGGTGTCTGATTCACAACATTGCCTGTCTTGTCCACTGAAGTATGGAAGAGGTCTTATTGACAAAAAAAAAAAAAAAAAACAAAAAAAAAAACAAAAAAAAAAAAAAAAAAAATTCTAACAACCCCAGACCTCTTTGTCTTGCAGTATTGGATTTTCTTACTGCATAGTTTGGATCTGGGAGTAGTTCTAGGAACATCATGGAGTTTTGTTAGGAAAAAACCCAGTCATGAAGTTAAAAACAGTTGATTTTAACTCAGTAAAAGATTTGGATTGTGATAAAGATCTGCAGGGTGGCCTTAAGCCACTTGTATATCCTCCCTGTTCTGCAGTTCCACATCTGTAAAATGACAGAATGAATTTGTTTCGTTTTCATTACATGCTTGTAGGAAAAATCTTATTATGCTAATGAGGTGTGCATGTGCTTTAATCACAGGTTCATTCAGAAAGCCCATAAATGAAATAAATATGAGATCAATGCATAAGAATTTGTGAGAAAGGAGTAGAAATCTGGGATTTTTAGGACAGCACGTTCTGAAGGAGTGAAGTGATGATGCAAGCACTGATCTCCACAGAGTGCCTGGTGCTTCATGTGTTATTTATAGGAGGCACAGGCCTCTACAATAAATTGCAGGTTCACCTGTCAGACCAGCAGACAGGGGATCACTTTGCAACAAGAAGGAAGAGGTCATAAATTTCAAGCAGACTCATTCCCTGCCATGATATTGGACATTGAGCTGCTGTAAAGGATGTACCAAAGGATATGGGGTGAGACACCAGGATCAGAAGCTGTGGTGATAAAAACCCAGCCAGCAGATCAGAAGATCTGACAGAGTCTTTGTAGCAAAGATGCATTAAGCTTATCAATATTATTTGCAAAATACAGATAGCTTGCTGATGAGAAATGATCTCCAAGATGGATGGGATTATGGAAGAGAGAGGTGAATTCCCTCTCCCTGTGAGAGGCTGTGGAGGGAGGGAATGTTTGGCCTGTGGGTTCTGGGAGGGTGGGAGTGAGGCTGTGTCACTGCTGCTGTCACCGTGGGTCACCCTGCTTGTGGAGCCCAGCTCTGCTGCCCCTGCTCATCCCAGCCCTGCAGCAGCTCCAGCAGCATCTCCAGAGCTTCTCCTGATGGCAGGGGGTGTGTGGGAGGGGGGGAGGGAGGGCAGCTCACCCTCCTCATTTGCTGCAGCTCAGGAGCTCCTGTAGGGCAAGGCTGGCACACTTCTTAATGTTGATTGCTTTGGGAGAGACTTGCTTAAATCCAATTTGTCTGAGATGTGGTGATTGTATTTCCCTGGGATGGTGGTGGTGGCTCTAGGAGGAGCTGCTGAGGGTGGCCAGCAGCAGTTCTGTGCACTACTGACAGGGACAAGGCTTTGGTTGTTGTTCCTGACCCTGCCTCTGCTGGATGTGGATGCTCTGCCTTGTTTGCTCTTTGCTGGTTAGGCTGAAAAATGACAGATTTGCTGTTAATGTAAATGACAAAAAGTCTGTGCAGCCCTGATTCCCTACAGGACTATTCTGTGAGCTCCTTTGGGAATCCCAAGAGTTCCAGCCTTATTCCCTTCTCTGACTGATTTTTCCCAGTGAATTCTTTTTTTATTGGCTGTAGCAAGCATGTTTTTTGGATTTTTTTTTTTTTAATGAGGTGTTTGGCAGCGTCCACCAGGACATGTAGGTGCAGAGTGTGTGAGGGAGGGAGGGGTAGCCCTGAGCAACATACCAGGCAAAAAATGGAGAACTCTTTCCTGTGCTTTTAACAACCCCTCACCTCCCATACTTCCTAGGATGCCTGATGATTTCCTGCAAATTAAATATGAATTTTAGGTGAGAGCAGGTCATGTTTTAAGCAGGTCATGTGTTCATTACATGTATTCATTGTGGATATATGGCCAATGGGCCATGACCAAGAGGTTCTGTACTTGGGAAAGATATAAAAGATACAGGAGACAGGCTATAGAGCTGAGCTGAACAGAGCCAAGAATTTGGAAAGGATTAAGGAAATAATGATGAGTTCTGAATTCATGGGGTTCTCTGGGACAAGCTGCTCCCCTGGGAAAATAAAATCAGAGAGCTGGGCCAAAGCCCTAAAACACGGCCTTGCTGCCATTGCTGAAAAGTCCCAGTCACCTCACTGAGCTCTTTGCCCTGAAAGGTGTCTGTAAATAGTTGACTTTTCCATTCATTAAAAAAAAAAACCAAAAAACCACTGTTTTGGTTGTCATGAGTCTATTGCTGACCTTCTCAGACAGAAAAAAATTTTGTTTTTTCATCTTAAATATGCCTGATTCTTGAAACTTTTTTGGGTGACTTTTTAGATGTCTTAAATTCACTTAGTGCATATCTCAGAGAAATATGTACAAAATTAATTTTGGTCGAAAAGATAATTTAGTTCACATTTGTGAAGTAATTTTCTGTAAGCCGAATATGTGTGTTGATGAAAAATTGAAACATTTGAATGAAAAAGACCACCTGGCTCTCAGATAATCCTTTCCAACAGAGAATTTGAAACCTTATTCCTCAGGTTCTGGATAGTTTGGCATTCCCCAGTTTCACTGTAGTTGATCAGTGAAAGCAATGACTTTGATAAATGATAATCTCTAAAGGAAAAGAGAGAAGGAAATATCCTGGCCATGCAGAAATTGTTTTACTTCTGTCACAATTAGCAATGAATATGTACAGTACAAGCATGGAGAAAGTGGAAATTGGCTGCTCCAAGGGCTGTGCTGTCTAATGTGAGCTGCAGCAGGAATTTTGACGTGTCGCATTCGCACCCACGCTCCCCCTTCCTTCTTCACAATCTTCACAATAGGCCCTTCCCAAACGTTTTGTCAAATAGCTGCAATATGCAGCACAGCCCTTGCTAATCCCCAGCTCTCCCCGAGCAGGCAGGCAGTGAGAACCAGAGGGGGCTGGGGGAACCCTCTCAGAAGACACTTCAGCTCTGTGTGTACAAACACAGGCACCAACATCCCCCCCAGCCCAGGAGGTGGGACCCGGTGCTGGGGAGAGGCACCGAGCGCAGGCGATGGGGAGGGAAGAGCACTGCCTGTTAAATATGGAAAATGGAGTCTGCTTTTTGTTCTGGGCCTTTGGAATCTGTGGGTGGATTGGAACTGGCAGGCAGGGAGCAAACACCCACCCACCATAGGGCTGTGTGGTTCAGAAGTTTACAAGAGTGTTTGTGTTCCAGGAGCTGTTGGCCTTGAAGCCAATGGAGAGGGGGAGGAGAAGAGGGAGAGAGTGAGAAAAACACTGTGGTGTTAGGGCCCTTCCTCAGAGATATTTTTCCCCTCTCCTTTCTCCAGCTCCAAGAACTGGAGCAAGACAAGCAGTGACTGGGGGACAGATTAATCTGATTTTAAGATGTGGTCCTCACTTGAGAAGCTGCTGCCACCTTAATGGCACATGCCAGCTCCCTTCACTCCCCTTCTCCTGCCCTGCTGCTGCTCAGTTTGCACAGTCTGCATGTAAAGATGTGCAACTTTTGCTGTGTTGTTACTGCAGCAGTTGAAGCTGTCCTGTCATGGCTTTCAGTCTGGAAGCTGCCACTCCAATTGCTCACTGTCTGAGTATTGCAGATACAGAAACTGAGGCACAGAGAGACTCAGCAACTTGCCCGAGGCAACAGGAAATCTGTGGGAGATCTGGGAATCGACCCCAGATGTCCTGAGCTTTCTGTCTTAACCACAAGACCATCCTTCCTGTCTCTTTGGTAGTCCCCTCTGCTTCAGGAATTCCATTTACAAATTCCACCCATAAACAATCTGTTGCACCATCCAGTGATTTACTTGCATTAAAAAGTCATTTGGAAGACAAAATGGCACCTCTTTTAAAATGAACTGCAACTGCTGCTTGCTGTCCTTTCTTTCTAGGGGATGAAGGAGAGGGAGTGAGAAAAGAAACCACCAGCTTCCAGAGCTGAGAAGCTTTTCCATTGCTATCCAGACTTCCTGCAGGCATTAGTTTGGTTCTTTAAAAGAATCAGGAACTCCATATGTGATGTTTGAGTATATCTGGCCATTTATATTTTAGTGGATTAAAAAAAACAAAAAAAACAAGCCTGAAACTGCACTAAATCCATCTAGGGAGTGATCCTGCTGCTGGTCCCCATTGTATCCAAGTGTCTCTGATGACAGTCTGGTCAACTGCCACAGCCCTGGGGGAATTCACTGAGTGTCTGCTGCTTCTCCCTTGTCACACTCACAGTCAGAGCTTCACTAAGAGGAGCCTGAATGTTGGGAGGGGTTTTCATTCTACCAAAAGACACCCTTCAGTCTGGAAATGGCGGAGTGGATGGATCTTTCTCATGTTATTGAGGAACCATATGTACCTTCTGAATAATATAATTTAAAAATTATTCTTAACTAAAACCTTTTAGATTATCCTGTTACCCAGTGAGGAATGTTCCTAACCCTGCTTTCTCTTAATGTGGTTACTTCTTTAGCATCAGGAATCAGCAAGCACTGTATGGCCTAAATTGTTAAATCCCATCTTCAGACCTTGATATTGTGGTAATATTTAAAAATCCCACTAATGGATCAAATCCATGTGTGATGGATTGTATAAACAGAAACTTCAAGAGTCCTTCTTGCTACCAGGACTTTGTATTAAAGCAATTTGGTGAAGATCCTCCAGGTGTCTTCTCTGAGCACATGAAGACACAGCTGCTGACCTGAACCAGTGTGTTTGGTTCCTGCCTCTTCTGAAGCCATTTAGCTCTTTGAGGATTGATGTCCAAGTTGGGTATGTGAGTGGATTCCTCTCAAGGGAAATGCTGACTTAGGGGCAAGGTCAAAACTCTTGTACAACTCTTACACCTTTTCCCTTTATTCTGAATGACATTTCAGAATATAAAAGTCAAAATAAAACACAAGAGCTTGGTGTGTGCTCTGCCCCACTACAATGAGTCTGAGTAAATCACAGTGGGTTTGTTTTCCATTTGCTCTTTTAAGCACTGTTTGGATATTTGTCTGTTTGCTCCTCCTCTTTTGTCCTGATGTGCTTTTTCTGCTGTTTCATTGCCATGAACTCTTCCAGATGAGACTGTCCAAAATTCAGTGTCTGTGTCCCTCAGTCACACTCTATGGATGAGCAGTGCTTAAAGTCCTTGTTGCATTACAAACACTATTAACAATTGTGCTGGTGTGAAAGTGCTCCCCAGCCTTTTTAGGCACACAGTTGACAGAGCTCTGAGATAACAGTGGAAACCTTTTCAGCTTGTTCCTTACGGTGATGCTAAGTGGTAGTTGAAATGTTTGTTAGAATTCTGGGTGTGCAGTCCATGGAAAATGGGAGAAGACACAGTTGTTTTTTCCTTTGAAATTTAATATTAATAGAAAGTAAGAGCATCTCACTCTTGAGAATAATAAAATAATGATAAATTAATAATGGAGTTGGCAGTGCTGCTGGGCACTGCATGTCTGTGTCCTGGTCAATGACTGTCCGTGCTATGGACAGTGTATGTCCGTGCTAGGGGCAGTGGATATGTCAGTGCCTCAAGCAGTAGGTGTCTGTGCCATGGTCAGTACATGTCCGTGCCCTGGTCAGTGTCAGTGGTGTCTGTGCCATGCACAGTGTATGTCCGTGCCTCGGTCAGTGGTGTCCGTGCCCCGGTCCGTGGTCAGCAGTGTTCGTGCCCCGGTCAGTGGTCAGCAGTGTCCGTGCCCCGCTCCGTGGTGTCCGTGCCCCGGTCAGTGGTGTCCGTGCCCCGGTCAGTGGTCAGCAGTGTTCGTGCCCCGGTCAGTGGTCAGCAGTGTCCGTGCCCCGGTTCGTGGTCAGCAGTGTCCGTGCCCCGGTCAGTGGTCAGCAGTGTCCGTGCCCCGGTCAGTGGTCAGCAGTGTCCGTGCCCCGGTCAGTGGTGTCCGTGCCCCGGTCAGTGGTCAGCAGTGTTCGTGCCCCGGTCAGTGGTCAGCAGTGTCCGTGCCCCGGCCGCGGTTGTGCGGGCCGGTCGCGGTGATCTCTCATCGGTCGGTAGAGGGCGCCCGTTCCCGACGTGCGGGGGCGCTCAGTGCCCCCGGACACTCCGGACACTGTGGACACTCCGGACAGTCTCGGACACTCCGAGCGCTCCGGACAGCCCCGGCCCCGCGGGCAGGAGCCCAGGAGCCGACCCGCTGTGTGCCACCAGCGTGTCCTTAGCGCTGCCTCTGCCTTCCTGCAGCAGCGAGGGCTCGGACAGCCCCAGCCCCTGCCCACCCGCGCTGCGGTTGCGCCTCTCGCTCCTTCCACGCGTTGAGCGTCGCCCGTGGGTGGAAGGAGCGTGTGACGTGTGCCGGGAGCGGGGAACGTGTGTCGGAGCAAGGGAGCACATGTGTGTCGGGACAGGGAAGCACACGCGTGTCGGGACAGGGAAGCACACATGTGTCGCTCGCCGGCAGCGCTCAGTGGGTTCGGGGCTCCGGTGCCCCGCGGCGCCCCAAGGATGCCCTCTCGTTGGGTTGTCACCATCAGTCGCGCTCTCCCGCCTGTGATTGCTGTCGGCGCGGGGTGTGTGCCCGCAGTTGACGCTCCGTGAGCGCTCACACACGCTCCGTGCCCGTGCGAGCGCCGCTCCCTGCGCCTGTTCCATTTCACCGCTGCCAGAAATCCAGCGGCGACAGGGAAAAAGCCCTCGCCCTACCGCCCCTCCTTGGCGGCGCGGCGGTCCGTGAACCCAGCAGTTTATCCTCCCCCCGCTCCCTCCCTCCCTCGCCGGCGCTGCCGCGCGCCCGCCCGTGCAGCGGCTCGGCTCGGTTCGGCTGAGCTCGGCACGGTTCGGCTTGGCTCGGCACGGCTGGGTTTGGCTCGGCAGCACTCAGCACAGCTCTGTTCGGTTCGGCAGCACTCAGCACAGCTCGGTTCGGTTCGGCTGGACTCGGCACATCCCAGCTCGGTTCGGCTCGGCGCGGCTGGGCTTGGATCAGCTCGGTTGGAGCGTCTCGGCTCGGCCCGGCTCGGCCGATCCCGGCACATCCCGGCCGGTCTGGGCGCAGCGCGAAGGGGGAGGCGGGCGCTGTTCCTGGAAGAGCCCGGCCCGGGGAGTTGGTCACATTCTTGGCCGGGATTCAATGACTGAGGCAGACACCAACAAACAGAGGGGGGGAGGCGGAGGGCGGGAGGCTGAGCCCGCCTGCATTAGCTCAGCTCTCAGGCACTCTCAGTCACTGCTGGAAAGAGGAGCTGGGAGGATGTGCGCGCTCTCACCGCGGCTCCCCACGGCACAGCGAGAGCACCGGCAGAAGTGAGGGGAGGAAGGCGAGCCCGGAGCCGAGGAGCCTCCCAGGCCGAGCGGAGGGACCACGAGGGGCAGCGGAGCCGCTCTTCGCCCGTGCGGAGCCCCCGCGCCGCTTCGCCGCTGCCGGAGATTTGGGCCTTTTCTCCTGCGTTGTTCCTTGCACAGACCGAGCGTTCTGCCTCCTCCTGCTTTTTACTTTCCTCCCCCGCGCCTTCCCTCGGTGGATATGGACAGAAGGGGGATCACTGCAGAGAAGCAGCAGCCGCCAGAACATATTTGAGCCCCGGGTGCTCGGAGCGTGGCACAGACTTTTTGTGTTTCCGTGGGTGGTGTGTGTGTGTGTGAGTGAGTGTGTGTGTGTTGGAGGTGTGGGAGGAGGGATTGGTTTGCCTGGGGGTTGGCTGAGGGGGTGAGTGCTCGGATGAAGACCTCTTTTTGCCGTGATTCTCTGCTCCATCGGGGCAGCTTGGAGACTTGGAGGGTTTGAAATTGTAACGCGAACCAAGAGAAAAGAAAGAAGAGAGAGACACGCATACAAAAGGATTTATTTCCTCTCCGTTAGTGGATTGCTGAGTGAGAAGGAGGAAAAACACAAGGGTGGGTTGTTTTATTTTGTTCATATTTTTTCCTTAAAAAAAATCCCTTAAGTGGATTTGCATCAGGGTGGAAGATAACTGGGGATTTTTGCTGTTTGTTTTGGGAATAGAAACTAAAAAATGGAGACTGTAAGTAGAAGCAGCTTCCAGCCTCATCCAGGACTGCAGAAGACCTTGGAACAGTTTCATCTGAGCTCTATGAGCTCCCTGGGTGGCCCTGCTGCTTTCTCAGCGCGATGGGCACAGGAGATGTACAAGAAGGACAATGGCAAAGACCCAGCGGAACCTGTACTGCATCTGCCCCCGATCCAGCCTCCTCCGGTCATGCCTGGTCCCTTCTTCATGCCCTCGGACAGATCCACGGAGAGGTGCGAGACCATCCTGGAAGGGGAAACCATCTCCTGCTTCGTGGTGGGCGGAGAGAAGCGGCTTTGCTTGCCCCAGATCCTGAACTCGGTGCTCAGGGACTTCTCCCTGCAGCAGATTAATTCGGTGTGTGATGAGCTACATATTTACTGCTCCAGATGCACTGCTGACCAGCTGGAAATCCTCAAAGTCATGGGCATCCTGCCCTTCTCCGCTCCTTCCTGCGGGCTCATCACGAAAACTGATGCTGAGAGGCTTTGTAACGCCTTGCTTTATGGTGGCACCTACCCTCCCCACTGCAAGAAGGAATTCTCTAGCACGATTGAGCTGGAGCTCACGGAGAAGAGCTTCAAGGTGTATCATGAGTGCTTTGGGAAGTGTAAGGGACTCCTGGTGCCAGAGCTTTACAGTAACCCCAGCGCAGCCTGCATCCAGTGCTTGGACTGCAGGCTCATGTACCCACCTCACAAATTTGTGGTCCACTCTCACAAATCGCTGGAAAACAGGACTTGCCACTGGGGCTTTGACTCTGCAAACTGGAGATCCTATATCCTCCTCAGCCAGGATTATGCTGGGAAAGAGGAGAAAGCTAGACTGGGCCAGCTCTTAGATGAAATGAAAGAAAAATTTGACTATAACAACAAATACAAGAGGAAAGCCCCCCGGGTAAGTGGTGCCTGTAATTTTAAAGGGGGCGGGGGGAATTTCGGTAACGTTCATCGATGCACCCAAATTGTTCCCTGCTGCTTTTCCTCGGAGTCATTTAGCAATTTTAATCGTGTTCTCCATTCTCCCCGCGTGTGTGTCACTGTGGAGGAGCAGTGCTCGAGATGGCACCTTTATTTCTCTGGTTGTGTTCTGACCGCGGTGGTTGGAGTTTGTTTAAATTACGTATGTGTATTTGTGTATTTTACTATGTGTGGACCTTGATCTTTGAAGCCCATCACACTGCCCCAGACTTTATCTGGCAGTGCGTGATTTCGGGTCCTCAAGGGCTTCTGCACTCAGGGGTCAAGGCAAGGAAGAAGCCAGAATAAAGGAGCAGGTACTTATGGCTCCAGACACAAGTCCATGCACTTTTCTGGTCGATTGAGTGTTGCCAGGGATGGAGGTGCGGGCTCAATGCTCTAAATGCTTGTATAGAAATAAAATGTGCCTGTAAAGAGAAAAAAAATGTGCCGGTAGTGCAGGTTACTGTTTATAGATGAAGTGTTCAGAACGTGAATGGAGAAGTCCCTGCTTTTAGAGTATCCCTGTGGAGCCTAAATTTCCCCAGCAGACAGGCTTTTGTATATTGGATTATGTACACATCCAGCAAATGACTCTGTCTAGGGCCAGCTGCAGCAGCTCCTTAAAGTATTCCATGCCGTGCTGTGCTGAGCCAGACAGCTAAAGCGCATTTTTTTTTTTTTTAGGTGCCACTTGTTTTTCTTTCAGTCTGAGCTGCCTTTAGATCCCAGAATCCCTGGTGTGTGGGTGGGAGGCTGCCTTGGCATCTGGCAGCGGTCCTGCTCCATGGGCAGCAGTGCCACAAGGCCTTGGGGACTCGCAGACACCGGCATGTCTGTCTGTCTGTCTGTCTGTGTGTCTGGCTGGCTCCTGGCATGGTGCAACTGCCTGGGGATGAGCAATGCTGCTTCCTGCTGCTTCCCCCCGGTGCGAGGGGAAAGCAAACTCCTGCCTCCCGAGTTCTGCCCTGCAGGTTTGGTGGTTGGGCTCTGCCTCAGTGTCAGAGATTTCCAGACTTTGGGGTTTTGTGTCTGGAGTGGAAGGGCAATACACAAGCCTGGAAAAGAGAAGCAATATTTAAAGCCCACTGTGAAAACTCTGAATTAACTTACCAAATACCTGTTTAAAGGGGCAGAAACACATTCTGACTATTTATTAAAAATTGCAACAAAAATACCCAATCAAAACCCAGATTTTTTTTTTTTAATATGCTATGCCAACAGCGCAGTAATTCCACAGCCAGACTAGGAGGCCCAGTGAGCCCATCTGACTGGGCTGCACACTTCTGGATTGAGGAGCAGAGTCTCACTCTTGCAGTTCCAGTTTCTCTCCTGGCCCCCGGCTCAGTCCTTGTCCTCACCCCTCCTTTTCCTCCCCGGAGTGTCAGGACGCTGTGACAAAGCCGGGCTGTAATGAGGCACATTATCCCCGTGGTTGGAGGTGGATGTGTTTTTAATGGCTTGTCTATTCTCCGTCAGTCATGTGCTGAGATGGAATGGTGGGATAGATCTACATGCATGGGAGAGGAGAATATGGCTCTCAAACTGGAGACATTTTTCATGCTGGGAAAGGAATTTTCTAGGGCATGCTTCGTTTGGGGAGTAAAATGAAGAAATATCCACATTTTTGTTGTAGAAAGGTCCTGTTCTTCTGGCTTGTATAATTTCCAGAGTCTAATTAAAATGAGTGTTAGTAGAGAAGTGCTTTCCTTTTCATGCAAGACTTTTTCAGTATTCTCTTCAACTGCATCATTTATCCAACACCCCAGGTGAGGCTGTGGAAGGAGAACAACAAAAGGTTACTAAACCTCAGTTGTTTTGGGGACCCTTTCATAGGTCCTAGTTCAGAACATGAGAAACACTCTTCCCTCACCCTCCAAAATCTGCCTGGAGTGCAGCACTTCTTGCAGAATGAATTGAAGATACCTAATTGTGAAAGGAAATGGTGGCCATCTATTTTTTGAAAAATTTTGCCAGAAATCTGTGATGATGAAATTCTAAGTTTCCTGCATAAATTCATCTGGAAGGTGGCAAGGAATGAGGTGGGGAAGAATAGAGTGGTGTGTGCTTAGACGATGGGGTAGGGAAAACAGAATGTTTTATCTCACATTAAGTTTCAAGGCCTTCAGGACTCTTCTGTTGAAACAGTGCAGTCCTGAGGAGACCCTGATGGTGCTGGCAGAGTTTTGTACACTTATCCTTCCTTTTCCTGAAGTCTTTTTCCATTGGGCTTAGCCAACGGATATCATATGCTAAGGTCATTTGTGTTGTAGCAGTGTGTGCAGATAATTACGGAGAGATTTAATCAGACTCTAAGATTGGTAGGCTGTGGCCAGGGGCAAGTAACATTGGAGTAAAGTTGATGCCTGGTGAGGAAATGACAGCATGGTCCCATTCCGTGTGTGTTAAATCCTGTGTGGGTTTTGTGTGTCTGTGGGGCTCTGGCTGTCTTGGGGATGAAAGGGTGAAGCACATGTGTCTTTGTGGTGGGATTCCTTTTTGATGTAGATCTCAGCTTTGCTTTGTTCTGTTTCATACAGAGGTGTTTGTGTTCGTGATGTGCCATAAGCTGCTGTGTCAGATATTGGGTTTTCTGCTTTCAGGAGTGGCCTTTTTTTTTTTTTTTTCCCCCAGTCTCTTAATTTATTTATTTCTCTCTTTGTGTAGACACATTGCTTTGTGTGGTATGTTCTTCCTGGGGCTCTGGTAGTATGTTGGTAGCATGGGATGCATATGACCAATTTTATGGCTCTTTAAGCAGCAGTGAGTGTTTTGACCTTTTCATGTGTCTCCATGAGGTTTCTGTGATGAGGTCTGGAGATTCTGCCAGCACAGCTCTGCCTTTTAAGGGTCTGACTTAAATGGAGGAGCTGGGTTGGCACAAGCCCCTGGTGCAGATTCAGCGTAGTGGCAGAACTGCCTTTTTTCCCTCTCTTTTTTTCCCCCTTTTTTCTTTTTTTTTTTTTCCCTTGGCGTGGTTTTAAAGCTTTGCTACAAGGCATAGCTTTTCCTAGATATTTCATTCCCAGTTCATATTTCTCTGTACATCAAGTATCTGTGGTGCATATCCATCCTTCTGTACCAGGAGATGGATGTGTAGATGCAGAGATCTCCTCTCTGTGTTGGTTGAACAAGACTCCTGTTGCCTCGTCTTGCCACTTGCAAAAACCCTTTGTCCAGACCCGTGTAAAGTCAGCAAAGGGTCTTAACCAAAAGCTGGAGGGAGTTGTGACAACTGGAGCCCTCCTCTTGAGTAGAGACCATAAAGGCCTCGGTCACATTCCTTACCCTCTTCTAAAATTTTGGTTTTTATATCCTCCTTGTTCATGCTTGGATGAGTAACTATCTCCCATAAGGTCCTTCACCTTGCCGCCACTTCCCAAAACTCTTTCTTTTCTTTAGCTGTTTAACTTCTCCATTTTACTTGTTTGGTGTTCCAAAAAACCCTGGGTGTTCCACCTTCCTGTGCAGGGTTTGTTGTGCTTTGCTTTCTCTCTGCACCAACACAGCTTTTACTTGTGTGGGTGTCCAGTTTCCTTACCTTTCTCATCTCATCCACCATTACTGGTGTGGA
Source organism: Erithacus rubecula (assembly GCF_903797595.1). Classification (NCBI taxonomy): domain Eukaryota; kingdom Metazoa; phylum Chordata; class Aves; order Passeriformes; family Muscicapidae; genus Erithacus; species Erithacus rubecula. Next base: position 5,375,515 of record NC_136676.1, on the reverse strand, counting down.
GCACATCCATTCCATTCTGGGGTATTTCTAGAAATTAAAAATGTGAATAACCTGGCAGGGATGCAAAACAGGGTCCTAGAAATCCACCCTCAGTGCCAAAGCCTTTTCTTGAGCTCAGCTGATGGTGCCTGGTGCGTGCCCTCCCGTGGGACCGATGTGACCTGGCTGTGTCTGTGGCTCTGCTCTCCACTCTGTGACACAGCTCTCTGCTTGCCTCACATCAGGATGCTCCTCTCACACAGAATTAGTTCAGACACAGCCCTGAAGCCTTTGTTGGTTGCTATTTCCAGAAGCGGAGGGTGGGTTCAGCTGCGTCTATTTCGAACCCTTTTTCTCCAATGCTGAACCGAGCACTGTTTGACAGCACTTTGAGATTGCCCACCTGTGTGCCAGACGTGTCCCCTGAGCAGGACTGGCTGTGAGCAGGGCCCAGGGAGGCAGAGCTGTCCTTGCACACCCACACACCAGCGCTGCCGTGTTCCCACGGTTCAAGTCCCAGCAGCACTTCTATGAAGTAGCTGGAAGCCAGAAGCAGCATTCTGGGTACTGACACACAAATGAGCACATGAGGCCTCCCACTTTATTTCACAATGCCTCCCAACCCAGCGCTGCCACAACATGCAGCTCGCTCAGCTGGAGGAAGGTTTAGCCAGGTCAAGTGTGCAGCAGAATCAAAGAACCCAAATTGCTGCGAGTGGAGCAGCGTGGAGCTGGATGGAGGGAGGATCTGGGCTTTTAGGTGCTGCCCAGTGCTTGCTGTGCTGTGCTTTATGGCCACCTGAAAGGCTGCAGGAGTAGTGCTGGAATTTGTGTCTTATCCTAAAGTTCTGCCTCCTGGCAGTAGTAACCTTTATTTGTTAATAGGTATATCCTGTGGTGGGTATAGCAGAGAGATTCTGAGTTTATTCCCTGGCAATGGTGTTCGGACTGCAGGGTTGATCTATTTCTCTTGGTAGAAACTGAAAAATATTGTTGCAACATTTTTGCCCGACAACTGAGGGTTCAGTTGTATTCCCGTGGAAAACATTGTGGTCATGTCTTCTACCTGATATTCAAGAAATGTTTCAGAGATTCTCCAGTGAAAACTTAGAAGTCCCTAAAACAAAAACATTGATGTATTGGACAGTAGTTTAGTTCAGAAGCCTTTTACAGTTTAAAAGTTGAACTTCAAAAGTGACACCAGCTTGAAGGAAATCCCGTGTACCCAGGGAGAGGACAGTGTTTAAGCACACATCAGCAGTTTTTCCCAAGCGTGCAAACAGTTTTACAGATGTTGTAGATCGAGAACAAAGCAGCAGGTACGTGCATGTGTGTTGGACAAAGAGTTTGCTTGCCAATGATCTCATGGTGTTGAGTCAACCACGGCTCTCTCTTGCTCCAGAAGAGTTCCTAAGTTCCTCAAATCATTTCTCTTGAATTAGGGTGAGAATTATATGCAATCTCTGCTTTTGAAAATCGCTGCCTAAAATATTTAAACCTCTGCCTCTCCCTCCATTGTCTGGGCTGTCTTGCTTGCCTCTCCATTTCTGTGGTTTCGGGCTTGGGCGTGTGTTCTGCCCAAACAGTAGCACGCTTTGAAGATGCGTGTAAACAGCGCTGGTTTTTGGATGTGCTGGGAGCCTGACACCTGGTCCCTGGCAGGCTGGGAGCCCAGTTATGGCTGGCTGGGGCTGCCTGACCCAGGAGGGTGTGTTTGCACTTGCTGAGAGGCGCCTTTGCCTTGGTGTTGTAAAAGCATCTGGAGGCGTCTGCGCCAGGCTGCTCCGAGCGTGTCCGGGCAGGGCTGGAGCCTCTCGTTCCTTATCTGCACCCCCAGCAGCAGCACTGCCAGAGCAGGGGGGCTCCAGGGCCACAGCCACGGCCTCTGGGTGTCTACAGCAGAGATGCACTGTCCAGGCCCACAAAAAACTCACTTATCTTCCTCTACTGGCAGAGTAATTCCACCGAAGCGAAGGGTTCGAATGTCCCCAGTAAGGAGTGGGCTGGTGCTACTGGGGATCACTGGTGATTGAACTCACATTGCTGGCTCAGCTGGCCAGACTGCTTTGCCATCACATGAGGAGCTGTGTCTCCATGTGTGCAGTATTATGACACAGATTTATTTACTTTTTTCATATTTGGCTTGGTTTAGTTGTTTTTGTTTTATTTTACAACACACTTTGGACTTGACTCTGCAATTCTTATTTAAGAGGGAACCGTCATGGAAGAGTTACACCAAAACCAGTAGGGGGATCTTGGAAAAAAATTAGACAAAAATGACTTATACTGGATTGTTGAGAATCTATTGATAGAATCCTGTCAATTACTAGGCTGATTTATTTTAGCTGAGTGGCCATAGAGCACTTAATTCAAATTGATCTTCACATACTGGAAGCATTACTCTAAAATGTAGGAATATAGCATGTTTTTGTTTGAAATCTGTCAATTAGAGCATGTGTGTTAATCATTCAGTTTAATAGATAATATCAACTTTGATATGTTTCGTGTATTCAGGTAATGTGTATTGTGAATTAATAAATCAGCAATAGGTTTTTAATGCTATTCCACTCTATCTCTGAGAGGCAGTGTATATTCTTGGAAATAATTTCAGAGAAGCAAGTTTGCTCTGAAAAAATGTGCTGTGGTCCTTTCCCTCCTCCTTTACACCTTGTGCAGTCTTGTATGCCTTAAATTTCATTATCAGCCTAGAGATTCAAACTCAGATTGTCACTGAAATCACCTGCTCTGGATCTTCTGGAACACAGAGGGTTAATCCGAAGGTTTGGGGCTTTGGGGCCGGTTCTACAGCTCCCACTCAAGCAATCAGCCCAGAGTAACTGTAACCAGTTCACCCACAAACCACAGCAGACTCGTGTGTATCAGACTCCTTCCTGTGTGTTGGCTGGCAGAGACCAGGGGCAGATCTGAGCCAGGCTGTCCCAGTGCTGAGGCAGAGTGCCTTCACCAAGTTTATGGCTTCAGCTGACTCTGGAAGCCTGTAGTTCTGCTACTGCAGTATTTTCATTTTGCTCATTAATGAAGGTTTGGTTTTGTAGACATTTGGTGCTCTGGTCCTGGTGGATCTCCCTGAATGGGGCAACTGGGAGCTGGCTTCAGACTGGAAGGGTCTTGTCTGTTGGTCACTATGTACAAGATTTGGTTTTAAGGCTGTGCTGGAGATCTGCCACAGAGATCTTCTCTTCCTCTACTTAGGATTTGTCAGTTTTTGTTTTCTACTAATGGAGAAATATGTCTAAGGTTAGGATAAGGACGAGCATTTTCTGCTGAGGCAGATTCAAGGACCATAAGCCTGGCCTCAGAGTTAAATCAGGAGCAGTTGATGGAGTGTGCAGCTTTCCTTGGTGTTGGGGAATCCTGCTGGTGATAGGCACTGGCCCCTCTGCACTGAGATAACGATTTTGCTTTGACTTTTGGCTGGATGAGGTGACGAAAACACTGATACTAATTTGAGCTCTGATCCTGTCAGTGTGTGATGGACAGAGCTGTCCTGGGAGCCAATGGGAATTCCCATGTGTGGAGCTCTTATCACCACCTCCATCTATGGTTTGGTTGCTATCACATAAAATTAGGCTTCTCTAAGCAGTGGATGCATATTAACACAACCTGATAAGCTGCACAGACATATGTTCTGGGAAATAAGGCAGGTCCTGCCATCCCAACTCAGGCAGCCTTGTTCTAACAGTCCTGTTTGAAGGGTCAGGGAAAACGAGCATGAGGCTGGGGATTCTGTGTCTATGTAAAAATTGCAGCATCATTCTGTATGCTGGAGGTAAACAGCAAAGGAGCTAATCAATAACCTGGGTTCTGGCTTTGTTGTTTATTGATTTATGTACAGTTACCTTTGCACATGCTTTGTAGAAAAGGAGAGTTTTATGTTTGGTTTTCTCTAGTTTTTTTCTTAAAAAGAAGGTGGAAGCTCTTTCTGTTTTGGTATGAGAATCAGTGCCCCTGGAAGCACAAGGACTGCTCAGGCTTTAAGGATTAAAAGACAGCAGCATTATCAACAAGATAAGGTAGAGCCTGGTGCTTGTCTTTTCCTGGGGAATATTGCAGTGATGGATTTGGGGGCTGTGGTACCCTGTGCTTTGTTCACTCAGTGGCATCATTTTATAGAATAAGGTCATTGACTTGGATGGCTTCTTGGTTTCTCAACCCTTTTCACCAGCCAGTTTGTGTAATGTCTGTCTGAAACATTGAGTAAGGGCATTGAAATAGCAGACAGGATATCAAGTGTTCGGAAGTCTGGGTTAAGTATAACAGACAGTTCTGGCTGGCAAAGGGGAGCAGCCCCTGGACTCACTCTCAGCTCAGTCTCTGTGGAAACACCAGACTCGGGGCTCTGCAGCTCAAATCCAGCTCTTCCCCTCTCTTCCCTCCACACCCATATAATTAATCTTGTGTGGGTGCACCTCTTTTCTAGATATGTCTTCCTTGTTTCTTAGCGGCGCAGAATTGTATGTAATAATGTCTCTTTCTAAGGATTACATAAGTTGAAGATGATTTCTCCACTGGGAGAATTATGCAAGTTTAAACTGAAATGTATTTAGAAAACTTTTATGTGTGTGTTTTCTGACTCGCAAGGCAGAGGGTGATTTATTTGCATCCTTAATTGAACAACATCTGTTAGGGTTGGAAGAAAAACCATTTCATATCTTTTCACTGTCATATCCTGCATTTTTTATGAAGTCCTCTAGCCCCTCCATTTCTCACATTACCTGTGTTACAGGTGCTGATTTTTGTCCAGGTAGATTAGCCAGGCACTCCTGTGGGATGTTCTGGGCTCTGCAGCTCTGTTGATGCATCTGCTGTAGAGTTTCTTTCACAGAATCACACAATCACTGAGGCTGGAAAAGACCTCGGAGATCCTCAAGCCCAGATCACCACCCTGTCTACACACACTTGAGTGCTGTGTAAGAAATGTCCTTTATTACATTAAAGAGTCTGAAACACCTCTGTAATGCTGCTCTTGATATACTTTGGTTTAGTAAGGAAGTTCCTGCTGCCCTTGAGCAAAATCAAGGTTTGTGTCCCAGGAGAAGAAAGCACTGCAGTCAAGAGCATTTATTAACTTGAAGAGGATAAAACAACTTCTTGAGTGTGAATTTCTGTGTGAGGCTGTGTGTGACCTCCTGGCACCTGTGCCCAATGCTCTGAGAGCTGCTCCTGCACTCCCAGTGCCTTTGGGAGAGTCACTTTCCCTGCCTGTGGAATCTGCAGTGCTGCACTCACAGAGCTGCACTTTCCAGGATCCAGCTCACAGAATTAATTCTGCTGAGTAATAAAAAATACAAAGTTGCACAGGCATCCTGCTGCTTACCCAGACAGAGGTTGCAGTAGTACCAGTAAGAAGCAGTGAAATACTTCAAATAATTAAAAAACTAACTATTACATTTTTCTAGGTTCCATATTTTTTCACCCTACAAAATCTTCAAGATTGTTCAGGTTTACCTGTTCATAGCAGTAAAATAAGTTTTATAGCTTTCATACAGACTAGTGGACTAAAAAAAGGCAGAAAATGCACAATATTAAGGCTAAAATATGGTTTGATTTCAGTAAACTTCACTGATGTAATGAATTTCAGACTTACACTTTTGTTATTAAGAATTGTATGTTAAACAGGCTTTTCTGAAGCATCATCATTCCACAGTTGGAAAACTTATCTGAGTTGAAAGATAACAGTGACATCCAAAAAAAAAAAAAATTGCCATTCTTAACTCCCCACTGGCAGTTCCAGTTTATTCAGTGAATTATCTCACCCATGCTGGTATAATTTAGAAATATTTATTTGAAATAACTGTGTTTAGAGTGGTGCAGAGCTGCTGGAAGGAGTAAATCAGCCTCAGAGCAGCACAGGCTGCAGCATCAGGTCCATCATTGATATTTCTTTGTTCCCATTTAGTCACTAATAAGAAACATGCCATGCAATGAGTCCTTGTGCTTATATACCAAAGATTTTGTTTTATTTGGCTTTTTGCCCTTTTTTTGCCACAACAGTGTAGTTTTTTGTGAAACCACCAGAGCCAAATAACCTTTGGGCCATTTTCAGTGGCAGACAGTGATAGAAGTGGAGTAAAGTGCTCTGTTTTACCATCAGTGAATATGCAGAACTACTACTCAAAGGCCTTGGCCTTCACAGCCTGTAAATTAGGAGCTTCTTTTCTAAAACATTAATTTCTAAACCCTGAATTTCTAAAAACATTTCTGTGAAAATCTTATTTTGTAATGGATTGATAATTCTTTTGCCCTGTTGATTCTAGAGCAAAAGTCTTGTGCTGAAGTCTACTGAGTTCTGAAGGAAAAAATTGAATTACACTTTTTATTATATAGTTAATTATAGTTATATAATATAAAATTGTGAGTACAAAATAAAAGTAGATCAGCAATTTTGAGGGAAAAAAGGGGTAAAAGGAGTTGGCAGTGCCTTAACTACTATTTACTTGTATTTGTTGTATGACTGCTTCAATATTTGTAGCATTAACTTTTTCATGTCTTTTAAGTAAATTTGATCTTTTTGCAGTTTTTGAGCAATTAACCTAGCTGTGATGAGGCTTGAAAGAATATCATCTGCACACCTGTTTAATGTTAAAGATGGGGCATTCAGTGCTTTGTGGCTTTAGCTTGAAATTCAAGTTGCTTTGAGTCATCCCTTTAGTCTTTTGTTTGGGTGGAAAAAAGGAGTGGCAGCAAAGGGCCTGCAGCTAAGAAATGAAAGAGTTGAATTAGGTTTTAGAAATGTTAGTCTTGGCATTTGGGCCATTTGCATTTGTAGAGATCGTCACGCTTGGCTTTAGTTGGGGTCGAGCAGTTTGGGGATGGAGAATGTTCCACATCTCTGTCCCAGGCACTGCTCAGGGGCACTGGGGCAGCAGGAGGAGCTGGACTGGGAGCTCTGGGATCACTTCCCTCCACATTCCCTCCCGGGGATTATTGCTCCACCTCTATTTCCATGCTGTGCTGCACAACTGACTCGGTTTTTTTCCTGATAGCTGCTTCTAACTCTGTGACCCAGAGGACTCTCCACTCTTAAATCACAGTCACAAACATGGGGCAGAAAGTGCTGCTGAAGAATCGCAGTGTTCTCTTTGTTTCTCTGTTTTGGGTTATTTTGTGAAGCTTCTTCAGTTCCTGCAGCTCCAGGAGAAGCACAAAGGGGACAGCATGGAGATTTCCAGCTGGAGCATCTTCCCTGGAATCATTGCTGGGAACTGTGTGACATCACTGCACTGCTCAGTCCATCTCATGGTGAGCTTTAACTCCTGCCATGAGAGAAAAGAGAGAATATTCTAAATGTCCCTGTGGCCCAGACCTTGAGGGTCTTTGCTCAGATCTCCTGGATGCAGCCAGGATAATCCATGTTACATCACTGCTGTCAGGGAAACCCTGCCAGGGACTGAAAGGGAAGAAATTGGAGCTTCCCTGCCCCAGACCTGCCCCAGACCTGCCCCAGACCTGCCCCAGACCTGCCATGCAGCCCCAGTGCCTCATTCCAGCCTCTGTGCTTTGACTCCATTGAGGTCACTGGATTTGGTCCAGATTTATTAAAATGTGGAAATCACTCCCAAATGTGGCCAGGTTCTCCTCACTGGCAATAATTTGTGGGCCACATTCTGCTGAGATGTTACAAGGAAAGATTTCAGTGGAGGTTTTCTTTTCAGATGTCTGTTTCAACATTGGAATTCTGCTCTTACAAATACTCATGTAAATTTGTAATTTAGGTTTCTAAAAAAATTTATCAAATTTGCCCTCGTTAGCTGGGCTAATTTATTGGTGCAGTTTTCTCTTATTATAACATGATTTGATTTCAGTAGAGTCACACAAACCTCCATATATTCCTTTGTTTCTAAGAGGGATGCTCATTCATGTGCTTGTAAAAGAGCAGCTGGATCCCATCTTGGCAGATGTGAAACCCTTACATTGAAATTGCTGTAGTTTTTGTATGTAGGTTTTTCCCTTGAAAAAAATCTCTTATTAATTAGATCCCCCTCACTTTTGAACTTTTTTGCTCCCTCAGCCAAAATCTTAATCCCCTGTGACATCAGAACTAACTGCTGCAGACAATTGTGATGTCACAAATTCTCAGGAAAGAGAAATATGGAAACACACAGATCCTGCTCAAAACAATATCTTAAGTAAGAAAAGGTTGCTTGTTTTTTTTTTTTTTTTCCATTTTAAAACCAGAACGAAATTTTACCTCATATTATCATGACAAAGTAACAATTGAGTTGGACCAAATTCTTCCTCAGCCATCACATAAAGGCTTCTCCAGTGTGTGATTCTTGCTTGGGCAGGGGAGAGCTGCAGCTCTGGGCTGAGTCACCAAAGGGCCAGAAGAGAATTGCAACCCTAAAAAATTTGGTAAAGAGCAGCAAGGCAGAGCCATGTCCCAAAGGAGAAGTTTACAGTAGTAAATTCATAGTTACCAGCTGCTCCTCTTCCTGCTGGTTTGGACACACTTAGTAGCTCTTTTTTTTTTTTTTTTTTTTTTTTTGGGTGGGGGGTGTGGTGGTGTTTTTGTTGTTAGGTTTGTTGGTTTGGGATTTTTTCTCCAAGCTCCTTCTCTAGGCTCTGTGCCCGAGTGCATCTCGGGATTTCCCTTTTGCTGAATGAGCTGCTTGTTTGAGAGGGAGGAAGTAAGGTCCCTTCTGGATTAGGAGGGAATGGGGGTGGAGGGTGGGGAAATGTCCTGTTTCATATGCAAAGCACACTGAACTGAAAAAACCCCACATGAAAACCTTTTAACAAAACCATCCATGTCACAGACTGGCAGAGCAGCTGCTGGCTTTGTTAGGGAGAATATTAATGTTTCAAAGACTTACAGAACGTTTTAAAAAATGAGATAAAGAATTGATTTTTTTTTTTTTTTAAGATACAAGCTGTGGTAAAAAAAAAAAAATCTCCTTATCAATATCTGTGAATGGATTGTGCAATCAATTGATGTGACACCAACTTCCACACAATGTGGTGAAATGTTATGATCTACACTCTTCTTTTGGAGACTGCAATGCCAGGATGGCCTTGATTCTTCAGGTGTACATTGTGTAAGAACTCTCACTTGAAAATCAGATTATTGAAAGGAACTCCTAGAACCGTTTTTTACCATGAGGGGAATTTGTGTTCCTGACTCTGAGTCTTTACCCACTTTAAAAAACATCATCTGGTCTTGGAGCAGGGTTTCTGCCAGGCTGGGTTCCTCCTGCACACCTTGGATTTGGGAATGATGGGATGGCAGATAATTACACATTTTCCTTGACTCTAGTTGATCTTGAGAGTCAAACTGTTTTTTTGCTGCTACAATCTGGAATTTTGCTCAAACCCTCCTTAAATTCACGCTGACTGAGTGGCAGAGAGGGACAGACATTGGTACTTTTTCTCCTGTGGTTATTGAAGGGAAGGTATTGGGGTTTTCCAAGTAGAAATGGATTGTCTTGGATGTAAACTCATTTTTTGTACAGATGAGCAGACAGTGGTCATGGGTTCAACAGTAGGGAAATGGAACAGATATAAAACATTTGTTGTAGTTCTGGATATTACTGCCAGTAACTGATTGCAGTGAGTTCTGGCCTAATGTTCCTCACAAAACCATGTTGAAAATTTCTATTTCATTCAGAAACTGGCATTGTTTTTGTCTTATAACTTAGTTTATGTTACTGAGCTGCCTTCCTGTACAAGGAAGTGCTTGTGTAATGCCCAAGCCATTCCCATTCCTCACTGAATGATATGCAAATCTAGTCAATTAAGCAGGGGGGATTTAATTAGCAGTTTAAGTTCATGTGTGAAGTGTCTTGCCTTAATTACTTAACAGTTTTGTTGCAAATTTGCTAAGGTTTTTTTTTTTTTCCCACAGAACTATCAAAACTGTGATTATATTTATTTATTTATTTATTTTTTTTTGGTAACATTTTCCAGTCCTGGGCATTGTCCAGTGCCTTTAACCTCTGTGTGTGTCCCTCCTTCTGCAGCTCTTTTTAAAACTGGGGGGACAAAGCAGAACTATGCTTATTGTCTCAGAGCAGAACAACATATACCAAAAAAACCTCATGGATTTTGGAGTGAAAACCCATTTATTTGTTGTTTTTTTTTTGCAGCTGTGTGACACCATTATAGTAGTATCAGTAGCAGCCTCATGTGGTTGCCATGATTATGTTAAATGGCTTTTATTTTATGTTCTGCCTGGCCAAGGTGCTTTTCTGCAGCTCCAGAAGCTCAGGCTGTGGCTGTGTCAGGGGGTTGCAGTGCTGCAGGTCACTCAGCATTGATACAAGATTTTTGTGCTGATATCAGACCTGGTGGGTTTTTATTTCACATCTGCCCCTGTGGAATAGCTGTGCAGGTGAGGCTGGGGGATGTGCAGGTGGTTTGTGCCAGGAGGTGCTGCCTGCTGGCCCTGTCTGTGCTGTAAGGGTGGAAACTGCCATGGACTGATGTGGCATCACCTGCTGCTCCCTCACCACTCACATCTGCACCAAAACTATCAACCCATGGGCTGCTGCAGCTTCATGCTCTGTTCCTGCTCTGTCTGGCACCCAGGGCTGTTGGTGTTGGTGACCCCAGGGCAGGAAGAGTCTGTTTGAGACAATCCCAGCTGTGTCCCAGGACAGTCCCAGTGTGCAGGAGGCCCAGGCTGGGTGTGCTCAGTGATGCCCAGGCTCCTTATGGTGCTCCATTGCTCCTTCTGCAGCTGGAGATGCCACAGGAGGAAGCCTTGGGAAGTGAGGAAGAGGTGTTGTGTGTCAGGAGCAGGGCAGGGATGCCTGAAGGAGCCTCAGGACCATGTCTGGTGCTCTGCTCTTCACCAGAGGTGCCTTAGGAGGGGTGGCTGCTGTGGCTTTCTGGCCCAGGGGGTTGATTGAGTCTGATCCCTTGAAGAGCCCTTTTGCTGGACTGAAGGTGTCCATCTGTATCTCTGGCAGAGTGCCAGTCCTGGTCCTTTCAGTGCTCCAGTTTTGGATCTGTGATGTGATGCAGGGAGGAGAGGCTGGTGAGGAACAAGGACAACACTTTCACATCCAGGGCACTGCACCAGATTTACAGATTGATCCAGTGATTGTTTTAAGGGGTCTCTTTCTTCAGGATTGACTTGAGTTTTTGATTCCCCATCAGTACATTGTGAGATTTTGTCTTCCACAGTGCACAAACTGCTTTTAATTTCTCTCTGTAGTTGGTGCTGTAGTGGTGACATCCTGGGTTTAGAACTTTTAGACTTGAAAATGGGGTTTCTACCAAGCAGGAGTTTGAGACACATGGGTAGGAAAGTAGTGCATTAGTTCTAGTGACTAATTCTCACATCTGGGCATCTTGTGGAGAACAGATTTTAAATAATTCAGTGCACAGATTGAATTGTCTGCAGTAGGAGCGTTGTTAGAATCACTTCAGTCAGCAGACATCCAGTCTGGGCAAAAGGCTGGGGTGCTCATGTTACTCTCAGGTCCTTGGGTTAAAGGATCCTGTTTAAAGATTTACTGAGCACCCTATGATGGGAAATTCACCCTATTAATAATTCTCTTTATGAAGACAGGAGTCCTCATTTCATGTAGCTGCTCTTTGTAAATTGCTTTTGTGAAACAGAGTGATCAGAAAGAAAGAATAAAGCCACTACACTTCTTACAAGCAGAGACTGAAATCCTGAGTTATCTCCACCACCCATATCAGTGGAAATGTCAAAGAATACTGCAATACAAAGCACTTCTCCCTCTCCACAGACTTGCAGCACATTTCTTATTGGCCTATTCAGGTCTTACTTCCTAAGCACAGTGTAAGGGGCTCAAGAAAGCAAAAGTTACCAAAAACCATGGAGTGACCTGACCTATTTGGTTTCCAGAGGTGTAAATGCTGTGATTCAAAATTTTCATTTTGCTTTGAAATTTCATACCACTTCTAAAAATAGAATAATATAAAATACCCACTTTTAATTGGATGTGGGGTTTTTTTTGGTTTTTTTTTTTGTTTTTTCCTGTGCTTTCCCAAGCTACATTCTGGAGGCATTTTTGCAAATTTATTATTATTACTAATCTTATTAAGATCCTGCATTGGTGCCAGGATATTTTTAAAGAGAATTTCTTTCCAGTTGAGCCAGGGCAGCCCCTTTGTTGAACCTTCTTTTGGGTAGTGTTCCCATGTGCTGCAAAGGCGCTGACACATGACCTCGTTACACATAGAAAATCCTAAATGTCCTGCCCCTTGCCAAACCTATCACAAAACTACCCATCACCCCCTTTTCAGGATCCCAGATGGTAAATAGCAGCAGGAGGTGAAAAGGGAGCTTTGTCTCCATTCTGAGGCCTGTTTTAAGTATTCTGTGTCTGTCTGTATCCCTCTGCTTTTCCCACTCTGCCCATAAATTAGCAAGCCAGCTTTTCTGACGAGGGAAGACAAAATGTCCATAAGCTGCAGTAACATCACCTACTCAACAGAATGTTTTTGAACAGTTCCATTTATTTGATTGTGATCTCTCTTCATTTTGGTAGAACCTCTGCCTGCCCTCCCTGCTGCAGCACCAAGGGAAAGGCAGCTTTGCCCAAATACCAGGCTGCAGTTTATAATATCTGTGCCACATTGGAGTTTACCTACTAACAAAAAAACCCAAACCCAAAAAAGAAAAACTCTGCAAAGATCTGCTTGTCTGTTTCCAGTGTTTTTATAAAGCCAAAGTGGCAGGAGGAGCAGCAGTTCCTGCTGGATGGGGAGTGCTGGGAGCAGCTGGGAGCTGAGTTAGGAGGCAGAGAGAGGAGCAGGGATATGGACAAGGGACTCAGCAGCAAATCTGGGACCATTTTGAGAAGCTGTGGGGATGCACCAAGCAGGATATTGTCTCTGCACACTTCCCATGGAGTTCCCCTCGCTGGCAATAATTTCCTGTCCTTAGTGCAGGAAAGATGATGTTGATTTTTGTGCAGGGGGGATTGTGTGGTGGAGCTGTGCTGGCTGGAGCAGCCTTGGCAGGGTCTGTGTGGAGGCAATAGCTGGGTACTCACCATGGCTTGGGCAGGCAGGGGTGAAGGACATGTGGGATTGACACTGGAGCATCTCTCAGAGCCAGCTATCAAACTGACCTAAAGCTGCAAGCACAGGAGGCTGCCTGGTTTCTGTGAGCTGCTCTGGGCAGGTTTCACACTGAGCAGCTCCCGTGGCTCCTGCTCACTAACACTGATTTATGCTGCCCGAGTACATGTCCTTGTTTGTTGGCTCAGGTTGTTTGTTTTTCCTTAATTAAGATACTGCATTCTACTTATTCTCCCTTATAATTCCCCAACCACCCTGCATTCATCCTGAACCTGGAATTCATCCTGAACCAGCTTTGTCAGTCTGAGATTAGTCTTTCCTCTGACCTGGGCTCTAGCTGAAGTAATGACTTTCCAGTTTCAGTTGACTGGAAATCAGAGACTGGTGAACTGAAATACTGAAGGCTTAATGAATTCCCTGGATTCCCTGGTGGTTTTTTGGTACATCTTTATTTTAAACTGTTGAATATTAATAAGGAAAGGGGAGTGGGAGTGCAAGGCCTGTTTACTGTCTAGTACTTGAAAGGGATATTATTTTTTATTTGTTTGTTTCATTTTATGTTGCAAATATTGTTGTAGAAATCCTGCATGTTTGCCAAGTTCCTACCTAGTCTTTGGATGCCAAGTTGTTGTCAGCTGGGAAGGTGCTGGGAGGGATTTAAAGCAATATTACCTCTTTTGCAAACGTGGCTCTCAAACCAAGAGTGAATCCACCTTTGACCATTTTTTAATGAGCCTTCATTTATAAGGTATGAGGAGAATTATGAAGAAGAGAGAGAAGAGCTCAGGTGTCATTTGCTCCTTTTTTCTGGGTAAGATTACTCTGCTTTCCACATTGTGAGCTGATTAGCAAAGGTTTTTTTCCTCCTCTGAGATCTCCTGTGTTTCTCCTGACCTGTAATTCTATGTATAGTCATCAAGCAAACTAGATCTGATGGGCTCAGTTCTGACATGTTGTGTTTTGACAGCACATTTTGTTCATTCTGACTCAATACTTTTGAAGCTGTAGTTGCTTGGTCACTTTAATTTGACATATACTTAGTTACTGCCAAAACTCCTTTTGGCTTCTCCCCTAACACCAGCCTACTGTTCCTGTCACCTTTTTTGACTGTCACTGGTGCTTTTATGGCTGCACAATGTGCAACAACTCACCAGGGAATCAATCTGCCTGAAAATCAGTCGTTATATAAGGGAGAGTCACAAAAATTTACTGAACAAATGTGCTGTTGAGTGCCCAGCAAAAGCACTTTGGGGTCAGCTGGTTTGTTCACTGGGGTTGTGTGTTGCTGTTTGAGACTGCCAAAGGTGTTAAGAGTTTCACTTAAAAGTAGGGTGTGTTTATGTTGGTGGTTTCTCCCTTATCCTGAACCCAAAAAAGATAAATAACAGATGAACAATGGTGGGAGTGTGGGTTAAATCAAATGGTACTTCTGTAAGTACATCTGCAATTTGTTGAACTTTTGTGTAGTAGATATGGCTGCTAGAGCTTGGGTCCATGTCTTAAACACCTTATTAGGCTCTTGGTCTAAACCAGGAGCTTCTGGAAATGCATTTTTCAATTTTTTTAGAAAGGCTTTTGATGGATGAAGCTGTAAAATGAATAGAAATAGTGTCTCCCTCTTCCTTTTTCCTCCTACTCAACGCTCACACACAGTCAGCCCTGGGGTCTTTTCTTTCTGTGTGGTTGGCAGAACAGAGGAAAAGAGAGAGAGCAGGAGACTGTCTGGGCCCCTGGTGCTGTCAGGAGAAGAATAGCCGTGCTGTTACTGCTAAATCCAAAGGGACAGCCTGGGAGATGTGTGCTGCAGCAGCCAGCGGGCTGAATTAGTGCCATTTAGGCACTGCTAAGAGGCTAATTGAGTCACTGGTACTTGCTGATTAAACCAGCAAATCCAATAATGTATGGATGTGCATGTTTGGGTTTGGTTCTGTGCTCCCTGGAAAATAGGCAGGCTGGGTTTGCTGTAACCCCTTCCACTTTGGGCAGGTTACTCAGTAGTTTAAGGAATATCAAAATGCCAAAATGAATGTTTTGGGGAGGAGCTGCCTGTATTCCATTCTCCTCCTCCTCCTCCTTGCAGTAGGATTGGGTGAAAAAGCATTAAAACAGTTCCATTACCAATGGCTGAATTCCACCAGTTTTAAAAACACCACCTTAACTGAGCCCTGGGTTGAATGTGGGATAATCCCAATTGGGAGGTGGCAGAAGGTAAAGAACTGAAGCCATCCTCAGTGGGTGATACATCCGTGCCATGTGGGGATGACAAACAAAGCCTGTGTTGGAATTTTGGTTGGCAACCATCTCCAACCACCCCACCTTCTCAGAGGTGTGTTAGTAATGCACAGGTGGTGCTGGCACTGTGTAATAATGAGGATTAGAATGTGGGTACAGAGAATTCTTGTTTTCAGTGGGTTAGGAGGGGAGTTCATCGAGAGTCTTTTAAGCTGACCTAAACTTTAATAAACCCTTGCCATGTATTTTCTAATCTATTGTCACTCCTGAAATGTGCCCACAGGCAGGCCCTGCTTCACTTTTGCTCGCAGTGGTTGTTATAATGATTGTGGCTTGATTGACTTCAGCAGAATTATTCCTAATTTGCAGCACTCTGACTGGAGAGCAGAATTAGATTCTTGTGTTTTTCTTTGAAGTATGCAGAGCTCTCAGGGAGGCTGTTGTGCTGAGGGCATATTGCTTTCAGTGATTCTTTTTAATTTCGTTTTTAACATTTAAGAAGAGAATAAGACGCCTCTCAATCTAAACCAGAAGGACTCGTATGAAAAAATAGTGAGACTCAGAGGCGAATGGTGGGTTCAGAACCTTGTGAGTCACTGCGGGGAGATTGACAGTTTGGGAACATGAACGCGGAGGAGTGAGGATGGGATGCTCAGGGGCTGATGAGATAAGGGAGTCTATGGAGTGGCAGCACAGGGGTCAGCAGCAGCGTGCATCTCATTCCAGAGTTAAACTCAGGCATTGGGAAATGGCATTCCTTGATGGCAAACACAATCTGACAGTTCTCAGCTAGCTACAGTATTCACCTCCTCCTCCTCCTCCTCCCCCCAACTGCGGAGCAGTGGGTGCTTGGGAGATCGTGTCTGTTCTTGCCTTCAAAGCAGCAACAAGAAAATATTTAAAGCCACAAGCACACCTTGGAGGCTGAGCAGGGTAAGTCAGGTTAGTGAGGGATTTCTGCACTTGAAAAGCTGTGTCCCTGTTGAGGCAGCTCTGTCCTTGGGGCAGTCAGTCTGGTTTAGCTCCTGCTCGGGCATCGCGACGCTCCACTTGATGTGGAGCACTTCACTTCTGTCTTTCTTCTTTGTCTTTCTTTCTTCTTTCTGTGTATGTGAAAGAATTTCCCTCTGTTCGTGGGCAGGCCTGGACTGGATCAGCTCCTGGAATTAACTACATAGGAGTTCATTCATCCCTCCTCTGGAATTACTTGGTGTTTGCTAGGTATAACTTGTTCATGGGTGGTGTTATTGTTATTACCAAGGGTGCAGGGAGGTAATGCTGCCTCCGTGGGTAGGGCAGAAGATTGAGGCAAGAGCAGGTTTTTATAGTCCCAGCTCCTGACACCACTTAACTGGCTGACCTTGGGCAAGTTACTTCCCTGGCAAGTCACCTCACTTCTCTGTGAACAGGACTAACAATATTTACCTCCCTGCCCAACAAGGCTCTTCAGAGGAATTTTGTGAAGCATTTTACATATAGACAGGAGTGTGTTAGTGCTGAGAGTTGTTGTTTCTTTATGAATATGTATGAAAGGTGCCAAGACGTTACCTCACCTTGGCCTTCACACGTTACTCATTACAGGCTTGTGGTTGCTCTGAATTTAGGCAGTGGCAGAGACAGGGAGTGTTGTCCTCAGAAGCTGGTGACGTACTCAGAAGAGAAAGTGCCAAACAATTTCTCCTCTAATTAGCACTGTGTTAAAAGAAAAATGTATTTATTGTGAATGTGCAGTCCTTCTGGTGACATTTTAGGGATGGGGCCTAGGAAGGTTCCTGTCAAACTAAGTCTGTAGGATTTTTCTGTAGAGCTTTTTGTGACATCCTACAATGCAACTCGTACTGCTGAGGGAGGAGAAATAATGTTGAAACATTTTGCTACAGTTTTATTTTTGATTCCTGACGACTGAGCTTTGACAGGGAAATGAAGAGCACAGCCCCACAAGGAGGTTGCACAAGTGCTGTCTCCCTGGTGTCACTCTCTGGTGTCAAGGAAAACTTCCTCTTTTCATCAATTCTGCAGTGCAGCTGCAAGAAAGGGTGCTCAGAGCTGGGAGGGTTTCCAGTTTGTAAAGGAGAGACGTGATCCTCATCTCATTGAATCTTTTAGGCAGAGTGGGAAAAGGGCAGGAGTGCTGTAAAAGAGACCATCACAAATCTGGGGTGTGGAGGGAGAATGTTCTTAGGCAGAAACTGAGGAACACAACCTTGTGGTGCTGCTGCCCATAGAGCCAAACCCTGCTCATTTTATCATAAATGTGTTTCCCAGATGTCACATGAAGAATTTGTGAATCAATTTTTAAGATTTTATGGATGTTATTCTTGAGCTCTGCCAGTATTTAGTTCCGTTTCTGTTGTGCTGTCTATGAAAAAAAAAAAAAAAAGGAAGGAAAATTTTTGATGGGGTTGCTGTAGAACTTCATGTTTGGGTTGCAGCTGTTGAAAGGCAGACAGACCTGAGTACCATGTGCTTTGTAATAACATCCCAGCCCTGCAGTCCAGAGGTCTTCTCAGGTGATGTGACTCAGTGGTGTAATGACAGCTCTCAGATAACATCTGTCCCTGCTCAGAGCCAGCAATCTTGGATTTAGTCTGCTGTGTTGGCAAGGCAGGTTTAGGTCAGAGAGAAACCTGTCTAAGCTCTGGTCTGAATAAACTCCTCTTCTGACATCTTTGAGTGTGTGGTTTTTGGCCAGGACTTTTAACACTCCTCTCTAAAAGCCCATGGTGTTCACTCCACATGGATATAAAGAATTAAGAAGTGAATGTGTGACTTGAAGAAATATAAAAGGCTGTAGGATTAGTTAAGCATTGCTGTTGTTCTTACCAGTCTGTAAGAAATTTCTGGAGTGCTGCAGTCTGCTCTTCCACATGTTCTGTCAAGCTGAGTGGTTCAAGAGATGCAGTGGATTTTCACACATTTTAGGGGAGGTCTGTGATAAATTAATGGGGGATTTATTCACTAGTAAAACATAATTATGTAAAATAATTATGTGCAGTTTGGCCTCATATTCAGGTTATTGTCTGGAGAAAGAAAAGTTACTTTCAGTGGTGGAAGATGGAATGAAATTCAAACTTTTTGTTAATAGAGGACAGAACCTTTTCCAGATTGCAAGCAAGGTGCTACACACAAAAGTCTGGTTGATTTTCAGCAGAGGAAGGAATTGCTGGCTGGATTCTGTCCATTTGAAGGAGGTTTTGTTGTTTTTCATGGTTCTGTGGGTTCTTCTACCCCAACACATCACTGATCCTGGAAGGGCTGTAGGAGCACACTGGGGTGACCTGCACTAAACACCCAGGTGTTGTGGCTGGTGGGGATTGTTGGAAGGCTAAAAAATCTGGTGTGACCTGTTCCTTTTTCCTCCCCCTCCTTCCACCCTGACTTGTTGATAATTTGAAAATAATAGGTTTGAAAATTTTTATTTTATTCATTTTTAAATTGCATTATCAGTAGGCATCAGGTAGAGGTGTAAATCAGAACTTTCCACAGTATTAAAAAAGGGTTTGAATAAATAAATACTTTGTTTTGTGGTTTGAAACACAAGTGCCCTGATTGACACTTCCTCTCTGTATTTGTGGCTGGCTTCACCTTGTCACATTGGGGAGATCTGTGTCACTTAGCACCTGATTCTGCTGAGCAAAGGTCAGGCATCTTTCACAGAGGATCTTTTTGGGATGTACCAGAGATACTTTCCAATATGCTTACACTCATTTCATGGCACCTGTGCATTCCCTTCTACTCAGCTGACAAAGGGAGTTGAGTGTAAGTGAGAAATAGTCTGTACATTTACTGGGAAAAGTATTGCCTGGAAAGCACCACTGCAGCACTGCAGATGCTTACTGGAAAGGTCTCCTGGTTTGAGGTTGGAATTCTTACCTTTGAAAGCAAGAGGGGAATTTAAATGTGGGCAATTACTTTATATTAAATGTGCTTTCTTAATTTGTAAAGTGCTTGAAGATGTACTGACATGAATGGCCCTGTGAAAGGGTGAGTCTGTGGCAATAAAAAAGGAATTTTGCAGATTTCTGTTCTGTGCGAGGGCTGATTTGACTGGAATGGATTTGTTTAGTTGAAATGATTCTTGTTGGAGAAAATTAGAAGGGCTTCATTCCTGTCATAACAGAATTGGGTCACTGTATTTAACTGGGTCATAGGAGTTTCCAGCATGGGAGGCCTCTTACCATGTTTGATGAGGGTGAAGCATTAAGCAGCCCAGTCCTGTTAACTCTTAGAAGGTGTTGAGTTTTCTGCCTGGAGAAGCTGAAAGAACCTGTGTGCCCCCCCAAATGCCAGCTGCTGCTTTATGGTGTTTTTGGTAACTGAACTGGGAGCCAGATTTTTGGCTTCTGTTGTGGCCCGAGGCTCTCCTGTATTTCACTGGGGGAGAGGGAAAATGCAAATATAGGGAGCTGTGTGTGACCTGAGTGCTGTGGGCTCACCTATTCCAAAGAACCCTGCTCTGAAATCACTGTTGGTGAAGCACTGGCAGAGTGTGGGAAGGCTTTAGCAGCAAACCCCCTCTCATTAGGGAGCCAGGGAGAGTCTCCCCGTTTGTCTGCGTGCTGTGAAAAGAAGCAGTGTCTGCAAACCCAAACAAAACCCCCGGAGCACAACAACTGGCCGTGTTCCATGAGGCAGCAGCCCTGCTCCCAGGCTGTCCCTGCTCCAGCAGCCAGCCCTGGGCAGTACCAGGGCCATGTGCCCACAAAACCCCGGGGTTTGTGCTGGAGGCTCCTCCAGTGCAGCTCGGCTGGAACACAATGTTCAAGACAATACTGTGGGATCCAGCTGGAGCATCAGCGTTAGTGCAGCGTCAGCCAGATGGAAATGAGGTGGAGAGGGCTGTGCAGCCATGGGGGATGGGGAATCCCTTCCCTCTACAGGGAGGGGAAAACAATAGTGACTCTGAAATCCATATTCACATGGATCTGCAGAGTTCAATGCTCTGATGGGCACGCTGGCAGTCAGCTCGTGCCAGCGAGATGTCACTTGTGCTTTGTGTGGCATTGAGGAAACAGGGCAGAGACAGCACAGGGACAGCCTGTGCCACTGCACCAGGGCAGGGTGGGCACCACAGAGCCACAGCAGGATTTGCTCTTTGCCTCTGAGTTTCAGCAGCCCCCATGAGTTTGTGTGTGCAGCTGGATGTGCCTGGTGTTGACTTGCTCTTCAAAAAGTACCAGATGTCCACATTCTAAAATTGCCAATATTGAAAGGTATTTCTCAAGCAGCTCTTTCAAAACTTTCATTTCTCGATGTACCACGCAGCTGGTAAGCAGTGACAGCCCAAATCTGTCCTTTCTGACACCCTTTATTTCTACTGATGTAAATGGATTTGCTGATGGATAGCTGAGCACAGAGCAAGGTCCATCAAGTTTTTCCTCCTTGATTTATGGCATTGCTGTGTGGCTGTGATGGGATAAGGCATCATCTGTTTGGATAAAATGATAGTGAAACGAAGCTCCTATCTTCTATTTGTGCATGGCGATGGAGTTGAGGTTTTAGATCTCTCTTTGCACTTGATGCCAAAATTTGATGTGATGAAAGTAATTTCACATTAGTAGTTGCTTTGAAGAAAAATCTGTTCTGTTTCATCTCTCACTTGCTATATAAGATTGGAAATTGTGAACTCCACTGAGCCTCTGAAAATTCTGTGTGACTATGGAGAAACTGGGAGCATGGAGTTCATGTTTTCATGGAGAAAGCAAGGTAACTTCACTACTCCCTGTTTCTCAGTCACACAGCCTTGTGCTGCTCTCCTGAGAGAATAAAATTCAGCAACCTACTCTCCTTCATATATTGCTTCAAATGAGCCAAAATCCATGGAGTTCACCTAAGGATGGTTGAAGGACCTTAGCAGGTGGCTTTCCACAGGGGCCATGGAAGTTCTTCACATGGTTTGTCTCTCCATTTTCTATCCATTTCCCATCTGAACTGAGCAAAAGCAGAACTACCTGAATGCAGATTGAAAGAGCCAGTTCTGTTTATACAGAAACGGGGTTTTAACGAGGAGGAGTCTCTCCTGTCCCTCTTTTGTTGGTTCATTTTGCTCTTTCCTCTTCAAGGGTGGAGGTCAGCAGGTTCTAGTGAACTCTATTTGAAAAGCTTGAGAAATACCTCATGGTCCATTCTTGTAAGCAGGCTTGGTTCAGCAATGACTCTTAGAACATCTCTGAAAGTGCCCTGGGGCTCTAAACCATGGTTCAGGGCCCTTCTGACTAACATCAAGCATTAATTTAACATCCCAGAGCTTGGATGGCTGCAGTTGGATGGGCAGTGGGGCAGCCTGGATTTCAGTCCTTTGAGGAAAATCTTTGGGGAAAAAATGTTTCCTTCATGTAATAAAGGGAACACTTCCAAAATAAGGAGAAGAACAAGGAGAGGAAGCACAGAGATGTTTCACTTACTGGCCTCAGTAGGCAAGAGGAGGTGCATTCTCTCTCCTAGAATATTCCTAGGTTGTTCTCCAAGGGGCTGAAGACTTGTAGTATCAGAGTTGGCTGCAGTCATATGTTGGATGCTGAACTGTTAATTAAATTATCCACAGCACAGGTCCCTGGCTAAAGCCTTTAAAAGTGTTCAGCACTCTTTGATCTGTGCCCGAGGATCTTCTGGGAGCAGCTTGCAATTACAGTCAGATCCTGATGAGAGCTGTGGAGCCTCTCGAGCAGGGCAGTGTTAGTGGCAGTAAAAATCCAGCAAACTCAGTGATTTACTGGTGGCAGGTCAGTGCTGGGAAAGCCCCTGCCCCTTCTTTAAAAGTGCCTTTAAAAGTTCTTCCAAGCCTGCTGTTCCCAGGCTCCCATGTATGACTCAGGGAATGAAATGTGTCTCTCTCCTGCATGTTCCCCTGGTCCTGCAATCATAAGTTGTGTTGCTGTGCTCCATTTTCCCCTGCCTGTGGCTTCTGGGCTTTTGTGTGACTTCTTTAGAATTTCACAAGTACATCACAAGATGCTATTTTGGGTCTCTACAGGATAAAGAGTGTTTAAGATCTTTAGGATGCCCTTTGCCACTCCCCATTAAGACTGTGGAGATACTCAGAAAACAAAATGAATAAACCAAAACTCTTGGTAAATCTTGGTTCAGCATGTTCACTTTTTACTTGCATAGATGAGTTCAAAAGGTGTTACTTCTTCTTTTTTTTTCTTTTTTTTTTTATGCCTGGTTTATTTTGATACTGGCACACAGTTTTCCAAATGCCTGAGTCAGAGGCATATGCTTAATGAGCCACAGAACTGGAGCGTGTCCCTCAGCCCCTCCAACACTTCTTACACACTGTCCTTGGGCAGAGGAGCTGGTTCCAGCAGGAGCAGACATGCTGCAGGTATTAATGTCAGGTATTGATGTTCTGTCTGGGGGCTTCTCATCCCTGAGCTGGGGGATCCTGGGCTGGGTCTGAACATCCACCAGGTGTGTTTTGTTCAGGTGCAGCTCCTCAGCGCTCTCATACAGAACAGGCTTCACTTCCCCATCCAGTGTGTCTCTTCTGGCATGGGTGGTGCTAGCTGGTTTGGGGCAGGGGTGCCCTGTGCTGGTGAGTGTTTCTGTGGCAGGACAGAGCTGGAGCAGCACCTGCCTGGATGAGCTGCAGGAGCCCCAGCGCTTCCTCCCTCCTGTGCCGCATTCCTGGCGCTTCCCACTCCGGCCTTATGTAACTGTCTCCGAGCAGGAGAGGTCACTCCAGGTGCCTGTTTTGATCCCGTGGTGTCTCCTCTCCTCTCTGATGCTGTCTGGAAGGATTTGTTGGAGCCGTTTTTCAGCAGGACAGGCCGGCCGTGCTCTTTGGCACACGCAGGCGGAGCTGCTGCGCGGGGATTTAAGGGCAAGGGAAGGCAGGGCTGCGACGGGAGGCGCGATAGGAACACAATCCTTCCACAGCGCTCTGCTTTTGCATTTGAAGAGACCTGGGTGTGCTCAGCGTTCAGATGGCTGCCCCAGTGACATCCCAGCCTGTGGGGACCCACTTACAGCAACACCCCCAGCAGTGCTTTGCCTTCCCCGCTTAGTTTGCTGGAGACTGTTGGAACATTTACATATGTTAAACAGCCATTGTGTGACCCCTGACAAAGAGTTTTATTTTATCCGCTCCTCCGAGGAGCAAACTGAGATAGAGAACACCCCACGGCTTGTCTGTGGCCACACAAGAAGTTTTCTGCTGGACCTGCAATTAGAACCCTGCAGTCCAGGCTGTGCTGTGTCCTGAGCTTTCCCTCCTGGCACGCAGCCTTTGCCCCCAGCGTGATGTTCTGACCTCCCTGTTGTATCTCCAGACCTGGATGAAAGCTGGGTGTCACAATCCCATGTGGTCCATGAGGAGGATGCCCTGGCAGCTCCCAGGCATCCCGTGCAGTCTGGGGGGACCTTGGGAGCTGCCCATGTGGAGAAAATCCATGTGCTGCCTTTGGCCTGGTGAGCTCTTGGAAACACTTATTATTGCCCTTTGTACACAGAAAAAAAAAAAAAAAAAAACCTAAGCAGGATCCTGTTTGGTAACATGGTGCCTCTTTGAAGAAGTAGAAAATCCAGAAACCAACCTCAGTGCTGGAAAGATGAAAGTTTGGATGAATGTCAAAACGCCTTGAGCTGAATTCAAAGTAGAGTTTCTGACGAGTGTAAATAACAGGGGGGGGATTGCACAGCACCAGATTGACACATCTCAGTGTCCTTCCCATAAAGTGCTGCCTTGTAAAATGGAAATTGTGTTTAGCTCTGGTTTTCCCCTAAACTGTATTCCACTTTTTTGTGGGATGGCAGTGCATGTTAGGAGAGCTTTCTGCAGAAACAGGCTGTCCAAACCAGCATTTAATTCAATGAGAGGTGCTGGTGGGATGTTACTGTATAGAGAAGATGCTGAAGGATTTATTTACCTAAACCTCTTAATGATAACAAGAATTCACTGTGAATAAACTCAAACTTTACATATCTTTCTTTATAGTGAGCCTTGAATTCATGTCCCTTTCCTGTGGTTCAGCTGTACATAGTTGGACTGGCTCATGTCCCTCCTGGGTTTGGCTAGTTTTGGGATGATTTATCCTTTTGCTAAAGAAAAGTAAGGGTTGTTTAGGTAAATTCCTAATTTTTTAAGACTTCCAGTTTTATTCAGGCGCCACTATAAAAGGTATCCACATTCCACATTCCCCTTTCTCAAAATGTTTCCCAGCCCTGTGTTAATTAATAAAAAACCCTTCTTTTTTTCCCCCTGGTGTTAACTCATTTATAGGCAAAGTGCATGTTAAATTCAGTAAATAACTTCCTGCATTTTTATAAGTATTTTAAGAGTATCAGCCTCTCTGGCAGTGTTGGAAGGATTCATGTGGTCTGTATTTAGTGTTGGGATGTGAGTTACATGCATGCAGTAAAGAAGAGGGGTGGATCAGCCCTTCTGCTGACCAGATGTTACACGAAAAGAAAAACAGAATACAAAATCCTAAACCAAAAATGGCAGGAAAAAAGGTGTGCAAAGAATTTACTTCTCAATTTGGTGGAGGTTTTACAAGAAATAGCAAAAGAACTCAGTATGGCCAAAATAATGTATCCTTTGTCATAGTAGTGAGTAAGGAAAACTCCATCATGGGAACAGAATTAGAAATGCTTCAATTTATCTGGAAGTAGGGAAAGGGGGAGGGCCAGCAAGGATGAAGCTGAATTTCCCAAAGAAATTCTCCCTTCCAGAACAGTGTGTACTTCAAAAATCTGAGATGAAGTAAATTCATCCCCAAGTGGGACAGTTGGGAAACTGTGCTCATATTTTTTGGTTCTGTTCCTTATGGAATATTGGACTGCATTGACCATTATATTCATTGCTTTTTGGGCCCTCATTACTGAGTTATTTACAGTTTTAATTCTGTTGTATCAAGCTTACAGAAATGTGTTTGAAGTTGTCTGATGTAGCAAATACTGTACTGTGGGTTTGATTTTGTTCTGTGATGGGTTACCTGAGGATTCCTGCAAGCATTTGGGCTTGTTATTTACAGAGTCAGATCAGGATCACAAGGAAAAGAAAAATAATGAGCATTCCAAATTCTTCTGGGTTTGTGTCTTTTTAGAAATTTTTTTATCAGAACAGGATGAATCCATATAAGAAAAATAACATTTAAATGGTGATTGAGCCTGAACAATCCACATGTAAATTTCTCCCTAAAACAACCTGAAGTCCTGATTTTGCTTGTGTGGCTGTGGCTTCCTCCCAGTACTGGTGATTCTGTGCTGCTGTGGTGAGATCTTGTTCTGAACCACACTAAAGACAACACCTAAGGGAGAAGAGAGAGCAATAAAATCCAACTGAAGTATGTGAGAGGAGAATCAATCCCCTAATTAAATCTGGGTGATAAAAATTAAGATACCTTCTGAGTTCCTGCCTGTGCATATTCTAGTAAAGTTCAGCAGAAGTTAAAGTTGTGTGTAATTGAGAAGCACAGAGTTGAGGCTTTCTCTGGGTTTGAAAGGCTGGATTCTTTTCTTTTTCACTTTCTTTCTTTCTCCCCCTTCTCTGCTCATTAAAAAGGTGCTATTTGTGGTCATTAGGAGGCACCCAGAGCAATTAGGTCCAAGTGACCTTCGTGATAGCTATTCAAGACAGAAGCTGAAGCAGGATTGTATTGTAAACAACCCCAGAAAGGGGGTCACACTAAACTTTATGGCTTGTTGGTATGTCGGGGGGAGATTAGGGGATGATGCAGTCACCATCCCTGTAAATCTTATTTATCACTGATGTGGGGGAGGATGCCATATCTGAGGGGAATCCTAGGACAGTGAGGTTGTGAACTTTGGGGGTTTATCAGTTAAAATGGCAGAGGGAGGAATGGGAGAAGGAGGGAATGAAAACGGAATAAGGCCAAGCAACTCAGCTCTGAGTGTGAACTGCTGGAGTTAGAAGGAGAAATGCTTCATCAGCTGTGGTGTGTGAGAATCATCATTCTGCTCATCCACCTACCCCTGTCCCCTGACTAGGAAAGTGGACAGCAGTGGACAAGTGAAGGAAAGGACTGGGCTGAGTGTGCAGAAATGCTTTTCCCAGTACATATTCCCACCAGTCATGGGTGCCTTAAGGGCTTCTTGAGTTGGGAAGTTTGTGTTTAAGAGCCTTAAGGGACTTCCCTCCCTTGAGTTTGTCAGCTCTCCGTTTTACCAGTGCTGTCTCCAGTGAAAAGCTAATTCTGACTGAGTACTGGAAAAGTGAATTATAGCCAAGCAGTCCCTGGCATTGGAATCCTCAGCCGAGGGGGATCAGCAGGAGGGTGTGCACACTCCCAGCTGGGAGAATGGCATCTTAAACCATATTTGCTTGTATGGCCCTGCTGGCATTTGCAGTGGGACAGCAGAGATCCCACCTGCTGCAGATTAACCAGGGCAGGAGTGTCTTCAGCTTCATAATCCTGTGGGAAGAACCCTTGCTGTCCAGGTTTTTTTAGCAGTAAAAATCATTGCAGCTGAATGTATTGAAAGAAGCTGGATTCACAAGTTGGATGGTTATGGTGATGGCGTAGAGCAAGAGGAAAAAAAGGATTCAGGGGAGAAGAATCTGGGCAGTTAAGGCTAACAGGAGAGAGCTGCAGTTGAAGCAGGAATGGGAGCTGTGTTCCCTCCTGCTCTGGGCTCTGTGGTGTTGCTCAGTCTTGGCCCAGGCAGGCACTGCTGGAAATCTGGAGCTTGTTCATGTGGCGAAACTGAGGGCAGTGGGAAGAAAAATAAGAGGTCAAGTCTTCCAGAGCAGCTCCTTGCCTGGGATTCTGGTAATAAAAGTTGACTCTGCTATGGAAGCTCCCTGGGCACTATGGCATAAAATGCCTTTTATTTGGACCGGTGCACATGGCCTATTCTGGAATAGGTGTTGGGATTCTTTAATGTGTGTCCACAAGCCAGTATCTTTAAAACTGCATTTTTGCTTTCCTTGTGTGCGATTATGTTCACTCAGTGCGCAGCAGTCAAAGAGAATAGCTGTGAAATGCTCATCCCTAAGAGCATCTCCACCCCTTGTGCAGTACCGGGCTTTAAATCCCCTCCTGGAGCTCATGCGTGTTCCCCTGCTGGGCTTGCAGTGCACTTATGGTGTAGTGCCATGTTTTACGAAGGGCTGGTTCTAAATGCGGGTGTGAATTCCTTACACAGAATTGGAAACAACGCCGGTACAAATGGGGTCGGCTTCTTTAAGGTTCGGAGGTCTCTGTGTGGGATGGGCAGGGAAAGGCTCGGCCCCTTCCAGTTTTATGTGGGGTCAGGCAGTCACGGGGATGAAGAAGGCTCTCAGTAGAGTCCACCATCTGGCAATCATAAAACAAGTAATCAACATTTTTTTTCTGAGGAGGATGGTGAGGAAACAAGCTGCAGACGATTGTCGTGAGATCCCGGCCCTGCACAGACACCTTTATGGCTCTTCTCTGCTCTGGTTGGGTGTCTGCGCTGCAGGTCAAAAGTTCAGCCTGTCCTCTCCCCCTTCTTTTTTTCTTCCTAAGATGGGAATTAGGCAGCGGGCTGGAATGCCGAGAGACTGTAAAATGGCTTGTCCGGGAGCCCCTCCTACCCCTGCCCGAGCTCTCCGTGCGGGAGCGGGCTGGGCAGCGCCGGGACTCAGCCCTGCCAGGAATACGGGATTTAAACGGGGCTTCAGCCTTGCCAGGAACACGAGAATTAAGCACAAACACAGCCTTAACTTTTCAGGGAATACAGGAATCAAACAGGGCTTCAGCCTTGTCAGGGAATGCAGGAATCAAACACAACCCCAACTTTGTCAGGGAATACAGGAATTAAACACAACCCCAACTTTGTCAGGGAATGCAGGAATCGAACACAACCCCAACTTTGCCAGGCTCAGATGGAGCAGGCAAACAATGAGCTGGCAAAGGCAGTCTGGCTGGTTACTCTTTTTTTTTTTTTTTTCCTGAACACAATTATTAGCTTATAAAAGTTGTTCTACTGCAGCAGCAGACCTTGGAGGAAAACATGAACATGAAGATTTTGGGGTGTGCTGTTCTGAACAAGGCATGAAGTCCTTTTGAGAGAGATGAGGTGTTGTCTCTGGAGCAGTTCTGGGCAATGCTGACACAGGAGCACATGACATTAAGGGGTAAACACATCAATGATTCAGCAGATCTGATACTTCTCTGAATTACACCAAAGGAAAGTAAAACTTGGAATAACTATATAAGGCTTTGTCTTCTGCTGACTTGCACGTTGTGTGCAGTCACAGCTCCTCCCACTGAGCTCCGTGGCCATCCCTCTCTGCCAGGGTGAAAGTTCCAGCTGCCCAGATGTGACAGGAGTAACATCTGACAGATGCACTTAGTGCATTACCCAAATGCCACGAGGGTTTCGTGCTGAAAACAGAGCGGGCAGGCAACTCCATCCAGGGCAGGGCAGGAGGGGGCTCAAGGTGTTCAAACAACTACAACACAAGTCAGAGAGCAGTGTCTGAAACCAGGAGCAAGAATAAAATACAAGGAAAGTTCAGCTGTGAACATGGAATGTTTTTAAAGTGATGGGTGATAAAAGACCGATGTCTTTTTTCTAAAGAAGAGAACCTGATTAATTTCTGTTTCTGAGTAATAAAGAGCATTTTAAACCAGCCATACCTGGTTAATGTGAATCATTCTATAAACTGTTTTTTCCTCCCACACAGCACAGAACCTCCAGATTAACAAATATGCTGGAATGCAGAAGGCACATCTGGTCTGCATTACAGTGGACCCGGCTGTAATCACATGAGAAAGCTACCTTGGGTTTTTATGTAGAAATGTTTGTATTATACAAACCCCTGTTGCCAAGCAATTTTTATTAAAACAGCCAGTTTATGCTCAATATAGTGTCCTGCTGAGGAGCTCGGAATGCCATGCAAATCTGCTCACAGCTTCACTCCCAGTGCTCGAGTTCCAGGGGCTGAGCCTCACCAAGGAGGAGGTGATGGCTCTGCTGGCTGAGCTTTGTCTGAACCAACAATTTCCCTTTGGAATCTGCAGTTGTTGCTGCCATCCTGGCAGCCTTGCCTTGTCACAGTGGATTGCTAAGGAAGCTGGAAATGCAGCCACCATTTTTGCCTGGTTATAATGACATGGAAATTAAAATATCACTACCTAGGCTAAGCTAGTACTCCAGGTGGGCCTGGATTCCAGAAGTGGGGAATTAAACCAAAATGTATTGTAGCCAAGGGGAGCATGGCAGGGTTAGTTTTGAGGGCCGGAGGGTTTCTAATGATGCATGGAAGATTAGAAATGCTTACTTTGAAATCCCAATTCTCAGGACATAATTTTAGAAGTTGCTTAGGATAATTCTCTTAGGGACTTAAAATGATTAAGATTTACCATGTGCTTTAAAGATGCTTCACATTAGAATACTGATCTGACCTGACTAGCAATGCTTCCCAGAACTTGAGTCTAAAAGTGTAACTGTAAATCCAGAAGTTTGGCTGAGTGAAATTCAGGTAAATAAGTATCTGTGAAACTTCTCACACTCAGGGCATGTTCATCTAGACATACTGGGAAGGTGTCTAGTAGTAGTAGAAAGCTGCAAATAAATACTACAAAATTATTTTCCTTTTATCTTGGAAGAGTCAGAACAGTTGGTACTTGTGGTAGATAAGGAAAACTCCCCCAGCATTTTTCACTATCTGACCCTCCTGAGTTAAGAATGTTTTTTTTTGTCTTTCCAACTCAGAGTGTGCTTCAGAAATGGTAACACACAGTAAACCTGAACAAGTGGTACTAAAGGTCATGAGACAGGAAGGGGAAGGAGGAGGTTTTTCTGGTTGTGTCAGTCACAACTGTCTGCAGGAAACCACAGAAACCTGCCCCAGTCTGGGGGACGTCCAGTCACAACACACGTCCTTGGCCAAGTGGTTCCTTCCTGTCCTACAATTCTGCATCTCCTCCAACAGGGAACTTTCTTCTCTTCCCCAGCCTGTCCAGGGGGAGAGCTGGGAGCTCCCACAGAGTGTGTGCAGGTTTATATCCTGCCCTGGCACAGACTGTCTTGCTGTAGTTTTGAAATGCTGTTGCTGGTGGATAGAGGGGCTGCAGGTGCCTCATCCCCTTCCAGTGCCCTTTCCTGCATTCCACAACTGGGACATGACTCTTCCTGTGCTGACTGGTTGGAAATTGAATGTGTTCTTTCAAATAACTGTGAGAATCCTCGATGGTTTTTGCTTCCACAGAGTGGTGAGCAGTTTGTAGAGTCAGGCCCTAAGATTTTGCACATCTGGGATCCACTACATGCTGTGTCCACATGGAAAATCTGCATAATATTTAACCTAATGGGTGAATTTAGACTCCTGCAGCTAAGTCAGTGCAGCTGTACTTGGAATGTGTGCAAACAGAGCTGATAAGAATGGTCTTTTTGTTTAGATTTGTCAGTTAGGAACATCTTAATTTTAAGTACAACACACAAAAAAATACGAGTCTGTTGCTGTTGACACCAGTTTAGTTTGAAATGGGTGCAGCTTTTCAGTGTAGGAATGATGTTGGTGTTCCTTTCCTCATGAACAGTTTAATTGCTCTCCTTTAAAGAGAAGTTTAAATCTCCAAGGGAGTGTGTGCCAGACTCCTGACATGCATGACAATTGAACTGTGTCTTTTCCTGCCTGCTATTTAACAACACTATTGGCATATAAAATCACTTAAATTGAATGACTTGGCCTAGCTGAAAGTGGTGTTAGGTGCAGAGATAAAACGAAGGTAATGAAGTTGCGTTGTTAGCATAAAACTGAATTTTGCCTTGATACTCTTATTACAGCAATGATTTAAAAAAACCCCAAACCACCATGCCTGTCCTGTAGCAGGACTTGTGCAGCTTATTAAATCCATATACAGCCCTGCAGTGAGGTGCCACTTTCCCTTATTTATACTGAACATGCTCATTACATTTAATTTTTTAGTGCAGGAGCCCTGTTAGAGCTATAGATGTACCACCTTTTTTGAACACATTTTCTTGGCACAAATTGGTGTGTTTTGTTGGTCTGTCACATCAAGCAATATCCTTGTCAGTGCCAACTAATTGCTATCAATCAACTGCTGAGCATGAAAGGCTGGTCTGAACGTTTATTAAAGCACGTTGGGAAGCACAGGACACAGGATTGCTGCTCAAATAGGAGGAAACAGGCTGACACATCCCTGTTCTGTGTGGAGGGTGGGTAGATGGAGCAGGCGTGAGTGATTTATGTCAGGATTTAGTGCCTGTCACTTGAGAGCGAGTGTGAAAGTGGTCAGGAGGAAACCATTCCTCCCTGATTGCTGCAGGGACCATCTGCTGCTGCAGGGCACCAGGAGTGCAGGTGATGCTGCATGGACAGTGCTCAAAAACTCCACAGCACCCACTTGGGGAATTCACTGACTCGACTCTGAATTTCTCCCTCTTGTTAATTCATCTCTTTGCAGGCTGTTTATTGCAGTGTGTGCTGCCTCTTGGATTGGCTTGGCATCCAACCTGATGTTTAAATTGTGTATAATTTATTAAGGTAGCAGTAATCTGTAGCCTGGCTGTCCGGAGCTGTTGCTTTTCCTGCCTCTCTCATTCCTGGGTGCAGACCCAGGATCCCTCCCAAGGCTTTGCAGCTCCAGGTGTCCTTCCCTGGAGCAGTTGTGTCCAGCAGCTCCATGTGCATCCAAGGCCCAAAAGGTCAGAGCTCTTGTGTGTGTTTATTACCTTCCCCTGCCTTCTCAGGAGTCCCATTTCACGACCATCATCACTTCTGGCCAGGGCACCAGGCGGGTCAGGGCTGTTGTCTCTTTTTTTATGGCTCCTGATGTTTTTTTAGGGGAAGCAGTCATTCCTTCTCTTTCTCACAAGCAAAACTGAAAGTTCTAGAAATAACTTTGGCTATCAAGGTTTGAAACGTTTTTATTCTTTAAGAGAAACTGAGTGTTCACCTTAATTTTAAAACAAGACATAAACTTCAAAACCCAAAGCAATTGCAAGACTTCACAGCTGTCTGGAATAACAGCCTGAGTGGAGGAAAAGGAGCAGGGTTGGAAATAAGGGAGAAACAGCTGTGCCTCATTTTGGCCTCTCTTTCCTAACAGCAGGAACCCTTTTCCCACTGAAGGACTTGTAGACTGCAGTTTACTGGTGCCCTGTACACTCATAAACCATTTCAAGAGCCCTTAAGCTTTTTTTTTTTTTTTTTTTCCCTTGAAAATGTGAAACATAATTCTGGAAAATGTGACTTGCTATGACAGGAGGCACAAAAAAACCCCTAAATTCTGAGAAGTGAACAGGTTTGGGGAGAAGGAGGAAGAATCACTCTCCCCCTCCCCCTTTTTTAATCTGGATGGTGGAGTTGGGTAAGTAACACATATTTTGTGTCTTGTATTTAAACTGTGATGATGGGTTTGGAAGAATTTTCCCAGACAAATATCTTGCTTTCTCACTGGAAGATGGGTTTGTTCCTACAGTTCTGTTCTGGAATTCTGTTACCTATCATCTGTTGTTTCGCAAGGGATTTCTTATACTTTGGGAACTTCTTGTGTAGTAGTAGTTTAGTTCTCCCTCTCTCCTTATTTATTTAAAATAAGCAAACAAACAAAAAGTGGGCAAAAATCATTAAAGCACTTGAACACCAGAGCAGTGTATTACTCCTTCTTGTTAAAGTTATTTGTCTTACCATTCATATGCATTGTCATTAAATTACATTTTAATTTCCTTGTGAATGGTATAGGAAAATATTTTCCAAGTGGATTTCTCGAGAGCTTTGCTGGTAACAGCAGCAATGGGGCATTTTTCTGCGAAAGCACAGCAGAGCTGCTGTTCTGTATCACAGAATTTCAATGTATCTTTGGAGAAATATCCAAGAGCACTGATTGCTTTGCCCAGGTGGACTGTTAGAGAAGTGCACGTTCCCCAGCTGCAGATCAGCTTTCATCATTCACTGGGATCTTTCCTAATCCATCACAGGCACCTTCAGAGAAAACCCCAGAGAAGTCTGCAGGAGACCTGGGCTTTTGCTGGGGTAGCCTAAGTAACAGAACACAGTCAAAATATAGAAACAGGGCTTTGAATTTGATATGCTGCTTTACAAACAGGCTAATGTTTCAGAACAGTGTTGTTTTTTGTTTTTTTTCTTTAAAATTAAGCAATACAAAGCCCAAAAAGAAACATTTGCTGATCAAAAATGAAGGCTGTGAACAGGTAAAAAAAATGAAGATGTGTTTAATTAAGATTAGGATCTCCATAGGAAAAGGAGAGGGATTATAATGCACTTAAGGTCTCATGCTTCCAGGGATGCCTCAGTTGTCTTGACTGGAAGCATTGGCTGTGCAGGTGGTGTTGGCTGAGAGGCTTTGCTGAGATGCTCTTTGGAGAGGAGAGGCATGGGCTGTGTCACTCAGGGTCACTGTGGTGGATTTGGGTTTTCTTTGGAACCCATTTCCTTCAGGCTGGGGTTTGCCAGGTGAAGCTTTATTTGCTGGAGGCTTAAATTTCATTTTTCAGGACATTAATTCAGAAGTATTTGAAATACGCATTTTCCCCTTTTCTCCCCAGTTAAAATAAGATAAACCTAAAGTTTTTCAGCTCTCAGCATCCCTCCTGAAGCCTGAGCTGGACCTGTCCTGGAACTTCCCAATTGTAGCTTGGTGGTGTTTCAATGCAATGGGTTGTTCACAATCAAAGTTTGCATCTTGGTTGCTATTGAACTTTTCCCTTTTTGTCACAAAATATTGAAAGTGAGGAAGTGAGTATTTGTTTTTGGTTGTCCAAACCAAAACCACCTCAAAAGGGTTCAGGTTCTGGGAAGCAGAGAGTCTTGTGTTGGTTTGTAGGTTTGTCATAGTGTTCCACAAAGTGTTATTCAATCACTGCCTGTATTTTTAGTCACAGTTTATTTGTATTATGGTAGAAATCAGAAGTAGTAACAACACAATAGAGGTTCCCACTGCTGGGAAGTTCAGTACATAATCCCAGAGAAAACTCACTGGATGCAGTGGAAAAGTGGAGGAAAAAAAACAACCCTCCCCAATGTGCATTAGTAGATGTGTCCTAAAACCAACCCCAAATCCTTGCCAGATTCCATTGGCTTGGTTATCAGGCCAGAGCAATTTCTGAACTGCAAAAAGCAGGAATGCCATTGTGTCCCGGGAAATAATGATCCTGCAACATTTACATCACACCAGATCTGCCTGTCACTGTTTGAATGGTGGAACAGATCTGATTCCCAGCTGCACTTCCAGAGGGAATCTGAAAAAGGCAGGGTCACAGGGAGGTGTCCCTGCTGGCTGTGCAACTGGTTACAAGATTATTTGCTTTTTTTTTTTTGGTGTATGCAGTGACAAGTGCCTGGTCTGTATTTGTACACAACTTGAAAGCAGAATGATTTGCATTCGATGGCACAGACACAAAAATGGACATATGGATTGTTTTGAAGGAAGTGAAAGTTGTTTTGTTTCTGCAAAATGGAGCAGTTAAAAATACATTGTCAAAAAAATTTCTAAACCCACTTTTCCTTCAGGCAGTTCAGTGAGAGCATGTTTAGGAGTTAATATTGCAGGCTTGAGTGACTTGAAGTTGTAAGAGCCCTTGGAATGTGTAAAGAGGGGAAGGATTCTGTAGATAAGGCTGAACTCTGAACTCGGGGCACAATCCAGTTTCCAGTTAATCTCCCCCCATAAAAGCAGCATCAGCTGTCAGACAGAGCCAGGACAGCACTCCTCCTCTTCAGCTTGTCCAAATAAAGAAAGTAGGCTATTGCACCTGAGAGGAGGGCAGGGAAGGTGGATTCTGTGATTCCTGGGCTTTGAAGCACACAGAGCAGTAGTAGAAAAAGAAAGGAAAAGAGGAAGTGTTGGTCTCAGGTGGTTCAGCCTGTTCAGTCTCATGGAAACTTGCAGGGGAGTTGTGTTTTTTGGGTTCATTTGGGTTTTTTTAAATGCTAAGCCCATTGCTCTGCAGCCCATGATCCCCCAAGGCCATTTCCATGCCTAGGTGTCATTGGGAGCTCTCAGGGACTGCACTGGGCAGCTGTGGAAGCAGCAAATTTGGAGTTACCTGTTTGTGTGTGAGCAGGGAAGAGACACCCACTGCAGCTGTGGGTGCTGAAACATTCTGAAATGTTTCAATTTCAAAATGGTAAAAATCTGCCCTAAACATGACTCCAAGTCCAATATTTGATCAGTAGAAGCTTGTTACCTAGTTTGCATCTTAATGTCCTTTCCTTTTTGGGATCGTTGTGGTTCCTCCTAATTTAACCCTTTAATGAAGTTCTGAAGAAGTTGCCCATGTAGGAAAACATGGAGTGAGTAGATTTGTGTGAGTTTTGTTTTCTTACTTTGATTCTGTGGCAATCAGTCTTGTTCATGTGTTTAATCTCAAGTATTTTCTGTGAGGGTAAACCTCTTTGAGTTGATTCTAGAACACAGAAAACAGTTTGTGATTCTAAACAGAGGTAGGATGAAATTATTGCTAGATCATACCTGCATCTTGATGAAAATGGTCAGCTTGAGGGTATTTGAAATGTGGACTTAACAGCTGTTGAAAAATCTGCAAGGGAAAAAAAGTACATAAACTTTAAATCCAGGAATTTGCTTTCTTTGCCAAAAGCTGATTGGGAATTTGCATCGACTGCCCAAGTAATGACTGGGCAGCTGGTGACAATTAGATCTCTTTATCTTGATTTTAGCACCTGATGTGCATTGACCTTCTCTCTTGCTCCTCCAAAAATGAAGGGATGTGAAAACATAATTTATTTCCAAAATCTTAAACTAGTCCCACAGGCAGAACAAACTTGTATTTGGTCATTCTACCTGGAGCAACAGTTTGTGACCTTACTAAAATCAGGAGATTGCTGTGTCATTCTAACTCTCATTTCCTCAATATATTCCCTTTTTACATCATTCCAGCTGATTTTCTGACCTAGGACATCATTAATTTTCTTACAATCAGAGTATGGGGGTATTAAGAACTGGGCAGGGGTGTGAAGGTCAGGCACTTGGTTTCTATTTTGGACTGCTGCTGAATGATGGACTCAAAATCCTTGTCTCTGTTAACCTGCCTGCAAAAATGGAGATAATGCTGCTTATAGACTTATATGAAGCACTTAGAGGGTTATCTTTTTTGATAGGCTGCTTGTTAGGGAAGGATAAAATGGCTTGAGAGCTTGTGCCAAAACTAGACTGCACTGAACATTTGGAGAAATTGATTTTAATTTAAATTTTCACTCTCGCTGCTGGTGGAAGCCAGAAGGGAAGGAGCACTTCAAAAAGCAAGTCTCACTGGGTTTTTTTTTCCTTTTTGGGCTCTTTTTGGAAGGCAGGAGTGCAGCAGTTCCCATGGAAGAGGTGCAGCCCATGTTTTTAATTACTGAAGCTGGGGGATCACTGATGAGGCTGAGTTCTTATTTAAACTAAGTTTCAAACCCAGCTACTTGTGCTGAAGAACACAGTCCTGTGAGGTGTAGAAAATACCCTGTTCTGCTGTTCCTTTTCAAATAGGGCCCTGCTAATGCAAGAGGCTCTTGCTTAGGAGCTTCCTAAGGATTGGACCTTTGAAATAGGGGCAGTACCAGAAAAAAACACCCATAGCACTCTAAATGTATCTGAAGTGTGAAGGGCAGGGATGGCAAAGCCTTGCTGCTGTCAGCTGGAAAATCCATTATTAAGAGATCATTTTTAGGAGTGCCAGTTCTGTTCAGTGCCAAACTTGGTGGTGGTGTCAAGGATTCATTATTCCCACTATAAATTACATATTAGAGAGGAGCCTCCTGTATCCTGCTGGAATTGCAGTTCCTGTATCCCACTGGGATTGCTGGTGGGGCCAGTGTGTTCCAGGAGTGTTTGGCTCTTGCTGTGCCCTTTGGAGCTCCTGCAGCCACCCAGGCTTGGAGAGGGGCACAGCAGAGCTGAGGGAGTGTCTGCTTGGCTGGCCCTTATCACCTGCCACCATTTCTTCAAAGGTTGCTCAAGGTTTAAAGTTCTGGGTTTGAGTAATCGGCCCGGGAGGACCTTACAGAGGGAAACAAAGGCTGAATACAGAGCTGTAAATGCTGTCACCAAGGAAGTGACTGGGTTTGTCTGAATTTACAACCTGCTGAGGGAACCCAAAATGCTCTGCTTACATTCTGCCTTTGAAAGGAAAGTGTCCTCTTGGCTATATTTTTCAGCCCAGTTTTGGTCCCCTCCCCCCCATATTTTTTTAAGCCACCATTTTCTTCCTATGCTTGTTCTCTGGGTTTTTTTTTTTTTTTGTCATTATATCATGTTTCTCAGTGGAGATGCTTTTTTTCTTAAAAAAAAAAAAAAAAAAAAAGAAAGAAAAGCAGCCTCTCATCAGAGGAATGTGCAAGCAGAGTACATTTAAGAGCCACATTCTGTGCTGCCATGGCAACCAGAGTTTTAAAAATGATACCGTCGGTGTTCCAAAATGATGCAACCTACAATGAACATCAGGAATAATTAAGAAAAGTCGTGTGTGCTCTATGCTCAGGAGAAGAAATGATGAGGGGACCATTTCTCTATTGATTCTTTCCCCCTCCGAGTGGCATTTGCACCAGCAATACTCTCACAGGGGTCAGTGGCAGGTTTGTGAGGTTGGTTTTTTTTTTCCTGAGGGGTTTTCTAAGGTTTTCCCCTGCTGAATCTATTTATTTATTTCAATAACTGCAGAGCTGGGGTGCAGCTCTGGGATGAAGCTCCTGCTCCAGTGCCCCACGTTTGCCTTCCAGCCCTTGCTGCATCCACAGCCAGGAATTCCTGTCACAAGCATCCAGTGTAAAGGCTCTGCATTTATTATTGTCCCTTTTAAATCTTCATTTCCATCTTTCATTCTACTGCCACTACTGGAGAGGGAGCAGTAAAGCCTGGAAGTCCCAGGGGTGGATGCTGGTGTGTGGAGGAGTCAGGAGGGCTTGCAAATGGCAAAGGTCACAGGTTAAGACCCTTCAGTGAGGAGCACAGAAGTCTGAACTTGTTAATGAAATGACTGGGATTTTTAGCTGGGTGGGGAAAGGGAGGAGATTGGGAAGGAACAGCAGCCCCAGCTTTTGGGAAGTCTCACAAAGCTTAATTGTGAATATTGCTGCTAATCCCATGAACTGGATACCTTCTCCTACCTCATTTTTTTTTTCCAAACCAAAAATTAGCTTTTTTTCCAAATAAACTGTTCAGTCTGTTTAGGAGAATAGGACTGAATCCTGTTGTTTGCCAGACATCTAAGTAGAAAATTATATCTGCTAATTAAATTACTGCAATCCATATAGCCATGCAAGTTCCAAACAGGATTGCTATGCTGGGGGAACTTAGTGCATTTCCAATTGAAGGAGAGACATTTCTTTAGTGGACATGGAAGGTTCTGCTCTTTTGCTGATTCCTCAGATCTTCATTACCAGCCAAACTTAATATTTCAGACCTAGGTTTGTGCATGAAGGTAGTGTAAAACACCAAAATTACTTCTGAATTCCACTTCCTGAAAAGCTGTTAAGTTTTTCTTTCCTTTTCCTGCTCTGCTTGTGTCTGTTTTTGTGCCCAAACACAGACCAGCCTTGAGAAACAGGTTCTGTATCCCTTCAAGGTTATTTCACGAGGACCTTAAACAATGATAATAAAAGAAAAAACCCAAACCAATACCCAGAAGGGAATGGTCGGAGGCCAGCTCACTCCCATCTGTTCCAGCAGGGTGAGATTGCACATCCCAGCAGTGTAATTGCCACCCACAGCTGTACCTCCACACCCCCACCTCCTTCCCCTCCTCCAGCATCCCCACCCCACAGCCAGAAAGAAACACTGCTGTGGCAACGTGGAGTTTCTTCTTGTTAATTGTTCGGGGTGAATCTGTAAAAGAACACGGAGTTCATGCCCCAACCACTTCCCTAGAGTCTGGTATTATAAGAATCTGATTTCTTTCCTCTTTTGCTGACGAGACAGATTGAAAGTGTGTTTTATGGGCACACCCTTTCAGGTTTCTCTATCTCCTCTCTTGCATTAATTTTTAATCACTTCCTCCAGTTGACATGCAACAACGCCTCTGAGGACTGGCTGGATTTATTCTCGGGCAGGCACTGCTCACCCTTTATCAAAAAATCTAAGGTGACATGACCTTAAAAACTTCAGAAAAGGGATTCTAATTTCAGACAGGCTGGTGTGCATTGGCTTCAGGGGGGCAACATGAGGCTCCTGGAGATGGGAATCACAAAAACACCCCTTGAATTGGGGAGCAAATTCAGGGTTTCCTGGGCTATCATGTGTGCCTGTTAGCAGAGGATTCCTTGTGCAATTATGGAATTATGGAAGTGCTGCCCAGTTTTCAGGCAAGAGAGAAAGGTCCTGCTGGTTCATTAACCCTCTTGTTCTGAAGTTTTAAACTCAGAGAAGGAAGTGAACACTTGGGAGGATGTGAATGTCTGTGTATGGATATGTATTCGAAGGGTCTGTATGAAAAACTCCAGAGATGATTAAAGATGCAGTTTCATTTCCCAGGTGATGTGCCAAATTCATTCCAATTAACTAGAAAACCAGCACGGGGGGAGGGGGATTTATGTATTTAGTGCGAGTAACCTTTTCACAGTTTGAAAAGTAGCCAGCACTGCATCTATGGGATCCCAACCTCGTTCATACTCAGCTCCCGGGCACTGTGGGGGCAGCTTTTAGTGCTGGACACTTGGTGCGTGTCTGGGGCTGAGAATTTGGGTCAGAGACCCGAAAGGAGCTGCAGGTGAGTGAGTTGGGGTGCAGCTCTGCCCATGCAGGTGCTCCTTTAAGCCTCTGCTGAGGGTTGCCTGTCCTGGAGGCACGAGAGGAAGTCATGCGGTGCTGCTGAATGGATTTGCCTTGGACACAGTCCCAGCCAGGGGAAATTGTGTGACAATTTTAGGGCAAAGGTTCCCCTTGGGTGACATTCGACAATATTTCAAATATCCCGTGTGCTTTCCCCGGGCCGCCTCGAGACAAATCAGACCGAGGAGAATTAATGAGCTGCTGGCTGGGGATGCCCCGCGCGTCCCGGGGTGGCAGAGGGTGACAAAGGGTGACAAAGGGTGACAAAGGCGCGGCGGGTGCGGGTCGGGCGGGGCTGTTGGCGGTACCCGCACGGAGCACAGCGCCTGGGAAGGGACACGGCACATCCATGGCCCAGCGGGATGCCGTGCCGGAAAAGCAGCCGGGGCCGCAGCGGCCGGCAGGGAGCCCAGGCTGCCCCGGCTCCTCCAGGGATGCCTGCGGGATGCGTCAGCGGCGGCAGCCGGGGCGGAACAGCCGCAGTCTGGGCTCCAGCCTCCTGGCTAGACTGGAGAAACTTCTAATTGAGTTCCTGAGCCCTCCCCTCCCCTCCCTGCAGCTCAGCTGAAAAACACCCTGGCTCCCAGCCATGCCCTTTCGCAGTGACCTTGCCTGCAAATAGCGCGCAGGAATTTTTACAGGCGCTGTGCACTTGGAAAAAGGGCTGGGGGGGGTGGGTGGCAGCAGGGAGCTGGGGAGGGGGTGCTGTCCCTCGGCTTTAAAAGCCAAATCCATCAGCTTTCCTTGTCAACCTCCTCCCCTTCCCCCCCCACCCCCCAAAAAAACCCCACTGAGCCCATGAATTGTGCTTTCTCCGTTCTCCTTTTTTAATACAATGCTATAGATTAATTTCTCTCTCTGATGGTATGACAAATTTTAAGACTCTAAGCCAATCAGTTCCATCAATCTTTAAAGGGAATTGTTTTGTGTAGTGGCAGGATGATACACTGCGTGTTCAGGTTCCTTGCAGGTAGAATTATTCTTTGACATGTATGTAAAAAATATGTGCTTAAAATGTAGAGGGGTGTGTGTGTATGGATGTATAAAAATGTTCCTACATCCATAATGTAAAATGATCCTGGTAATGGCTGTCTCCTTAGTGTATATACATAAAAAGCAGCAGCAACCACTGGCTAAAAATAACCCCAAATTCTCCTCTCAGATTACATCAATTAAACTTAGAACATTTGATGCAAAAAGTTGGGCTGTTAAATTGTGGTTGAGAATCCCTGGTTCTGGGATACTGGGACGCAGGGCAGGGGCAGAGGATCCACCCGTGGCTGTGCCTCTGCCCAGGATTGTGACGGCTCCTCCACCTCCTGTCAGCAGCACTAAGTCAAATTCTGAGCTTTTCTGGGAGGGCCGAGTATGACCCGTGTCAGCAGAGGTGTCAGAAGGGATATTCCTGCTGGAGCTGTGTGGATCCGGGGATGTTCAGCACTTTGCAGGATCCTGCTGTTCACACGTTGCCACCTTGTTTTCAGTCCCCGAATCGCCTCGTGTAACGTGTCGCTGGTATCACACTCTTCAGGCGTGTGTTCAGACTTCATGGTACAAAAGGGAAAATTGATAATCTA
Organism: Erithacus rubecula; assembly: GCF_903797595.1. NCBI lineage: Eukaryota > Metazoa > Chordata > Aves > Passeriformes > Muscicapidae > Erithacus > Erithacus rubecula. The sequence goes on along the minus strand of NC_136676.1, from coordinate 5,334,024 downwards.
GAAGTGGCTTTAATTAAAACTTGTTTTTCTTGTTCCTTCTGCCCTGTTTGTCTGGGGCAGCCCCACTCCCTGTAGTCAGCACGCTGCTTTTCCCTGCTTTCAGAAGTTCAACTGTTGCAATCAAAGGTAATTTTGTTTGTGCAAGATACTCATCTCCAAAGGAAGGGCCAAGAATAGGGGTGAAAGAGAGGACAGCAGGCTGATGACTTAAGTGTTCCTGTCAGGCCTTTCTGACAACCCCAATAATTCTTTAATGGCTTCCTAATAAAGGGTAACATCATTATGTCTGAGAGGTTTTTTGGATCTCTCTTCTACTCATTTGCTAAAGGGGATGTATAAGAAGTGGTCATAACCAGCAGACCTCTGTTTGTGCCTCCATGCTGTGTTGAGAAGATGCTTCAACAGTGTCCAAGTCCTTTTTTAGCTTTTTATACAAAAAGGAAATAACAGACTAAATTTCATTGCGCGTAAATTCAGCTGCAAGATTCACCAGTACACATTATGCTCCTGGCACTTTTTGTGTAAGCACCCCAGAGTCTCCCCAGAGGGTTCTGATACCTGAGGGATCCAAAAGAAAAAAAAAAATAATCTTCTGTTGCAAGCTAGAATTTGCTTAGTGTGACTTTCTCTGAGACATATGGTGCAGCAGCACCTGTTTTGTAAGTATGATCTCAGTGCAGAGAGAGCAGATCCTCGAGAATAGAGGAAATTTCTGCTCTCCTTCCCATAATTCCACCTGGCTGCCACCTGCTCCCACATTTAATTGGCCTTAGTCCCTTGGCTTCCCACTCCGACCGCAGGGTAGGCAGGAGGAGGCAGAGACAGACAGTGAGTGTGCAAAGTGTTGTGGGGAAACAAAAGGGACTTGGAAAGAGCAGCGCAGGGAGAAGCTGGGCTGCTCTGTGTGAGCCTCAGCATCCCTGGGGACACAGCACAGCTTCTTGTCCACCTGGGCCAGGTAACCTCGGCAGTTCTGCACTGTCCACTGCTCTGGCTACTGGGCTGGTGGTTCTGAAGTTCCCACCTTTCAGTTTTGTAGCACAAGACGGTGGTGATAACTGCTGGGAGTATCCAAGTGTGGCTGGCAATGATGGAGCCACACACCAGGGATAAACATCCTGACAAAACTGAAGTGTTTATTTGCATGTGGATGTCACTGCTTGGTAATTCCCACCACATCTGGTTACCACCACTGAGATTTGCCAGTAAAAAGGAGGGTGTTTTGCCTCGTTTTTTCCCAGAACAAAGTGAGCATGGCTGCTCATGGAGAGGAGCTTTGAGAAGCTGATACTTAACAGATTTCATTCCTCCTTGGCTGCATTCACCCCACCCTGACGGAGTTCAACCACCTTTTTTCACTTACTTACTATGACCACAGATATTTAACCACGGATTCTTAACTCAATCTAACCACACTGGTAGCCGTGGTGGAGATGAGCAGCTTCGGAAGGAAAAGGTGGCAGTGACACACCAACCTGTCTGCAGAGCTGAGCACTTGTTCAACACTTCTTGTCTCTCTCTATTACATGTGTACCCTGGACACCAAGCTGGAGTTAGAGACTCAGAACACTTGAAATAAGGATTTTCTTTATGAGGTGGGCCCTGAGTTACAGGCAGAGCTGGGATGGATCAAAGCAATTCTTGGTAAAGCCAGGATTCCTATCAGTTTTGTGCTGTAAAGTCAGTGAGCTTTCCTGTTCTGAGTGAGGCCTGCAGTTGCTTACTGTCTTACAACACGTTCTGAAGTGTTCTCCATCCATTTTCTGCTGCTGAAAATACCCAGGTCTGAACTATTCTGAGTTCTTGAAGCCCAGAATTTCACTGACACGTGTTAGGAGATGCTTCTCAAATAGCTCTGGGAAGCCTTTTTCCATCCTAAGGTTTTGCTTTTCTGTGCAGTGGAGCTTGGGATTTCATTTCAGCACCTGGCTGGGGGTCAGTGGATGGGCACCTTCTCCCTCCCATTGTGCAGGAAGAGGGAGGAGAAGGACATCCTGAGGAACAAAGTGGCTTAGGAGGTGTCCAGACTGTTTGCAGAGTGTGCTGGATGATCTGGGGCCATGAGACACTCCCAGGCAGTGTGAGGTGGCTCTTGCTGATCTGCAGCATTAATTTAAGGTTTTTTCTATGTTAGTGCACTTTCACTTCCTTTTCTAGAAAAGCAGCAAACTGTAGCTGAACACTCCTGTTAGTGCCCTGTAGGCCCCTTGTGCAGCAGTGGGGAGAGTCTGTGGAGGGAGGAGATAAGAAAACCACCTCACTTGAATGAGGATTAATTGCTTTTGCCTTGGTTCTGGAACATTCCTAAGTATAAGACTGTAATGGTTACTTTAATATATAGACCAATATATGAAATTGTCTTTTTTTCGTCTTTGAATTTTCTTTAATTCCTGCCTACACAAGAGGTCAGAAAGTGCAGGAAGCAGGGCTGACTGAGCTTTCCACTGCTTACATGAGGAATATGTGCACTGTTCTTCAGGTCCAATGCCCAGTTTTCAGTGTTTGGGACACTGTTGCATTTAGCAGAGGAAGGAAGAGACCAAGATGACCCTTGTTTAGCTCTCCCTCAGTGATCTGGTTTATAGCTTTTGCCTCTCACCCTCAGTTCTTAATGGATTTTAGAACAGTTTAAGCAGTTGGACAGTGATGGATGTGGAGGCTCACAAATCTGCACATGTGGAGAAGTGGGCATCCTCAGGCAGTTTCCATAACAGACATTCCAAGGTGAGCTTTGTTTTTGGTCAATTAGAACTTTAGAACAGCCTCAGTCCTGCTCTGTCTCACAGTTCCTGGGTATAGACGTGACCTGGGAGGGTGCAAACACACACCCAGAGTGCATTGTTACACCTGTACTGGGGCTGAAACAGAACTTGCACCATTACAGAAACCATTTCTATAAAATCTGTTCTTACAGAGCCTTTCTGTTTACTTTGAGGCTGCTTTATGCTGTAAAGAGGTTTTAGTGCAGTTCAGAATACACTGCACAGTCCATCATCACCAGCCTCCAGGCACACAAATGGGAACATTCCCAGCTGTTTCCCAGTGAAGCTGATTTCCCCAGGCCCAGCTCTGCCCCTGTCATGGAGCAGGAGGTGAGAGTGAAATGCAGTAGCAGAGCAGCAGGAGCTGCCCCTCTCAATCACGTCGCAGGCGGCGCGGAGCAGCGCCGGTGCCGAGCGCGCCTTATCGGCGGGGCAGATAAGGGCAGGTCACTGCCCTCGGAGCTGTGTTTGCAGAGGTGTCTGCACAGTCAACACACATCTGCTTCTCTGCCTCTCCTTCTGATTTAACCCCAGGTAGAAGATCTACTCTGCCCAGAGGCAGTGCTCTGAGGATCTATAGTTCCATGTGCTCCGTGGAATATCGTAGTGAGGAGTCTCGCAGCAGCTCCAGTGGAAGCTGGGACTAAGGATATGTAAATTTAATTCCTTTGCCACATAAATCCTCTGTAAGTATGATCTAAATCGTGTTAATCCAGATCTGCAAAAAGGCCCTTTCTTTTCCTTTTCTTTGGATTTAAACTCTTTGGAATAGGAATTGCTTGTAAATGCGTGTGCTCACAGCGCTGTGCTCTTGTTAGAGGTCTGTAAAAACTTCTGCAGGGTCCCTGCTGAAAGAATGGGATCCATTGGAAGTTTGTAGAAAGAGAGCAAGGTCTTAGTGAGCTGAGAATTCTTCCGTCTGCCAAGGAGGAAGTGAGGGCAGAGATAGCCTGGTGCTGTTTGATTGCAGAACAAAGAAGGAAGTCATTAGGCCACACCCTTTATGTGTTCCCTTCCCCTGCACGGATGTGAATTTCGGACTGAGACTTAAAGAATCCTGAAGGTAGGGGTGTGTTTGTGCCCTAGAAAAAGCAGACTGGATGGTACAGAGTCCTCACGAGCTGCTGTGCACCCACTGAATCTGGGTTTGCTGCCAGCTGAAACAAGAAGTTACGCATGATTCTGTTTTTCTCCTTTCCATATTTCTTTTTTCCATTAGCTTTAGAGTCAGTTAATGTTTATACAGACTGAGTCACTCATCCCTACCCAGCCACCAAAGAATGCATTTAATTCACAGCTCAAGAAGCAAACTGAATGTTTAAATTGACTCAACCTTTGTGGAGGCTTTGATCCATTCTGGAGCGGAGTGACTAAGTGAAACCAGGGGAAGTCAGATTGCAGTACCCAGCTCACGACTGTTGCTGTGGGATCGTTTTCACAAAGAACCCTGAATGCTACAGCACTTTGGGAGTGGCATCGGGGGTTCTGGGCTGGGACAATGGCTGCTTTCTGCAGGGCACCACAGTGCAAAATGACTGGGCAGCAGCCAGCAGCACAGACCTTTGGGGCTCTGCAGACTGCCTCTGGAAACGCCAGCCCCTTCCAGCCTTGCATGTGGATACCTTGGAGGGATTGAATTTTCACAAAGTGCTGGAAACTTGTCCTGTGTGAAGCCTTGCTTGGTGCCTTTTTTCAGAATGTGGCGTTAAAAAAAGCCAATCAAATGTGGCCAAAGACCAAAAGCCCTTTCTCTGTTATCCCCATCTCATCTGTCTGTCCTCAATCCCTCTTCCCCATTATTCTCCTTACACTTCTGGAGCACTGAAGGATTTTAATGCAGCTGGATTTGAGGTGTAAATAACTAAGCTGTGTGTGGCTGGCTGTGGGAAGTATCCTGGCTCTCTCCTCCAGGGACTCTGCAGTATCTGGAACGTGTCCTGGCTGCAGTGCCATGCTGCTGTCTGACCACCATTCCATACTGAACCAAGGGCTCCAGAGCCTTGCAGAAAGGGGGTAAATTGTCTCTTTTGAGCCGTGCAATTCCTGTTGTACGTTTTCTGGGGAGCAGCCAGAAATCCCTGCACACTGCCTCTCTCTTCTCCCTCTTATGCACACTTTGTCTCTCTAGCTTTTCCCTTGCCTTTTGTGCCAAGAATGTGATGGGGGAAGGGGGAACCGCACAGGAAATGCCTCTTCTTTTCTCTAACGACATTTCCAGCTGCATTTGGATGGGAGAATTCGAGGAGGGGGAAAGCATCAAATCAGTGGAAAGTTGTTCAGCTGCCAAGTCAAACTGGTACATTTTAGCTCTGGAGACAGTAGAGCCTTTTCTCCTGAATTTTGGCCCATTTTTAAAGTTCCGTTTTTGGAAAAGCAGGGGGAAAAGAAGTTAGTGACATCAGTGCTCCTGGTTTTTATTTATATACGTATTTTTTTCAGCAAAAATGAACCTAAATTGTCGCTTTACTTTTAAAGGTTGAAAGTGCAATGGGATTTAGGAAAGCTTGAGCAGGGTGATGCCTTTTTCTTTCATTGCAGGGAATGCCCACCTGCCTCCCCATCTTTTATCATCTTTTATTATCTTTTATCCATCCAGCCACCCACGTGCAGAACCAGAACCTCCTGCTCTCATCTTCTCCTCGCTGTTGTTGTTCAGTAACTCTGCTGTCACACCTGGGGCATGGGCTGAAGCAACACCCTGCAATGCAGGATCAGCCCTTTTCCAGCAGCTGGGGATTGATCCCTGCAAGGGTGGCCTTGGATGAGGTGCCAAGGATGCAGAGGGGGTAGCTGCAAAGTGGAGGTGTAGATAGGACAGGAGATGAAAGGTGTTCCAGCCAGACAACAGGATTTCTTCTCTTCATCTCAGTCCAACGAGGAGGAGGAGTTCTCCCTGAGTTGTCTGAAGTGTTGCAGGAGATGGGCTTTGCCTGTGCAGGCTAAATTTGGAGTTTATCTCTCTCCTTGGTTCAGTGCCCATCATCCTGAGATCTTTTGTTCAACTCATGTTCAAACAATATTCTTTTTGTGGCCTGTGAGAGTAAAACTTGTGGTGGGCCTAACAGAAGTGGCAGGCAAGCACCAAGATCATTCCAGTGGTGCCTGTTACAGTTTTAACAGCTCAAGTGCTGTGGATTTTGCAATTGTTTGCCATATAAACTGTGTTTCTTTGACTAAGGTGCAGTGAGACATCAAAGCTCTGCAGCAGTTTTACCTTGTAGAAAAAAAAATAAAAGGAGTAGGAAAGAAAAGGGGGGAAAAAAGCAGCTTGTTATTAGCAGCCTGGTTGTCTGCATTTAGAAAACCTATTAAAAATGCATCATGCTGAGGAGACAGTCTGCACAGTGTGTAAAAAAGATGGGTTGCAATAATTCTGTCTCGGTGTTTTGAACCACAGCCTCAGACAACATACACAGGATGGGGAAGGGGGGTTGGGAACAGAATTCTAAGAAAAGTTGTTTATTGCAGTGCAGTCCTGTCCTGGACTGGAACCAAATGCGTGACTGTGCCAGGGTCAGGGAGGAGCTGCAGCAGCAGAGAGGAAAAGGGGAGCAGGATGGTGGGGGCAGGAGGAGAGCTCTCCCCTGAGCTGGGATGATGCTCTGGGGAAGGTACAGGAGAGCTGGAGTTGAGCTCAGCTGGATTGATCCCAGCCTCTCTTGAGCTGGACTAAATCAAAGCTGGATTTCTGGAAGTCACATGGCACTACATTGATGGGAATCTCCAATATGACTTAACTGAAACACAGGAGTTGTTTGATTCTTCTCTCTGTGTGCTTGTTAAGGTTAACAGGAGTGCAGAGAGGGAACAGAATGTCTGGAGGAAGTGGGGGAGAAGTCCAGTCTGTGAATTCTGTGTTTGAGGGGGTGGCTCCTGGTGAATGCCCTGGCACAGAGTTCCAGGTCACCACCAGCAGGGAAGGTGAGTCAGTCACCTGCAGCAGCATCCTCTTTGTGCCCACGAGGGCTCTGATGCTGCCAGGGACACACATTTGTGTTCAGTGTGCCACGGGTCTGGCCTCAGGGCTCTCAAAGATCAGCCTGGTTCTTCTGTGACTGGGGGGTCACAGGCAGGGTGTGCAGCATCCCACACAGCTCAGCTGCTGTCCCAGGGCTTTTCCCCCAAACCTGCAGTTGCTGATGAGTTTATTCTTTCCCTGGCAGCACAGAGCAGCAGATGGGTGTAGTGCAATGCCAGCTTCTCTGGAGATGCTCTGCAGCCTCCTGTCTCTGTGCTTAGAGAGAGGAGAGGGGAGGGGGTGCTGGAGCCTCATCCTTTCCAGGGGTGAATCCCCAAAGCCAGAGTCACTGAATTTGCCTGTTTGCAGAGCCTTGAGGGTGGCTGTCCTTGCTGTGAGCAGTCTCTGCCCTTTTCCTTCTCCCCTCTGCAAATGCTGGGTTCCTTTATCTCTCTGCTCCCAAGGCTCTGTGGTCCCTTTCTGCTCTCCAGACACACAGGGCAGGTCAGTGAGTGCCCAGGCTGGGCTGGCTGGTGTTTCCTGCAGATTGGGAGGGAAGGAGCAGCAAGGGAGCTCAGAGCCTGCCCCTGCTGATAGCAGGAATTGTTTTCACTTGGCATTTCCATACTGTAGCTGTGCTGTTCTTCTTACCTAACATTGCAGAAGAATAATTGTGATATAGCAGGGCTAGGAGTTTGCTTTCTCTGGTGTTTTTGAAATCTTTTTATTCAAAGGTTTGAAGCTTCTTGTGTTGAAAGGCAACAGAAATACTGAAGAAAGCCCTAAATTGTGATAATTTCTTCAATTTATTACTTTGTTGCTCTTTCTTTGCTTCAGTTTTTTGTACTAAGATCTTTCTGAACACGCACTAAAGGAGCATATCAGGGTCCAGCAAGTTATTCTCTCACAGCCTCTCCACTCAAAACTGCATTTTACTATTGGGGACAATCTCCTGCTCTTGCAAGCATGAATTCCTGTGGCTTAGATAAGGGAGAGCTGTCTGATGGCTACACATGGCCTTGAACACACAGCTGAGCAGTTCTGCTCCTGCATGACAGGTTGGGGCACAGATCTGAATTGTAGAACAACTGGGGTTTGTTCTTGCATTTGCTTTTTGTGGCAAATTATCGTGCCCTCTTATGTCTGTTTCTCCAGCTGCAGAAAGTCAGCATTAAACATGTTTAATTTTGTGCCTTTTGGTGTCTGCAGTCACACAGAGTGAGGTGTGTGGTGATATTGTGACCTGTTGTGAGGAACTGCTGCTTCTTTAGTGCCATTCTGGGTGCATTATTCCTTCTGGTGTGCTTGATGAACTATCTCTGGGTGCTGTTTCATCACGTCATTATTTGATAGAAGCTGGAGGAGTTGGTGTGGAGCAGAGGGCACAGGATTGTGTTGCCTTGCTGGACAGACCTCACTGGACAGATGGGACTGTGCCTTTCTCCTGAGCAGTTCAGAGCTGTACCTTGAAGGATCAGATGTGCTTGGCAGCCTGAGGGTATCCTGGACATTTCTTTCCATGTCTGTGTGTTTCTCTTGAGTCTGCCCTGGGCCAGGCTGTGTTTGTGGAGCTGGAGCCTGGCTCAAACTCGCTGTTATGTCGGTTTCTATGGAGGAAAAAAAAAACACAAGGGTTGCCAGACCTGGAAGAGTATTAAAAAAGGAGAAGAAGGAAATGGAGGGAGGGTGGTGAGGGGAGTGTGGGGTGGAGAAGAAATGTGATCCTCTTGTGCTCTGAAGGTGGAATCTTGATTTCACCCCTTTCTCCCCATTTCTGAATTGTGAGAGGTGGGTTTTGCCTTCCCAGGTGTGCAAAGTCAGCCTGAATCTGTGTGTCTTTCACTGAGGGGTGTTTCCAGCAGGGAGGGAATGAACCATGGGACCAGGACCATGAAGGGAATTCAGTGGGTGGCTGATCCCAGCTGGTGTTGGGGTTCAGCAGCACAGAGGTGATTTCTGCCAGAGCCTCTGGCTGAGCTGCAGAACTGGGGATTCATGGAGCCAGTGTTTCATGCACATGCTTCCAAACCCTCCCTTGCCTTCCTCAGGCTTTTCAGTCAGTCTCAACAAAGCTCTGCTTTTTTAGGAGCAGTTTCAAAGTGCTCCCCCCTCTCCCCATCCACACTGTGGGTTCCATTTCAGCAGGTGCGTTTCCAGTGGCTCAGTAGCAAACTCTGGCATCAGATAAAAGCCCCTGCACTGTTGCTGTTAATGGCAGTGAGTGGGTTTTATCATCTCCTCTCCATCTGCCTGGTGCAGGAGACATCCCTTAAGATCCTGACTCCAGGGAGTTGCTGGAGGTTCCTGTAAATCAGAGAGGTCTGATGTGTGCAGGGAGGGCTGCAGGGGAACCACAGCACATCAACAAGAAATCACCTGCCCCCACCCCCATCCCTGGCCTCCAGCCCCCTGACATGTCCATTGTGAAATGTCTTTATAGCTGTGTGCTGGGATGATGCCTGGAATTGTTTTGGATGGGTTTGTAGCTTTGTGTTGATGGATCCCTAAAGGAGAGATCCCCCCCAACTTCATTTCACTCATCAAAACAGCCCTAAACAAGAGCTGGTGGTGTCTCTGCAGGACCCCAAACCTCAGACTCGAAGGAAATGCTGGGGTCTTCAGGTGTCATGACAATAATTCAGACTTGGACTGAGGTGGTTGAATTTGGAAGCTTGTTTTGTGACCAGGCTTGGAGCTGGCTTCCAGGGAAGCTGGGAGCAATTTATGGTTTTGTGCACAAACCAGACAGAATTTCTGTGGGTTTTTTTCCCCCTGGGTTTTGGTTTTATTGGCTTCAGAAATAGTCACAGGACATATACAGACATCTATAGCTGAAGTGAAAAAACCCTCAGTGCAGTTTCTCATGGTAGACTATTCAATTGTTCCTCATTATAGGGAATATTCCCTCCTTTGAGACCTAAAGGTACATCTCTCAGAAGTGCTGAGTCATAGAACTTTGGTGTCTTTGCCTTTAAAAGAAATCCCCAGCTCTGGTTTGTGTAAACTTTCGGGTGCTGATGAAAGTGTGTCACATTTGAGGCTCTTCTTGCTTCCACATTTTATATTCGAAATCAAGACAAATCAAGGAACAGCTTCTGTACTCTGTGGGCATAATTATTTGCACCTTAGGGCTCAGTATAATTGCTTTTACAGGTAGATCATATTCTCAGAAATATTCACAAAGCGTGCTTGATTTGATACACTGCCTTTACAGGGAGATTTTTTTTTTTTAAAGAAGGAATCCATCAGAATCTTGCACATTAGTGGCAGTCTTAAGATAAATATATATTTGCTCCAAGCAGCCCAGTGTATCTTTTCTTTTTCACTAAAGAGAGGTAATTTTATTCTTATTTGAATGTTGATATTTTTACCTGGAGAAAAGGTAAAAAAAGTCCAGGACAAGGCACAGACACAGCCAGGGGACCCTCACCTGCCTGAAAAAACTGCATCAGCTCACATGGGATTTTATAGTTGGTGTTGGTGGAGGGGTCCACACATCTAATTTAGCACTGGGTGTCTGCAGGATGTCCTGACACTTCTGCACAGTGTCACTGTGAGCAGCACTGTAACTGCAGCCCAGAGCTCAGCATTGGGAAGATCCTGGGAAAAGTGCAGCTCCTCCATATAATACTTGGTTTTAGAACAAAGCCTGGAACACTTAACCACATTTCCCCTTTTATTTTGACAGTTCAGACACTGACCACAGGAAAGGCAGTTCCAAACATCTTAATTGCAGCCTGGGCTGGAGGAAGTGGCATTTCTGTTCATATCCTCCTCACTGCAGCAGCCCTGGACTAGTGGGGGAAAGTGTGGTGGTCTCATCCCATCACCCTGTGAGGAACAGGCTGGGATGTTTGGAGCTGAGGTGTGGTACCCAAACAGCCCAGAGGCTGTTCAATGCACCCTTGTGTGTGAATGTAATATTTGTAAAAACTCTGCTGTAGCTGGAAAAGTTTGATAAGGAAGGGAAAAGCAGCAGTGGGTCCAATGTGCCAGCTGAGAAATGCAGTGTAGGGCAGGGGGCACAGCCCATGAGGCTGCTGGAACTCCTCCACCTGAAAATCTCTGTGGTTCTGAGCATTCCCCTCAGCAAACATTGGCCTCAGCTGGCAGCTAAAGCAGGGCAAGAGTTTATTTTTATTTCTTGGAATTCGGTAGACCTGAAATCTCTGTTAAATGTTAACTTTCAAAAGGCACATGCATCAGCATTCTGAGCCACCACTGGTAGGAAAAAAGAACAGATTATAGAGAACATAAATTAAGCCAGATTTTGGCTTTTCTCAGCCTGCTGCCTTCCTTCTCTCCATGCTCATCTGCATGACCTGAAGAACAACCTGCAGACAACTCACATCTAGTAACTACTATGGTTTGCTTTTAATTTGATCACAGAAGAAACTGTGCTGGCAAGGATCTAATCCCATTCCTTCTCTTCCTTTTTTTCAGAATGTTTTCATTTAAGTGAGTATGGTGGTTGCCATAGGAAAAACCCAGCAGTTGGGAGTCAGTTGCTGGAGTGTTGACTCATAGATCGAGTGCTAAAGAGGTGTTTGAGTCTGTGGAACTGTTATCAGAAATGGCACAAAATGTCTCTCTTGACTCAGTTTGTAAACTGCATATGCATATATAATGAACAAAGGGACCTTGTTAAACAGACAGTTTTGACCTCAGAAAGTTGTGGTTTTTTTTTTTTTTTTTTTTTCCTATCTGGAATTTTAGCTTAAATTTAAGCAGCTTCTCATTCAGATTAAGCTTCATTCTGTAAAGACCCCAGAGAAGAAATGTCTCCCTCTTGCTTTAATTTGGTACTTTTAGGAATTTCATCTAGTAATTTTAAGGGGTTTTAAAAAAATTTTTCTCAGCAACAATTTGGAATTATTCCAGATTCATGTCAAACTAAATGACAATTGAAAGAATTGTATATATAATGAGTCTTCTCCCATTTCTGAGTTTTTGTGGCTAAGGACAATAATCTGTGCAAGGGAATGGTCTGAATTATTACTCCCCAAGTTTCAGGTTTTATTTTCTATGACACTTGTGTAAATCTGAACTGATTCCAATTGACATCATCTTGCCATTCATTTGTTGACTTTTGTTTCTCTCTATGCTAATAGTAGTACATCCCTCTCTGATCTCACGCTGTGATTACAGGCTCCATTTCACTGTAACACCAACACCAAATTCATTATTATTCCTGCTGTAGTAGAGGCTGGAAACCAGAGTCATGACCTTCTGTGCTTCGTGCTCTGTAAATGCATCGAGAGGCACTGACTTCCTTCTTGAAATCTAATTTAGCAGAAAATGAAGCAAATGAATGAGAGTGTTGAGAGGAGGACAAAGGTAATGAGTAGGTGTAGCAGAGTCGAGGTGGCTGTTGTGCAACCTGATTGTTTTATCATAATACTAAATATATGGATATAAATGTGATCCACACCAACTCCCTTCACCCAGCACAGCCTTTCAGTGTGCTTTGAAATCAGAATAGGCATGAGAGCAGGGAAGTGTTCTAAATAGAGGAGTGTAGGGGTTTCAGGGGTAAACTCAGGCAGGATTCCATCCAGTGAACACTTGCAGGCACGGATGGCACGTGCCAGTCCCTCAGCTTCAGCAAAGGGCCTTCCACACACTGGGAAACTGTGCCCCAGATGTTTTCTGTAACAGGTATTTTGTGAAATGAAGTTGTTCCTATTTGGGAAAGAAGTGAGGGAGAATCTGAGCTTTTGGAGTTTGGGTTTTTTGCTGCTGATTGTTTTAAGGATGAATTTCAAAGCACCTCAGCTATGTAGTAAAAATAATAATATCTACTTTGCCCTCTCCCACTTCCCATGTGAGCTGTGCACTCTGTTCCAGCTGCTCACATTGAACTGGGGCAAAAACATTTGCTTCTCCCAAAGCTTGTTTAGACTAAAGGCATTTGCTACCTTACTGTAATTCTGGAGGGGGACGGGAAACCATTGACAGAATCTAACTGGTCCCAGCTGTGTGGGGTGAGCAGCTCTCTGGGGCTCTGCTGGGATGTTTATAGTGCATCCTGCAATCTCAAGTGAGTCTCCTCTGGCTCCAAGTATCCTTTTAATTTACACAGATGTTTCTTCATCATCTATTCTTTTCAGGCTGTTGGAATGATCAACAATTTAGTCTAATTGTACTGGCTGTTTGGGTTGTGGGGCTGTTTATTTTGTCTGTGTGTCTGGAACAGTCACTCTCTCAAGGACTCTGCTCCCCAGACCTCACATGATTTAGAGAGGAATGGGTTGTGTTGGCTAAAACCTTGGAGCTGATGTGCCCAAGCATGGTTCCAGGCTCAGTTCTGCTCCTGGCCCTGCTCCATGGCATTCCCTCCTCTTGGTGCTGCAGGTGGGAAAGGGCACATTGATGGTTGTGATTCCCTGGCAGTGCTCTGACTTGGGCTCAAGGGAGAGCAAAGGGCTGTTATGCTGCTCCACAGAATAATTTCCCTTTTCTGGAGATGCCTGTAGTCAATTCCTGCACTACTATGACTTATTCCAGCATCTAGAATTATCTGTGTGGCCTTGAAGCAGCACTGGCAAGGACTGTGTGTCAAAGCATCCTCACCAATATCCCAGTCTGTGTGTCAGCCTGGGCTCCAGGCCAGTCCAGTTCAGGGAGATCCTTTCCAGTAGCTGCAGTTTCTCAGTTGAGTTAGTATTGTCTGATAAATAACAGAGTTGGTTTGTGTTTTAAAATAACAAACTTTATATTATTGGTAGTGTGTTTTCTTCATAATTAAGGTATTGATTGTAAGTAAACATTTATGACAGGTCCCACTGCAGGATGTTTATTCTTGGGGAATTCATCCCAGCACACCTCAGTGACTGGAGTAAGTGCAGGAGATGCTGTGATCCCTGATAAAAATGAATGTTCTTGTAACTGAGGGAGATGAAGAGAAACTGGAAAAGCAATAGAGTAATTGTTCTCTTTTTAACAAATCTGATGGATCTTTAATAGCTGTAGTCAAACTACCTTTCTTCACCTCCCATGATCATGATAGATAATCAATTGTCTAGGACAACTGATGTGTAATAAAACACCAGTTAGTGCAAGAAAACCCAATGTGTGGAGAAAGAAGCAGCCTTTAATGACTATAAGACTATTATTTAATCCTAGGATGATCCTTGGAGAGTTCTTGAGTTTATAGAGGTGTCCTGGCCTATAATACATTAGGTTTGCAATTAATAGCTGGTTTTCACTGATGAAAAGTATTTATAAAGTGACTCAAGTATTGCTTTTTAACACCAGCAGTAAATTTAGATGTATGTGGCATCAGGTGGTGTTCTTGCCATAGAGTTGTTGGTGTCTGGAGTGTGCACTCAGTTACACTGGGGGAGGTGAGCAAAATGTACTTTCTCTTTTTTAGTCTTGAACTTCTCCCTTAGACACTGTGACTTTATTCAGGAAAAGTGTTACTTTTCCTTATTACTCAGAATAATAATTTGAAAGCCTGCAGACCACCCAATGGAGGCCATTTATTAAGGAACATTTGAAATGCATAAAGTTGGTGGGTTGGTTTGTCACTTACTGCATTTTTCCACAGCCAGCTGTGGGACCTGGGGAGCTTTTGGGAAGACTGGGAATATGTGTGTATGTGTGTCTGTGCTTTCCACTCACAGCTGGTCAGTGCTTGCATGTTTTCCAAGTTATTTTCAGTCTGAATGCTTTACCTTGGTTTATGTTTTAGTCCTGACCAGCATTTAGGTGGAATTTTCCTGGTTGTATTGTGGTTGTGATTGATGGTTCTGCAGGTGTCACTCAGGTCTGGTGGCTGGAGTACAAGGGGAGTTGTATATTTTATATTTTACTGTTGGAACATGGGGGGCTGAGAGCCAAGGTAAGCAGGGAACATCAAGAGTGACCAGAAATGAGACCTGGTCTTTTCAGGACTGAGCATTGGAGCCAAAAATTCCCAGATTTGCAGCACAGGGCTGTGGGTCACTGATGATGGGAATGGGTGGCTATATTTCTGGGCCAATAGTAACCAATAATCACAGTGTTAGCAATGCTTTTGTGCCATTCCAGTGACACCCCCCAGAACTGTCAGCTGTGGATTTTGGGAACTGACAGCTGCTACTGGCCTTTCCCATTTTGGGAACTGTTCCATGAATTGATCTGGTTTTTAGGTAAAACTTCATTGAACAAAAGCATTAAACCATTTTGAAGACAAGCTGTAAAAATGGGTTTGCCCCTTCCCTGGTGTATTTTGTTCCTTCCTGGGGGTGAAGTGGAGACAACTCTTCACTGGATGTCAGAGCTGCCTTCTCAAATTCCTCTGGTTGGGTTAATGACCCACCATGGTGACACTGTAGGGTGTTTCTTCATCTCTTCTTGCTTGGATGGATCAAAATTCCCAGAGCTGGGCCACATTCCTTTGTTTCAGGGGCCTTTTGCAGCAAGCAGGTCCTGTGGAAAAGGAAAGAATGGGATACTGAAAGTGGGATTTCTGTCCCACACTGTGGTAACTTCCCTTTCCCCACTGTGGTTTGGTCAGGCAGTCATGGCAGCAGCTTCCCAAGGGATCCCAAACCACCAGCATGGGATTTCTGCCTCTTACATTGGTCAGAACTTGAAGGGTGAGCAAGGTTGGGGTGAATTGTGATGTCTTAACTGGGGCTGGTATTGTACCTCTGAAATATTTCATTCCCTGTTCTACTTGATTTTGCTTTTCTCCTAAAACTGTGAGCAGTAGCACGTCATACCCTTTTCAAAAGTTCCTTGAGTTCCCTTCCTTTTTCTTGTTGCTTTACCTGATGTTTTCTTCCTTCAATTATTCGTTCTATGCCAAACCAGGAATATTGTGCAGGGGGAGAGGGGAGAAAGAAATTAGAGGAAATAAAAGGTTTTATTTTGAATGGAAACTTGGCAGAGTTTGATGCCAGCTCCCAGACACAACCTGTGCTGGGCCTACCTTGCATAAGGGGTGATTTAAAGAAATCACTTCTTGCTAGACATCCTAGAACTTGTTTTCTTCTTGTGACTCCTCCTTTATCACCTTGGAAATGCTGTGCTTTGCACCAGATTACTTTTGGTGACATTCCTCTCCCAAGTCTTTAAGGCTAATAGCCAGTGCAAAGAGCTCTTTCCTGTTGCCTGTGTGCAAATAGAGCCGGTGCTTTGCAATTCTATCGGTGGGTCCGGGGACACTTGGCAAAGATGTGGTAATGACACATCCCGGTGCTGCTTTTCAATGGGCTGATGCTGCAGTGAGCAGAGAAATTCATGGCTCGATTTAAGCCCTGTGCCCCTGTGCTGGGTCAGGGCAAGGGAGACATTGAGGGGCTGGAGATGGGAAGGGGCTGGAGAATTCCTGAGGAGATGGGAAAGGACTGGAGAATTCCTGAGAGAGCTGGGAAAGGGCTGGAGAACTCCTGAGAGAGCTGGGAAAGGACTGGAGAATCCCTGAGAGAGCTGGGAAAGGGCTGGAGAATCCCTGAGAGAGCTGGGAAAGGGCTGGAGAATCCCTGAGGAGATGGGAAGGGGCTGGAGAATCCCTGAGAGAGCTGGGAAAGGACTGGAGAAATCCTGAGAGAGCTGGGAAAGGGCTGGAGAATTCCTGAGAGAGCTGGGAAGGGGCTGGAGAATCCCTGAGGAGCTGGGAAGGGGCTCAGCCTGGAGAAAAGGGGATCAGGAGGGATCCTGTGGCTCTGCACAACTCCCTGCCAGGAGGGGACAGCCCCAGGTCAGGCTCTGCTCCAGGAACAGGGACAGGAGGGGAGGGAATGGGCTCAGGATGGATTTCAGCAGGAATTTCCCCATGGAAAGGGTGCTCAGACCCTGGAAGTGCCCAGGGAGGTTTGGAGTGCCCATCCCTGGAGGTGCCCAAGGAATTCTGGATGTGGCTCTGGGGATGAGGTGGGGATGGGCACAGCTGGCACTCTGATCCTGGAGGCTTTTTCCAACCTCAATGACTCCCTGACTCTGTGATTCACAGCCCAGGACTGTGCAGTACTCAGAATTCTCCCTCTTGCTGCCCGGAGTAGCTGCTGAAGTCAGAAATGTCCCAGTTGAATGTGGCACATCTGTATGGAGCCCCCAGCCTGTCAGCATCAGCATTCCATGGAAACGTGGCCAGCAGGAGGAACTGAGCTTTAACATGTATAATGGGACTTTTGTGATTCTTAAGGTGCTGGAGTAGAAAATCAACATACTGGGGATTTAGATATTTTTGATTTTCTCTGTTGGTCTCCCAGATCTCTGAACTGGCTTGGGTTAAAAATGTTTTGTAGGCCCCTTATGTATTTCATTTCATTGAAGGTGGGAAAGTGTCCAGCCAGTGATTGATGGGTTTTTGGAACTTGTTCAGTCCTTTTACTTTGCTGGGATGGAGAAGGTTCTTACCCTGGAATTGGATCCAGCCTTCCCTGTGCTGCAAGGCTCCCGCTGGCTTCCCACTGACTTTTTCCTCTTAAATTTATAAAGAAAAGAGAGAGGGGAAAAGCAGCAAAAAGTAGATCAGACCTGAAGTATTTCAGTTGATTCTGTGTAAGGATGAAATTTAAAATTTCAGAGCAGACAGGTCTGTACTTCCTGCTTCTTTTTTTCCCCTTGTCTTGTTGCCCTGCTCCTGTGTTCACTGAGATTTTCATCTGGAGCCCAAATCAGCTGATCAGATGAGTTAAATATGAGCAGTCAGTGTTAGAGGACAGTTCCTTCTGTGAAGTTTTCAGTGAAAGTTAAAAAACTTCCCAAGTTCAGGATTTTTGAGGACCTTGTAAGTGTTAAAAGCTAATCCTGAATTGGAGCCTCATTCCAGGAAAAGGAGATGTGAGCATCCCTGAGGGAGCTTGGGACAGGTGTGTCCCAAAAGGAGCAGATTTTCAACAGCAGAGCAGAAATGATGTCAAAACCCTTCCTGATCTCTGTGCAGAAAGGGGTTTGGAAAAAACTGACTTAGAAGGCAGGCCTGGTGCATCCTTAACGCTGGAGCAGCTTTCAAGCAGCTCTGTAATTTGGAATGTGAGTGACGTCAGTTCTTCTGGCCATCTGCTTAGAAAATCTAGTTGTAACTGAAAATATCCAGCCCTTTTTTCTCCATTGCTAGGTGGTGACTACACACTTATGTAATTTAACAGCTCAAATTCTTTTCCATTCTGGTGATCTCTTCATGAAGCCCTAGCAGGGAGGATGCTGTGGGAAGGGGATCAGTGATTCCTCAGCTGAAGGGTCACTGCCCCAGGGGGAAACACAGGGCTGGGGGTTAGAAAATGGGATCCTGCTTCTTCTGGGGCCGTTTGCTGGGTGACCTTGCACAAGAACGTTCTCTTTTTTTCCCCTACCTCAGTTTCCCCCACTTATTAAATAGTGATAATGACACTTCCTATTTGCCAGGCATTGTTAGGATCTAATGAGTCATGCTATGGAACACTCAGCAAGGCACAAGGTATTGTTATAATTACTGCCTGTGCTCTTCTGCTCAGTCCCTGCCTTTCCCCCCCCCCTCTTCTTTTCCTGCTTGGCACATCCAAACATCTCATTTTAAAGCTGTTCCTTAAATACCTGTGGAGCTGCCCTGCTCCTTCTGCACAGGTTGTAACCAGATTATAAAATTGTATTAGTGGGATATATGCATGAAAATGCACCCTGTGATAGTGCCTGAAAAATAAAGGGAGCAGAGCTGTCAGCCATTTCCTAAAGGCTTTTTAATGGCAAAACTTATAAGAGCCCAAGAACAGGTTGTAAACCTAGAAATTGTAGGCACTGCCATACAAACTTAATGTTCAGATAAAACATTTCTTTTTTTTTTTTTTTAATTTACTCATTCCTAGTAAATAAATTTTCCGAGCAGAATAATGACAACGCCCTGTGATTCATTTTTTGTTTTGCACTTCCTCTAATTCTTGGTGTAAAAGTTAAATCTTTTTGTATTATTGATCTTTAATGCCAGCAGAGTCCTGGATCAAGCATCCCTTTAGTTCCCTCCTCTTCACCAGTGACCATGAAAGAAGAGCTGATATCTCTGGGGACAGGAATGAGAGAGAATTTGCCAGGGATGATCTGAAGTTTTAGGATGTAGGGGAAAAAAAATACATTCTGCATATTCTTTACAGCTGCTCAGGTCATGCATGTTAAAATTAAATTTGGAACAGGAGGAACTACTCCAGGTTTTTGTTTGTTTTGGTTTTGTTTTTTTTTTTGTTTGTTTGTTTGGTTTTTTTTGTCCAAAGGAGTGCATGAAGGGGAAAAACTAATGATAAATAAAATAGAAACCAACTTGCTCAGTGGAGGTAAGAACTGATGACAATGTTCTGCCCCCTCCCCTTTTTTAAAGCAAACACATCACTGCAGGTAAAATGGGGTTTGAATTTGCCTTACAGGAGCTACTTTGATAAAAGACTTTTAGCTCCTGTAAATACATAAATAGTGGTGAAGGGGAAGCTGAATCACTGAATGCAGAGCTGCCCTGGCCTTACAGGAATATATGTCTGGACTGTATATTTGCTCCCTGACATATTTGCTTATGTGCCACCACTCCTGTGCTCTTAGGAAATAAATTAAGAAATAAATCAGTTGTCAGTGAATAAATAACAGCAAAAAAATCCCTCCCAGCCTTAAGGAAGGCTGTGATAGGCAGGAAATGCTCTCATTTGTATAATATCAGAACCAGTCACTATACAATAATTTATTTTCTTTTTTTTCCTGAAAGCTTTTCCACCTGTCATGCATAGCTGAAAACTTTAAATGACCGTTCAGCTGGCTCCAGCACCCGCTCCGGGAAACAGTAAATCTTTGTTGCATCTCCTGTTACAATGCACCATTTTGGTATATTAATACTGACTTGGAGCTTTAGAGCTTACATTTATTTTCCTAAAGCACTAGAAAGAATGATTTCATATTAGGAAAAAAAAAAAAAAAAAAAAAGGAGTGGGAATTACTCAGTCGTTAGATTTAATTGTTCTGGATCCTTCCAGTGCTTCATGAGAAAATGTACTGAGGAGATGTGCAGTATAGTGGGAAATGTGATGGAAAGGTATAATTTGACCACCTACCAGTAGCAGCTGAAAAGCAATTCCAAGGGCTGCTTGTCTATCAGGATTAATCACCGGCTCATTATTGAGAATCCCTCCGTGCTCCCTCCTGGATCCTGCTGCAGGACGGGCTCCAGCTCAGCTCTTCCCTCCCTGCAGGGAGCCTGGAGTTCCAGCCCAGCTCTGTGCTGGGATTGCACAACAGCACCTTTTGTTTGGGGCAGTTTTGGAGCTTTCTGCTGTGGAAATTGCCGTGGTGGAAGGGCTGGAAGGGCAGGGCAGCCCCCCCAGCACAGCATCATCTCTAGACAGTTTATGGCCCCCCTGTCTGGTCATTTACCTCCAGCTGAACTCTGCCGGTGGACGTGGCCAAGTATTTCATTTGGACAAGGAAAAAAGAGCATTATTGAAAGGGACTGACCTTTCCATCACCCTGTTCTGTCGTCATGGTGCTTTTATAGCATTTCTCTCGACCAACCCCTTCCCTTTTCTCAACCACAATAATTCCCCTCCTCCCCTCCCGTCCATCCTCCCTGGTGGTTTCTGTGTTTCCACAGACACCTGCCCTGCTGCCCTCGTCCTGAGAGTCCTGGGGGCTCCTGGCAGAAGCTGAAATGATCAGCTTTGGTCCAGCAGCAATGCTCTGTGCTGGTTAGAGAGCCCAGGACACAGGAGGAGCCTTGGGAATGCATTTCCTCTTCTGCTCTGGGAAGAGGAGCTGAGGGATTTCATGGCACTTGTGCTCCAGGAGCATTTGTTTTATAGGGAGAGTGGCTGCTCTTTATAGGGAGTGCCTTTCCTCCATCTGAAATCTGTATGGAAATGGAAAATAATGCTGTGAGTGGTGGCTGTGGCACTGAGGGGATAATTCAGGCAGAGACCCATCCTGATGGAGAGAAAACCTGTGAAATGGGAAAAGTCCAGCCTGGAAATGGGATTACTGATTTTCCCTGAGCATGTAGGAAACACCAACATTACCACCACAGTGGTAACAGTGAAAATAGCAATTTGTTATGTTTCATTTTTATTTCCTTTGCAGAAATTCCTGGCCAATCTAGAATTGTTTAAAATTACAGATTTGCAGAATATTGGGGAAGGTGGGGTGTTTCCATGAATTTGTGTTGATAAACACAAAGTACCAAACTGCTCAAAGCCATTTTTAGGGGAAACTGAGATGGTTTTGGGGGTGATAATTTACACTAAGGAGTTTTGGTTGCCCCTGGATTCCTGGGATATTTGATATTCTGCATGGAAAAACTCTACCTGTCCTGCTTCAGTGTATTATGCACAATTTTGGGGCCTTTTGTTCTGACTGTTGAGGTCATCTGGAGTGTACCTGTAGGAATCTGTGCATAATTCCAGGTGATCCCTTCTATTGTTGCTGTTAGTGTTGGACATTCAGTGTTTACTGAGGATTGACTTCTGGATATTTGATTTTTCTTCTAGATGCAGCTCCCTACCACTGATTCTTAAATTCACATGCTTTTAGGAACTAAAATCCACACTTTACATTTCCCAAGAGATTCAAGTCAAGCACAGCATCAGAGAGGTGGATGTTTAAAATACTGATCCCATATTTCTGCTTCAAAACCTGTTGCATTTTAATAAAAGCATTGAAATGAAAGACTTCATGAGTCTTAATGAAACACTTATCTCTGTGTGCTTGGACAGGTAAAAACCTGGGTTTTCCTCCAGTTTCTAGTGGCTATTTCAGTTCAGTAATAATATACAGCTGACAGTGCACTTGGGCTGGAATAAACTGACAGTTCTGTACAGGGAAAACCAGATGTGATGCTGGATTCATGAGGAGGGGTTAATGTAGTTCAGCCCCTCAGGTGAGACCTGGACAGGTCAGACAGTCAAGGTCTCACCCAGCTTGTGTTCCTGCTATTTTTGTTTGGCACCTCTGCACATTTTAATCTTTGTAGTGATCACTGTGGCTAAGCATGAGGCTGCAGGAGAAGGAGGGAGCAGGCAGAGCTGCTGTGCTGTATTGAGCACAGGCTGTGAGCCAGGGTTCCCTGGCCTCTCCCAGATCCAGGGGATGGGCACGGGGTGGGGAAGAGCCAGACAGAAACATTGATTGTCCCTTTAATGTGATCTGACATCAGGGACAGTGAAAGCAGAGGACACAGAGGGAAAGCTGCAGCCTCAACTCTCCACGAGGAAACTGTGGGATGGATTGGTGGCATTGCCCTCCCAGAAATGAGTTTGTGGGATCCTTTCTAGGGAAAACAAGGAGTGTGTGTAGTTCAGTTTGCTCAGTGTCCCACCAGGGCTGTGTTACATTAGTCAGACCCTTGATGATTCCTGCAGAATTGTAACCTCCTCTTAATGATGCTGTCAATAAACCCATCAGAAAGGGTAAAATCACAGTAAAATGATTCAGGCGTGTGGTTGGAGTGGTAAAAACCTTCCAAAGAGTGTAACCTGAGTATGATGGCTCAGCCACCTTGACACAAAGATAATTTGCTTTATTTGTAATCTGCTTTTTTGGGTACAGAGTAAAACATCTTTGCCCACAAGGAAGGAGCTTCCTTTCACTCCCTCCTTCCTACCCCAGGGCTTTCTGTATATAGGGACAAATGTACCTTGGTTTCCTTGTGGTCTGGACCAGATCACTATTGTTCTACTGAAGAATATAATCATTAAAAGAGAGCCATTCATTAAAATAATTCTTAGACTTGTTGTTTCATGTGGAGGAGAAAACACCACAAAAATAAATCTGACTTATGCATGAGGCATAAAAGTGTTGTCTAAGATGTTAACAGAGCTCAGTCAGCTGACATGAGGGAGCTGGGAGAAAAGATGCTTAAATATTGCCCCTTTAAAGAGGGACCAGGCTTGCACAGGGGTTTTGAACAGATCTTTGAGGATATTTAGACATTTATTTCTTTATGCAGAATCTTGGATAAACCCAGGACTAAGTTACTGGTTGGCTCCATCACAGGTATCTAAGTCAGTGCTAAGGGATGGATTATCTGCAGGTTTTAAAGCATCTCCTTCAGGGTGAATTACACTCCAAAAGTGCATTTCTGTTGCCTGCAAGGGAATCTGGACAATAGCTCAAATAGAGGCAACCCCATGTAAACACCTGTAAGCAGATGGTACCTTTGGTGAAGCAATGCTAAATAACCATATTTTATATATCACTGCTTAGGTTTGAACTTGGCATGTGGACTCAGTGCTGGAGAAAATAATGAGCAGGAATTCATAGGGATGTGTGAGAAGTGTCAGGAAAAGGAGCAGGAAAAGAGCCACTCTTGTGGAGTGTCCAGTTTTGGAGGATTTTATCACAGACTAACTTCAATCTTCTTTTCTCTTGAACTCTCTGCTTTTATTTAGAAAGATGAACTGAGCCCTTTTGAGTTGTTGGGGGTTTCCACAACTACATCCTACAACAGTTTTCTGCAGCTATTGGCAAGTTGCAGTCAAAGGTTTGAAAACTGAATGTTCAGCATGTACTGGACAAAACTCATGAGCTGCACCTTGAATTGTTTCCCAGCTGGAATTAATGGTGTTTAACCCTATTAAAGAATTAGGAAAAGGAGGTTCTTTGAGGTTTATGTGCTATGAAAACATCAGTCTTGTTTCTGTAGTGCCTTCTGCTGGAAAATACCAGACTTCTTCAAGAATTGTGATGCTGTTTGCATTTTTTAATGTTTACATTTTATTTACCTAAAACCATTCAAATAACATCAGTGTCAGAGGCAGGAATAAAACCCAGTGCTGCTGACCTTCAGGCCTGTATAACCCAGTCCTGCCCTAAAGCTGATGGACAGATTGTTCTCCAAATGTCACAACAGAGAGAAGGGGGCTGTGCTCTTTTATTTTAATTATTTTTTCTGGGAAAACAAGGAAAAGTTATTGGAAATATCCATGAGAAGGGCATGTGCTCTTTATATGGGCTGCAGTGAAAGTAGGTAAAACCAGTGAGTTTTGCACAAACCCCAAGTGTGGGACCCTAGATTTAAAACACATGTGCCTGCTTTAGTTCAGTAGATCTCAAAATTGGGTTGTTGGCATTTATTTGTTTTATGTCCTCACTGTCCTCAGCAGTGCTTGAGGACAACTTCACCTCCCCTTGTTCTGGGTTTAGACTGATCTGCAAACTAAAGAAATGGGCTCCAAAAAGAGTGAAGTTGAGGTTTGGGGGTTTTGGTAGGATTTTTGTCCAGCTTTAATTTTATTTAAAAAGGGGAAGAAACCACAAACTAATGTGACTTCTTTCCCAGCCATCTGAAGCTGCCTCGACTTGCATTCCACGTGGGTCCTGCTGGCTCTACAATGTCTGCTGCTGACAGCACATGATTTTAGTATCTAATTCTATTAGTCATGACCCAAATCAGCTTTAAAATGGTTAAACACATAGAAGAGGAGTAGGAGTAGAGTGTCAAGAATAGCTTGGAAGAAGATGTTATCCCACATACCAAGGAGCTGGTATCTCAAAGGTGTCACAGTGATGGAAGTGAGGAGAGGGCTGAGCTGCCAAGTCGGCATGACAAATAAATATTGACTCCCAATGGAACGTGCACTTCTCCCTTAATTCAGAATATCCCGTGGCACTCCTGGGGCAGAGCTTGTGCTGCAGCTTTGGGAACAATTCCCATCCAACCTGGCAGGGCTCAGGGAGCAGGAGCCAGAACCCAGCAGCCTCCATCCTCAGCTGCTGAGTGAGTCACCTGGGCTGTTTGTTGTGCAGGGGGAAGCTGGGATGGGGCTCATGGATCTGGGTTGGCTCTTCATACAGGTCATGATGTAAAATTAGGTCTCATTTCTGAGATTAATTGTCATTAAAAAGGCGTTTTTGGCCTTAATGTTTGGGTTGCTCTGGTTTCCTCTGTGTAGAGCTGTGGAAATGCTGCTCCATTTACATTTTTTATAATCCTATTTCTCACCACTCCCAACATGCTATCGTGCTGTCTTTGGATGGATGAAAGGAACCACAGACCTCCAAAGCAGCAAGTGGAAAACTGTAGGAAAGAATGTCAGGAGCACTGACAGGGTCTGAGGGAGCTGTTCTGGAAGTTTACAGTGGATGTGTTGGAGTGAAGGGAGTGTCAGCAAACCCCACTGCCAGGGTGTCTTGGTGGTGTTAATGCATTCACATTAACTGCAGCCCTTAATTCATTTGCATTTCTTCATTTCTTGGTACTTGCCAGGAGCTTCACACCCTATCGAGAGGAA
This sequence comes from Erithacus rubecula, assembly GCF_903797595.1. NCBI lineage: Eukaryota > Metazoa > Chordata > Aves > Passeriformes > Muscicapidae > Erithacus > Erithacus rubecula. Next base: position 5,309,140 of record NC_136676.1, on the reverse strand, counting down.
AGGTGACCCAGAAGGAGCAAAAATCCAGGATTTTTTTAAAACAAGCATTTGCCAGAGATAGATATTGCTTCTCCTTGGATTTTAAAGAGGGAGAGCTCAGTTGGAGCTCCATGCTGGAGCTCTCCCTTTAAGGCTTGTGGTTATAGCCCATGTTTTAATCACTACTTTGATCTGATTAAATCCTCAGCCACAGAGAAATCAGCTTAGAGAAACATGTCTCCTGTTGAACCTGAGAGCAGCAGCAGTTCAGAATGCCAAGCCAAGCCAAATACCATTAGAAAAAAAAAAAAAAAAAGGAAACTTTGGGTATCACCAAGAGTTGGGACTTGGTGAATCACTGCAAGGTGCTCCAGCCTGTCCTGGGGATATCCAGACTCCCCTGTGGCTTCATCTGTGCAAACACATCAGACCTGTCCCAGAAGGGAAACCTGGGTTTGGTTGGGTTTTTATTCTTCTGCCTCTTAGCAGTGTTGGGTCAGGTGTGTATGGGATGGAGGACAGGGAGGAGTTTCTGTGCTTTGCCTGGGAGCTGGGGATCAAATGAGTTTTAATCTTCTTTCAATCTGTCTGCCACCTTATTACACTCAATCTTCTTTCAAGATGTTACTCAAATCCACATGTGGGTCTCTTTACCAAGATTATAACCCAAGAAGTATCCCATTAAACAATTCCAGTGGCACCCTACAACAATCCTTAGCCTGTGGATCTAATATTAAAGTTGTATGGAGAAAAAAAGGGGGAAAACACCACTTAAAACAAGAAATGAGTTTTCTCTGATCTCAGATTTACCCTAATATTACTCACAGTGCAGCTTTCAGCAGGCTCATCCCTACTGGTACAGGCAAGGAATGTCTTAATGCTGACTGCTAATCTTGAATTAAACGTTTTATGTTTCACCTTTTGAGCCAGCAGGACTGCAAGAGTTTCATCCCAGAGTGAAGATCAAGACCTGCTCCTCTCCCAACTCACACAAAGTAGGAGTCAGGATATGCAAGCCTTGGTTAGAAAAATTCTGTGAGAAAAATCAGTCTCTTCTGTCCATGCCTTCATCAGAAATTCCAAGGAAGCAGTGAAGTCCTTGTTTACACTCTCACTTCAGCTCTTCTAAGCCCAACCAGACTTAGACTCTCCCATTGTGTAAGAATTGCCACTTTAAAGCTCTTCTGCGATGGGATCAGGTTTGCAGCATTCCTGGAGCACAGCAGCCCTGGCTGGATCAGGGTTCAATGCCTTGCCCGAGGTCATGCAAGGCTGCAGGGAGAGGCAGGTCAAGCATCATGTGTTATTTACTGTGGTGGCCAGAATCTTAGCTAGCCAAGTTTTTGGCCATTTTTGTTCACTAAACTTTGTGAACTGTTGACAAACCCTGTTTTAGCCCTCTGGCTGCTACAAGCTCTCTCCTACTCTATCAAACAGCAGTGTCTCCACTCCCCTCTGGAGCAGGCTCAGGAAAAGCTGCTGTTCTGACAGATTTGTCACAGTGTCCTGCAGTATGGCCTTAGCTTTGTCCTGGGAGAGAAATTCAGCTGAGAAGAGGGGGGTCAGAGAAGATAAATTTCATGGGACTGAGTCTGTTTTGAGCTTTTTTCCACCCCTTGCTAAAGCTCAAAGCCTCCCCCTGCCTCCTTGGCCAGCTGAAGGTATTGCAGAGATGCTCAGGCTCACAAATGGGGGGGGATGGAGGTGTCACTTTTCCTTTTAAATTGTGGAGCTGCAGGGGAGAAAAGGCCTGTCCAGCCCCAGCCCCTGAGCTGCCCTGAGTGCAGCCACTATTCTGGGAAGGCAGCAGCTCACAAAAGCCATGAGAAAGGCAAGAAGACAGAGGGCCCCCACCTATTGTTTCCCCTCTTCATTCCAAATAATCGTGACTCCCGTGACCTCCTGGCTCTTCCCTCCAGTGAGGATTTGGGGACAGCTGCTGCCCTGAACAGCTGAGCCCAGCATTATCTGCCTGGCCTCCCACTGCTCCTGCCTCCCACTCCAGCACAGCACCAGTGGCACTGATCACCTTCTCTCACACTAAATTAATCTCTACTCCTTAATGAAGGTTTGGGATTCTGTTTGGTGTTTCAAGTGCTTGTTCTCTCCCTTCTCTTGAGATTTTGCTGCTTTATCCCTGTTCCATTTGCAGTTGTTGCTGTAAAGCTCAGCCTGTTCCTTAGGGAAGTTGGCTGAACTTGGCCTTGTTGAGAGCAGGATTGTGATTTTTGTCAGAGAGTTCAGCAGAAGTGGGGAATTTGCAGCCTGGTTCAGTTCTTTTCCTTCCTAAGCAGAAGTTTTCCTATCGTGGTTGAAGGAACCTGCCTGAATTTCTTGGACAATAATTCTCAAGCCATGTGTATGGAACAGCTTTGATGGTTGCAGAGGGTTTTTGGTTTTTTTTTTTTGCCTTAATGTGTTTGAGGCCTCTGAAGCTTTTGGCTGATGCACCACTTAAATTAGGTTTATATCTACCTAAAGGTGATAGTTTTTGTTTCCTTTAGTGGCTGCAAAACTCTCCTTGAGGTGAGCTTTGATTTTCTCAGCCTCACTTGTGTTTGGGTGAAATGTCAGCTTCCCTCTGCTGCAGTCAAAATGCACTACAGTGTGTTTGTACTTGCAGGCTGTTGTGATTTTCCTTGGGGACACAAAACTTGACCCTGGCTGGAGTCATCCCTCTATCAAACCCATCTTGTCCCCTTCTCCTTGGTTTCTGGGGTTCATCACCTCCTCCTGCCATGCATGGGGAGGGAAGGAATTTTCAGCCAGTGAGTGACAATTGGTCCCACTGGCAAAGGGAGCAGTGACATCCCTCACTGCTCTCTCCAGGGGAGGCCTCAGGCTTCACCTGACATAGGTATATTCTGTTAAACCTTCAAGTTAACTTGCTTTTTAATATTCAGTCTCAGAAAAATAGGACAGAGAGAACTGTAACGTGAGGTAGGTAAAGATTTAGGAGTTGGGTTGCCACTGTTCCTTTTGGGAAGGTGTCAGGCCATTTTCCCCCACAGATCTTGCTGCTGTTCATCCCTGTCTCTCTGTAGCAAGTGCAGGCACCTGACTGAGTGCCCTGCTCTGGATGATGATGGAGCAGCCCAGGAATACCCAGAGAGCAGCAGCACAGGACCCTGTGCCAAATCTGTCCTCTGGAAAATGGCTGGGAGTTCTCTCCTTCCTCCCAGGAAAAAGGGATTTTGTGTCTGACTGCAGATATCTGACATTTCTGTTGCCACCCCACAGATCTGAGCCCTTCATCCATGTTACCACAGTTTCCCACAAACTCAGCCTATGGTTTTTAAATCCCTTCTGTGCATGATCCACCCTCACTTCACCTCCTGGCATTAGACAGATTTCCTGTCCCTCTTCTAGATGGATACACACCACCTCCTTCTTTGATTTGTTATTTATTTATGAATCCTTGTGTGCTGGGTGTAGAAAGAGCCTGTGAACCTTTAGTGTCCCAGAGCAGTGATGTCCCTGCAGCTCCCACTGATGTGCAGCATTTGCTCTCCTGTAGTCAGGGTCTGAGTCAGGCTTTTCCTTGACCTAAGACTTAAAGGTCAGGTTTTTACTGCCAGTTTATATCACTCCTATGGCCAAAACACAGTTTTATTCTGCCCAGGTTATGGAACACCACAACCCTCTGCTTTCTGTAAGGTCTGGCTTCATTTGGGATCAGCTGCTCAGGATGGTTTTAAGCTCCAGTACTTCTCAAAGCCTTGTGTGTGTCAGTCACTGCATTAGAAGCTGCCTTAGAAAAGTTCAACTCAAGTGGGTTTGAGGCTTCCAAGTATCAGACAAAAGAAGAAAATCAAATATGAGACCTGGAAGTCTGGAATTCAGCTGTTGGTCCCCATGCTGGGTGTGGTGTAGTGTCAGTGTTGGGACAGCAGAATTCCACAAGCAGAAAGGTCTCAGACTGATACCTTGGAAATCTTATTTGGCAGTTTGGAAGTTGGTTGTGTTGACAATAATAAGAAAAAAGTGCACCCTATGGTTTAAGCAAAGGCAAGTGGGGGAAGGGACGTTGGCATTTAGAGCTCCAAACTCTCCCTCATCCCCTTTCTTTGTGTTTCTGGTCAGGGCTGCAGCCCAGACTCTGCTGGTTTGTAATTAAACCCAAAGCTTGGAGGTTCAGTGGAGTTCTCACTGCCTACCAGGTCAAACTGAATCTGGTTTCTATCATGGAATATTTCAGTTCAGTTACCCCTTGAGGAAGTCTGGGAACAGACAGGCCATTCATATTGAACAGATGACCTAGGCTTAAAAAAAAAACCCCTTTTTGTCTGTTAAGCTTATGGCTAAGATATTATGAAAACGGCTTAATAATGTGCCCTAACATTTATACCACACTATTTTCTTACTTTAATTTTCCAGGCAATTAAAAATAATTGAAAGTTACTGCCAAACCCCCTGAAGATATACTTTTTCTTTCAAATAAGCTTATTTTCATACTTGTGAGGTCACCAGATATTTATTTGACCATCTTTATAGGGGTCAGGCCCGTTCCACACACAGAATGGGGATGTGGAATAGAACTTGCATTGTAAGAGCAAAGTGAGAAGTGAGAGCCAAGCCCAGCTCAGGTTGTGTTTATTGCTGGGGCACCACAAACAGGACTTGTGCATCCACCAACCAGGCCTGAATTCTGCAAAAAAATCTGTGTTTAAAGCCTGTTAATTCTGAATAGGGGCAACCAGAGGTTTGAGTGTTTGGTGAGGATGGGTTGGGGGGTCTGGTTTGGGGTGCAGTGAAGCCCTTTTGGGGGCTCTGGGCATTCTGAGCCCCCCATTGTCACTGTGGCCATGAGGGGGGTGCAGTGGGGAGGAAAAGCAGGAGTTTTGTTGGTGGATGTGGAGTGTGCACAGCCAAAGCTCCCTGTGTGCTCTCCTGATAACAGACACAGCCCAGTCATGCTGCTCTCAGAATTGCTCAGCCAGTTCTCCCCTAAAGGCTTAAATCCATCGTGTTATACAAGAACTGAAAGCCTTCTTGGAGTGTCCCAGATTTCCCCCTCCTGTCCATCCTATTCCCCTTCCATTTTCCCCTTCAAGTTATCTTTTGCTGCCTCATCTGGTGATACACAAAGTGGGTTTTTTGAAATGTTATGTTTTTCTCTCTCTCCATGTTCACATACATGGGGCATTTCCTCTTAGATCACTTAGACAAAAAGTGAGTTTATGTGGGGAAAAAGGAGGGAAATGGGTGGGCTTTTTGTCAAAATTCTGTCTATTGGATGAGACAATTTGCTAAAAACCTCTTTTTCAGTGATGGTGTTCATGTTGAACATCCCAGTGTAGGGGATAATATTTTTACAGAATATCCTGAGCTGGAAGGGACCCAAAAAGATCATCCAAGTCAACTGCTGGCCCTGCACAGGACACCCCAGCAACCCCACCATGTGATTTTGCTCAGTTATTTTAATTTTTTGGTAACTGTTGGAAGTTTTTCTCTTTTCTCAAGGTGACCAGGCCTTCTGAAGGATAAAAATCCTTTTTTTTTTTTTTTTTTTTTTTTTTTTTTTTTTTTTTTTTTTTTTTTTTTTTTTCCTGAGTGCATCACTACAGGATGGTGGATATTGTGGCTAAAATTAACTCAGTTTAGACAAATCACTCACTGGAACATTGAAGGTTCCTCCAAAGCAAACCCTTCCTGACACAGCAGAGCTGCTTTGCTGCTTGGCTTTGGCACAAAGAGCAAATTCAAGGGCCCTCTCCTTCCTCCTCCTCCTCCTTCCTCCCTCTTAAACCCCCCTTAACTCCATGTCTGGTGGAAAGAGCATGTGATGCTTATTTCTAAAGGCAGCAAAATAAGCTTTGGAAGTCTAAGACTGTAATTGGTTGTCTGCCTTTTTATCCTGGGAGCTCTGGGGACAGTTCAGGAGTAATAACTGTTACTTAAAGCAGATGAGCTTCTTGTGGCTTTCTTAGAACTGCAGAGCACCGTGGTTTTCGGGTGCTTAGGGAAGCATCTGCCTGTCTGCAGCTTTCCAAACATTTTGTAAGCAAAGAATTTCGGTTTTTCCTCTCTTCTTGTGCATGGAGATGTTACTCCTCAGTGTGTTCTTGCAGTGCTTGCCTGAAAACTGAGTTCCTTTAAAGGATATTAAATTTGCTCAGTAACTTAAAGCCATTGGCACCTAAAATATATATGTGTGGTTACTCCTCTTCTTCTGAATAGAAACAGAATAGAAATAGAAATAGAATCTTCTGATAGAAAGACTCAAGGTGTGAGATTTTAGATAACTGAGGCGTCGCTCTGTTGTTTTTTTTCCCACTGGGACTGGGGGTTTTCCATGGCACTGCCTTGTAACCTTAATAGGATTTGTAACTATTAATCCATGGCCGATGTATTGACTTTCACTGATATTTATGTGAAGCAGTCTTGGATTTAAAAACTGTGTTGGGCACTGGGTGGAGCAGAAAATTCAGATTCTGTGGTGATGTTCCAGTGACTTTGTGAAGGTACTGGAGGTAATTGCAGTTGTTTCCCTACACCTCATTGTGTCTGGCTCCAGGTCCTGTCATTCCACACACACTGAATCTCCCAGAATTCTCTGAAGCTTTTCCTGTGGTCATTTCAAGTAAATGAAATTCAACGAAAAATAAATGTAGGGCAGTGCTGCCTTTCTGCAGCCTGAGGATCCCAGTTGTTCTGTCCAGTTTTTATTCTGTGTGACCAAAGAGCAACCCTGCAGGCAGCCAGATGTGCTGCTAAAATGCACTTTGCTGCAGGGGGAGGCTGAGGATGCAGAGCAGGAGCCCTGTAAATAATCCAGGTGAGTGTGAGGCACTGTGCTTGATGTGCTCCCCTGGCTCTTCATCCTTTGAGGTAATTCCTTGGGATGTCCTCAGGCTCTTGTCCCAGCTTAAGCTGACAAAAGGAGCTGTCCCTTGCCCTCAGCAGCAGTGTCACACGCTCACACACATGTGCCAGGCCAGCAGCAACTCCAGATTATGAGCTGGGAGAGGGCTGGCTGAGAATTCTTCAGCTGCACTGGGAGAATTGTTAAATCAGGACTGGTTACTGACTTGGCTGCTTTCTGTGCTGTTTGCTTTTCCTCCCAGAATTAAAAAGGTTGGGTGCTGGTGGCTCTTCAGTGCAGTCAGGGCAGATTCTGTGCCCCAGGGAGCTCTGCAGAGGGACCCAGATCAGGGCACTCTGGAGCCTGCAGCTCCATAGCCAGGTGCTGCAGAGGAGTTTGACAAAAGAGCATCAAAAGCCCATCAGTTTTATCAGTTTTAGAGCTCCCTCTCTCCTTTCTTGGCTTCCTGAACTGTGCTGGAATTAGTGGAAGTCACAAGGGGAATGCTTGTCCTTTTATATAACATTGGAGACTGAACTGAGGCTCTTGGCTGGCAGGGTGGACATCTCCACAATCCAGGAACAGATGCCTGGGAGAGTTTGGAGCTGGAACTTGAGTTTTACAGCAAGGGAGCCTGGTTGCACTGCAGAGAAAATGTGAGGAGAAAATTCTGTTCACAAAGGGCTTTGTAATTACCAGAACTGTGACCCCATAAACTGGGCACAGCAAGTCTGTCCACAGAGGAAATTCTGCTTTTCTGAACCTGTGGCATCACTCCCTTCCCCCTGGTTCTTCCCAGTGCCAGAAGTGCTCCCTGTTTTTCTGGGACAGATCCCTGCCCCTGTTCCCCTCCCTTGGTCTCTCTCCTTCCCCTGGTCCTGACAGGGCATCCCAGATTTCCCAGGAGCTGCTGCCAATAAAAACAGGCAGAGGAAAAGGGGCCATTCCCTGTGCTCAGCCCCTCTGACCTGCTTTGTGCTGGGCTCCAGCACTCTGTGCCAGGGGCAAGGGTGACTTGAGCTGTTTTGTTTTGGTTCAGACCACAGGGCAGGGAATTCTTTTCAAGCTGTAACTTTTAGTTTCCACTGGAAAGGCAAAACAGATTCTTAGCCAGTGGAAAAGAGGCTTCCAGTTGCATCAGCCAAGAGGCAAAAGGCAAGCACATCATGTAACAAATGCTCAGCTCTTTGCAGAGGCTTCTTTGCCAGAAAAATCAACAAACCAGGGGTGCTTCATTTGAGGGATTTAACACTGAGGGAGCCACATTCACATGGCTTTTCCTTTTTGCCCGGCTTATTTCAGTGTTCCCATCTGGGCAGAGGGTATCACCCCACAGTGGGTTTGGATTTCTGGAGGAATCAGAATCACTCTGAATGGGGAAATACTGATTTTGTGAGCAACTACTGAAGGTTCATAGAATTTTGAGACCAAGAGAATGGCTATTAAGAAGTCATTATCTTTTGAAGATTGGAAGAGTTGTATGGATTTATAGATCCATATCTATATCAAAGAGTAATTCCACGTGATGGATGTAGCAGGAGAACAGTAAATTAAAAGCATAATTGTAGAGATCAGGGATTAAACATTCAGGTGAGCTGGCTGAACATTTATTATCAATGCAGGTTTCCAGGTAGAATCTTCATCATGTCCAAGTTTCCTGGAACTTGGGAAAAAGTTCCCAAGTTGCAGTGAAGTCCCCAGTGGGAATCCCAGCAGTTTGACTGGTGTGTGAGAAACAGAAAAGATTTGCCTTTGCTCCCTGCATTTCAGTCTAAGGTTGGTGGCTCTGGGTGGGCCTGGGAGGTGCTTGCTGGGTTTGCTGTAGCACAGCTAGAAATGCCTTGTGTTTGCTCCCAAGGAGAAGTGCAATCAGCAGATGTCATCTGGCCTAATTTTTGTGCTAAAGGAATAAAAGGAAAGAAATGTTGAGACAGGAGAGAAAATGGAGGTTTTTTTCTTTCTTTTATGCTAGCCAAGAAGCTTTGAAAATGGATGATGACTTATGCCAGGGGCTATGTAGAGTGTTCTAGAAAATAATTTAAATTTGCCTTTGCAAAATGAATTTATCAAAGGGTACTTGCAGGACTTTGCTTTAAACTGTCTGAAATAAAACAGCCCAGTCCCTTTTCACTTCTGCTGTTGTAAATTTTGGAAGTGTTTCCATAGAAATTAAAGATTTCTGCACAGGTGTGAGAAAAACTCAGTTCCCAGTTTTTTTAAGGTGAGCTTCCCATGCTGCCACATGACCAAACCATCTCCTCTCTACATCCAGTTCTTCCAGACCAGCTGGGAAGGTGTGTTTGCATTGAAAAATCAGCCCTGGGCTCCCAGGAGCCCCCTCTGAGGAGGAGACAAAGCCCCCGAGGCTCATCCGTGGGCAGGGAGAGCAGGGCAGTCCAGGAGGGATTTTTCCTTCTCCCTGTGCCTGGCAGTTGTGGTTGGTGGAGATTCCCCCCAGGTCAGCCCTGGGGGACACACTGGCAGCCAGCATCTGCTGTGAAGGCAGGAATAGAAAGCAAATACTTCCCGTAATCACACGTCCCAAAATGACAGGGGAAAATGAGTCCTTGTGCTTCCACCAGAGCAGCAAAAAAAGGGGAAGATGGAAAGTCTGGATTCCTGCCCAATGAAACCAAAATTGTAAAAAAAAAAAAAGAAAAAAATAAAACAAATGCTGCATACGCTCCCTGGAACTGACACCGCAGTGTGGTAGGTTTTTTCTCTTTTAAATATCTACAGTAGACAAGCAGTAAATCTTCTTACAGCTCCGTGGCACAGCTTTATTTTTAGCTTTTTCTATTATGGAGACAACCCTCCCCAGCTTTCAATCTGTACCTGAATATATTTATTCCTCTAATCCACGTGAAAGTGCAGTCCTTACAAAGACCTCTAAAACCTTATTAATCACTTCTGGACCACGTCACAAAGAGGCTTTAGGAAGAAGTGTTCTGGCCATGGGCAACGTGCTCCTGGAGGCTTAGAGGATGTGGATAAAGGGCCCTTTTCCCACATGGAAGAAACCTCCACTGGGCATTTAAAAAGTTGATTTTAATTGGAAATCTGAAAGAAATCTTAAGGCTGTCAGAGCCCTCTCCCTTCTCATGTGGTTCAACCTGTGATTCGTGAAAGCAGCACGTGGAAAATTCCAAATTCAGTTCCCAGGTGTGGGAATTGTGGTCTCAGTAACCTCCAGAAGTAGATTTGAATCCTTGTCACTGGTCAAGGTACATTCCTTCTGAAATGCCATTTTACACAGCTGGGAAACTTCTTAATCCCTGTGCCAGCAGGAGCCTGAAAAGCTCCTGGGTGCTCCTGGAGGAGGAGTGGCCGCTCAGGCCAGGACTTCACTGAGCTTAAAATAAAACTGCATCCTTGTGCTCCAAGTCAAAGCAGGAGGCAAATGTCATGGCAGCCTTTCAAAATGGGTCAGTGGTGTTACCCATTTTCTGTCTGCTGCTCAGCTGGGTGTGACTGCTCTGTGGTCACACAAGCAAACCAGGAAAGCCACCAAGAACAGACCCTGCAGTTCTCTCAGCCGAGGGGCAGGAGCAGGGCTCAGACACCGACTGCTCAACCTTGGTTTATGCAGATGTTTTCTGGAGTCCAGAGCACGGTGGAGCAGAGACTGGCAGCTCCTTGTGGGGCAGGGCTGCTCTCTTTGGCTGCTGTGCTGTGGATTTACCCCGTGCTGTCTGCACCAGCTGAGCCTCCCCGGCTCTCTCGGGGTTTGCATCAGCCCAGCCCTGCTGAGAAAGTGGCGGAGTTTGTGCACCCAGACGGGGAATCCCATGGGCCAGGAAGCCCCACCCGTTCTCGGGGTGACAATCAGCACAATGAGGGGACACTCTGCATTTATAACCCGGTTTTTATTTTCTCTGCTTATCACTGCTTTTCCAGTGGAATCGTTTCTGATTTTACACCTGCATCAAGGATGCAAAATGGAATTCTTCAGCCTCGCAGTATTTTCCCAATTAATTTTTCAAGCGGTTGGGATACAGATTTCTCTGTGTTTGGATAGCTCAGTAGCTTTGGGGAGATGAAATCTTTTATTTCTAAAGATGTGCCAGGATTGCTGCTGGTCCGGGGCCCACATTTCCCATCCCTGCTCTAAAGGAGGGGATGGGGCCAAGGGCTGGATTCCCAGTGGAAGCAGCACAGGAGTGCAGCCAGCCCAGCTGGGAGAGGGACCAGTGCACATCAACCTGGTTCACCTGAGCTCTGCCTTTAACCAGCTTTTGGGACTTATTGCCCAATTCAGCTTGGGGAGATTTTGCCAGCAGAGGGTAGATGAGGATTTGGAGCATGGGCTGGTTTTTGCAGGTACATTTCCAAGCTAAAAATTCAACAGGTATGGAGGCCTCCTAAGTGTTTTCCACTTGTTGATGTTTTTATTCTTAACAAGGTAAAAGCAGCCCAGTTTTCATTAACATGTCGTGGGTTTGGGGCAGAGTAGCAAAGGATGAGGAGGGAGCAAAAGTCTTTGCTCAGTCCAGGTGTGTGACACTGAGATACAGCAGGGAGAAAAAAAGTGAATTATTCAGGAAATATATTTGGTAAATACTTGAGCATCAAAAATCAAATCTGTAGGCACTCCCACATCTTAAAATATAAGAATTTTTTTCTGGGCTCAATTTCCATTGGGTTTGTAGCAAAAAGTGTTGTTGAGCTGCCTGACCTGCAAGTGCTGGTTCTGGTTTGTCTTCCTGAGAAGGAGAGGGTCAAAAATTCTTTCCACTGGTCTCATGGTTTGTTACTGTAATACTTAATTGAAGTAGAAAATTTGATCTGACATGTCAAATGTGGCCCTGGCTGGCTGCAGGCCAGGCTGAGCTGCCTAATTTCGGTTTGCCTTAAAATGGCTGGCAGAGTTCACAGGCCCAAATTTCCCTTTGGAATGTACCTCTGAAATCTTTTTTTAGTGACTGTATAAATCTTTCTCTATCTATTTTTCCCTAAAATTTGCTTCAGAAACCAGCAGTCCCAAAGCTTAAGTAAATGTTTCACATAAGCATTTCTGGGCCCACTTTGTATCCTGAAGTTTCTTCCATCTGTGGATTGGAGAAAATGTTTATTAACAAGTGGCTGTGCCCAGCACAAAGCCCATTTGACAGCAGATTATTAAGTTGCCTCCAATGGAAATAAAAATGAATAGGAAATAAGGAAATATTTATTCTAGTCTTCTCGAGTTTTTCTTCAAATATTTCATAAATCATTTATGAAGGTGGCAAAAAAGTTAGGTCGGATTTTCAGTATTTCTTTTGCAACTTGGTGTGGGTTTCATTATTTGCTACAGGGCAAAAATGAAATCAAATCATCCCCATTTGAAGCAGTACCAAGGTTTGCTGGCTGCTGTGGCTGGGCTGGAAGTGTCAGTGGGGTATCTTGATACCTGGAATCTGTCCTGGAGTCAGAGGTAATGCCTGAGTCACATGGAGAGGAAATTTGGTGCTCAGTGTCTGTCCTGTTCCACATCTGAGGCTCTTCCTGTAGTAGGAACTATTGGGATTGTTGTATTTTTATGTTGTTAAAGTGAAGCCTAAATCCAAGGTGGGTTTTTTAAAGCATCTACCAAGAGGCAATTCCTGCAGATGATCCATGTAGCCCAGGTGGGATAGGGGTGGGGAGTTCCCAAAGCTTGCAGTGTCCTGCCCTGAGCCCTCTGGAATGCTGCTCCACATCAGCAGCTCTGGGTTCTCAGGAGTGTCAGGCTGGGAGATGACTCCAGGTCAGAAAAACCTGGGGGCTGGCTCAGCACCTCCTTCTCTGTGCCCTTTCCATCCCTCTGGGGGAGGACAGCCCTGTTTCCCCCTGTGTACACAGATCCTTTGCTGCTTTTCTCCAGCATGTTTCCTGACCAGCACAGGCTTCAGGACATGGGAGTGAAGCAGCACTGCCCAGGATTGTGCTCAGAGCCCCCTGGTCCTTGGGGTCAGCCTTGACTTGAAGGCGAAAGAAGGGGGATAGTGGAGAAAGCTGGAGATGATTCTTTAAAACATACAAATGAGATCATTCTGGTGAAACATCCCCCCCCAACCTTTCCAGGGCTGCCCCTGCTCCCCATTTCCAGAGCTGGGTCCTGCTCTGGGCCCATTCCTGGGGCCTGGACAGAATGTTCAGGACGGACGGACGGACGGACGGGGGGAGGGAGGGACGGGTTCCATGCTGAGTCTTGCCACCTGTTGCCTTTTCCATTCCAAGCCCCCCTTCCTCCCCACCCTGCAGCCCGAGCTCCCCTCCCCACACAGCTCCCCATCCCCAGTGGATAGGGCTGGGATCAGGAGCCACTTGCCAAATGCCTTTCTCATGCTGTCACTAATTCTGCACAGGCAGCATCTCCGAGAGCAGAAACAAATCTTTTCCAGTGCATTGTCCTGTGTTTTCTACAGAAAGGCTCAGCAGTGCCTTCTCCTAGTTGGGTCTGAGGGCTGTGCCATGGCTGGGCAGGAGGCAGCCCTGGGGAAGCCTGAAGCTGTGCCCAAAGAATCTGCTGCAAATCCCATGGAGCTGGAATTTGGCACTGGCATGGGCTAATTTTGTCCTGGGGGTTGCACACGCACACAAACACACACACACCCCCCTCCCATGTCATCCTCCTTCATCTGCTCCATATGGAAAGCTGCCCCGAGCTCTGCAGTGCCAGGGAATGTTGTGTGAGCCCTGCAGGCTTGGCTTGGTGACATTGCTGGGCACACTGGGCTGTCAGGGCACTGAGGACTGCTGCCACATGGGCTGGAGAATCATCTGCCCTGTCCCAGGGGAGCAGAGGCTCTGCCGGGACCTGAGGCTGACATTTCCTCCTGAGCTAAAGGGTGCAGTTAGAGAGCTCTTGGGAACAGAGCCCTGAGAAGGGCAGTTGGACAATTCTGCAGGTGCTTTTCAGGTAAATCATTTAAATCACAGTGCTCAGGGTTCAGTATCACCTGGAGAAGAAGCCTCAGAGTTCCCAACTGAAGGGGCCTTGAGGGAACTGATTTTCAGGACACAGATGGGATCCTTCCTGTCACCTGGGCTGGAGCATTTCAGGCTCCCAGGATATTGCCATCCCCAGGTTCTCCAGACACACCTGGATCAACACTTCTTTGCCCACAGAAATCACAGTGAAGTGAAAGGATGAAACCAATGAATGCAAATATGAGCAATTATGAATTTCTGCAGTGTGGTTCTGCCACCCTTCTGGGAGCCAGGCTGAGTGGGAATGGGGAAAGGTGGAGAGTTTGGAACTGCAAAAAGACAGAAAAAGGAATAGAAACCAGGGTGGGATGTTTCTTTTATTGTTTCTGGTCATGATGCAGCACAAGGTCCAGAACCTTCTCCCTCCCTGCTGTGAGAGGTGTTTGTACTGGCAGGGCTTCCAGCTGGTATCCCCAGTGCACCAGTTAAACCAGTAGTTACCAATTTTTTTGCAAGCCACGCTGGGACTATAGGAATTTTATTCCTTCACAGTGTTGAAGGAAAGGGATTTTGCTTGCCAAAGGGCTTTCTTATGCTTGAGGATGATTTATGGGCCAAGCTGAGCCACTTGTGGAAAAGGCAAAGCAGCTCTTGGCAGCACCCCCAGAATCCACTGCAGCTGTGGGGTAGTGAAGTCATCGGCATAACAACCACTGCAAACAGAATAACAAAGTCTGTTCTGTTCTCGTTTAAAATAATCTTTCCAGTTCAGCAACCACATTAAACTTACCTTTCTGCATGCAAAAATCATAAAAGGCTGATAGTTCTCTGCAGCTTGGAGTGAGTGTCTCCCTTTGATCACTGCCCATCTCTCCTGTGCCATGCACACTTGACCTGAGTGTCTCCCATGAAGGACTGAAGTGTGTTATGTCACAGTCTGTGTCTGCCCCTTGTTTGCACTCCTTTGTTTGGGCTTACATTTGAAAAAGCAGAAAAACACCCAGAGTTTCTTCCTTTTAAATAACAAAATTTGTTTCTGCCTTATTACTTGTTTGTAAGCTGATTGCAAAATGAGGAATTCTGACTTTGATTTTTTTCCTGCCTTTGTTTCAGGTCTCTTCAGATCCTCCAGCTTCCAAAAAGCCCAAAATAGATGACTCTGCTTCCCAATCTCCAGCTTCTACTGAGAAGGAAAAACAGTCCAGTTGGTTACGGTCCTTATCCAGTTCATCTAATAAGGTGATTGTTGAATATTTTGTAATCAAGAGTGATTAAATTGTCACAAAGCATCACTCCACTGAAACCAGAGGAGAAAATGAGGGAAAGAACATGCCCAGGGTTTCTAAATCAGTGACATTTCTATCCTTTTCTTAGTCCCCCCAGATTCCTTGTCACCCTCCAGTGCTCATTGACGTGGCTTGTGACAGGGAAGTAAAGAATTCCCTTGTGCCTTTGAGGTCCAGGAATCTGCAAGGCTCAGGAGCTGTTTGTGATCCCTACAAACTACCCAGAGCTCATTGGCCAACAAAACCCACAAATGCATTTCCCCTCTGGAACCCCTGAGCACAGAGATCGTGGCTGGTGGGGGGGAGCAGCTGTGGGGATAACTGAGGGTGCCCTGGGTATCCCCTGTGTGGTGCTAGCTGTGCCAGGCATGGCTGCAGTCACTGATATGGTTCCCTGGGTATCCCCTGTGTGGTGCTGGCTGTGCCAGGCATGGCTGCAGTCACTGATATGGTTCCCTGGGTATCCCCTGTGTGGTGCTGGCTGTGCCAGGCATGGCTGCAGACACTGATGTGGTGCCCTGGGTATCCCCTGTGTGGTGCTGGCTGTGCCAGGCATGGCTGCAGTCACTGATATGGTGCCCTGGGTATCCCCTGTGTGGTGCTGGCTGTGCCAGGCATGGCTGCAGTCACTGATGTGGTGCCCTGGGTATCCCCTGTGTAATTCTGGCTGTGCCAGGCATGGCTGCAGTCACTGATGTGGTTCCCTGGGTATCCCCTGTGTAATTCTGGCTGTGCCAGGCATGGCTGCAGTCACTGATGTGGTTCCCTGGGTATCCCCTGTGTAATTCTGGCTGTGCCAGGCATGGCTGCAGTTACTGATGTGGTTCCCTGGGTATCCCCTGTGTAATTCTGGCTGTGCCAGGCATGGCTGCAGTCACTGATGTGGTTCCCTGGGTATCCCCTGTGTAATTCTGGCTGTGCCAGGCATGGCTGCAGTCACTGACGTGCTGCCCTGTCCCCAGAGCATCGGCTGTGTCCATCCCCGGCAGCGCCTCTCCGCCTTCCGGCCCTGGTCCCCCGCGGTGTCGGCGGGTGAGAAGGAGCTCTCCAGCCACCTGCCCGCCCTCATCCGGGACAGGTAAGGACACTGCATGGGGACAGGGGGCTGGGGCTGCATCTGGGCTTGTCCCCGTGCT
This sequence comes from Erithacus rubecula, assembly GCF_903797595.1. NCBI lineage: Eukaryota > Metazoa > Chordata > Aves > Passeriformes > Muscicapidae > Erithacus > Erithacus rubecula. The sequence goes on along the minus strand of NC_136676.1, from coordinate 5,293,043 downwards.
CAGTCAGAGCGTTTGCAGCTGCAGAAAGGAAGCACAGAGGTGTGGCTGGTTTGTGATGAAGGGGGGTTGAAGTGACACCTCCCATAGAGGCTCTGTGAAGGGGGCAGTGCTGGATTTGGGGGTACAAGTATCAAAGGTTTTGGGCGTTGCTGCTGAAAGGAAGGCAGAGTCCCTGTCCTGGGGCAGTCATTGCAGCCATTCCAGGCCCCTGTCCGTGGTACCTGCAGCAGTCCCTGTTCCCAGCACAGCTCCATCCCCTCCCATCCCCACAAGGGCAGCAGAGATTTCCCCAAACCCCCTGTGTGCCCTGGCCCTGGGGGTTCCTGTCAGACCTGTCCAGACACTCTGCTCTTGGAGAGGAGCAGCTCTGAGTGAGTCACCCACAGCAGGTGGGACCTTGGTGTCACACTGAGAGCAGAAAGTGTCAGGGCAATTCGACATCCCTGTGCCAGACTGGAGCTGTGCAGTCTGAAAAACCTCCGAGCCAGATTTCTGCCTGAGGGTGATGATTTCTTTGGAAAGTTTGACTTAAGTGACCAGGTGTTTTTAGGGGATATTATGGAGAACATATTGTGCTGCCCTTATGAACAAGTTTCTTAGAAGCTGTGGGAATTGATTAAAAAAAAAAAAAAAAGGAAAATAGAAGGGGAAAATCTTATCAACATATCCTAATTTTTAAACTAGGTAGGGAAATGGTGTAAGTGCCCTTGGTATCCCTGAGAGAAACTTGGCTGATTTCAGTATTGGATAAAACCTACAACAGCTCCAGGAGAAATTGTAACTGATAAAACATCATGTTGTAGGTGCTGAATTGAAGTTGCAAAGTCTTTACTCTGCTTTTTGCAAAATTCCATATATTTAACGTTATGCTATGGCTCCCCTTTAACAGCAAGATTTAACCAAAGGTTTCTTGGTTGTTGTGATTTTTACACACAGACACTCAGGTGTGTGTCAGAATCACAATGGCACAAGAAGATGCATTTCCACTCCATGGTTTTCCTTAGGGAAGTGCTGTTTTGAGTTTACAAAACATTTGTGATAGACACAATTCCAGCTGTCCAGTTGGGTAAAACAACAGTGCCATGAAGAGCAGGAGGAAACAGCTTTCAGGCTCTGTGAGATCTCATCTTGGTGCTGTTAGCATTTGGGATGGGAGGGCCAAACACTGAGCAGTGCCATGGGCAGGTTCTGAGCTGCTGTAGATCAGCGGGGTCTCTGCCATCCCCGCGCGTATTCGAGCGGGACCCTGGATGGCTCCCAAAGGCAGCACCGTGACCATTGTCCCTTTTTGCCTCCCCTCTGCACCAGCTTTTACTCCTACAAGAGCTTTGAGAGCGCGGTGGCGCCCAACGTGGCGCTGGCGCCGCCGGCGCAGCAGAAGGCGGCGAGTGCTGTGCCCGGTGCCGTGCCCGGTGCCGTGCCCGGTGCCGCGCCCGGTGCCGTGCCCGGTGCCGTGCCCGGTGCCGCGGTGGGAGCGCGCGGCACAGATGGACCGGGCGCGGCGCAGCCCAGGAAGAGGCGGCACGGCCCCGAGCACGCGGCCGCCCCCGAGGCCACGGCCAGCGCGGCCAGCACGGCCACTGCCCCCGAGGAGGACAAGGAATCAGAAGCTGAGATTGAAGTAGAAACCAGGGAAGAATGTAAGTGGCGCTTGTGGATGTCTTTGGGTCGGTTTATTTGGGGTGGGGGTTGCTGTGAAGATTCTGTGGGGTTGAAATGGAATTCTGGAAGCCCGGTGCCTCAGTGGTGCCTTTGTGACATGAGTTGTACAGTTATCATTCAAACAAATTGAACTCTGTTCCTTATGTCAAGGTTGTATTTTCATCATATTTCACGTATCAAAGTATAAAATGAGTAGGTTTTTAATTGCCTTTCCTTTTTTAAATTGATTATTAAGTGTCTCTGTACAAAAGGGACAGCACATTTCGAGCAGTGTAATACGTATATATGAGTTGTACATAATTATGTCTTAATTTTTGACATTTTAAAATTAATTTTCAATGTTTCTGTTTTCCAGTCACCTCCTCCTTATCCTCCCTCTCCTCCCCATCCTTCACCTCCTCCAGCTCTGCCAAGGACATGAGCTCCCCTGGGATGCAGCCCCCAGCCCCTGTCAACAGCTCCTACGAGGTGGCCACACACCCTGACCCCCACAGCAGCGGGCTGGAGGCTGAGCTGGAGCACCTCAGGCAGGCCCTGGATAGTGGCCTGGACACCAAAGAAGCCAAAGAGAAGTTCCTGCACGAGGTGGTGAAGATGAGGGTGAAGCAGGAGGAGAAGCTGAATGCAGCCCTGCAGGCCAAGCGCAGCCTGCACCAGGTAAGGCTGCCCTGCCCTGCCCTGCCCTGCCCTGCCCTGCCAGGTACAGCCCAGCAGGGAGCTCTGCAAAAGGAATTGCCTCATTTTTCCCAAATAGCAACAGCCTTTGCTGGGGCTCTGTTTGTAAATCCAGCCGGGAAACCAAAGCACAGGAACCAGTCCTACATTTTTAAGCTTGCCACCTGTTTTTCCTTGGGTTATAAATCCATGGTTACCAAAATCAACATCTTTTCATTACTGAAAAAATCTTCTAGTCCAGCAGAGTTTATTTTGTTTTCATTTCACTGAACAGGAAACATTTCTGGAGGCTTTAGCTGGAGTTTTAAAGGCTCTGTGAGGGAGGGTGTTCCTGGGACACAGCCACAGCTGAAGTAAGGGCTTTGTCAGGCATCCCATGGCCACACTGCTGAGCTTCACTCAGGGAAGCAGCTCCTTGTTTCTGGAAATCCTGGATCCATCAGTTGTATCATGGTCAGGCAGGGCTGCAGGTCAGGACTGATCACAGTGATGGGTGAGCTGGCTTTTATTTGAGCTGGGGTAAAAAGAGTGCAGAGAAATAGAAGAGGGAGCCAAGGTAGAAGATTTGTGTGTCCTCTTTGAATATTTGGTGTGGAGCTGTTCCCATCTGGGGCTGGAATCCATAGGAGGGAGTAAACAAGGCCTGGTTGATCAAGTGTGGGAGACAGAACCAGCACTGATGCTGGTTTTTTCAGTTACCCTGAGCAAATTGTGTTCCAGTAAATCTATGTTTTATTTTATATATTTAAAAGTAAACACTTATGCATAATACCTAAAGAGTGTGTACTTAAAGCAGGAATTACATGAAGCAGTTGAGTGTTAAATGAAGTCCTGTGTCAGGGGCAGGAGACTCTGGTGTCCAACCATCATTCTCCATTTGGGAAGGTCTGGGTTCCCAGTTCCACACACAGAAGAGGTGTGTGTGTGTATTTCCAGGGGCTGTGTGTGTATTTCCAGGGGCTGTGTGTGTATTTCCAGAGGCTGTGTGTGTATTTCCAGGGGCTGTGTGTGTATTTCCAGGGGGTGTGTGTGTATTTCCAGAGGCTGTGTGTGTATTTCCAGGGGCTGTGTGTGTATTTCCAGAGGCTGTGTGTGTATTTCCAGAGGCTGTGTGTGTATTTCCAGGGGCTGTGTGTGTATTTCCAGAGGCTGTGTGTGTATTTCCAGGGGCTGTGTGTGTACTTCCAGAGTTAACAATGGCCTGGCTGGGAAGTGAGATTGTCAGAAGAGTGAATTTCCCATGACCCTGCAGTGTTACTTCACAGCAGCCGGGGCTGCAGGGTTTGACTCGGACAGGGAGGAAATGCTGCTTCTGGGGGAAAAAATAGATTTTTAGTTTCTAATTTAACCATTTAGGAAATGTGAGCCACATCTCTGTACCTGCTGTGAACATGTATTTTAACAACTTAGTGGTTTCTTCCTTTGTACCTTGAAGGTTCCTTATCATTATCACTTCAATTAATGGTTCCCTCAAGGATTTGAGATTCCAAGGCAGCAGCTCCCAGCTTGGACAGGGGAGTGGCAGTTCCCAGAGGAAAGTGTGGTTTCTGTTCAGCTTCAGGTTTTAGCCTGGAGTTTTCCAGCTCTTGTGACAAAGCAGTCCTTGGGGTGGTTGTCAGGAGTCTTGGGACTCATCCCAGTCACCTACAACACCCTAGAGCTAGAAACGACGCAGTTTGTGTTCTGTCCTTGCCTTGAGTGGATTTTTTGGGGGGATTGATAAAATGGAACTGATTTCTGATGTCCTGTCGAGCTTTGCCCTACACAAAGGATGCTCAGAGCTGCACTTTCCCCGTTGTGCATCTTCAGAGCCTTCAGCTCCAGCCCAGGCACTGCAGTCGGGTGGTTTGGAACGTGGAGCTGGTGCTGGAGCTCTCTCCAACTGCAGTTCATCTTTATTCAGGCCCAGATGGTCGCAGCTATTCTGCTTGACAAAGCAAAATGGGGCTGTAGCGCTGAGCTTTTTGTTATCCTGGGCTTGAGGGTAGCTGGAGAGCAGGAGCTCCCCGGGATTTAAAGGAGAAGGGCCCGTGCAAAGTTCAGAGCGGGGTTCAGCCGCGGTCACAAACAGCAGGAGGTGGGAGCGTGGTTTGGATGGCTTCCCTCACCCTGCCTGCCTGTGTGTGCAGGAGCTGGAGTTCCTGCGAGTGGCCAAGAAGGAGAAGCTGCGGGAAGCGACGGAGGCCAAGCGCAACCTGCGGAAGGAGATCGAGCGGCTGCGGGCCGAGAACGAGAAGAAGATGAAGGAGGCGAACGAGTCGCGGGTGCGGCTGAAGCGGGAGCTGGAGCAGGCGCGGCAGATCCGCGTGTGCGACAAGGGCTGCGAGGCCGGCCGGCTGCGCGCCAAGTACTCGGCACAGGTGAGACCAGGGCACAGGGAGAAACAGACAGCAGGATTCCAAAAAATGGAGCCCGAATTTTAAACTCGTCCCGTGTTAAAGGCAGCCCTCAAAAGCTGCTGTTTAACATACTTGAATTTGTGTATACTTCAAATACTTTATGTAGTTTAGCATAGCCCTGAGAAGCTGGTGGCAGAGGAATTGCAGGAGGTGAGACACAGGTGCTGGTGGAGCTGCAGGTCCCTGCTGTGGTGGCTTTAAGGGAGGAGGGGAAGACCAGAAGCAAAGCTCACAATCTCCAGGGCTCTGATAAGGGGAAGGGGAGTGGCCGCCTGCTCCCGCTGAGACGCGTCTGGCCAGGAGCAGGAAATGATGTGGGGCTTCCTCTCAGCATCACAGGATGTCTCACTGATAAGGGGTGATAAGGGGTGTCCAGACTAAACAGAGCTGCCCCAGGCTGGGCGTTCCCTCAGCCCTGGGAAGCAGCTCCAGGGCAGGTGAAGGGGCTGGGCTGGGCCTGGGGGCTCAGATGTGTCCTGGGGGTCACTGTGTGACACTGGGCATTTTCAGTCTCCTAATGCATTCCCTCCTTGGGAAGGAATAGATGAGGTTTAAGCTTAAGGGCTAAGTATCCCTCAAAAAGAACTCAAGTAGCCAATTACTCCTCTTTGCTGAGGCCAGGCCTGGCAGGTTGGCAGTGTCCCCTGCAGCACCCCTGTCACAGCCACCCCTGATCCCCCAGAGCTGTCCTTGGGCAAAGGGCACATGGCAGTTCCTGTTTTGTGGCTGGAACAGCTGCTAAGAAAACTCCTGTGAGTAACTCACTCCCAAGGCTGAATTTTATAAGATGTCATTATAACTTAAGTTCTTGAGAAATTTTAAAATAAAGCTTTGTACATCCTTATAGCTACAGCTTGGGGTGTAAGAGGAAGTTGGTCACATATTATTTTTGAGGAAACCACAGTTCTCTAAAGAGGCTCAGTCTGACAGAAATAGCATCAGGCCAGGGTGGGAGAAGACAAGAGAGTCAGGGTGGCAATGCCTCTGTGTAGGCTTAAAGTATTAGATGCTTAATGCCCATTGAGGATCTGTGGTTTATGCCTTCATTTTCTTGCCTTGATAACTAGAAATCTAAATGTGGATGGGGGAGGTTTACCTGCATATTAGCCCAAAACATTTGAGGTCTCCTTTCATTGTTAAAGGGCAATCTTTGCTGACTGCTGGCATTTCCTTTCTCAGTGGGTGCTGTTTCTCTGATATTTGCACCCTCCAGTCCCGGGGGTTTTCTCTGCCTTTGCTGTCAGAATGCACCAAACAAGGAGATCAGGGAGATCAAGGGCAGCTGCAGCTCCTGCTGGGAGAAAGTGGGGACACTGCAGAGCTTTAATCCATAGCTGGGACAGGTCTGGCCCCTCAGCACCAAGGCCCTTTCTGGTCACTTCCCTTAACAATCTTTGTAAAGGAACTGAAAGTGAATCCCCTGGGCCAACACCTGAGCTGCCTAAAGAAATGGCAGCCATGCTTGAAGAAGTGACCAGAGTTCTGTGGCACTAATGAATTCCTGAACTGTTTCTTAACTCTCCTGGTTCTCCCCTTCCTTTCTGGAGCTAACACTGGGAATGTTTAGGTTTCAAAGCCAAGCAGGCACTGTACCGCAGTAGTGTATGCAAAACAGGAACAGGGAATTCCTTCCTCACCCCAATCTTGATAATCCTCTGCCTGGAGCCCCCATTCCCTTGCCTCCCTGCCCCTGTGAAGGTGTGTGGGGAGGTGCAGGCTGTGCCCAGCCCTTGTGTGTGTCCCCACAGATCGAGGACCTGCAGGTGAAGCTGCAGCACGCCGAGGCCGACCGCGAGCAGCTGCGCGCGGACCTGCTGCACGAGCGGGAGGCGCGCGAGCACCTGGAGAAGGTGGTCAAGGAACTTCAGGAACAACTGTGGCCTAAAGCCAGCAGCCAGCCCAGCAGTGAGAGCACCTCGAGCCCCATGGAGAACTGAGCTCTCGTCCCCCAGCACAGGGAGGGAGAGATGGGACTGGGAGTGCACGTGTGAGTAGTGGTGTCCTGGCACACGCTTTAGGAATGTGGATTCTCAGTAGTTGGAAGGCAAATGTTGTTACTCTCTAGAACAGAAGCACTGAATTCCGCCTCTTTTTTTTTTTTTTTCCCAATCCATATAGCACAACATCTTACTGTGCCTAGAAAACACAAAGTGTTTGTAAACAAAATACTTTTAAGTCCACAGCAAATTTTCTACTGGCAAACTCCAAGCAAAGCAGCGTGGTCCAGCTAAACCCGGAGTCCAAGGCGAGCACGGCAGTGGCTTTGTGTTCTCCTGCCTGTTGGAACATTTTGGAATTTAAAAACAAACCAACTTTTCTTATAAGCTATTTAAAATAATTCATTACACAGACTTGGTATTAAAAAGAAAAAAAAAATTAACAAGATTTTTATAATGAACCTTTAAAAGCAAAACAAAAAAAAAAAGACAAAAAATAAAACACAAACCTTCGATGCACAATTTTTAATGACTTTATAGGCTTTGGGATTCTTTGTGCAGAAGCCCCTCTGTGGTGATGATGCCATCCATGTCAGGAGCAGTTTTCCAGCCATCCTGGTTCCATCCCGTCACGTGGGTGTAGGAGAAGTTCAGAGTGCTTTTCCAAGTTGATTTTTTTTCCTTAGAATGAGTGATGTCCATTTCCTGCCCTGGACACAGGAAGAAGAGAAGCTGCAGGAGCGTGCAGGGGGTGAGGGGAGGAGCAGGGGTTGGGTTGAGAGCCCCAGCCCAGCCCCACAGACCCCCCTGTGTTCAGAGACTTCACCCAGGAGCACCTCAGCCTTGGGAAAAGAAAGAAAGGAAGAAAGGAAGGAAATGGGTGATCAGTTGGTAGAGGAACAAAGCAGAGACATCTGTGTGTTGAAATCATTCTGAAATCTTCAGCTTTCAGTTTTCTGGAAAACTCATCTTGTTGCACCATCTTACCATGAATTCAGTATTTCCCTGCTTCCATTCTGAGCTGTCAGTCAGGATTTCTGTGCCCAAGGAGAGTCCAACGTCGCAGTGTCGGATACTACAGAACAGAAAACCAACATTTTTGCTGCTGTGAATAAGCCTACGTCTTTTTTTAACAAACTTTCTTGTTTTTAAAAAGAGAAATTACTTTAATTTTGGGATCCAAGCCGCGGCCCGGGGATACAATGCAGCAAACCATCACTGCCTTGGGGATGGTGCTGAGGTTTTTTTATTTTTTATTTTTTAAAACCTGCACTTTGTCAGAATCTTACTCTGCATTTTATTCCCTGTTTCTTGTACATGTCAAGCATTTGAGATTCTGCCCTAAGAGCTGTGCAAACCATGAACCCAATCTGCCACCACTGGCACCTCCCATCAGCATCTGTCTCAGCAAAGGAGGATCCAGCAGGTCCAGAATCCCCAGAGCAGGAACTCCCCCTGTGCTGCTGGGTCAGTTAGAGCCTGGTTTTGTGGCTGAGTGTCTGACCCAAGTTGGGGAGCATCAGAGATGCTCCCAAAAGTGCTTAACAAATAAAGCTGGTGCTTTACTGATCAGGAGAAAATTAATTTTCACCCATAAACACTCACCTCTGACACACTCAAGTAAGTGAAAATGTGATCTGGGGCTGCAGATGTGCCTTCCAGCTCATTTTTCCTCTCAGCATCTTCTCTAGGCAATGCTGACACTTTTTTACCTTAATGAATAAAAAGAAAAAAAAAAAAAAGAAAAAAAAAAAAAGAGAACCCCCTATGCATCGTCATACCCAGAGTTATTCTAAAAGAAGAAACATATTTCCAGTAATCTTTATTTGCTTTTGGACATTAATGCAAACTATGTAAGCTTCAAAATTATTTCCCAGTAGACAGAAAGCGGCTTCCAATCCTAAAATTATGGTATTTACTTACAGTACATTAGAGAGATTTTTTTATTTTTTTTTTCAACAAGAGCTGTTTGCTTGAAACCATTATAGTAACCATTATAGTAACTGTGAGCATTAACAAAGAAGTTCATATATATGTTTTAGGTACAAAAAAAAATAAGAAATATGAAAGGAGTGGAATTACTGGGACAATGTAAAACTGTTGGGAGCAAGAAACAGTCACCAAGTCAATGACCTGAACCTGTCTGTGGATACAGGGGTTGGCCCTTGTGTGTTTGGGATGCTGGAGACTGGCTCTAGGTGCAGATCTCCTTCTAAAGTGCAATGCAAAAGGAATTTTGATTATGCTTGAGCAGGTTTTGTTTTTTGTTTTTTTAATGTGGGGTTTTATTTTCTTTGTATGTTTTTTTCTGCAATTATTAAATCATATGCATGGATTAAACTGCCATATAGTCATTAATGGGCATTATTACTGTCTTATGTAAAGGGGTTCTTTTGTTATGCAGTATGCAGAAAAATGTTCTCAGCCTTATGATTTCCAGATCTGTATTATCCACTTATTTCTTCAAGGGAAACTAAACAACTGTAGCTGTAGCTGATCATTTTTGTGCATTTCAAGTCTCTCGTGCTCTGCTTTACTGCTGTGTTGGGAACCACACAGAGAACTGACCCCACTCCTGTGGCAGCTCATGGAAGCCTGGCTTTGGAAATTTTGCTAGTTTGGGTTTTTCCCCCTGATCTGTGATAGTTTCTCTCCCTTTATAACCCCAAAAAAGAGCAACATGTCCATGTCCAGCTGTTTTCTCCCAGGAAAAGCCACTCACCTGAGCACACCATGAGTTTTCCTTTTTGTGTCCAGGGAGATGCAGTCACTCACTGGGCATGAGGCTCCCACACTTCTGAAGGAAGGAAATCTGCAGGATTTTCAAAGGAAAGAAGCAGAACAGTAAAACAGTCAGTGACTACCAGGCAGCCTCACCTGTGCTGCACAGGTAAAGGGTCACAGGGCAGCACAGAATCTCCCACCCAGAATTCCAGCTGGGTTTCCTCTCTGTCCCCTCACAGTCACTCCAGGCAGGGCCATACCTGCAGGTGAACTCACCCAAAGCTCCCAGGATTTGGTCCTTGGGAGTGAAAGGCCATTTCTATCAATTAAGGTGTTAAAGCACCAAGATAAATAAGGTGCAAGAAGAGCAGGAACAAACATTCTCCAGCAGCAGCCACTGCCCAGGAGGGGCTCCAGGGCTGGGTCTGGCTTCAACTCCTGGGCATTTCCTAACCATGTTTAACAATCAGATTGTTCTTTCTGCAGATCAGATGTTCTTTCTGCAGAGTGTGTAATTTATTTCAAATTCACAGTAATTAGAAGTGTCTGTGTCCCAGCCCCAGAGGCTGATTGTCCCAGGGGGGCTCTGCAGAGCAGCCCCCCTGTGAAGGTGCTCGAGGCCAGGGAGCTCTGGGGTCATTCCTGTGTCTGCAACACCTCAGTAAAGCTGTGGGGGTCTGGTCCCCTGGAACCCCTTCTCCCTGCAGCCCCCTCCCTGCTGCATCCCCAGGGAGAGGGGCTGCCCCTCCATCTCCCCCACCCTCTGTGCTTTAGTTTCCTTTAAGAAGTTCCAAGGGAGAAGAGGTGTTTCATACAGGCTGTTGACTCTCCCTGTACCTACAAATATATTACTACTTGTATATTCAGTTTAATTACTCCTTGTTTCTATTACTGAGTGAAGACTTAACGAAGGGAAAAAAAAAACCAACAGCAATAACATTCATATCTATGGAGCAGCTAACTCTATACATAATATTCTGCTTTTCAAACAGAACTAGCCAATGTAAAAAAAAAACATTAAAAGTAAATTCAACATGTAAATACTTTTTTTCATTTTACACTGTTGTATTATAAGTGTATATGGTGTTTACTTTTTCAAAACTCTTTCTTACCTGGTAGTTGTCTTGTTTTATGAGTTGTGTTTTTAACTGAGAAGAACCTTTGCTGTCTGTTAGGAAAAAACAAAACAAAATCTTTTTGCAAGTTTTCAATGTGGGTTATAACCTTTTCTCCATCATTTGCATTTTATTTGTCCTTATTTTCACTGTAAAGTATTTTATTACCAAAAGGTTGGTTTTTGTTCCATTCTGCCCTCTCAGCAGTCCATGTGTTTTAGAGAGAAGTTTTTTTGTTGGCTTGGTTGTTGTTTTGTTTTTTTTGGTTTTGTTTTGTTTTTTTTTAATTGAAAGAACTCACAGAAATGACATTTTTTCAATTGAAGAAAAATAAATCTTTACATTTATAATAGCCAATAGCATTTCAGCACATTTTTGTTATCCTGGTCTCTCCTATGCTGCTGCTAATGACAATATTATGACTTACTCTACTATTCTAGAACTATTTTTATGTAAGTAATGTATGCTTTCTTGTTTATAAATGCCTGATTTAAAAAAAAATAAGAAAAAAGCTTGGCATATTTATCTATTTCGCTGTGTACCTTGATAGTCCTTTTCCACCCCCTTTTCCACATCCCCTCCCCCTGATGCAGATAATATTGTAAAATAAAGGACTTTATGAGATTATGTATGAAAATAGCTATGCTTATATACCACAGTGACTGAATGTACAGTGTATAGACGCATTACCGAAAATAAAATTGTTTGTCCAGAAAAAAATAAAAAGCTCTGGGATGTTTTTGGAGTTCTCTGTGCTTTGCTGAGGTGCTGCTCCTCCCTTCAATGTGTCAGGATCCCACAGCAGCTGGTTCCTGTTTTCCTGGAGAGCCCAGGAAATCATTGGACACAAAAAACCCTCTGCAGGGCTGTATGGACACTGCTGCAGGAGACTGGAACTGAATTGGCATCACTGCATTCCACTGAGTGGGGAAATTCTAACACTCAAGTGAGATTTCTTTGGAACAGTGAGAATTGTAAGCATAGAGAAGTTTGTTCTAGGTCAAAGAAAAAGAAACACAAGAGGGGAAAATGCAAAAAGCAGGAGATGGAAACATATGTCAGAATAATTCTCTCATGGTTTTCTGAGAAGTGGCTGCAGAATTTCCACAGCTCTGGGACATTTCTGAAATGCCTTTGTAAAGCAGTGGAAAAGCTGGAGAATGAGCAAAGAGCTTAAAAAAATAAATCTCTTTTTACTTGAGACTCACCCAGCTTTCCAAAGGGTGGGTTTGTGTCCTGAATGCAGCTCCACATCTTTGGGAAGAGATCTTGTGCCCCATATCCTGCCCACATCCCACCTGCACAGCTTTACTGTGACTCCGGGTCCTGAAATTAAAAGTTCAAATAATTTTCCTTCTGCTGTTCCTTCTCAGAGAGTCATGGTATTCCCGTTCCAAACTAAAGAGCAAACTAGATTTGGATTGATAAGGCTTGGGACAGAGGCTGAAAAAATTATATATTCTGTCTCCAAGGACCTCTGAGTGCAACAACACAGATGGGTAAAGCCCAGTCCAGCTGTCTTGTGTTTCTGGGTAAGGGGTAATAACTGAGTTTGAAAATTCTGGTTCTGTTGGCAAAATAACTTCAGTTTACTAGGAATAAGAAACATTAGAAATGAGACCTGAACCTGCTCAATAACCAAGTGAGCTGAACTGACTCAACTCAAAGTAGCTGAAATAAATAGAAATAAAAGTTCAATTTCCTGAGGCCTGGAGTAAAAACTTTTCATGACTTATTCAAGAGCTTGTGTTACCCAGCCCTCAGAAAACACCACTAAAAACCCAAATACAGGGTGTAGGTGGCAAATCTAAACCTTGTGTGGGGCACAGCTGAAAGAAACGGCCACAAAATCCCACAAATGGGGTTAAACAGAGCACCAAAAATTCCAAAGCTCTGGGAGCAGCTCCCCTGATCGCAGCCTGGCAGATGGAGCACAGGGAAACTCAGCACACGCAGAGCAGGGAGAGGCCTGAGGGATTTGGGGGGAGAAATGAGGAGATTCCTGCTCAAGGGATCCAAACCAGACCTTCCAATGCTCCCACCTCCATCAGCTGAAAAGGCATTAAAGAAACACATCCTGCAGGGAAGGGGTAGAGTGTGGAAAAGGAGAGGAGTCTGGGAAGCAGCAAAGCCCAGGAATGTCAGAGTTAAAGGAGATCTGAGCTCCCAGGCACTGTCAGAGGAAGAGCACAGCTCTAATAGAACCCAGCTGTGTGACGTACACGCTGCTGGAATTTTTATGAGATGGCTTATGTGCACTTAAACATTACCTGACTGCAATGCAAATTCCCACACACTTTTATTTGGGAGGGAAAAAGTTTCCCCAGCTCTCTGGGCTGGACTGATTGAGCTGAATTGTTCTGCACAGCATCTGTGGGGTTTCTGGCTCATCATTTTGGATTCACTTTTTTTATTTGTCGAGTCAGCTCCTCAACCTGGAACCTTGAGAATTTCACCCTTATGACATTGCCCCAGAGCCACCCTGGCCCAGCCATCCCAGTCCTCTGCTCTTCCACCTCCCATACCTGTGCTGTTGAGAAAGATTCCAAGGAACAAGAGGAAACTTGCACAAGCAAAAAGAAAATGAGGTTTCACTGCTTCAAAGGTCAGGTTTGCTCCAAAGTCTCATTTCTGTAAACACTTTAAGGACCATAAGCTTGAGTGACCATGATCTTGGGAAGAAAGTTTACAAGGAGCCCTTTATAAACCCTGCTTACAACACAAGGTTTTGGGTTGCTCCATGTGCTCAGTTCCAGGCCTGGCACTGAAATTCCTTTATTGTCTGGTTGTCAGAAAAGGTCATTAAACCCTTTCCTTTATGTGGCCAAGGATCAAACAGGTACCACAGAGTGCATGAGCAGAGCTCTTGGCCACTGCAGCCAGCACAGAGGGATTCCCTTTGCACATCCCAAGTGCCAGTGGCCTCCCTGCAGCCACAGTCCTGCTGCTCCAGGTCCCAGCAGGGCACAGTGTCCCCTCCCAGGCTGCTCAGCATTCCTGAATCCAGCTCCTGGGTTTGCAGAGTAAGTGACCAGTCAGACACAGAGAAGTCAAATTTCCTTCAGTTGCTTTTCCAACCCACAAGGTGAGTGGAGCAGCAGAGGAAGGCACAGCACCAAACCTTCCCTGTTCCATTTCCTGGCATGTTCAACTCCCCCACAAACCCTCTGCCCCAAATTCCAGCCCCTCTGCCTGGCAGCAGCTCCCAGCTCAGGATTACACTGCAGTGCCAAGGGATTCAACACACACAGCATTTTTCAGCAATAGAGGTTTCCTAGTCCTGGCTCTGCAGCCTGCAATTACTGCATCTTTGCTGATGTCAGCCCTGCTGCTTTCCCTACAGCACTCTGCATGGAAAAACTGGGATGGGACTTTGGCTACACCAAAAAAAGAACACAGGATGGGATTGTACAGCAGGACTGTGATTAGACATGAGGCTCTCAGCTGGAGCTGCTGCTCTGGGGTTGGAGGTTCTGCATGGGAAGTTCTGAGCTCCCTGTGCCCACTCAGACCCTGCTGTGTCAGTGGCTGCCCAGGGAGCAGCAGCCCAGGGCAGCTGCCACCATCCCTGCCCAGCTCTGAGCACACCAAGCACAGCTCCCGTGCAGGGATCCCGTGCTGCTTAATTCAATTTGGCAGATAACACTGGGGAAAGGCATTGATTTCCTCCCCTCTCTCCCTCCTTCCCTTCCATCAATTTTCCCAGATAAGCAGCCTGTGGCTCAGGTCCTGCTGGTGACGGATGCCTTGTAATTGCTCTGAATGGATTATCCCCAGACATGGAGCAGGCATTTACAGTGCACAGCTGTAATCAGAAACACTCGCACCCGGGAGAGGGGCTCTGAGGAGCAGACAGCTGGCTCTGGCCTCTGCCTTGGCTCTCTGCTCTTATATTAAGCCTAACTTTATGTATTTATATTTTTAATACAGTAATATCCAGGACATCCACTGAAATCAGAGTCCAGATGGGCTCAGCACCATCCCAGCCATCAGAACTGATCTCTACTTCTGACAACAGCACAACTCAGGCTACAGAGGGATTGTCCACCCTGCTCACGTCTTTCTAAAGATCTTGCAAATTATTATTTGGCTAAGAATCTGCCCATTTGAATGGGTAACATCACCCCAAACTCGGGAACTCCATGCAGACATGTTGTGTCCTGGCAATTACTGGCTAAAAGACATTAGATGAGAACAGTTCTCACCTCAGTTTATTGCTGCTTTTCTCTCTGCCCAGACTCAATTGCCAGCAGTTTGTTTATCAAGATCCCAGTGACTTTCTAATTTGTATGTCTGGGGGGAGAAAACCCATGAATAGTTAGTTAAGTGTGAGACAGACTATTACATAGGAACAAAACACAGCAATTTGACCCACTGTATTTTAATTTTGTGCAATTATCCAGAGCAGCCCAGTACCAAGGGGCAGCAGATCCATGTCCAGGATGCTTAGACTGAAAATCTGATCAACATCAAAGTGATTTTCCCTGCAAAGTTTCATTGAGGTAACATAATGAATGAAGGAAAACAGCAGAATAGGAAAAACAGCAAGGAAAAGCTGATCCTGCTCTTTATTCCTGGAAGATCTGATGCACTGGGGTTTCCTCCTCCAGCACTGGTTTTCCTCTAGAACCTACATTAAACAACAGAGCAGGATTGTGCTGGAGGAAGCAGAACTCAGGTGCTCTCATCCCCTTTGGTTTGGTGCTTGTGCCAGCCTGGTTTTCATTTTCTGCTCCTGCAGCATCAAGTGCAGGGCACAGGCAAGGTTTTGTGTTCAGTAGGAACAGTACAAACTTCACTCCCCCAACCTTTAATTATAAGATCTAATCCTACTCTGAAACAAAGTCCATCACTCCAGCCCCTCTGCTTCTGGGAAAGCAACAGGAATTCCTTCCTGGAGCAAATGAGGTGATGCTGGTGGTTTGGTGCTGGCATTGGGAACCCTTCCCTCACACCCCACCCCTGCACAGCCCTGGCCTGAAGTGTTGCCCATTTCCCAGAATTCAGGCAGTGACACCTTAGAACTTTTCACACTGGTCTATTAAACGTGCAGAAATCAACTACTCAGAAAAACAGCTTTGTTTTAAAAATCATACAGCCAGGCCCCTTTCCCATTTGTGCCCCCCAGAAGCAGGGGCAGAGGGGACAGTGGCTCTGGGACCACACGTGCACACCGTGGCTCGTGCAGCTGGGAGATAATGGGCTTTGCAGGTCACTGGCTCCTGAGCACTGTTATCTCTGGGTAACATACACCTTGTTGTGTCTTACTGCTTAATTACAGCTGATACACAGGCCATAATATTGCTTATCATTAGCCAGAGAGTGACAATTACCATTTAAGATTAAACAGCTTGCTTTCTTCAGCCAGGTCTCCATGTGACACTTCCTTGCCCAAGAAAAGATTTGCACATGCAGAACAAATCCCCAGACTAATTGGGGATGTGCCCCTCACAAGGAGGTGAGATGCAGATGAACATCACCAAGTCACTGCAGGGTTCAGCAGAAACACTAAACTTGAGGTGAAAGCAGTGTTTAGTAGAATTTCTAAAGTCTCTTGGCTTTTTCAGGGCTCTTGTTTCTGAAATGGACACAGTAAACAGAGAGTTGGAAGCAGTTGGAAAGCCTGGACTATTAAAGGATCAGCAAAACTGCTGAGGCTGCACAAGCTGAGCTGTCATTAAGTAGCTTCGCCCTTTCCACAAAACACAGATGTGTTCCTGTGCACAAACATGTTTTTGTGTTACTGTGCACAGACAACAGAAAACTGCTGGGAAATATTCTGCACTGAAACCCACCCAGACCTGGGAGGAGATTTCACTACTGATCACCTACCAAAAAAGCAGAAAGAGTGAGTGAGAACCACGTCCCTGCACCTCTGCTGAGCATTTCTGAGATTCCCTCAGAGCAGAAACTTTCCCTCCAGAACATAAATGTGAGAACATACAGTCGTGATGACTGGGAATGTCACAGGTCAAGGGTTTAAATCTGGTGTCCTGTATTTTGTCAACTCCCATTTATCCCATCCAGCACAGCACAAGGGTACCAACATAAATCTTCCAAAAATGTGTTCTGATCTTTCACCTAGAGTAGATTAAAAATAGCCTGGAGCGAGAGCTTTTAGCATTTTGTCATAGCAATTCCTCCACTGAGTGAGGGATCACCAGCTCCAGGGGAAGGAATGAACCCAGCCTGAGCTCAGAGAGGGAAGAGGCTGAGTCCACCTCCAAGAGCAGGAGCTGTGCCCTGGGTGGGAATCCCTGCTGAGCCCAGAACACCCAGGGAAGTTTTTCTTCCCTCCCTGTACACTTTACATCTAAGCCTCAAAAGAGTTTGGGGAGCTCAGGCAAAAGTCTCAGGTCCTGGTTTGGATTTTGAAATCCTCCAGCATGACTTTGGGCACAACTCCCATTTCAGGTTTTATTTTTAAAAAGTATTATTTGAAGACAGGTGCTAATTTTGGCTGTCCAATATAATTATTAGAGCTCCAATTCTCTGAAAACCTAAAGGCCAGAAAGTGAGTAGCCACAACAAAACATCTTCCTCTCATGATCCTGGTGAATTACTCTGTTCTTAAGCCTTAAGTTATTTCTTAGAATCTTGTGGTGATCTTGCAGCAGTGAGATGCACATCACCAGTATTAAAGCTCAGAACAACTTTTCACTACCTGCACAAGCAAATCTTGACAAAAACCTCTCCTGATCCATTAATATCTGCTGGGCATTAATGGTTCCCTTGCAAAAGTTCAAGACCTAAGTGCCTGAAAGTGAATCCACCTTTCTGTTATCAGTTGGTTTGATAAAAGGTCCAGCCTATTGCAGCAACTGGGTTTTACTTGTGTCTTTATCTCACCACAGCCACAGTTGCCAAAGTGGAATAGATGTCCAAAGAATTTATTCAGGAAACTGAAGCTTCCAAAGCTGCAGCTGCTTCCACATGAATTCAGTGATGCACAGTTTCCCAGCAGCTCACAGAGACTGGAACATCTGTTTACCAGACACCTTTATGACATTCTACCTCAGTGTGCTGAGATCTCAAGAGTTATCACATTAAATATTGCAGAGGTGCTAAATAAACTGCACTCAAAACACCTCATAAAAAACAAAAACTAAAAACAAATAAAAAACCCACCCTAAACCAACCAAGCAAAACAATACAGTCTTGCTCACAACCCAGAAAATCCTGAGAAACTGAGAATTTGTACTCTCTGCCACAATTCAGGGCCAAACTTCCAGGTTTTCCAGAGGCTGCCCTTTTATTTCAGGCTGATTGCAGATCCCATTGCCTTAGAATATGAGCAGACATAATATTATGTTATATATATATATATAAATATATATACAAACCCAGCAAACCAGCACCTATAACAGAGATGGGCAGCTCTCACTCATTCAAATTATCAATGAGCACTTTCAGCATCATGTGAGAGAAACTGGAGCATCACCTGTGAGAACTGGGCAAAGCCTACAGAATTTACCCAGAATTTCCTATTGATTCCCCTTTTCCAAAACACATTTTAGTCAGATTTTACTTCTGCATCAGGGAAAGAGTCTCTGCTTTGCTCTCCACTGTCACAGCTGGAACAACCTCCCACATCAGAGATTTCCACATTTTTCTAATGGGATGCTCATCAAGAAAAGAGCCTTCACCTTCCTTCGTCTCAAGCCCATACTGCAGCTCTTGGATTGAAGCATAAAACATGGGGAAAAACACATTTAGGGTTTGGACTAGATGATCTTTAAAGCTTCTTGCCAACACAAACCATTCTGTGATGACACTTGTGGTATTTGTGTTTATGTTTTTCCATAGGTTTTTGTAACAGGCCTTAGGGAATCACTTGTGGGGCCAAAGTAATGTGGATTCACATGATCCCATCACATGTTCCTGTTGGTTTTGATGCCAGGATCAAAGAAGAGATCCTGTATTATTTTTGTGCTTCTGTTACATTTATGTTATTTTAGCCTCATTAGGAGGCCCATGGAAGGGGAAGGCCCCATGAAAAACACACACAAATGCCAGGACACTGGGTTAATTCAGAGTGAACTGAACATTAAAGTATCCTCAGAGCTCCCTTTGGGGTTTGGGGAGTGGGGCAGGGGGACACAGGCTCTTCAGTGACAACAGGGCAGGTTCCATCTATGGCACACTGCAGGGTTCTCTGGCTACTGGGTCATGAAAGAAACTGTGACACACAAAAATCTGCAAGTTCATGTTCTGCAGCAGTGAGAGAAGACAGAAAACAAAGGTAGAGCTGCTGAACTCCCCACAAGAAGACAATCCAGGGAATGGGGTGAGTCAAGCAGGGTCAAATGCATCCTCAAAGGGAAGGTGAGAAAAGAAAGGAAATGTTCATCACAGTTATAGTGATAGATATTTGTGATTTTTATCATTCATATTTCAGTGTCCTGTGGATTATTTACATCAGGAGGATGGAGGTGAGTATGAGATTGAGCCCCAGGCCCAGGTGATTTGTGCCACCATAGATAAGGAAGGGCCTGACCCTCCCAATCCAGGCAGTGATGGAAAGAAACATCCCAGAGCCATCCAGTCCCTTCCAGCACTGAATCAGGCAGCATTTCCCATTTTCTTCCAGCTGCCAGTCATCATAATACCTTCTTATCTGTATCCTCAGGATAAATCCTGCATGCATTAGAGCCCAAAGGGCTCTGGCAATTCCAGCTAAGGTACACTCAAAGGGGGATTTTTCCTTCTTTGCAGGGTCTCACATCCCTCCTGTGGCAGGAGGATCCTGGAGTTCAGCAAGAGGCCCAACACTGCCCTCTCTGCCCTGCCCTAGGTCCCACACCACACTAATTTTCCATTTATAAGCAGTTTATATGGAGGCAATAAACTATTCCCAGGTGTTATAAACATTTTATAGGCTGGGGCACTACACACGCTGGGGTGAACAATTATTTACTAAGGCAGCCACTAATCATTTACAAAATGGGTATGAACTGAGGCTGGGTGTAATCCCCTGCTCTGTGCAGTGCCTCTTATCTTGGCTGCCCCACTGGGACTGGCCAAGGACCACCACAGTTCAAAGATTAACCAAACACCTCAAGGTAGGAGCAGCCAAACTTCCCAACAAGGAGCTGTGACAGGTTTTGCACCTACCACAGGTTGCAGTAACAAAAGTACAGTAAATACAGGAAAGTTCACTAAAGCTCCTTATCAAATGACCCGAATTTCTCAGTCCTGATTTTTCGTTATCTACAGTTTCACCACCTGTTTGTAGGGATATAAAGGATTGTGCCAAAGTTCCTGGATATGGTGCTGCAATCTTTAAACTACCTGAATTTTAGATGTCCTGACATGATGGGTACTTTTCTTGACCACTTGAGAATGTTTCCTGTCCACTCTGGAAGGATACAAAGGAATAGCTTTATTTCTTTGGCATTTTTTGTGGGATGAGTCAGAGCTGTGAGCTCAAACTGCTGGACATACAGGTATTTTCAGACACCTCAAATCCTTCTGTGACACAATAACATTATGGAAAATAAAACATTTCTTTACTGTCAAACCAACATTGCCTTGTCCTGCCAACACCTGGTTGCTGATTGGGGTTTCTGTGGATTTTTTTTTTTCATCAACAGGAGTTCAAATCCTGTGCACTTCTGCCATATTTCAATTATCCATTACATAAGTGATCTTCTTGCACTAAATCTGATTTAGGATGAGTTCACAATACAGGGCATCTGCACAAGAGCATTCCCTTCAGCAAACCAGCTTCCCCCAGCAGTATTTTTCGTGCTTCAAAACTACTTGTGAACCTCCTCCTGCAACAGGTGTGTGCTTTCCACATGGAATTATGCATCCATCTCCCCCTTGACCATTCCAATGTGCTCCTGCACAGAAGCTGACTTAGATGGTAAATCAGCCACCCTCAGGCTCTAATCAGAGGAAATGTTGAAGCAGATCCCTGGCAGAGCCACAGGGAGCTGCACAGCCACTGCGTGGGACTGTTCACTCGCTCAAGCACGTGCTTGAGCACTTTTCCTGAATGGAGACTGAAGCCAAGGGCAGCCCAGGCCTCAGAGTAACCCTGGAGACACCAGAAGTGTCCAGGCTGTGTTTGTGAGCCTGATAAGCTCTAATCTGATAAAGACTTCACCACCCCAGCTGCGTCAGAGCTGTGCTGGAACAAGTGGATATTATAAGGGTGCTGCTTATCTGGCTGAGAACAAATGGAAACTCATTCAAAGAGCTCAGTGCCTCAGAGATAAAGCTGGGGAGGCCTTGTAGGGAGGGCACAAGGAGATGAGGTTATCACAGAGACAGACAGGCCTGAAAAGCCCCACCTCTTCATTACAGTGGCAATTAAAAGATAAAAGTCATAGACCTTCAAAAGCTGTAGAGGTGTCTTATTCCAGTTTAAATCACTGGACCTAAAGCACTTAGGAGATTTGAAAATCTGGATCCTATTGGCACTGATTTTAAAGGGCAATCGAATTTATATTACACTTTTTAAAAAGATCTGTCTGTCCCCATTCATTCTTCACAAGTCATTGGAACAAATGAATCTGCAAATTTAGGTTAAAAAGGGAAGAATCCATAAGGGAAGCATGTTCCATATTTCATACCGTCCCCTGTGATGGAATATCAGTTCTAAGGAGGATCCCAGCACCAAAAATGAGCCCTTCAATTTGGGGCAGGACAACAATTAAGACATTTTTGTATGATGAACACCTGTGTATCTCTCCAGTTGACTCAGTGACAGCTACAGGCACAACAATGCTTTCAAAAATAATGCTCAATAACTCCCTAAATTAAGCCACTGATGATTAGCACTGAAATTTCAAATGAAAGTATTTCCCCTCTCAAGATAAACCAGGGGTAAATAAAATATAAAAAAAAATACTTTTTTTCCTTCCCAATTCTTGAAAATCACTATGTAATGAGGCCAAACCCTACAGAATGGGCTGTTTTCTCACCCAGTGAAACAGGGCACCGGCCAGTTTCATTTCCCCAGCACTGAAATGCTTAAATTCCCTGCTTTACTGAAGAATTGCAGCTCTGAGCTCCACTCCGTGCACCGTTTCAGTTCTCAGGAGGTTTGTTTCCCACAGCTGCTCTTCAGCCAAGCTGTGAATGAACCTGAAAATTCATTTGAAAACCCCTCTATGGTTTCTCATGCTTTCACAATTACAGTACAGCTTTCCTCAACATTTACACCACCCCCTGCAGGGAATTCCCCCGGCACAGGGTTAAAATTTACCAGGAAGGCTTGTAAACCCCGATAAGCATTTTCATCTCAAAGAAGGCACAAATTTGGTTTCCAGTGAGTCTGGGAAATTTTCTCTCGCAGGCTCGGTGATGGTGCTCTGGAAGTTTGGGCTCTGGCAGCTCTGTGGTGCAGCTGGGCTGGGGGGACTCTGCTGAATGCGAGGTTCAAAGCGTTGCTGTCTGTCACTTGGGCTGTGAGTCAGGAGGGAAGTACGAGAGCTGCGGCTGGGGACAGTCCCCCTGCTCTGGGCAGGGCTGGAGTACAGCCCCGGGACTTGGGGGGATGGCACAGGAGGCACTGCAGGAGCCTCTCCCCTCCAGCAGGCAGCAATGGGGGCTGCGAGGGTCGGGGAGCGAGGATCAGAGTGTGCAGAATGAGGGTGTGCAAGGTCTGGGGTGTGCAAGGATCAGGGTGTGCAAGGATCAGGGTGTGCAGAATGAGGATGTGTAAGGATTGGGGTGTGCAAGGATCAGGGTGTGCAGAATGAGGGTGTGCAAGGATTGGGGTGTGCAAGGATCAGGGTGTGCAGAATGAGGGTGTGCAAAGATTGGGGTGTGCAGAATGAGGATGTGCAAGGATCAGGATGTGCAAGGATCAGGGTGTGCAAGGACTAGGGTGTGCAGAATGAGGATGTGTAAGGACTGGGGTGTGCAAGAATAAGGATGTGCAGAATGAGGGTGTGCAAGGATCAGGATGTGGAGGATTGGGGTGTGCAGAATAAGGATGTCCAAGGATCAGGGTGACAGGTCAGACCCAACTCTTCACCAATTTCATTTGCATTAGTGATCACTGAGGTCACAGTTCACACATCAGGGTGACAGTCACCATGGAAATCACTGAAAACATCTGCCTGATGTTTTAAAGAGCTGAGGGCTGCTTGCCCTGGACAGGAAAGTCTCCTGCCAGGGCAGCTCCCAGCACTGGAGCATTGATTTCCTTCATGGCTCAGTCCCACCCCCCTTCCCAGCCCCGTTCCTGGCACATCCTGGGCTCCAAACCCACCAGGCTCCCTGGGCACTGCCACTGCTTTGGTCCTGGGATAGGATTCTGCCACAGCCCAACAGAGTCAACCCCCAAATTCACATCCCAGAGCCCCAACAGAAGCTCTCATTTTTAATTCATACTGACAAATCAAACAAATTTCAAATACTTCAGAGTGTGTTTGCAAAATATTGATGGTCACCATTTTATTATAATATGCTATATATAGATGTATCTTATCTATAATCTAGATAGCTAAAATCAAGGTAATAATTAAACAAAACCCTATAAAATGAAAATCCACAGTTAGTTGGGTTAGCTTCTGATGAGCCCATACAAAAAAAAAAAAAAAAAAAAAAAAAGTCTACATGCAAGAGATTGAGCCCATATCTATTTCATTTTTACAATTTACATGTATGTAGATTTTACACTGGCCACTACCCTGCTTTACCTAGACCTTTAAATAAACAAAGAGGTGAACCTGGGACACTTCTGCTGTGGATTAGCTCTTGAAACTGTGGTGTTTTGGGGATAAGAACTTCCTTCAATGTATGAGCATAGAGTAGTAAATCTTTGATCTTTCCTTCTAGCCAGCACATCACAAAACAATTAATATTGTTCAGAAGTGTCTTACATATTCAAAATATGCTCCTGCATAAAGTTCATGCCCATGAACCCCATTTTAAATCAGTACTTGTGACTGATCAAAAGAAATCACTGACACAGAGTCAGCTACAATGACACTCGCTGGAGCATAATTTAAATAAACACCATGTAAACAACCTCCTGAGACACATTCACTTCTCTGAGAAGCAAAGGTGACATGAAAGGCAACAGGGGGAGGGGTTTAGGCAGATTTTCACTTCAAGATATTGGTACCAGTACATTGAATGTGCTCAGGAATGTGCCCAAGCACTGAGGGCAGCTGACACACAATAGCTCATGCTGGGATTGGAAACCTCTCAGCTCTCTGAATCTGGGTGACTGCATAAAAACCACTTCTTGGGAATGGTCTCCAGCTTCAAACCCTACCTGGGAACAGTTGAGACAAATACCAGCCTGCTCGGGCCAAAATTCTGCCAAGCAACATTCCAGCACTTCACTAGTACAGTATCATGTTCCACACTTGAGGAACATTCCTGGGAACATTCCCAGGCATCCTTGATTTTACTAGCATGGACACAGCCTAAGATTTCCAGATGCTCACTAGAATAAAGTTTTGTATTTGGACACTGTCAATCTGAACAGAGAACCCAGGCAATAAAAAACCCCAAAAACCAAAAACAAAAAACAAACCAAACCAAACCAAAAAAGAAACAAAAAAAAAAAAAAAAAAAAACACCAAACCCAAAATGGCTTTATTATTGCAGATTGAATATTAGAGTTAACATTTCCTAGGAGGGATTCCAGGTCCAGTTTGGAAGCAGCACAGTGGAACACTTGCCAGAGAGCTGTGTGATCATGAGACCTTCACTCTTCCCCCTCACTCTGCCCTGGAACAGGCACAGCAGGTCTGGCAGATCCCACTCAAGCCCCACTGGCTGATCCTCACTTTGGAATTAAAAAGGGATCTCCAAACAGAAACCCACCCCAGCTGTAAAGTGAAATCACAAGTGTGAAAGCCCACACAAAACACAGGTTCCTGCCCACCAGCCTGAGGTTTCCCTTCTCACCTCCTTCCCCCTCTGAGTCCCCTTTGATCAGCACAAAAACAGTGTCACCTTAACCCAGACACACCAATGCCAGCTGCTGGGCAAAATGTTCCAGGAAAACAGAAATATACTCCAGGATGTTCAGAAAGGCAAACAGTGGGAAGAAGAATCACTGGGAAAGGGAAACAGAAAGCATTTCTTTGTCCCCAAGTATACCTCTGAGTATGCCCATGCTTGGGTCCAGTACTGATCTTTTCCCCAATTTCAAAAATGGAAACAGAACTGGAAAATGCACAGAAAATGGAGGGAAGGATTATAATAATTAATCAGACTGACAACACATTTTCTATAGAAATATTTTTAAATGGCTTAAAAATTTCTAAAATTACTTGAAACAAAATTAAATTTTCATTAGCTTTCTTTAATTTCTAATTCCTCATGTTATTGGATCACATTTTCTTGAGGATTCCTTTCCTCTTCAAAAGCCACAGAAACCCAGCTTCTTAAACACAAACCCAAGAGTCCTATGGCAGGAATCTAGAGGTGGGCTTGACAAAAACTCCCAAGTATCACAATGTTAAAAACCAAAGAGTTGGCAAAATACCTCAAATTTGAGGAGGTGAAGAAATATGAGTGGCACTAGACGGACTTGAACAGCTGTACATATTTCAGCCCAAGATTTTAAAATTTCTGTCAAAATATTGCAGTGAAAAACCAGCATTCTCCACAGAAAGCAGTTATTTTCAGTGAAAATGCTATTTTATCAAAACTCTATTTTCCATTAAACACAGTTTTGACAGAAATTTTTCAACTATCCTTATTCAGTGTTATGCTCTGTAGTTGGAAATGTTAGCAGTTTTTAGGCTGTCTCTACAACTGCAAAGATTTATAGGAACTTGGCAAAGATGGAAAACACACAAAAAATTCTGGTTTAAGACTCATCTCTGTCCTATGTGACACACATCCCTGGAAATTATTTTACAGAAGTTTAATAAAATACAAGACAGTGACACAGCACAGCAATGCTACTCCAAAACTGTTAATATTTTCCTGATTTTTGTTTTCCCCCTAAGAATTATTGGCAAAGCATTTCTCCTCTATTAGCCTGGGATAATTCCTTTTTGGCTTAACAAACTAGAGAGGCATTTTCCCCCTAGGTCTTGGTACCTCTGGTCAGTGTGTTGATTTTGGGATTCTGTAGGTGGAGTTGCCCTTCCTGTCCTTTGGGATTTGTGGACTGTGCAGAATTCCCTGCTGGAATTACGCAGGACTCCCAGGCTGGCTGCTGCTCCCTGGGTGTATCACATTACAGCCCAGCTTGAATTAAAACTGGGGGGAAACAGGGAATCAGAGGGTGCAAAACAGGTATTTGGAAAATCAGAAACCTGCTACTGCAGAGGAGAAAGAAGCCCAGAGAACTTTTGAGTATTGTGTAATAAGTAGTACTTTTAAAAAGCTTTCCAAAATGTATTTACTGGGGTTTGGGGCTCTGCAGCCTCCCCACTGTGTGCTGAACTTTGGCCAAGCCAGCAAATCCTCGGGAACAGGATCCCACCAGTGAGAAGGGGAAGGAGAAGCCACAGCCATGACCTTCACACAGCCCAGCCCTGGCTCTGCCCGAGCCTGCAAAGGGATGAGGAGCTGCAGGGTCTGGAGCACCCTCACACTGCCCCACCCTCCCTGCTCCAGGGATTGCTGTCCCACAGGAATAGTGTGGGGATGTCAGCTGGTGGAATCAGGGTCTCTCCACTCATTCAGAGCTGCCATGAGCCAGTGAAATACTGGGGTCACACAATGTTACTGAAAACAGGACCTGGATTTTGTCACCACTGTTCAAAGATGTTTCTCTTGTCCCTCCTTCCTCTTCATCTTGCTCAGAACTCAGTCACAATCATCAGCAAAGGTTCCTGAGCTTGCAGTCAGGGTTGTGGGATGAGAGGCAGTCTGTAAGAGTTTTATACCCACAATTACACACACAGCCCATTTGCACACACCAGCCAAAGCCAGGCAGAACACAGGCACAGAACACCTCAGACCTAAGGGAATGAAAGAGCAAAAAAAGCAAACCAAGCCTGAAGCAGATCCAAGAGAAGGAACTTCCATACAACATCCCCACCTGACTGACTAGAGAAGGATGCAGGGAAACAACAGGCTGTTTCCAAACCAGAGACATACACACATGTACACTCACAGAGTTTCTGCTAATTGTCTCTGTGGAACCCCTAAATATCCAAAATATCATTATGAATCCTTCCTTCCTGCAAGCCAGCATTCCCCAGCCCCTTCCATCTCTCACTTCCCCCACAGAAATGACAGACTGACTCTAAGCTCCCACCTGCATAAATCTCCTACAGACAACCACAAATATTTTAGCTATGCTGATTTATGGAAGCACAAGCAAGACTAAACCAGGAGATCTATCCTCCATGCACGGTGACTGATGGCTCGCTGCAAATCTTTCCATTTAAAGCACTGTCACTTTTGCAGTTCCATAGAGAAAGAGAGAAAAGAGGAATAAAACAACCTGCAGCAATGCAACTTATGGCAGCTCCTGGGGAAAAAAACCCAAACATTTGTGCAACCTGATTTTTTCCAAGTTTTCCTGCATAAGATCCTTGTTACTAACTGAAGAAATTCTTTTTGAGAGAGGATGTGAAAACAGCTGCAAGACCCCTCAAGTCTCCTCCTCCTCTCCCCTCTTTCCATTCCATTTTCTAACTTTGACCACAGCAATCCTGATTTACAGCCAATGGGAAGTTGGATTTTTGACCAGTTTTGAGGCTGATGCTTCAGTATCTGTGGATGAAAAGAATGAATGAAGATGGGGATTCCCTTCTCAAATTTAACTCTAGCAGTAAACAAAACCAGGCTGCAGCTCCTGATCCCAGAGCTGTTAGCAGGAAAGGGTGGAAGCAGCTTTGGAGGCCACTAGGCCCCCCTTGACCTTGGAGAACACCCACCACAGTGGGATCAGCCTGACAAGAAGGAAACAAGCACTGAGTTTGCTCATGGGAGATAAACAAAGGAGACAAAGTGTGACCAAGGAGAGCCCTGCCAGTGTCTGCCTCACTGTCTAACAGCCCCACAGAGCCAAGAGGCTCAGAGGACACTGAGCCCATTCAGTTGCTTCAAGATTTGTGTTTTGCACAAGGACATGGACAGGGATAAGTGATGCTGCTGTGGCAATACTGCTGCTCTGCTGAGCAGTTGGAAAAGCTGGGCTGGGAGCTGGAGTCACAGAGCAAATCAAGAGGATTCTGCATCCTGGCTGCACCACCAGCACATTGCCAGCACTGTTCCCTCCCCAGCACCCCCCTGGCACTGGGCTGGGGGTGCTGAAGGTCCCAGGGTCACTGCTGGCACCAGAGGCTGCTCCTGGAGCAGCTGGGCTCCTGCTTCTCTGCTCTCTCAGTGGCAGCACCACGGAGCAAATGCCTCTGGGGCAGCTCTGAAATCCAACTCACTCACCAAACCTTGCTGGGCATGGGGCACTCATGTTTTCACATCCCAGCTCCAGGAGAGAAGAAGGAATAAAGAGAGAAGCAACAGGTATTTTATCTCTTGGAGTGCAGAGCAGGACAGGTATATCTGAACTGCAGTGGGTATTTCAGGGCATGTTACATTGCCTACATGGTCATTTGACAGAACTCTGGGCTGTTTGCTCTCTAGGGTCTCTAAATAATCACTTCCTTTCTCTAGGTCTTAACTTCCTCAGTCAGTAAAAGGGAGAAAATGAAATCTACTCTCCTTAGAAATGCCTTTAATGACAAACCTTTGTGCAATACCTAATTGTGCAATATCATTAATAAAGAAGACCAGCTGCCAAGTACCTTGGGACATTTCCTTCCATATCAGTGATAAAGTTAAACAAGTTTAAGTTTCTCATCCAATACTCACTAGTGAAACTTGAGAACACCTGTACTAGCAAGAAACTTTGCCTTTTCTTGCTATGATTTAAAAAAAAAATGAAACAAAACTGTGGTAACATTCTGTATTTTTTTAAACTAGACTGTAAATCCAACTCAAAGATGGGAAAAGAAAATCTTTATTTGAGAAGGAAATAAAAAAACTAAAAAAAAAAACTTTTGCAGAACAACAAAAAATCAAAGAAAAACCAGAGAACAGGGATGAAAAGAACCACTGGTAAACAACTGGGTGGAAATCACTTCTTTAGGAGTTTGTTTTTGCAGATTATCCTCTTCAAGCTGCAGAAGGAGGCCAGGGAGAGCCCTGTGATGCAGGCCTGGCACACACTCCCTGTCTCTGTGCACCTGAGCTCCAGTGCTCACTCTGGGTGCAGGAGGAGAGCTCTACTCTGCATCCTGAGGCAGGAATTGTGGAATAAATGAGGGGGCCAGAGAGCCTTTGCAGTTCACAGGCTTGACCTACTTCAAAGGAGGACCAGGGAGGGCAGTGGCAGGTTCGTGCTGAGAAGAAATTGTTGCTGCTCCAACCCACCATGGCAGATTGCAGGATGCTGCTGTGAGGTCACCTGAACAGATTCACCACAGAATTCAAAGCCCCAGAGTGACCTATTTTAGGTCTGATAATGAAATAAGATGCTGGGAATCATTTCCAGAGAAGTGCCTGGTCAGTGACTGCAGTGAAATGTCAGTGCAGTAGCACAGCCCTCTCTAGTACTGCCTGACCTGCTCAAATAAAAAAATACAACCACACTCACTTTTAACCCATTATTTATTTACTTTACTTTTACATTCTGAGAGCCTTATAAAGGACATGCAGTCAGAAACAAACCACACAAACCTCATCAGAATCACTTTCTAATCTCAGACCCCTGTAAGTCAAAAGCACCTTAATGAGAACAATGTAAACCAGAAATTAAACCAGGGGTGTGCTTATGCAGTTGAATAATTTATGAATGGCCATCTGAAAGAATTAAGAGGCAGGAATTTCAAACCTGACACAGGAATTTTTGTGCCAATATTGCTTCTTTTGACTACCAACCCCTGCACCATAAAGCTGGTACATATTCATAGTTCACTAGCAAACATGAGGTAGTGAACTTCACCAAATGATTACTAAACCAAATAAGCTCAACTCCCAGCTTAGGTACTTAAATGGTGGCTGAATTTCCAAAAACACATGTGACAAGGTCAAGGCTAAAGTGGGGTTTTGCTTTCTTCTGGTCCATAGAAAATGGAGTTTTGGCAAAATCCAGAGGTTTAACCTCAACAGAAAAGGAGAATTTGTTTGCCACAAACCAGGAATTGTCACTGCCTGACTCTTTCTGCAACTCCAAGGACTTGTTTCTCATAAAAGCTTCCTGCTTGGAAAGCCAACAGCCTCAAAGGACAAGAAAGGGCCCCAGGGAAGGAGCTGCTTTGTCTCTGTCCCCTGACATTCCATAACAAACCAAATACAGTGTCCCCTGCCCCATTGTGACAGCAGAGAGCTTTGGAACACAAAACTCAGAGCCCACAGAATCCCCAGCTCAGCTCTCCTTGTTTCCTCCCCAGCTGTATGACCTCAGTGCTCAGGCACTGATCCTGGATCAGGCAGGGAATGGGTGGGAAGTGCCTGGATCCTGCTGGATCCTGGATGAGTTGTTAGCACATTGTGCTCATGCTGCACTTCACCCAGCATCCAACACTTTTGGTTTTGACTTGAAAACCAGCACAGGGGATAGAGAAGCTGGGAATGTTTTTTTTTTTTTTTTTGTGCAGAGAAGAAAATGCATTTCAATCTGAGCAAGAGAGCTGCATCTCCAAATGCTGAGAGGGAAGGCTCAGGAAACCAAGCACGTGCAGGATTTTGCATGTACTAAAACACTCTCACAAAATGAGGGGATCTGTAACTTTGCAGCCCTGATTTTTCCCTCTGCACAGGGACCAAGGGCATTGCTGATGTGCTGCAGGTGCCTGGTGTGCCAGGAGGGATGGGTTTGTTGAGTATGAGCTGAGGATGCCTCTGCCAGCTCCTCTCACCACAGGTTGCAGGATTGATGTTATAACAGGCAGACTTCAAACTGCAAAGAACATTCCTTTAAACATGAGGGTCAGATGGTTCTGATCAAAAGAAAATAAATCAGAAAAGCAAACAAATGCATTCAGAAGGACAAGTTTCACCATGAAAGGCAAGAGGATCTTTTTTCTTTGCCTGCTATCAACCTTATCATCTTGAAAATAATGGTTTGGGAAGCAGATTTCAATATATGCCATAAAAAAGTCAATGGCAAGCCTGGAGGGAAGGGTGAACTACTCTGGATGTTCTAACCAATGAAATGATTTAATAATATCAGCTAGTACAGCTCCCTTGTAACTTTCATAAGCTTTCACACTGTATTTTACTCACTTGAGAATTCTTGACAGCTGTTAAGATGCTTTCCAGGCACCCAATTAGGGCAGAGGAATGGTACAATTCCAAAAATTATTTTCAGAATTTGCCAGAAAATTAAAGTAAATGATTGTGGAGGCTTTTTTTCTTTCAAAGAAAAAGATATGATAGCTGACATTAAAATGTTTCTGGAGAAGCAAATATTAAGAAATATTTGCATGTGATAAATGCTGAAATTCGCTGAAATCTGGATAAGAACAAATCCACACTGGTTCACAGGGCTGAGGAAATCACTTCTCCAGACAGTCATAGGCAATCAGGAAGGTCTGTTGCAGGTTTTATTTTTGGCTTGGTTAAATGTGATCTATAAGATTATCAGATACACTGCAGGGAGATAAACCAGCACACAACAGAGGCAAGATCTGGGCTATTTAATGAAACACCTTCTGGTAACAATTCAGCTACATAAGAGGTCTGTATCCTGCAGACCTCTCCAGGCTGAGCAGAGGGTCTGACAGCAAAGTGGTGTTTGTATTTTTGAGGAGTTCATCTGAGTACAAACCTCTGAATGGGCAGGAGGACACACTACACCAAAACCTGGACAAAGCAGGGCCCAGCCCTGTCCTGCTCCTCAGGATTTTTTGTGACTTGGCTCAAACCTGACTGTCTCCCAGACCTGCTCAGCACATCTGGCATCAGGCACATAGCTGGGATTAAAAGCTATCAAAAATTGATAGCTTGGGCAAAGTGGGATGTGCCCAGCCTTGTACAGAAATTTGGAAGTGTCCATGTTCCACCCAGGACAAGGTAATGCTGTGTATTCTGCATTTCTCTTACTCATTTGGCTTCAGGATTATTTGCAGGAAGGACAAGAACTTTACACAATGTGGAAAAGAAAGCTCCTGAGCTCAGTTTGTGGCTGATACCAGCTGTTTCTTGCAAAATTTGTCAGGTCACCCCATTTTCTGCATCTAAAGTAGGTTAAAAGAATGGTTTCAGATACATTGAGACAGCAAGATGAGCACACAGAGGTGAGCTAAAGTGTGTAAAATGCTTCAAAATCCCTCAGCTACACACACCAAAGCAAATATTCATCATATTGGAAGAATGCTAGAGTTCAGAAAGCTCTTTTTGATTATAACTGGGGGATTAACACACCCAGAGCAAACACTGCCCCTTTTCTTGACCCAAATTAATTTGCAATCACAGAGCCTGAAGTGGTGCTTACATCCCAGTTCATCCCAGTTCCTGCTGTGTGTGCTGTGGTCACCAGGACAAATGCAGGAGTGGTGAAGGAACAAGGGCTGGGAAATGGGACTGCATCACTGCCTTGTGCAGACACAGAGCTGCTGCAGCAGGACAGGAGAGCCCAGCAAAGATCCCCCTGTGATCCTGGTGCTGCTGCACAGATCCTCATCCCACTAAATCTCATGGAGCTGGATGGTGGCAGCAGCTCCTGTGCTCATCCAGTGGGACACAGAACAAACGGTTGGAGCAGAATGATCCCAGGTGGAAGTTGCTGGTGCAGTTTGTGGGGTGAACTCAACTGCTGTCTAACACCACAGCTGCTCTGCCTGGCCAAGGCAGGCAGTGCCACAGTGAAAGGGGAGCATTCTGAAGGAAGCCTGAAGATCTCTGAAGCCCAGACAGAAGTTTTGCAAGGCTGGGCAGAGTGGCAGATGCCTGGCCGGTAATTCCTCCTGCCATCATCTCCTGAGCTGTGCAGAGGCTGTGACTAATATCAGTCCTCCCACTTCTCCAGCCTAGTCATTTCAGCTGATATTTCAGAGTGTACCACTCTGTGCTGACATGCCTCCACCCTCTGCGAGCTTTCCTGTTCTAGAGAGAGACACAGAGAGAATGACTCATGCAGCTCTCCTACTATTCGAGCCTTTAAAGCAATTTCAAAGGAAAGTTTTAAAGGTGCTCTCTTGATTTGGGAATGCCTGGGTGGGGTTTTCTTTTTCTGCGTGTGCTTGTTTTGTCAAATTACATGTAATTTTCCAACCTCTATGATGCTGAGACGTTTTAATAATTCATGAACCTTCCTGACACCGTCAAATTGCAATTTGGAAATGTCAGAGGTACCCACTGGTATAGGCATTTGTGAATGCTACAGGAAAGGAAATGGAAAAGAAGGATGGTAGAATTAGGTTGCTAAATGCCATGTCTGGCTTGTGCTCTGTTTGACAGCCATAATTAAGAGCTGAGGTGGTAGAAAGAGGAAAATGAAAAACCTGAAAGGAAATTGTATAAAAAAACCTGATACTGATGCTAATTGGTAACTTTGGAATGTTCTGAGGAAAAAGAAATACTGGAGATTGTTGTTTAACTTGCAGAACATTTTAAATGCAAAGTATATTATCACCAAACCTGGGGGCTTTAGGGTGAGCTCATTGTGGTCTTCCAGTACCTGAAGGGGCTTGGAAGAAAGGTGGAGAGGGACTATTTGCAAGAGCCTGGAGTGACAGGAAAGGAAAATGGCTTCACACTGACAGAGTAGGTTTAGATTGGATATTGGCAAAGAATTCCTGAGTGTGAGGATGGTGAGGTCCTGGCACAGGGTGCCCAGAGGAGCTGTGGCTGCCCCATCTCTGGAAGTGTCCCAGGCCAGGTTGGATGGGGCTTGGAGCAACCTGGGACAGTGGAAGGTGTCCCTGCTCATGGTAGGGGGTGAAACAAGTTGAGTTTGAAGGTGCCTTCCACCCCAAAGCAGTCCAGGATTGCAAAAGGTACAACAGCAATTAATCCTGGCTGCAATATGAGCAAAGAAACAATAAAACCAGCAGGGGAAAAAGAAAACACTTGAAAGTACCTCTGTGGGTTTAACCAAACTTGAGCTGTTTTGAAAGACCAGGCTGCATTTCAAACCTTCATGAGGACACTGCAGATCCTGTTTGCGGTTTCACCCGAGCACAGCTGATGATGACAGCAATGGGATCACGCAAGGAAGAGATGGATTCACGTCAGGGTGTCACCCGAGAATTCCCGGCCCTTCTCCCCCCGGTATTCCCATCCATCTCCCCCAGGAATTCCTGGCCCTTTTACTCCCCAATATTCCCATCCATCTCCCCTGGAATTCCCATCCATCTCCCCCGGTATTCCCATTCCTTTCCCGTCCCCTCTCCCCCGGTATTCCCGTCCCCTCTCCCCCGGTATTCCTGGCCCTTTTACCCCCCGGTATTCCCATTTCTTTCCCGTCCATCTCCCCCGCTATTCCCGTCCCCTCTCCCCCGCTATTCCCATTCCTGTCCTCGGCCCCGCTGTGCTGAGGGGCCCTCGCGCGCTGGCGCCCCCTGGCGGCCGCTGCCCGCCCCGTCCCCTCAGCCGCCCTCGGGGCTCCGGGGGCGCAGACGGGGCGGGAGCGCCGGGGAACAGCGGCCCGGGAGCGGCCTGAGGGATGGAACCGGCCCGGGAGTGTCCCGGGAGCGCCGGGGAACAGCGGCCCGGGAGCGGCCTGGGGGATGGAACCGGCCCGGGAGTGTCCCGGGAGCGCCGGGGAACAGCGGCCCGGGAGCGGCCTGGGGGATGGAACCGGCCCGGGAGTGTCCCGGGAGCGCCGGGGAACAGCGGCCCGGGAGCGGCCTGGGGGATGGAACCGGCCCGCGAGAGCCTCGGGTCAGGGGCCGAGCAGCAGCCGCCGTCGGGAGCGCTTCCTCCCTCAGCTGGAGCTCTCCATCCCTCCACCCCGGAGCTCTCCATCCCTCCATCCCCGAGCTCTCCATCCCTCCACTCCGGAGCTCTCCATCCCTCCATTCCCGAGCTCTCCATCCCTCCATCCCCGAGCTCTCCATCCCTCCATCCCCGCAGCTCTCCATCCCTCCATCCCCGAGCTCTCCATCCCTCCATCCCCGAGCTCTCCATCCCTCCATCCCCGAGCTCTCCATCCCTCCATCCCCGAGCTCTCCATCCCTCCAGCCCGGAGCTCTCCATCCCTCCAGCCCGGAGCCCTCCATCCCTCCATCCCTGAGCTCTCCATCCCTGAGCTCCTCCACCCTGAGCAAAACCCTCGAGTCACGACTTGAGCACAGAAGTGGGGATGGGGCTAAGGCTCTTCTGACGATGCAGAACAAACCTCCCCCAAACTTCTTCACAGTTACCGCTGGTGAAAACTGGGAAAGTCTTTCCAAGTCATAGCCAGTGCTTTTGGCGGGGTAAATTTTGCCATCCCACAGCCAGGCTAAGCAGTGAACGCCCGTGCTCCCTGTTCCGTGCCGAGGAGCAGCGTCTGTCCCAGTGGGACTCCGAGCCGACATATGTCAGTGACTCACCCAGGCGCCTGCCGCATCATTAGACCATGAATACTTCTCAAAAAGACACGAAACAAAACAAAAACCCCCAAAAACAAGCCATAAAAAAAAAAAAAAAAAAAAGGCAGCTCAATAGCAGCTTCTGAGAAAAAAAAAAAAGTAAAAATGGGACACCAACAAACAGTATCAACACTCCCAGCCAGCTCAACCCTCCCTCACAGCCGGACTGTTTGTCTGACCTGGGAGGCAGCATTTTATCACTTAGAGATTGCAAGTTCGATTGCAAAGCCTAGGCTGATGGCTGGCTGGATAATTTGTCTCTCAGCTCTGAGAGAAATGATGGAAGTCAATTTGACAGCTGCGAGGCTCCCTAAGGATTCCAGACCCAAAGTGCACGGAGCAGTGACAGACACGCCGATGCGCTGAATATCAATGAGGCTCTGCCTGGGAATAATGCTGAGGCAATACAAATTGCACATGTTCAGCTGGAAGGTTATCACTATCATTAGTGTTATTAATTATTGTTATTATTATTTCTATTATGAAGATGTAACAGAAGCCAAAAGCTCCTTGTGGTCTTGTAGAAAGCAGATGAGTTCCCAGCTCTGACTGACACGCTGCCCTCCAGGTCAAGCAGCACTTGGATGGAATCACAGAATTACTGAGGTTGGAAAAGACCTCCAAGACCATCAAGCCCAACTTTTGACTGACCCCCACCTTGTCACCAGCCCAAAGCCCTGAATGCCACATCCAGGTATTCCTTGGACATCTCCAGGGATGGGCACTCCAAACTTCCCTGGGCAGCCTGACCATCCTTTCCATGGAGAAATTCCTGCTGCTGTCCAGCCTGAGCCTCCCCTGCACAGGCCAAGACTGTTTCTCCTGGTCCTGTCCTTTCTTCCCTGGGAGCAGAGCCTGCACCCTCCTCTCAGGGAGTGGTGGAATGCAAGGAAGTGGAGCATAGAGGAGTTAAGAAGAGTTAAGAAGATCCTGCCCCAGGAACAGCCACAGAGCTTTCCACCAGTTGAAGCAACAGTCCTGGGGTCAAGGAAGAAATGGACTCACTTGGGCCCAACTTTCCTGGAAGTGGAAACTTCACTTCCTTCTCAGTGCAGGGAGCTGCCCTGTGGATCTGGGAATGATCAGGATGCACAGCCAGGAAAGTCAGAACCAAGGGGTGAGGACAGAAGTGTTCCTGCTTCTGGTGTGTGTTAAACCAACACCACAGACCAGCTGAGCTGGGAACTGCAGAGCTTGGCCATCAGTACCTATCAGACTGCACTTTATAAGCTTTAAATAATAACACTCAAACCCCTATTGCTCACTTTCTGGGATGGGTGGCAATAAAACTGAACATCCTTTGCTGTCACTTGCAAACACAGGTGTTCTCATGTGAAAGCCAATTTAGATTCTTTGCTTATTCTGACTTTGACTCCCTTGGCAAGCCTTGGGCAGTTGGCTTAAAGATATTTAAATCTGAAGACAAATGCAGCATTAAAATATATTAAAAAAAAAAAAAAAAAGAGGGAAAGGAAAAGAACCCCCACTTCTAAGCAAAATGGCTTTTGTGCTCATATTCAAAACTATCCTTTTTTTGCCATTTGGAGGAAAAGGGATCAATTAAAGCAATATACTATAACCTGCTTACATAGCAAATTTATTCCTGAAAAACAGATTTACAAGGGAAACTCAGCTCAGTGGCAGCACCATCAATTCAGACTGAAGCAGCACGATTGTTTGGCTAAAACTATGGCAACTGCACAGACACTAACATGCAATCCTGCTTTATTAAATCAAACCTCCAGTGAATCTGTTATCACCATAGTAACACTTAGTTATTACATGGAAACATGTGGAACTACAGTTGGATATTAGCATCTGGTTAGCATCTGCACAGTCTCTTATTCACATTACTAAAATTATAATCCAGGCAGTGAAAAACTTAAGTAAAACTTGGCTTTAAAGCCAAGTCCTGGTCTCAGGTGCATTATATTTAATGTACAGGTCTATGGTACATTCCCTATATCTGGCTTTATAATTAGGGGCTTGGGGTGGTATTTAGAGGTTAGTTTATGTATCTCCTAGGATGTAAATGCACACAGAGTTGGTTGCAATAACATCCAGGCAAAAAAATTGCAAAACCATAGGATAATTGCAACTGACCTTCCCCTGAGTGCTCTCCCAAGCAGGTTTGCAGGGCCTGCTTTGAGCATTCCTGAGCTCTGAGCACTTCCAAGCAGAGCTTGTTTGAGTCTTATTTATTTTAAGCCACCTGCCACAACATTTTTCCTGTCTTCTTCCTCCCACATAAAGTGTGGCACTTTGTATTCAGGCCAGTGCCATTTTGTGAATAAAGCTCAGAATCCTGCAGGCTGAGGGAAGGGGTTGGTTTAAGGCCCAAAAATCTACACATGGTTGGGATGAGAACTGGCTGAGTTGTATCACTAGAAAGAGAAATTCCTGGGCTAAAAGAGATAGGAATAAAAAAAAAGGAAAACTAGTGGTTTTCTTCTGGGCTAATAATAGATTGTGATATACATTTTTTCCCCTCTGCCACTGAAACCCACATACCTCAACTCTTAGTAATCAAATTTCTAGATTTATAGAGAGAAGAGGGAACCTAGTAAATATTCTCTGTTCTTTAAACATGATTTCTCATTGTCAGACTATAGCTAACAGAAAATATAAGATGGAACAAAGTATTGCATACTATTCAAAATATGCCTCTCCTTGCCTGAGCAAAGTTTGTCATGCCAAAGGAAGGAACAGTTTCAAGCACACTCAAGTTTCAAGGAAGTCAGTAAATTGAGACATGCATATTCATGATGAGTAACTGCTACCATGGAAAGCTTGATGGAGGTTTTGGGTGACAAAAAGAATAATTGAATCCATGAAATACAAAGCTTCCTGGTATTTCCAGGTGCCCACTTATTGACACAGCCCAAAGTGCTGTGGCAGCCCCAGAGAGCTCCAAGGGGCCTTGGAGGTTCAAAGATGATCAACCCAAAGAGCTTCTTCAAGAGCATTTCCTCCTCTTTCCTCCACAACCAACCAACCTAGTGATTCAAGCCAGGTGGAGCAGCTCCCTCATTAATTAATTAATTAATGCCAACGGAGCAGAGACTCTCCCTACCTGGGTGAGGGGAAACCAACCAAGCTTGAAAGAAACCATATGGGGGAGTGTAAATTGCAGCACTACCAGAGCAGGTGAGCAATGCTGGCTCATTGGGGATGAGATTACCATTACTGGTGTTTTACATACACTTACTTTCTTCAGTCTGCAATAAAAAGCACTATCTTGGCTCAAAGTATGGCCAGAAACTGGAATTGAGAGCAAGAGGCCCTCCAAGAGCCAGGTGCAGGCACAGAGCTGACCCATTGCACCCTGCATCTGCATTTTGGTTAAATAGAAGTGCCAGTACACAATTTAAAAGCAGCACAACACACACCACCACAAATAACAGACAACAGAAATTACAACGACTGAGAGAGAAATTAAACTAAAATCTGCAGCTTTTTTGTGCTTTTAGTCACATGTCATGTTCAGAGATGCTTTTTGTCTTTTAATCTAAGTTCTACAACTCCCTCCTGACTCCCACATAAAGCAACAAGCTACAGACAATTAAAGACATGATGCTTCTCTGGATAAGAAGCAGCTTTAAGATTCCCAAAGTTGCACCAGTAAGAAGCAGCAGTAACAAAGGGTGAGATCCTGTGTGTAACTCAGCAGTGGAACTCTGACCCACTGACCCAAGGCACACACACACACTGCAGGGAGAGCACAGGTAACCCCCAGGGCTGCTCCTGCCTCTGTGGCAAAACTCAGCTGCTGTTCCCTGGGCTTTCCTCAGCACAGCTCCCACACAGTGACCATTTGAAAGTTACTTCTTGCTTGCCTTTTTTTTTTTTTTTTGTTTGTTTGGTTTTTTTGTTTTTTTTTTTTTTTCCCTTCCTTTTTAAAGAGCAAAAGAAGCTTAATGAGAACCCACACTAAGCAACCCCAGATCTAAAAGTAAAAAATGCTTGGTACATACCCCTACTAAAGCCAAAAATCACCACCACAGCACAGCTGATCCTCCTTTGGCTCTGATCTTTGGTGCTCCCTTCCCAACTACACAGTTCACCTTCCAGGAGAACCTGCTGCTTCCAAATGGCAATTTCGTAAGCACCTGTGAGAGAACTTAATTGGAACTAATTATCTGTTGGTTGTCTGGGACCTGAGGAGTCACAGCAATTACTTCAGTCAAGAAACAACCTGGGGGAGGTCGTTGCTTCTCTTCAGAAAAATGAACTGAGCTACTCCCTGAAGGAAAGTTCTTAAAGAGATGGAACCTGTCAAATGGAAGTTAAATACAAATCAGTGAAATCACACCAACCAATGATTTATGATTGTCATTAATAAATACATCTCTAATAGGAATCTGCATGTGCTTATCAAAGATAGGTTTATTCCTGCTAGTTTTGATGTGATTACAGAATTGTTTGATATCAAGACAGGCACTGCCATAAACAAAGGGGAAAAGGATGATGAGCAACCTGGCATATTTGGGCAGAGTATAACTGGGACTTATTTATCTCCATAGAGAAAAAAGGAAAGGCAGAAGTGAGCAGTTAAAGAAGGAGGGAAGCTTAGCAGCAAAGGCTGTGAGTTGGAAGAAACAGTTATGAGCCTAAAGCAGAAAGAATTCAATGAAAACTGCAGAAAATTCTCTCGTGATTTATAACAGTACAGTTCTCATTCTATGAAATAATGATAACTGAAATTAAGTCCTCTTTCAACACTACAGGACATTTCCTTTGTGATGGAGATGAATCCCATAAGAGCCCCAGTGAAATATTCGGTGTTGGCCAAGAGAGAGCAACAGCAACTCTGCAATATCTGTTTGCCTGTGTAGCACAGGTGCATTTTAACCAAGTCTCCCAGGAGATTTGCCTAAGGCCAGACTGTTGCTGTAGAAAAAGACTAGAAAAGAAATATGTTTAACTCAAAGCAAAGGTAAATTTGGCTGGACTGCTGCCTAATGGGAGGAAGAAGGAATAACATAACTCTTTAAAAGCAGCTCTCCAGTGGTTAGATTTCCCTGCAGCACATGTGCTTGGGAAGATGCAAGCCAGGTATTTACTTTCAATTCTGTTGAAATGCAAAAACAAAAAAGAAGATGGCCCTCCTGGAAGCATAAATAACAAATTCAGGACAAAGCAAGAAAGTTTATAGAGTACCTGTTTTTAGGAGCAGCCAAGGTGGAGGCAAGAAGCATTAATGCAGTATTTACACATTTTTAAACCAATTTATCTCTGACTTCAGTGACTGGGGAATCAAGCAGAAGGTGACCAAAGAAGGACTCAGTGATGGGGGGAAAAAAAAAAGGCAGTGTAAGGATTAAAACTGTGGTTATATTTTTAGGGCAGGAGTTGTTTTGGTGAAGAGTGCCTGTGTCAGTGTTGGTTATGGCTGGATGACAATAGGCAAGATTGTCTTCATGTCCAAAATATTATTAAATTTTCTCAGGAATCAGCAGCATCTCCTTCACAGCAGCTCTGGGCAGCTCATGAGCTCTGTCTCCCAGCACAAGGTGAAGAAAGCAGAGGGTCTCACCTTCCCTGTTCCCTTCCTGGGGGAAGTCATTCTCCACCAGCCAGCACTTCAGAAAACTTGCATTTTGCAGGTAGCTGGGAGAATCTTGCTGGGTAAGACCCTGCATGCTTGAAATCAAAAAGCATGGCTGTGTTTCATGCTCGGCTGCATCCGTAAAATTTTTTTATCATGTCTCTGTCTGTTGGGTAATCTCCATTAAACTCGATAAAAACTTTTGATAAAATCCACATTGAGAGCAAAGAACAATGAGGAGGAGGAGAAGAGGCTGATTTTAACAGCTTCTATATGACTTTCCATAAAATCCATGGTTTTCCCTCCTGCATAATTTACACAAAGACCTTGAAGATGATAAATCGGGAGAGAGGGAATAAAAGTTTATTTGCATAAAATGGAAACAGAAAAAATAGAACTATACAGAACACTTTATATTCTACTCCAAGGAAAGTCACAGACCTGTTTCTATAAGCTTGGGAAAGAAGCCAAAAAGACTGGAAATACACAGAAAGCTTTAAACAATTGATCTTACTGGGAGGTTACTCTGGTACCTTTTATCCTCCTGGTATCCAGATGTTTCAGAAAATACCCCAAACTGAAACACTTGTAGGTTTCTGGGGAGTGAATTGGAGAATCATTCCCTTCTCCCCCTCTGGGCTCTCCCTGGAGCCAGTGTGGCTTCCCTGGGCACTGCAGCCACCCAGGAGCTGTTCCTGCTCTTCCCAAGGGTTGGGATGGAGCTGGAAGGAGCATCCCAAGGGGAATGGGAATTCTAGGGGGCACAGGCTGTGGCAGGGGCTGTTGGGCTCTGCTGGGGATTCAGAGGAGGGGAAGGAGAGCATTTCCCAATCTGCTCTGTTCATTCTGTGATATTCCCTTTAACACCTTGATACACTTTTTAATTCAGAGCTGCTGGAAATGGCAGGACTTCAGTGAGGGCTGAGCTCTGCCTTTACAGAGTTAAACCCCAGTCTGCAATTCCCTGCACAACATCCTTGCCCCTGCTCTGCCCTGGGAAATGGATCTGCAGTGCCCCCAGGGCTGCAGCCCCCACTCTGGAAGGCTTTACAGAGCACTCCAAGGTATCACAGAAATACAACTGCTGGGAGGTCAGAGGGACTCTCCCCTATTAACCACAGCCTGATGTGCCTTCCTGAGATGGATTTCAAGGAAGAGAAATCCTCTGACAACCCCCACCCCCTGCCAACATGAAAACTGGAGCATGCCT
The DNA here is from genome assembly GCF_903797595.1 of Erithacus rubecula. NCBI lineage: Eukaryota > Metazoa > Chordata > Aves > Passeriformes > Muscicapidae > Erithacus > Erithacus rubecula. The sequence goes on along the minus strand of NC_136676.1, from coordinate 5,251,312 downwards.
CTTTAAAACTAGCCTATTTAGGCCACAGATGCTAAATGAATTCAGCAGACAGACGGAGTAATGGAATGTCAGTGTTCCAGTCTGCTGCCTTGAAGCAATAGGAGTTTTTTATTATTAATTTCTCCTCTCATTTTCCAATGCTGCCTCTGGGCTCCATGCTTTAGATGCAGTATTCTTGTCAGTCTCGCTAACCCAATTTGGATATAATTAAATTTTAAAATATTAAAGGGATTATAAATACTTCCCACCCCACTTCCCCCGCCCCATTCCCTTTTATGCTGTCCCTCTAAAACTGCTGAATTTTGCTTCAGGACTTAAAATGCTGTACTGCAGAATCTGATTTGTTACTGCAGTTTCCTTTGCAAAGGCTGGAGAATATCTGAAGGGAAAAAAGCCCAGAGCTAATTCCAGTAAAAGGTGCCCAGGAGCTTTATGAGATAAAGAGCTTTCTGCCACCCTGACATCTTGGAACTTGATCTCACTCTCACTTAAATTAATGTTAAGGCTCTACAATTCTTAGAATGGAAGAATTTTTGAGTCACCCAGAAATTCTCAAAATGACACAAAACAAGGATGGAGTTTATCACAGAGTCATTGAGGATGGGGTTGCCTGGTCCAACACCCTGCTCAGGCAGGGTCAGGACTTTGCTGAGTGCCATGTCCAGCTGGATTTTGGATGTATCCAAGGATGCACAGTGTGCATCCTAACAAACTGGTTCCAGTGTTTGACCATGCTGCAGTAAAAAGCTGAATTTAACTAGGTGTGGTGAACTTTGGCATTTACTGATGATGCCAACATTTTCAAGCTGGCTTAGCACCTATACCATGAAGCAGAATGCAAACCTTTTCTTTTTAACATCTGTGAGAAGCATCCAGATTTTCCAAAGTTCAAACCCAAGGATCTCTCTTGAGAAATACATGTAATATCCCCTCGTTATACCCTGCTGTGAGAATAACATCATTTCCCTGTTTCCCTCCTGCTAATGGGTGAAGGCTGGAGCTTCTGGTTGCTGAAATCTGGACACTTACTGAGGATTATTGATTTTTATGACTAGGAAGAACAGTGTCTCTTTTGAAGCCCATCTCAGATATTTACATCAGGCATTTTCTTCTTTTTCTCTGCCCCATAAATAGACTATAAAGGTTTGTATTTATTAGTCCTGAAATGGCAGCTGAATTATTCTAGTAAGATGCCTCCAGCCCTGACTGTTTGGATCTTTAAAAGGCAATTCTGCAGGTTTAGGAAGACAAAATCTCACCATGAGTGTCACAGTAGATGAAGGTTTCCTACTCTGAGCCCTGCCCTTTTGTGGGTCCAACATGCTGCTGTTATTTTAAAGCTCCATCTGGAACAGAGCCTACAAAAGAAAAGATGAGGCCATTACCAACTCATCTCTGCCATCTTTGTCCCACATTTCCATCTTGAAAGGATTCTGTTTAGCTTCAGATCTTTCGGGGTCACCAGTGCTTTGTTTCAACAACTGTACTCCAGACCTCAGGGAGACTCAACCAGTCAGTTTTGTTTATGGCTTTTATTTCCTGTATATTCTTCCCACTGATTGTGTTTCCCAGTTCACTCCACGTCTCAGATGGAAAATCAAAAGTTGGGGGAAACAAAGGGAATCCAGTGTGTCACACATATCATGTGTGATGAGCAGAGCTTTACCAGAGCAGGAGAATGGCTGCTGAGGAGCTTGGACTTGCTTTTGCCTGGGAAGGAGTCAGCAGAATCCAATCAAACCCAGGTTTGCCTTGTGATTTAGATGCAAGATCCTGATGCCATTGAGGAAAAAAAAAAACCCCACAAACAGCAAACAAACAAGATCACTAGCTAAGTTCAGAGACTCTGGGGACACATTAAAGAGGGCAGATTTGTGGGTTTTCATATCCAGAAAATGAAGTTACAGCAGTTATGGAAATAGAAGTTATGGAAATAGTTCTATGTTGAACATGGATGTGGCACAGTGAGCTGGGTGCTTCAGTCAATATATCAGTCCAAATGTCCCTGGGAACTGATACATGGAAAGATTGTACAGGGTGATTTTATCTGACCCTGAGTTACAGTGAATTACAGCTTGTGTTTTATATTGGAGCAAGACCTATTTGACCTTTTTTCCCTGTTTTACAATATTGAGGGAAGTAGTTTGTTCTGGACACCACAACTCAGAAGTAAGTAGTACTGATCCTTATTCAAACTAAACCAGAAGGTACTGTTGGGCAAGTAACACTACCCTGCACTGCTGGAAAAGCCAGACAGTGTTTTCCACCCTGGAATAGCTGGAAATGTCAATCCAGCATTTCTGAAGATGGTGCCTCTGTAAACCCAGTTATCAAATCCCTGGTGCCTTGTGAGAGGACAGACAGATACTTTCTTCAGATTACTGGAGTTTCTCAGTTCCCATAGAATCAGTGTGGTGGTATGAACCCCTTGTTATACTGAATATTCAGATCAGACAAAAACATGCAAAGTAGCAACATGATCTGGAAAACTGGGGCCATTCTACCCATTTCCCCATGGCAGGAAGACTGCTCCTCATTCTCGTGGGATTATACAGTTGTAAAAGCATGAGTGAGTCTGCCTTGAGCACAGGAACTCCCAGCTCCCAGTCCCTGGTTGGGTGGGTGACAGGGACCCGATTTTTCTGCATCAGGCAGAGAAGGGATCCATAACACACTGAGCTATACTTGGGCTGAAGAAAAAAGCTCTTAAAAGATAGCAAGTGATGCCATACGTTTTCATTATGGAGCATGCTATGCAAAGATCTGGGTAGTCAGCTCCCACCAACCATCTGGAGAGAGAAGTCACTCAAATCGAAGTGCTGAACCTGCTGTGGTAGACAATCAGTGCCAGTGAACCACTCACTACTCTCCCCCTGTCTGTTTTCCTGCCTTTTGCTGCAATAGAGCCTTAAAATAAAATAATCTGGCTACCACTTTCCAAACACCCGCTTCCAAACACCCCAGCTCCCATCTGCAGAGTGCACTTCATTCATTGGGCAAAGTGGGCCACTTCCACAGAAAAAGCTCTGCTGAAGGTCTGACCAAAAGGGAAATGCACAGAAGGGAAATAACACATGAAAAAAATTGCCTTTTCTTTACTGAGCTCCCCACGGCCCCATGTTAAACCCTAATTTCTGGTTTACGTCTCCCTGATTCCTCCCTAGTGCTTAATGTCTCTTTTGACTCCTCTTAAAGGCTTCCTGGGGCTGAGATCTTGGGAACCCAGCAAGCTCGTGGGGTTTGCCTTATCAAAAGTGACTTTAAGTGCCAGGGAGGGTTTAGCAGCTTTGAAATAAAAGGAACTTTCAACCACGTTGCCATGAATTGCTTTGTTGCCTGTAGTCAGCAAGAATCAGTTTGAGGATTTCTGGAGCCTGAGGGTACCAATTGCTTTGTTTTTTGCCTCTATCAAATCTATCCTCCAGTGACTTGTGTTACACTGCAGGCTGCTCTGGGACGCTCAGCAGATGCTAAATGGGGCACAAGAGACATATCAAGCCCCTTGGCATGTATATATTTTTAAATCAAATAGGCAGACATGGGCAAAATAATCTGTGATGGTGAATCAAATGTTCCTGGCTTGCTCTGCTGTACACAGTCATCCCTCCTCCCTGTAGGACCAGACAGCAACTGAGTGACTAAAGTCTAAATAGCTTGGGATCAAGTGCTCTGAGCCTTACTCATGCAAGCACCAGTTCCAGTGGGCTCACTGGGACAGCTGGTGTTATAGCAGGTCATTTCATGGTTGAAGACATATGAAGAATATTTGTGGGTGTGAATAATCTAACCAGAATAGAATACAGATTATCTCAATTACAGAAACAATTGGGTGCACATCAGCTGTGAAGAAAAGACAAGAAGGATATGAAGTGCTCTTTCCACAATGGCAGCTCCTAAACAGAAGAAGGAATACTGAGCATTTTAATAACACTGGGCTGCCCCTGCAGACAAATCATCTGCCTAGAGCTCCTCCAAGTCCAAACAGCTTTAGGAAAAAGCTACACTAAAAGACCAGTTCTTAGCAAATAAATTCCTGCTTGGAACAACTTTGTGACAGTTGTTCCTTGTTCTTCCATCACATGCTCGTGGCAGGGCAGCGAGTGGCCCGTGGTAAATCACTGGCTGGCAGCAGCCAGGAGCCAGCCCCTGCCGTGTCTGCCTGGCTCCACGGCTCAGGAACATGTGCAGCTCCTATTAATAAAGCAGTGTGTACTGGTGGAACCATGCCAAATTGCTCCCATCTCAGTGCTTCCTAATTTCTGCCGTAGCCCTCGCCCTCCAAACAGGAACAAAGATCTCCCCTGTCTGGCGTTGTTGGCTGTTAATTACTCAGCGTGTCCCTCTGATGAAGGCAGCATGTTGGGAAGCCTCTTGCCTGACCACTAACCCAGCCCTTCCTCTTCCTCCCTCTCCCTCTTCCCCCAGACACGCACAGGATATTCCTGCAGGCACTGGGAAGAGCCTTGGCAGTGGTGTGCAGCCAGAAGGAGCCAGGGTGGCAGCCACAGGTGCTGCTTTCCTGCAGCAGCTCAGGGCAGCAGCTCCCCAGCCTGGGGCGCAGGGCTGGACGGAGGCTCAGGAAAAGGAGCTGCATTTTGGCACTGGGATCTGTGCTGCTGTCACGTACCCAGCTCTGAATGCTGGGCCTTGACTCTTTAGAACATGGAAAGTTGAAGTGGAAAGAGACACTCTGAAAAGTTTACAGGAAATGGGAGCATGGGGATGTTTAGTGATTAGGGAGGAATGAGCTGGGAAAGTCCAGAAACTGCAAGTCATGGACAATTAAAACCCGATTTAGTCTTCCCTCACTGTTTGCTCAGGCAAATATCCCAGGGAAGCCAGGGCAATTCTGCCTCAGTTAAGAAGGCAAAACTGTACTTTTGACAAATGGTGACACTACCCTTTTGCAGGGACTTTTCCTAGAGGAGAAAAAATAGCACAATAATCAAATCAGGGCTTGCAGTTAATCTCGTTCTGGTGCCAGCCTTGGTGGCTCTGCACCTCCCACTCACAGAATTGGGCATGAGGACTCAGTCCCAGTAACCTTCAGAGCCTTGGGGGCCATCCCTGCTAGTTCTGGGAGCAAAAATTGCACTGTGCAGCCAGTGTTCCAATCTCGTTTCCCTCCTTCACTGACAGAAACATCAAGTGCACTTGTGCTCTGAGGTCTGTGCTATATAAATATCCCCAGGAAATAAATAAATGCCAGTGCACTCGTGCATTTCCCTCAGATATTCTTCTCCCCAGCTGCTGTGCTGACAGTACTTACTAGGAATCAGGCATTTCATTCTGGCTGGCTGTTCTGCTGGAGAGAGATGGGAACAAGATGCTCCTGAGGCAGGGAAGGGGAGGGTACAATCCAGTTACCAGAATATTGGTTTGTTTATTTATAGATGCACACACACACACAGACCTATGTAGGAAACTAAGTTCTCACCCTGCAATTGAAGGGTAGAGCTGAAGACTGAAATCTTGTGCAGGGGAAGAACTGGAGAAGAGTAGAAGGGAGAGTTTAGGACCAGGGTTTTAATTAGCATCCAAATGGGTGCTGAGACTGAATACCTGTGGTGAGGGGTAAAATAGAAGGGCTCTGCCTCAGTGATTGAGTTTTCCAGCAGTTCTGGCCACAGGCCATCTGGCAGGGACTGACTTGGGTCCCCCAGGACATTACAGATGACAGAGTGTCCCCAGGACAGGTGCCAGCAGAAACGGGAGCTGAGTGACTGTAAGTGCTGAGCTCTGCTCCCCAAAGCCAGGCTTAGAGCCACCTCCAGCCCCCAGCCACCCTGAGCCAACAGAATGCACTAGAGAAAAGAGACAAACAAAAAGCAGGATTTGAGGTGGAAGCAGAGAAGCTGTGTGGTCCTGGCTGGACACCCAGGGAAGCCTGGTTCCATCTCCTTGGGGCACAGCTCGGAATATCTCTGTCTTCCCCACCCTCTGTCTCATCCTGTACATTTATTTCAGCTGCAAATCTGGATGTTTTAGCTCCTGGCAGCACAGCAGTCTTGACTTTTTTTTGATCCTTAGTTTATGTTCCAATACTGCTAACAATGAAGTGAAACTTACAGAATGGAATTGGCTCGATTATTCTCTTCTGTCAGTCTGTGCATTCGTGTCTGTCATGTGTGATCCCCTGCCCCACTGACTTTCATGCCCAGAACTGTCCAGAACTAAATTCACAACATCTGCTTGGCTGTGTTTACCTGCAGAGTGGCCAAGTTCTTGGGGCCTGACCCAGAGCCTTACAGATACCATTCAAATCATAATTAATTGAATAGGTATTTCTGAACATCACCAGGAAACACAAAATCAGGCTTCTATTCCATACTTTACATCTTAGATAAACTGTGTCACCTCTGGATGCCCTGGTGACCTACCTAGAGAATGAAAATGCTCGCCCACCCTTGTGGAGATTATGAATTAAATATTGAAATGCAGTGGGATGTGCTGAGTCCTTTGGAGCAGAGACACTGAGAACAGAAACACCAGGCCCAGGAATGCAAGAGGAGCTGTGTTCTGCTGCACAAACCCTTTAACCTGGGAGCTCAGCTGTGCCTGTGGAGCTGAATCTGCTGCAGGCTGGGAGCCCTGGCTCTGCTTGGCTTGGTGTCCACAGGTGGGGCTGAGCCAAAGGAAAGCCCAGCCAATGTGCCCATGCTGGCACTGCCTCTGGGTTGCTCACAAGTGACTTTGCAGTGCACATTGTCTGCTGGAACGTGAATGGTCCTGCTCTGTCCCTCTAGACCCTGGCTGGTGATCACATCTCACATCAGTCAGGGGATTAAATGTCTGGGGATTCCAAGGTTCTCTCCTGCCAGAGGATGCATGGATGGGCTCAGGGAGGAGAGCTGGGCTTTGGGGTGGTTCTTTGAAGGGAGACAGACCCTCCTCCACTGAGCTCTCCATTAATTATTGCCAGGTCAGCTGGTTCAGTCCCTAATAACAGCAGACACTGTTAATTTCTATGGCAATCTGGATCCTGCTGCTCACATCCAGTTCACTTGCCAGGCTGATCCCTCCCCATGGCCTCAGACTGGGCTGAAATGCCATTTGAGCTGGGATGTGTTCACTGTAAAACACCCCTCCCATTCTCAGTCATTCTCATTCACAGCTGGGGTCTGCAGCACCCTCTCTTCCTGCCTTGTGGCAGAACTTAACCAGAGAGTTATCTATGGCAAATTAGTGCTGCATTCATTATTTTCTTCTCAGTTTTGTCCATGAGACACACCCAGAATTGTAATGAAGGGGTGCACAGACATCAGATTATGGAGACAGGAGATTCTTGTACTTGCTCAGGACTTGATGGAACCAGCCCACACCTCGTGCTGTCCCTTCCACTCACATCACACACAAAGCATTCAGATAGAGCACCAGGGCCTCTTTGGATTCCTTTTTATGTGCTGTCTTAAGTGAATGAAAGATGTGGTATAAAGTGCTCAGGAAGATCTTCTGTGATGTGATACAAATCCATATGATTTCCTTGACCTGATATTAGGATTTTCACCAGACAATCCCACTCCAGCACCTGAAACTGCAGCACAAGATTCTCTTCCCTTTCCCCCTGAACCCAGCCCTGTCCTCCTCCCTCAGGAGCTGACCCCAGCTCAAGGGCTGAGCGCTGGAATGAGCCAAGCCTGGGCTGCTGACCTCTCCCTGAGCCCGAGCCTGCCTTTGCACAGGGATCTGTGTGTTTTGTCTGGTGCTAATGAGCCGGCCTGTGTTATCTCTAATGTCATTTTCAAATTAAATTAACCCCAGACTGTGGGGGTGTGTTTGCATGGCGAGGGTGATACGCTGGGAAGGAGGATGCCTTGGGCGCACACACGGAACCTGCAAAGCTTCTCCGGCGGCTTTGGCTGCTGTGCTGGCTGGCACCACCCCAGGGGAGAGTGTGCCCATGCATCACAAATTTGCTTTTTGGTTCCCCTTCCACCCACCCCTGAGCTGAGCTCTCTGCCAACTCAGCTTCTGTATAAATCAAAGGGAAATATTCTCCCCCTCCTGTTTTTTTCTTTTCCTGAACAGATTGGATGTCATTATGTGCAGCTGAGCTCGCTGAGGCTGGCGGGGGAGGAGGGACGGGAGGAGGGATGGAGAGAAGAGACGGTTTTAGACAAAATGCTCACAGTCCATCAGAGGGGGGAAAACAGCCTCCAGCTACAAGTAACCAGCACTTCACACACACACTGATTTACTGGGGAAACCCAGAGAGCTTTAATATTTAAAAATAAAATAGGGAATGAGAGGAAAAAAAGGACTGGAAGGGAAGGATGATATCCCTGTCTATGGAGTGATGTGCCAGATATGACAGGGCTGGGATGGAGGAGCTGAATGGCACAACACCTTCCCCAGTGGGCATTTAGAGCCCCTGAATCCTGCAGAGATCAGTCCATAGACAGGCTGCAGTCCTGACCACCCTGTGGAGAGGTTTGTAGTTCATCTTTCAGGGAGTGAAAAGCTCCCTCTTCCTCCTCCCAGCTGAGTTGTTCACTGTGCAGTGCACTTTCCCATCGTTACTGGGGGGATCACTGGGTGAGAAAGAGGAAAAAGAAAAGGAAAGGGGGAGGGAAAACAGGAGGAAAAGAGAAGGAGAGAGGAGGAAAAAGGGGGAAGGAGGCAGGAAAGGGAGAAGGGGGAAAATGGAGAGTAAGAGAGGGAGAGAAAGAAGAGGGAAAGGGAGGGAAGAGAGGGGAAAAAGAGGAAGAGAGAGAGAGGCAGACAGAAAGGAAAGGAGGAATGTGAGTCGAATGCATGGCATTCAAAAGAAGCAGCTTTCAAAAGCTTTGGCTGGGATGCAGATTTGCAGAATCTCTGGACCCATAATTCCCTGGCACACAAAGCTTGCTGGAGGCATCAATGTGCCCAAAAGGGGCTTGCAGAATAAACAGCAGATAAAAAAAACTAACACCCACAACAAGCCCATGAATTAAAAATGAAGGCAAGGGGAACAGCTGTACTTCCAAGCTGCAGGTGACCTCATTGTGGAAGCTGTGCCTCAGCGAGGCACGTCCGTGTCCAGTGGTTCTGAAATAATAGGTATGGACAATAATAGCTGGGAGGGAGAATGCATTCCCTGTCTGTATTAAAGACTAGGTAATTGCCCATCTCTCCTGCCAGCTATATTTTAATCCAGAACTAAATTACTCTGAGCATTCTTATAAACTTTTATGTTGCAGCATCTCCTAAAGCCTCTGTTGACACTACCAGGCCCACACTTCTCCCTGATGTCTGCAATAAATATTATACATGAATTGGAGGATCTAAACAAATACATTTAAACTTTTCACTCAAAGGGCTCTGAAACATTTTGCAGATTGCTGGGCCCACCCTGGGAGATAGAAGGGGGAATGATTTGGGAACTGCCACATCTCCATAGGTGTGAAAATTCTAGTTTTTCAAAACTTAGGAAATGATTCCTCTATGGGCTAACATGGTTCAGGGATAGCAGCCTGCACCCTTGAGAGGTGGCTGCACTGCATGGAACCACTGTGGAGATAGAGCAGAGGATGGTGGAAGGGGAGCAGACCTGTGGCAATAAATTTCCAACTGTTCTTCCCAGCTGGATATTGGATGCACCAGTATTCAATAATCACCATCTTCCCAAACATCCAATGCCATGGCCAACTTTGCAATGAAATAAAGAAGGTTTTTAGGAAGCTGGTTCCCTCACTAACGATGCAGAGCAATGGAGGATCAAAGTCTGCTCTCTTTTTAGAGAAAAAAACAACGAAGAATAAAACCCCATGTGGGAATATGAAACAAAAGCAGTCATTAAACATCGCCTCTGAATTGGCAGTTTTTTGTTAGAGAGAGATAATTCCAGAGCTATTTGAAATAAATCAATTCCAACTGCAGTTGGTGTTTGTTGTGCAGAGAATGGGAATGGTCTGGCTATAAAAGGGGCCTGGGTTCCTTCCCAAAATGACCATACAAGTCCAGGGGAAGGCTCTGCAGCTCTGCCACAGGGGCCTTAAAAATAGTCAGAGATCACGTACACCAAGTCACAGCAATTTGCTACTACCAAAATAGTTTACAGTATTTAAAAAAAGCTTAATCTAGAGATCGTTCTCTTGGCAGCAAAAATCTTCCTTGTGCCAAGAGAAAAATAATTTGCATCCTTGGTGTCAATGGTAATACTACCACGTTGCCTCAACGCCCCGGGAGAGGCAGCCAGCTCAGCACTGCTTTCAGAGAGAAAATCTCTGAAAATAACATGGAGAAGAAAAGAAATTCACATTGCAATTACACCAGAAATGAATGTGACATCAGCAGGTGGTGAATCATTCCTTAGCTGAAGCATTTATCTAATGAAGCACAACGCTGGGTTTGGGATTGGGCTCTTTCCCTCCCTCATTTTGGTCTGTTGTGGACAGGCCCCAAAGAGTTAAGTTTTCAGGAATATGGTTGCCTTGGTTTTATGCTCTCAGCTGTGATCAGCAATATGTAACAAAAAAACAGTACTTAAGTGGATTCTTTTAAAGTATTCCCCACTGCAAATGTGTAATTAATTAGCTTTCCCCTTCCCCCTTGCTCACACATCCAGCCCCGTGGGGACCCTCCCCTTTCCTTCCTATCAAATTCAGACAGTGACTGGGAGCTGAATTATTCATTCAGCTGTAGGTGTAACACAGCCATTTAAGTGATTTAAAGTTCAAGCAGTCTTGCTGCTGTTCAGCAACAACAGGAAAAAAAAAAAAGTTTAAAGAGAAAAGTAGAGCCCAGGTTCTTTTTTCTTAACCCACTTGTTTGGTTACACAAACAGGGCACGGTTTTGTGAATCAACCTATTGAATGAAAAAGAGATTTGTGAGAACGTCACATCAACCAGAGCACCTGTCACTCATTAAGAAAATACCACAATTATAAGCATCAGTTAAAGCTTTTGTTCCAATATGTCTCGTTGAATATTCTCTGCTGTGATGGTTAATTTTATGCACACTTTGCTGGAAATAGATGGCAAGTGAAGTTCATACCGACAATCACAGAAATCACATTAAGATCCCTGTTTAGTCCTCATTATCATTGTATCAGAGAACCTCATGCTAAAAATTGCGTACAGCCAGAGAACAAATTAACCATAATTAACGACACTTTTGTAGCACTTCTGATTAGATCTCAAACTGCTTCAAAGTCTTTAATTTTCTGAACATTTCTGTGATACAAGGCAGTGCTTTCTCTCCTATTTTAAAGCTGGGGCTGTAAAGAACATTTCCCAAATCTGTTTAATTCTGGGGAATTTGGTAAAGCTCCTTCCTGCCCCTGACAGGCAGGAGAGGGGGAGACAGAGCCCAGTGTGTCCATAACCCTGCCCTAGAGCCTGGATGTTCCTCCCAGTGCTCTGCAGTGAAGGTTAAAAGTTGATTTTCCTCAAGGCAACACCAAAAATCCATGACAAAAGGAAAAACCAGATCCAAACTGGAGCCTGGTGTCCCCATCACTGGGTGTCCCCATCCCCAGACTGGCCTGGTTTGGATGTACTGGATGCAGTGGGATGTGTCAGACCAAAGGAATTCCTCTGGGGAATACAAACCCCGAGGACTGTGATTACATGAAGGACTGTGTTGCCAGTACTTACAATTTTATTAGCAATACCCTAATATGTGCTATTTCTCTTGAAGATGCAGCTGCTTGAATGTCATCTGAATACCTCAGCCTTTATGAAAAAGTGTTCTATTTTTACAGTCATAATTATGCCACTCAGGATTCTGAAGTACAGGCTTATGCCTTTATTAGTATAAGATTGGCAATACTGAACTTAAAAAAGCCCAAATCCTGAAATACCTGAGGTGTGCTAAGCCAAGGGAAAGCTTGAGAGAAATGGGTGTCAGGATTCTTCCCCTGACTCTTGCACTGCAGCCACAGGCTCTCAAGGGAGGGATATTGAAATTAAACCACTATTCCAGGCTGCCCAAAGAGGTTCTCTGGGATGTAGAATGTGGGATGGATCAGAATATTGATTGAAATGACTGAATTCCCTCCGTTTTTCAAGAGCACTGGAGGCTGCAAAGTGCTAAACCACAGCAGCCAGGAGGAGCCCATAAACCTGTGCAAGGGCTGGCACTGGCAGCATGGCTCAGTTCTGGTTTAAATCACCTCCCTGCCTTTGGGATTCCACCCTGGCACTGGTCCTACCCACACAAATTTCACTGTGGAGCAGATCTTTTATTTCTGTGACTCCTTTCTGATCTAGATTTGAGTGGCACCATCTCTTGATTAGAAGCCCCACTTGCTTAGAGTGGAGTTTTCCTGATAGTTTTCTTTCTATGAATTGCTCCATCACAGGACTGTCATAACAGACTGTTTGCCAATTTGAAATCCAACAGTTTGTCTGGTGTAAGTGTTAAAAATGTTGTCTTGGCAGTTGGTTTTTTTTTTTTTTTAGTTTTTTTGGATTTTTTTTTTTTCCTTTGCATTAAGTGACTTGATTTTTTTTTCCCTATTTGCTTCTACAGTATGTCAGGGAAATTGGATCATTTTGGTAGCCTGCTTTCTTTCTTTCACTTCAAATAAAACTCAACACTTAAACCTATGAATTCAGAGAGTTTATTTTAACTATATAAACTCTGTGAAACTCAGCATGGTTTTTTTGTATGAACTTAGAGATGGCAAAATACAGTAAATTGTTTTAAAGTGGGATTAAAACCAAAAGCAAGATAGACACATTATATTTTCTAAGAATGAGAGATTTGAGGCTAAGACTTCCCCCAGACTTTAATATGTGGGACAAAGGTCCTCTGTGATGACTCAAGTTGGATTCTTTTTAAATGTTCTTTTACCAGTTTTCATTTTCACCCATTGCAATAACTAAATGACTAAAGCTTTACAATCTATTTATGATGCAGGAATACTCACACTGTGCTTGTGATCTAAACCCTCTAAAACCACTGACCTGGCAGTCTCTGATGGCCCAGACTGTTCCTAACTATGATTCATAATTTTGATGACACATTCATCTCTTCTGGTGGAAGAGCCCCATGTGGACAATGAGTATTTCTACAGAGCTTTACGTGGTGTGAATTTCATGAAATTCAAAATTTGCTCAGTGCCCAAGAAAATATCAGATAAGCTACAACAGAAATTCAAAATTAGTAATTGGAATTAACCCTCTGCTAATAAAGAGGAAAAGTGCTTTCCAATATCCTGCAAAGTCTGAATAATTCAGCATCCAGGCAAAGGCATTGATGTGGGAAGAAAGCCAAAGGATGCCTGCCCAGGCTGCCATCCTGGGAACAGCAACTGCAGGATGTACTTCAGGACAAAAACCAAAATCCAGAAACCCAGACTTTCAAGAACTTTGAATTCTTTCCTTAAGGATAGATGAAAGAATTACCTTTTAATATCCTACTGTTTCAAAAAAAGAGAATGACAGAAGCACTGATTTCAGTGACCCATTTTTATCAGGACTCACTGTTTCATCCAGCCCAAAGAATGACACACAATCATCTAAAGGCACCAGGAGGAAAACTCACTGCTTCAAACCCAGGGCAATATGGGACAACAGCAGCTCCTCTGAGAGCAAGCAGAGGAGAGAAGGGAAAGAGAAAACTGCTGGCCCTGCATTGTCATAGAATCACAGAATATCCTGAGTAGGAAGAGACCCACTGGGATCATCCAGCTCCTGCACAGGACAGCCCCAGGAATCCCAGCCTGAGAGTGCTGTGCCAACACCTCTCCAGGATTACCAGCAAACACCAGAGCAGGAGTGATGAGATCCCTGATTTACAGTGCAAATCACTGAGGCCACACCAGTGTAAATCTCATGAGAGTGAAGGAACAATCTGGCCTGAGAGAAAATGAAAGGAGAGACAAAACCTTGGCCAAAGAGGGTTCTCTGCACCCACAGTGTGGATGGCTCTGGCACAGACCCACGGCAGCAGAGCCTCTGTGTCTATGGCTTCTACCTGTCCAAACCTCACATCTACAAGGGGAGCAGGGAAAAATTAATTGGCTGTGTCATGGGAGCCCTAATTTCAAGTTAGGAGGATGGTTTGTGAGAGAAGGTGCCTGAATCAGCTCCCAGCCTGCAGTGCCACCGCTCTGCCCTGCCCTGGCATGGCCCTGTCCCCTCCCAGCCACGCTCCCACCCCTCTCAGTGGGCTCTGTGTGTGCTGTTTCTTTTTCAATGATTCATGACTCCCACTTCTCACTTCATCTGCCTTTGTTTTGCTCTGCAGTGAATGTGTCTGGTACATGGCAAAACGTGCTGTGCTCACGCCAGCGCTGCCAGCGCTCCACCAATGTCAAGGTTACAAGGGCTGCAGACACAGCCCTGCCGTGCAAATGGGCTGCACAGGGCTTGGGCTCCACTTCTTTGGCCTTCTAAAGTTACACAGAGGAGAAATGCAAGCACTCTCCCCGTTGAATCATTTTTATTTTGTGTGTACTTTCTGCTTCTTTCACCGCTGTGCTCCTGAACTCGTCTTTAGCAAAAATCCCTTCCCAGTGCTTCAGCAAATGCCTCCTTCTTGTGACAGTGAGATCCAGATGTCACCCAGTATTTTTCTACACCAGCTCTCATATGTCTTTACAAAGAATCAGTGGCACTCTGTAAGGATGGAAACACTGAAGCACAGAATCAGAAAGTACTTTGGCTGAAAGCACTCAGCAGGCTGCTGGAAGAGCTAAGAATAAAATTATGATTTCCTGATGTTTAGTCTGATCCTCTGTGAATGGGACTGCTCACGCTGAGAAGGTGCTCAACGATTAACTTTATTTATATATTTACTATTCAAACATGCCATGTTCTCACATCTTTTTTATTTTCATGTTAATCATGTTGTGGATCTTCTCCGCCCACCTCCCATTTCCTTTGGTACATTTGTTCTGTAGCTATTTGTGTAGAAACCAAGCAATTTCTGCTCCACCTGCTCATAAACACAATGAGAGAGAGAGAGAACACTGTGTTACAGCACAGCCACTGCCTTAGCAACAGATTACAGCATCCCTGGGAAGGAACAGGGACCTTCTGGAGAGGAGAAATGCCCTTTATCTCCCTGAAAAGCAACCACAGGCAGGTTCTGCCTTTAATGATATTTCTAGTGAGCCCCTCCTCAGCTTTAAGCAATCAGTAGTTGTTAAGAAAGAACCTAAAAACTGAGCAGAGTTTGCTCCTCGCACTCAGAAAAGCCAAAGTAGGGCTGGTGAGAGCTTGTGAGCAGACTGGCTCCAAGAGAACATGCAGACACATATTTGAGCACTCAGTCACTGGTGTAAATAATTCATTCTGCTTAGATCCCAACCCCCTGGTAGCTCCATGTCTGGCAGGACAGCTCTCCTAGGGATGTACAAAAGGCAAGTACAGCACAGCCCACAGCCCTGTCAGACTACCAGCAGCTCTTATATCTGGAATATCAAAATATATCAAAGTCAGGAACCCTCTAGCCTACAAAAAGATGCTGAAAAGCATCAGGCTGAAGTTATTTGGCATAATGGGATGTGCAAGGGCTGAACTCCCAGGGGATAACTGACATGAAGCTCACCCCTGATATATCCTGTCAGAAAATTAATCACATCTTGACAGACCAGTCATCTTAGTGCCATCTGAAAGTATTTTTAGAGATGAAAATGTTTGTTTAAGAGCCAAGCTATTTGATTTTAGCCTTCTCCCAATCAATTTCGGTAGGTCACACATTTTGCACTGGGAGCTGAGGGTGATGCTTCTGTGTTTGCATTAACAGTCCTGATCCTGGAAAAGGTCTCTAGATGACATAATACAGCCCTATAGTAATAATTTACAGGTACAGGAGGAAAGTAGGGTCACCTACATTGGCACTGATTTGTTAAAAGAATGAGATTTGGGCCACTTGACCCATAAGGAAGACAAAAGTCAGAGAACCACATCTTCCACATTGGAACCAGGGCTCTGGACTGACACATGGAAGTGATGATATAATGGTGAGTTATATAAAAGGTCAGTAGTGACATATAACAAAAAAACAGGCAAAAAAATTCTTCTTTTTCATTGTCTGGGGATTAGCTGTTTCATTAAGCTGTCTGCCCATATTAGAGAATTAAGCCTATTATCTCTTGAAGGATTTTGATGCCAAAGAAAAAGAGGTCTGGGCTTACAGCTCATCTAATCTTTTTATGACTGGAAATATGAAGCAAATAAGGACGAGGTAGGAGGTAATACAGAAAACCTCTGGCCTGAAGGCAAGAGTGAAAAGGTTGTGGGAGAGCAGCGAACTTGGATTTGGTGTTTAATGTTCTCATTTTATCTCTGACCCAACAGAGCCCCTGCAGCTGCAGAATATCAAAGAAAGGGCTTTAGGAGCTCTGGCCACAGCACCTGAGGGTGCAGCCCCTCTGCCCAACACACAGAGCAGTGACAGGGACACAGCTGGGACCCCCTGACCATCCACTGGGGGACACAGGGCTGCAGCAGGAAGCTTTGCAAACTGCCCTGGGAATTGTGGCTTGGAGCTGCTCTGCTGGGATGCTCAGGCTCCCAGGGACAGCAGGGCTGGATCACAGAGACACCAGGGCTGGATCCCAGGGACACCAGGCTGGATCCCAGGGACACCAGGCTGGATCCCAGGGACACCAGGGCAGGATCCCAGGGACACCAGGGCTGGATCCCAGGGACAGCAGGGCTGGATCACAGGGACACCAGGGCTGGATCACAGGGACAGCAGGGCAGGATCACAGGGACACCAGGGCTGGATCCCAGGGACAGCAGGGCTGGATCACAGGGACACCAGGGCTGGATCCCAGGGACACCAGGCTGGATCCCAGGGATGCCAGGGCTGGATCACAGGGACAGCAGGGCTGGATCCCAGGGACACCAGGGCTGGATCCCAGGGAGAGAGGTGGCACATGGGCAAGGATTGGCATGGGCAGCCCACAGAGCTCAGCAAGTGCCATCTTTCTGGAGGAAGTCCCTCCTCTGACGCACTGACACCACCTGTCTCTTTACACTTGATAGCATCTGTTGGCATTTCTGATGTGCCAAGGCATTAATATCAGAGTGGAGCAGGGAAGGGAGATACTGAGCTCTTGGGGACTTGGAGGTGACAAACACCTCGGCTGTGCTGCCTCAGGGCACAGGGCTGGCCAGGGCACCTCCTGTGGGACAGACCCCAGGGACAGCAGCTCTGGGTTTGTCTCCACTTACACAAAAATAAATGGCAGGGGAGTGAAATGTTTTGCCAAGGAGGAGTTGGGGGAGGAAGACAAGTGATCTTAAAAATAATAAAGATTATAATGTCAGGATCAGGTGCCAGATGGGGTGTAGAGAAATCCTTGACTTGTCCCCAAGAAAGGTAAAGCAGACAAGCTTTGCTGATATTGCTCAGTCAGCCATGAGGAACCACCAAGAAGAGGCAGATGGTCATCCCAGCTCTGAAACTATCTGGTCCTTGGCCTCTGCTGGGAATATTTGTTGAGGTGCCAATTACCAGCACTTTGAATAGTGCCTTTTGTGAGCCAGCCATTAATTTCATACTGTACCAAGATCATAAAACTCAAAGAATGGTAAAAAAGGCAAGATACCAACAGGTTTTGATAAACATCCAAAATAAATAGTTACAAACCCAGCCAAAGACATCAAAAATAAATCAAGAAAAAAAAAAAAAAGGTACGAATTGGTGCCATATAGCTGATAAGCAGTTCCAATGAAGATCATATGAGTCTCCTTTTAATGAAAGGAAACAGTTCAGAAACCCCTAATGAACCTCTAATCAGAAAAAATAATTTGAAGAGACAACTTTGTTCTCACTCCCTCAAAACATTCTAGAGAAGAGAATGCTTGTCAGTCAGGACAATTAGCAGGCAGGTAAGTGTTGCCCCTTCCCACGGAGATTTTACAGACAAATGCAACAGTGCAGCCTCTAGTGCTGTCAATATGGTTCCTTTCAAAATCCACTAAAGTTTGCAAAAGATTAATGAAAGAATCTGAAACAGACCTCACATTCTGGTGCCACCTGTCAAGCCTGTCCTTGTGTGAAACTGCTGAATAAGTCAACACTCCCTGGTTTTTCCTTTGACAGGGAGGCATATTGCAGAGTGCTGTGCTGGGGGCTGCACCCCAAATCTCCCTGTGAGCTGAGGCTGGTGCAGAGCAGGAGAAGGTTCCCAGCACTCCAGGATCCATGCTGGCACCCTGTGCATTTATACCTGGGGTCTCACTATTTGCTGTTGGCCAAGAAAATCCTCCCACTCTTTTCCTGGAGAAATTCTTCCTCCTCCTATGGGGGTGTCACTGCCTGGGAGGATCCATCCTCTCCCAAGCTCCAGGAATAGACATTTCATGATCTATTCTGCAATAGCTGACCAAGGTTTAACCCCTCATGAGGTGCAGCAGAGTGTGGGAGGAAGCAGCAGTGCTGTGATTTTCTGTGCTTTGGGGCTCAGAGGTGGATGCACACGGAAGGTTTATTAGCAGATACAACAGGACTTCCCCAGTGGGATTTATTTCAAAAGATGAACAAGGATGATGTCTTTAGATAAAAGGAATCTAAATCCCAGTGCTGTGGGACTTTCATTGTCTATTTAAAAGACAAATAATGGCAAATTACAGCTCGTCTCCTACTGTGTTTTCCAGGTAGTTTTACACCAGGTTCAATCTTGCAAGGATAAGCAACAACAGTTGGGGAGATGCAAACATTTCA
Organism: Erithacus rubecula; assembly: GCF_903797595.1. Classification (NCBI taxonomy): domain Eukaryota; kingdom Metazoa; phylum Chordata; class Aves; order Passeriformes; family Muscicapidae; genus Erithacus; species Erithacus rubecula. The sequence continues at coordinate 5,232,702 of NC_136676.1, read as the reverse complement.
GTTTCTGAGCAGAGTCACCATCTGACAACACCCTGGGGGTTCTGGTCAGGTTTTTTCAGACCACACTCAAGTCTCTCTGGTTGTTGCTTTGTCTAACTTTGACTTGTGTATGAAACAGTTTTACCTGCCATGACAAAAAACTATTGATAATTAACTGAAAATAAAATGGTAATTTTGGTCTTTGTACAAGGTATTCTTCCACTGATGGTAAAAAGAAGAAGATAGATTTATTGGTCAAGATTTTCCTCTCACTCATCCTGGAAATCCAGGAAGTAATAATGTCATGATGGGACAATCTACTGTCATTAAGGGGGGAATACAATCACATTAAAGTTCAGAGAGGCACAAAAATTCAGTAGTACACATTAAACTGACAGCAAAATATTTGCAAGGAGAGTGGAGGAGAAAACCAACCTCATCTACCCTCAGTTCTCAGTCCCAGGGTGGCCATTAGCACTAGAATAGGAAAATCAAGTTGCTTTACAAAACAGCATAAATTCAGTCTGAACAGGACCCCCTAACTTCTGCAAAGACACAGGGAATATATTAATTAATGGCTTTAGTCATAGTACTGTTGCTGGTAGAAGATGTTGAGACAAATGTGTAAACAGAGGAGCCCTGGGAATGTCACAGTAATTTAAAGTACATAAACCTTCAAAGCAGTGCCTTTGATAGAGTGATACATTGTCTTATAATTGGGCAATTGCTTTCCTTCCATGATATAATTAGCACACAATTATGGTTATGTGAAAAATTGCTCCATCTCCCTCCCTTCCAATTTGTGCTGCTCAATCTAAGCAGAGAATGACTCTTTTCTGCTGTGTTTCCAGCAGGTCAAGTCCATCCCCAGTGCTCAGCTGCAGTGACAGGGCCTCTTGACTGGCCAAAGGAGTGATCAAATATTCAGGAGAGGAACTGAAATCAAGCTGTTTGTATAAAATATTTGCTCTTTATCTTTCCCCCCCCCCCCATCCTAAAAATATACCTGCAACAAGATGAAGCTCTGTGACTCCCAGCACAAGCCCCAGAAGTGCAGCAGGATTTAGGTGCCCCCAAGGCACTGCCTGTGCTCTCTGTTCAAGGCTGGGCTACAAAGGCCACTTTTGGCTACAAAACCTTGTCTGAGGGCTGGTGTTCTATCATGGAATCACTGAGGCTGGGTAAGACCTCCAAGACCTGAATCTGATGTGTGACCAATCCCCACCTTGTCCCCAGCTCAGAGCCCTGAGTGCCACATCCAGGAATTCCTTGGACACCTCCAGGAATGCGCACTCCAAAATTTCCTGGGCAGCCCCTGCCAAGGCCTGAGCACCCTTTCCATGGGGAAATTCCTGCTGCTGTCCAGCCTGAGCCTCCCCTGGCACAGCCTGAGGCTGTTCCCTCTCCTCCTGTCCCTGTTCCCTGGAGCAGAGCCCAATCCCCCCCTGGCTGTCCCCTCCTGCCAGGGAATTGTGCAGAGCCCCCTGAGCCTCCTTTTCAGCATCGGTGTGATGTGAAGGAATGTGAAAAACTTCGGTGCTCTGAATGGCAGAAATGTCATTAATGGGCTGATTTCACACTGTTTCTACTGTGTCAGTGTGTGGAACACTGTCAAGAGCTGCTCCTCTCTTTCCATCACATCTTCCCTCTCTGGTGAATGAAATACAAGGAGAAGCTGCATTGCTTCCTCAGCCTGATCCAGGACTAGAGCAGCATGTGCCAGAACTGAAGTTGAAATTCAGAGCTCCTGGGTTCCAGGAAAGCACTCCACAAGGTTATCTTTTCCTACAAAATGCGAATGTTTTCATAAACCTTGTGATAATCATGTGTTTTTAAATCAACACCCTATGCCCAAGTTACGACTCAGGTGTTCTACCCTTGCTTGTTCATAGATATATTCTGTTTGTACTCTTGCCATAGTTGTCCCTGCCAACTCTCATTTGTTTCACTCCCTCAGAGCTTGCTCTGCTGTGAGGTTTCTGTGTTCCTGTGCTCAGCACAGGGTCAGGGCTCTCTGGACACCTTGGACAGCACACGGTGCAGAAAACAATCCTGAGCTTTAATGGAATTACTGTCATTTCCTGCTGAGAGTCCTTCACCATGTGGAACTCACCTCTGCAACTCTTCAGGAGTTTTTTATCTTTAGCAGAACTGCCAGGATTACTCTTAATCAAATCTTCAAACCCCAAAATTCCTGGTGTGCCTGTTTATCCTGCAGAAGAGATTAATGCTGCCTTCACATTGCTCATAGACTCTGACAAGCCTTTCTCCACAGATATTCCCAAAACTAATCCTTCTCTCTGCAAACACATATGCACCTATCACCAGATCCTCCTTTTTTTCCTTCCCACATGGATCCATAAAGAGGGGGCAGGCACATACAGAAATTTAAAGGGGGGGAATGCATTGCTGTTGGAAAAGAACAACAACAACAACCTCTCATCCTCTCTACAGTCAATCCTGTGGGAGATATTTATCCATGGGAAAAGCTTTACAAATTCTAAGTAAACGAAAAAAAAAATAAATTATATTTTCATAACATTTGGGAGGAAATGCATCTTAATGGAAAATAGCTAGAGAAAAATAATAGCAGCTAGTGAGCTGAAGGAACTATATTCTCCCTGACATGCAACAACAATAGCAGCTAATGCGAGTCATTTGCAGAAGGAAAAGTGAATAGCTGTGGCATATTTGCAAAGAATATATGGCAGTTTACCAAAGGCAAAGCTCCAAGGAATACCAGCTGGGACATAAGAAGGGAGCTATCAAAGGAGGAGGGAGGTATCACAGCATCATGGGATGGTTGGCAGCAGCTCTTTGGAGCCTTTCATGGAATGAGACAGAGCAGGGCTGGGAAATCAAGGTGGGGGTGTCAGGCATGGGGGCTCGTGGCAGGGGGCCAAGGGGTGCACCATAGCCACGTGGGGCTTCCAGCATGTCTCACATTTACCAGTTATTGGACCAGAGTCGCGAATTAGATTTTATTAATAACGAACCTCCTGTTATAATCAGAAAACATTCACTCCAAATAGTATTGAAAAATCAAATCCTTCTAATTAGAACATGTGTCATTTGTGGCAAATCACATCCTGCTGGCTTTGCACTTTGACCTTGCTATCTGGAGAGCAGGATGGGCCATTGCTTTGTGCATCAGCCTTGCCTCTTAGCAACACAAAGCTTAGTAAATGAGAAGGCGTCCAAAATGCCATAGTAACATACCATTTATCTGGATGCTTCCAAAAAGTTGATTTCCATGTTTGGATATGTCTAACTAAGGAAGCTGCCTCTGCAATAAAAGTGCATCCTAAATTTTGAAAAAAAAAAAAAAAAATAGGATTGATAAATTTATTTCTAACTGAATGCAGACTTTAAGCAGCTCAAAACAAATTGTGCATGATTTCCACATCCCAAATAGCATTAATTTCCAATTCCTCAGTATTTTGTTTTCTCCATGAGATAACTATTGCAGTTATTAATAATTTAGGCTTTGAAAAGGGAACTGTCTGGATTTGCAAGGGAAATTTCTCTATCATTTATGCACAAAGTGAAACTGGGAGAATACACTGGATAAGAGTTCACATCCAGGTGATTTCAAGTTTAGCTTCCCTCTGAAATGAACAGGCTGCCCCATCTATAGAGGAGCTCTTGGACTCCAGCCTCTGTCCTTGGGGGACAATTTGTCCAGATTAAATGCATCACCTGTAAAGAGAGAGGGCACTGGGACAGATCTGAGGGGCTGATGGTGAAGAGCCCCTGAATTAAATTTAGAGGCAGGAATGAGCTGTCTTGCAGTCAATCCACTGCTCTCTGTCCTTCATGGCTGCACCTTCACCACAGAGCAGCAGAACCTGGCCCAGGGACAGCAGCTGCCAAAACTCAAATTATGACACACTCAAATCCCCTCTCAGAAGTTCTGAGGGTCTGGGTTTTATACTCCAGGATATTAGTGACAGTGTATTTTGTCACTTCTTAAAGAACATTTGGCTATAGCTCCAGGATTCCTCTTTTTTAGAATTTCACCAAGGGGCTCAAAAATTGCAACAAATAGCTTTGAAGAGATAAAAAAGAATCCTGTCACTCTGCTGATTGTAGTTTCTGTGCAGTTCAGTGCAATGTGATAATTAGTCTCCTGGAAATCATTCCTCAAGTTCATACTGTGATATAGCATGAAATAAATCTGAGCCAACCATATAGTTGTAATTCTAGTGTGCTGCCATCAACTGGTACGTTAATTCCATTAAAATGAGCTTGTTGGTGAGAACAGAAGTTACACTGGTGGGAGGAAAAAGGAGGGGGTAAATTTCTAAGTATCAGTAGAATCCACTTCACACTCACATCTACAGCTCTCTAAATTACAGAGACAAGATCTTTGTTCAAATTACTGACAAGGTTACCAGCTGGAACTTTATGCTCAATTCAATTATTTTATATTGTACCTTCAGGCTCCATTCCAAAGCGACTCTTAAAGAATAATCAGACTTATTCAATAGGCAATCAAAATGGAATTACTTTATGTAAGTACAACAAGGTTACACACTTGGTGCAGTCTATAAGTTATGTGCTGCTAATTTTCAATGCTCTGAAATTTTGACTCTGATTATCTGTGATGGGCAGGCAGCAGCCAGGACAGAATTTCCTCACAGTTTCAGTGTAATCGCTTTACACTGGAACACCCTGGATAAATAGGTAGAAGCCAACAGTGCAAATAGATTACAAAGCACTTGAAAGTGATGCTTTATCTTGTAGCTACTCATAGAAGCAGCCCTTGATGGACTGGTCTTCTTAAGACAGGCATGACCTAAACCTAACTCATACCTGTCATCCTCAGAAACATCTGAGTTATTATTCTTTGGTTTAAACTTCCAGGTACTGCAAAGATTTGAATAAAAATATAAAATTATATTTATTTTAATACAAAGTTAAGGTTCAAGCCTTTACAGTTTGATTTTGAGCCTTTTCAATGGGTGCCTGTGGTAAAAATCCCAGAGGGACTGCTCAGGGGAATGTCTAGGAACACACAAATTGTTATATCTTGGTTACCAACAAAAAATTCTAACATGATTTTATGCCTCTCATTGAGACAATGGGAAGCCTTCAGATCTACAATGAATTTGTGACACAGAGAGAGAGCAGGGATGTTCAGCCATGCTGAGGATACAGAACTCCCTGAATTTTCCTCTCAGCACATCCAACCATGGCCAGCAGAGCTTCTGAAGGCCCTGAGCTGTGCCAGTACCACACGTGAGGGATGGGAGTGCTTCAAGCTCTCCCTACTGTACTTTGAGCCCAGGAATCTGTCTCTTGGAAACAAAACAATCCCTAACACTGAATTTCATGGGCTGTTCTGAAGCATTCCTGGGCCCTGAAACTGAACACCGAGTTATATTTGGTACGAATGGCAAATACCTCCCAGTTCTCTGCAGTGTGCACTCCTCCCATCTAAAATAGCATCTTTCACATGAAATAACAAACATAAAACCCACACTCCTTCCCCAGCCCCAGCCCCACCAGACTTTTTGGATGCACACAGCTGATGACATAGCTCCTCTCCTCTGTACAAACAGGGCAGCCTGTAAAATCACCTCATGGCAGGCAGACCCTGCCTCCATTAGCTTTTGTCACAGGAATTTTCTTCCTGGCTTGGATGGCTCCACTTCCAGATGACACCAATCTAAACTCCACAGTCTGACTTGAGCCCCATAAAACTCCACAAGTTGGGAAGGAATCCAGGCTTTGCCAGTGGGAAGGGATGCTTGAGCTGAGAGCACCCAAGGAGCACAACAGGCAGGAATGGTTGGGAATTTCATCTTTGTGGATTTTCCTCAGTCAGTGGCCCTGCAGCTTTTCCTTCCAGGAATGTAAACAGCTCTCCTTGCAATGTCTCTGTTATGTCTCTGCTCCATTACAATTTCCTGAGCAGGGCTGCTGCCAAGAGCATGGGAGTGGAGCCACGTGAGGATTTGGGATCCCTGATCCTGCAGGGCTGGAGCCATCACTGGAAATACAATGAGAATTATTTCCACTGCAATTTAGGTAAAAATGGTGAGGTTGGGTTCTTGGGCTGGTGATCCTTAAAGACATTCAGGAATGTGCTCAGATGAGACAGCATCCCTGTGGATGTACCCTGGCATCCCTGTGGATGTGTTGATGCCTTATGATTTTAGATTTTATATTTTTCATATATTTATAAACCTGCAGTTCTTTAGTGTAGAACTCTATGTATATTGTGAACTGCTGCTCTCCCATTTTGGTCAGACACAACTTCAATTGCATGAAAAGGATATAGGAAATTAATAATAAAGATGTGAATGCATATTAGAAGTGGTATTTTGCATTTATTTTGACTAAAAAATGAGACTACACAAGCTATGCTATTAAAAATGTTCTTAATTTTTGGATTAGTGGGATTAGAGGTCTGAATTTTTGAGAAACTTAGTAGTTTAAATGCACTGTAAAATTACAACATAACATTTGATTAAATCCATGAAGCTTTACAAAAGCTCTCAACTATTGCTTTTGAAGGCCACAGGATGTGCAAACCCAGAGCTTAATGTGGTTATTATTTCCAACCAAACTATAAGGATAATGAAAAATTAGCCTTTGAATTATTAATCCTTATCCTTAAAATTACTAATTGTGTATAATTTTGATAAAAATTTATTAATCTGACTTTGACAGTGGCCATAAATAGCCTGAACAGTTTTCAAAGAATTTGCCTGTCCTCCCACACAGTGCTTTCCTTCATGACAGCAGCTGAAAAAACCAAACTCATTTTCTTAATACATTTAGACTTTAGAAATACATTTTCAATTAAGGAACCCATTCTTCCTCTTGGTCCATTGGTAATCAGGTTTGCTGGCAGTGAAGGATCCACTTTTCCATCCAAAGGTTGCCTGCAAAGTGAGGGATGGAGCTGGGCAATCTGATCCCCAGTTTTGGGGGAAAAAAGAACATTTGCACAGGGGCTGATGGTGCAGAGATTTGGTTGAGGTAAGGCTGAGTCTCTCATGGTTTCACTGGTGGAAGGGGAAAGGAAAAATGAAATTATCTGCTCCCTCTGCCATGGTTCCTGAGAAAAGTCAGCACAAGCAGGGGAAAGCCACCTTAAAGCCACTAAAATGAGTGGGAAAGTCATTAATTTTGATGGAAAGAAGAGAGAAAAGTACACAATAATGCACAAAATTGGCTGAGATAAAACATCCCAGGCTCTTAATTCTCACCTCCATTTTGAGGTGCCTTCCTTGCCCTCACAAGTTTTATTCCAGATTTACATCACTTGGGGAAATTGTTCTGGCTCTCCTTTTTTCTCCATTTGATACAAATATGAATAATTTCTGTATCTCTCTTGTACTCAATCACTTGGCTGCTTCTCCTGTTTGTAATTCTAACTAAAGATAGTTGGAATCAAAGACCTACAAGATAAGTTCTCCTTAAGTTCTCACTTCTCTCTTTTAGCAGTTGTCTCAGAATTTAGTCCTTTGCCATTTAGCTACCTCCACAAAACAAGAAGTTAATGGCAACAACTTTTAAATTTGTGGATTTTTTCATTTTATGTATGCAAGCTGATTTAGCAGGAGAATAGCAACAAATGAGAAATGGCAATTAACACTCCCAGAGCAAAGCCTGTTATTTCTCCTGTTCCTCAGCCTTCCCTCACAAAATGCTTTCAGAAAGAAGGCAGCTGATTCTAGCAAGCAAGAATACACATTTCATAATTCCACTCCACTGCTTTTCCAAAAACAAAAATATGTAGGAAGAACATTTCAGTGTAACTAATTAGCAGGCTCTGTGTCCTCATCCTTGTTAATTCAAGGGACATCTTTAAAAGCCTCCTCATCCAAGTCTACTTCAGGTAATAAAATGACAATGTTTAAAAGATTAAATTACAATTTTATTTTTTTTTTTTTACTAAATGAGAACAAAAATGATTTTGGAAAATGTAGGAAACATGATTCTCTGAAACAATTCCCTTCCGTAGAAGTCATAGAGATGATTTCTTTTTCTTTATGTGCTCACTAACTTGTTCCCCTCCTGCCCTGGCAGGGGGTTGAGGGCTCTCTTTGCTGTTTCAGTCATCTTTGGCTGCTGCTACAGATCCCCCATGTACAGAGAGTTTTGATAAGATCCAAAGAAGCTCCAGTGTTGTGGGAGTTGCTCCAAATCAATTATTTGGAAATTTCAAACCTTTTGAAACTGGTCCATCATTAATCTCTGAGATAACATGGCATGGAATAATATCTGCTTCACGTAGATCACACAAACAGGGGAAACATCTGTGGCCCTGTGCCTAAATAGTCTTTGTTCACTGCTACTTTGAACAGAGCCACAGACAATTTGGGTAGGGAAGAAGAGCTTAGCTTAAAAAAAAAGAAAATATTTGGTAATGCAGAAAATTTCTGTAAACTCCAAATCACTGGAGAGTTCTGGGGCCGTTGCTGTTTACTATCAAGCAAGCCAAATCCTCATTTCTGCGTGCAGTTTATCCGTGCTATCACAGGCAGGCCAGCCACCAGATGCTCAGAAATACTCATTCCTCTGAAAATTAGTTCACCTCGTTTTGTGGCCAAATCACTCACTTGTCAATTCCCCCTTTGGCCTTTGCAGTTAATGGGATCTGCTCTCTGTTGGTCTGGGGGGATTTCTTACTCCCATTATGAAAAAAAACCCCAAACCGCTCTGAATTCAAATGGAATTCATCTTCCTAAATATACAACCACAAGTTGCTGCTTCAGACTCACAGAAATGGGAGTGTTTTACATTGATTGCAAATGAAAGATGACTTTAAAACTCAGAATGAAAAATGTGCTGGGTTTCATTCAAGCACAGCCTGAAATGAAATTCTTTCTGCCTTTTTCTCAATATTTTTTGCTTTTACCCCTCCCTTCTCCATCCAGGGTTAAAAAGGTGGGTTTTCCTCTGGATGTTTTACAGCTGGTAAATGCAAATGCAGGTTTGCAGTGTTTGTAGCAGGGCAAAGACAAATCCTAGCACTGGTGCAATGCGTTCAATGTTTTTGATGGTTCTCACCCTCCTGTGTGCTGGGTGCTGTACTGAGCCCCACACTTGGCACCATCAACACAAAGGACCTTGATGGAGCTACTTCAAAGTATTGAAAGAACCCCTGACACAGGTTCTTTCTCCTCCACTCTGCTGAGAAACTCTGCTACAAGCTGTGGCCAAGAGACCCCTCCACTTTACACTGAAATCTGGCTTTAGAGCCCTTCATGAATCAGGCCTAATGTTCCATGCCAGGCATCCTGCCATGTGCCTCATGGAGTTTATAGAAACCTCCAGGGCTGGCTTTAATCTGCTTTTCCAGAGTCCCTGGGTTTGGAAATGTATGTTACCAGGAAGAAAGAGAAGGGAAGGAAGGAGAGACAAGAAATCAAAGCACAAAGTGAGTTCACTTCAAACCTCAGCCAGCCCTGATGTGAGGCTCATTTTGCTTTCAGGCCTCACCCCTTTACCTCAGGTGCTGGGATTAAGGGGGGACTGTTTTCCCCTCTGGACTGCGTAAATGAGGAAGCTGTTGACTGGTTTGGTCCTGGAGAGACAGATGTGCTTCATTAGCTGGATTCCTTGTATTGTTTCAGCTTGTCGTTGCTGGCTGGGAACACGCAGCCTTGAGCTGTTCCCATTTTTAAAATGCGCTTTTTTCTGCTCAGGATTCTTGCCAAGTGGAGATTTAAGTGCACTATTACTTTTATAGAGGACTATTAAGAGTTATTAGATCCCATTAGAGCAGACTATGCTCTTTTAAAAAAAGAATACTTTCCTTTATTTTTGAACAACCATTTATATTCATTTAAATCTGACAGAATGTTTGTATCAATGCAAACGCTGTTAATTATATCTTAGATCTATGAGAACCTTTCTTGTTTATTTTTTTTTTTAAATGTTTTACTAGTCTCCCCTAAAGACTTCTGTATTTTACTTGTGTGGCTTTAAAGCAAGTCTGAACCATCGTGGCTGTGAGGTGCACTGGGTGTTCTGGCAGGGATGGCATGAGAACACTTGGAGAAAAGTGATGGAAGCTGGATCACAGGATGATCTGTGTCCATGTTCTCAACAGTTTTGGATGAAGTCCTCAGGTGAATATTCCTATCAGAAGAAGCAGGATCAGACCCTAGGTCACAGTGGGAATATGACCTGATTTTACTGGTAGAAGTCACAGCCTGTAAGAGCTGCCCATGTCCCCCTTCCTGGTGCTCATGTTGATAAGAGTGGATGAATGCTTGCATTAATTGCTGTCCCTTTCCAAGTTTACTTCATGCCTTCTCCTTTTTTCAGAGTTTACATCCATTTCTCCAGATTTCTCTGCATTATTACTTTGTCTCAAGTCAATTTCAAATAAAATGAGTAAAAATTGTCTCAGAGGAATAAAGAATTAGATGTGCTGACACCGTGTTTTCTGCAGAACGTCTGGGAGAGCAGCTCTGACGTTATCCCTTCCCTTATGGCAGCAGTTGCTGTATGGAACATTCTAAGCAGCCCAGCCCTTTGGGTTTGAGCTTTTTAAACTCTAATTTGTATAACCCACTTTGGGAAGAATGATATGTCTTCCTGGAAAACATTCCATTTCCCTTCCCTTCTCGAAGACACACTGTGAGGAGATGACTAAATGCTGCCACAGGAGGGAGAAAAACAAACAGGAAAGAATTAAAAGGCCCTCGGATAGGGCATAAATTATTCAGCTTTTCCCCTCCCTGAACCCTGCTGCAGCCAGCACATGCACAGCACCTCCCCTCTGGATGAGGCTTTGGCATGAAGAGCAAATCTCAGCTCTGCTCCATCCTTGGCTTGGTGATTATACAGGATCCTCCCTCCAGAAAACTCTGCAGGCAGTGGAGGGCAGGGAGGGGGACAAACCCCCTGGTTCTCTAGGGAATCATCTTTGAAATGGCTTCTTGGAGCTTCAGGAAAGCCCAGCATTAGAAGGAATGGTTTAAAAATCTACCTGCTCCTGGATGATCACCTGTAGGGTTTGTGCAGAATGAATGTGGCCTCTATTTTTATCTCCCTTTTGAAGACTGGCTGAACAAACTAATCAGCCACACAAAATAACAAAGAGAAGAATTCTCACATTTGTTGTTTGACTTTGTTCTTAAGACATGGAAGGCAGTTCAAAGCATAGAAGTTTTGTCTGCCTTAACTTGGTCCTGTTGTGCTTGGGTTTTAAAGCCCCTTAGTTTTGTCTAGACTAGGGAAAGAGTGATTTTTTTCATGACTTATAGCTGAATTGAACTCATTTAACTAAACAAAAGCCAGCACTAGAACAGTGTTAGGATCATGTTTTAGCAGCTTTACCTCAGTTCAGCAGCTGGAATAGAACTACATGAGGCCAATGCAACCCTCAACTTTGTCCTAATTAGACAGTGACAGACTGAACACCTCAGGAAACCTCTGAGCACAGATCAGGCTGAGCTTTACCAGCTTTCTTCCACCTGGAAGAACCAGGAGGAGGGAATCTTGACCTCTCAACCTTAATCTAACCAGCAATTTATCTCGAAATTTGGTTTCTATCTGGCATTTGGGCATTGCCTGGCTGAAAAGCCATGGAGGAAGTGATAATATTTTCTAGATTACAAAATATAATGGTAACAGGGCTGAGACCCATTTGACTTCTGTTCTGCTGGATGAGTGAATCATTCCGTTCTTCCCACAAGCAGGGACAGTGCCATAGGATTAGCCTTTCCTCTGCTGCTCTTTTTTGTTTTGAAATCTTCTCTCAGAAAATGTACAAAGTAGATGATAAATTATTCTTCCTACGCCAGGAATTTTCCATTTTGAGTTTTATCTGTTGCTGGGTTTTGGCACCATTAAACTGTTAAGGGTAAATTTAAAAATAATTGAGAATCTGGCTCCCTGGATTGTAGTTTGGGGCTTTCCTGCAGAACAGGAAAGGTTTGTGATTCAGGAAAGCTCTTTGATTTTTGATGATTCTTTCAAGAATGTGTTGTCCATGCAGATAATTAACTCCACCTGGGTCCTGATTGCCTTCCCTCTGCCTTTCCATCTCTGCATTCTGTGGATTTTCCAGTATGACTGATTAGTTTCAGAAAGGCAGAAAAGAATTAAGACAATATGGAAAACAGTTTGAGGAGAAGGAAACAAGCAAGGAGCCTTCAGCAATGTGCTGCAAATCCTGAAACTTGAGTTAGAGATGCCAGAAGAAGACATGGAACAACCCAGTTGAAAAGTTTTGGAGAAGAAAGAGAACAAGGATTTAACATAGAGGTCAAGAAATAGATTTGGGAGAGTCACAAAACCTGGAAAGAATGTTGAATGAAGTGGAAAGCAATTTAAAAATATTTCTTTTGTATTCTAATGGAGTCTGGAAGGGGTGAATATATCACTGTGAGTGATAATGTGCATATATATGACCAGGAAATTGGTATTGCTTCAAAAAAGATTAAAGAACTATCATCTAATATCAGACCACAGGAAGAACAAAAAATCTAGAGTAGAAATCCAGCAGAAAATGCTATTGCTCTGAGGCAGGCCCCACTGTCTTCCTCTGTCCCTCAAATTCTACAATACAGCTTTTTAAAAGAGTTTAAACTTCATATCTTTTACTTTCCTGACTGCTCTGTGTGAGCTGAAGGGAACACCATCTGGACAGGTCAGTTCAGCAGGAGTTTACAGAAACTGGTACAAATATTGGAATTACAGTTCTCTTTTTTTCCTAAGGGGAGGAATGGAAATGGAAAAAATGTCAGTGAAAAAAAAACCCATGCAGGGCCCAAACTTCAGAGCTGAGGAAGTGTGCAATGGAGAATGTAGTTGAGACAGCTGTGCTGAGGCTTACCTAAGCTCAGGCTGACCCAGGGACTTCCATGATGTCATTAAATGAGCTCGTTGCTCCAGCCCTTGCTCCTGACACCTATTAAATCTACAGTGCTTGAGTTTGGGGTTGTCAAGGTAGCCTTGCATGGGACACCAACAGAATCCATTTGGGGAATGAGACAGGCTCTGCCCAGAGGCTCTTTGCTCTTTTCTTGGCTGCCTCCTCAGGGTATTTCCTTCTACGCACATCCTGGGATTGGTTTGGAAACCAAAGGAACAATTTAGTCTTTGTCCTCTCTATGTGCCAGATGAAACTAGGGCAACTGGTCTTGGGGCTTGGGCCTAAACTTTTTGTCTGTCTTGTAGGAAATATCCCCTTTGATTTGAAAAGAATAGAGAAAAAGCAATTTCATTCCACAGTGTTTATATTATTAAAAGGACTCATAAAGGATTCATCAATAGTCAGAAGACCTTGCAGGTATTTGGTGTCATGTCCCAAAGGAGCCCAAAGTTTCCTGCTCCCCTGTAGATAACAAAGATCTTATACAATATTCCAAATTTCAAGCTACTTGCAAGCCATATCACTTCTTGGATACAGGTCCCACCTCCTTTTCTTGCAGCAGGAGATCTTCTAAAGGATGCCAGAACCTTCCCAGTGACAGGCCCACACTGTCCTGACAACTTCACAGAAACTGTTCCCAGGGAACAGATGAGTCAAGAGAGTCAGTGATGCAACAATCCTTTCAAATGCATCCAAAACGGATGGTCAGATGCAGACATTTGACTTTTACTTTAATTACCCTCAATAAAGTTTTCTTTGGGTTGTCCTCTGAACATCCCTCAATGTCTCTTGTTTCTGTCCTCCAGAGAACAGCTTCCCACTCCCTTCTGTTTATTGCTTCCAACAAACCTGAGCTAAAGGTGGAACTTGTCCCATACCCTCATTCCTCTGCCACCAGTCCTGAGTCTCACCATCTGTTTCCAGTGGCACATCCAGAAAGTGCATCCTGCTCCTCCGTGTGGCTGGAGAGGCAGAGATGCAGCCTTGCAATGATCATTCTTCTTGACAAAGGTCAATTATTTTGAGGAAGCCTTTTAATGGAATAAAAACTGACTAGGAATTAGGAGACTGACTAATAAGTTGCTTCTCACTTCCACCAGGAGCCTTGAAGTGCAGGACAGAATCCAGGAAAGATTTTCTGGAAAACGAAGAGAGGCCCAGTAAAGTCTCTAAGCCTGGGCAAGTCAATAAACTGTCACAGTTGCCCAGAAGGAATTGGCTTGTCTTAGATAAACTTACAAAAGGCCCTGAAAAAACAGAACTTTTTTTTTTAAATGCCAGAGATTAATTTTCTGACTTCAAAGTAGTATTAATGCAGAGTTTGGCTGAGGTTTCCTGTGCAAGCAGTTTCCCCCCAAGCACTGATTTCAGAATCCGCCTTGTTTTAAGGCTGGCATTTGCTGCAGCTGCAGACCTGGAGTATTTTCGATCCCCTCTGAGTGCTGGAACACCATCCAACAATTAAACCACAACCCAAAAACAATCAAACATCTGTTTGGAGGCTGCTCAGTGACTGACGTTCTCCTGCCAGCATAAACACTGGAGCTGCTGAGTGATTCCTGTCTTGTGTGTGTATGTGCTGCTTGAGTGGGTTTTTGTTCTCCCAAGCAGGAAGATTCTGTGTGTGTAAATATGCTGAGGAGCATTTCTATTGCAATCCATGAATGTGCCCAGATAGTTTATTTGGGGAAGTGTTTTTGTTGACATGAGCACACATGTTTGAATATCAGCTTGAGATTGGTGTGCTGGAGGTGGCTTTGGAGGAAGCCCAGGAGGATGTGGATTGTGAGCCTGGGATCAGGTGTGTGGTTATGTAGTGCTGTGGGTGCTGGTGTGTTTATTTATAGGCATGAATTGGTTTTTATTTGGGGGAAAAATTGGCATTGTGATTGCATGTTTTTAGGTAGAGTGTATTTTGAAGTGTGTGGAGTGTACATGTGTGTATGTGTACAACTGTAGCACTGTGTTTGTGCTTTCTGGTGGATTCTCCATTTGATCTTTCAGTTCTGCCATGGAGCTGATGTCCATGGGGAACATCAGGGGCCAGGGGAGCTGATGTCCTTCACTGCAGGCCCAGGAAGGGACATAAAAAACTGTTGGCAGCAGTTCAGATCTGGTTCAGGAGAACAGTGAAGTCTGGCCCTGATGTGATCTCAGACTCCCTAAATTAAAACCCACTGATTTCAAGAACTCCCTTGGTTCTCTTCTCTCAGAGAATTTGAGGATGAATTGACTCCAAGGCTTTGGGAACAGGGATGGAGTGATGAATACTGGTGTTAGGCCTGCCTGCCTAGAGGACAAATTATTCTCCTTCCTGAAAGCACTTACAGACCCATGCAGGTTGCTGCTTTTGTCCTTTTTTATTTATAGCCTTCAAATAATCACGGGCTGCTGATGGCCAGGGGAAAGCACCACGCAAATGGCATTCAATCCCAACAGGAACTCCCTCCCTATAAAACCAAGACCTGCTTTTGGAAAACACAATTGTTCCCACTCTGAGCCAAATGACAGCTTGTGCTACTCCTACCAGCTCTCCCCAAAGCCCCAGGGTCTCCAGGCTGCTCCCTGTCACTTGTGGTGTCCCTCTGTCCCTCACTGAGTCACTGAGAACATCAGCACCACAAGTGACAGACTTTGGGCCACCCACTGCTGTATTCTGGGAGCATTCTGCTGGCCAGGAGAGAGCAGCTGGAGATTTTTGCTTTAGCCCATTTCTCAAATATCCTATTGCTGAAGTATAAGAACAGGCTGTTACAGGAAAGAAGGATTTGATGATCGTCCCACTGTGCGCCCTGCAGCTTAACTTATTGTTCTAATCACTTATTCTTTTGCAGCAGTATTATTTTTGTGTTTGCCAGTTCAACCTGAGAAAGTTCACTAGGAAATAGCTTTGCCTCAGAAAGTTCTATTGCTTGGAGAGGGCAGAGCACAGAGGGCAGCAGCAAAGCACAGGGAATCAGAAGTTTTCTATCACGGCTGCTGCCCAGGTGCTGTAGAACACAAATCCCAATTTATCTCTGGTGAATAAAATTTTTTGCATCTGTCAAACGGGGAAAGGACTTAGTGTGGTGGGAGAGAGTCTTGAGCAACGTTTTCTACTTTGAAAGAGTTGAATTGAAAAAAAAGATACAGAAGAGCACTATGGCTGTTACACACTGTCCTGCCTTCATGCATGGCTGTACCCCTGGATCAGAGAAAGCAAGTGCTGACCACCACAGGACATGGAATCACGAAATGTGATGATGGGAATCTCACTCCTCCTTTTTCCAAGACCCCTCAACAGGGTATAAGATGATGATCATGACAAAAGGCCCCTCATCAACATTAGCAGCTGCTCAATTTCCAGCTCTTGTTTTCCCACAAACTCCAACTCCAGAAAAATATGAAGTGCAACTTAAGGAAGCTCTCAGCTGTCTATCACTATGTTCATTTCCATAACAGATGTGAAATAAATTTTGGTCTCTCTTCTATTCCTATCTAGTCTGTCTCTAAATTTTGAGACCTTGGAACTTTGAACTTTTCCTTTGACATTTATTCATTCCTTGTTGCAAGAGTTTTGAGTGATATTTGAAACTCTTTTACTTTGTGGATTAACATGTTTGTCTTTCCACTAATTAATCCAAACCTCAGAAAGCCTCAGGTTTTGACTTTCAACTCAATATTCAGCCAACCAATAAAGAATGTGAAAATGTAAAAACAAACAGTATGAAAAACTTACTAAGTGTGTGATGTCTTTAAAATAAAGGTGTGGTACAGTTCAATGAAAATATAACAGGATAAATTCAGGAGCAATGAAATGAGACAAATCAATAGGAAATATTAGTGTGGAAATAAAGTGTTTGAAGTTTGTGGAATAGTCCCCTGTTGGAAAGGACACAAAACGTGTCACTTGCACAGCTATGGACAAACTAATAAATGCTAGAAATGACATAGTTATGTTCAGAAATTACTTTCATAAACACAGGCTGGAGCTGCAGCTCCCACAGTCACAAAAATCAAGCAGAAATTCCATGTGCTGCCAGCCCTTTGGTTCTCAACCCCCTGACATGCTCACACATCCTCAGCCACACTGTTTGTACATCCTGACCATGCTATATACAATTTCTCTTGTTAGTCAATAACCTGGATCAAAAAATTTGTATATTTGTGTATTGGTTTTGCAGTTTGCTTGTATTATAGAATACAACATTTTATAAAATCACCCCAAGACATTCTGACATTCCTTTTGGGAATAACTCATGTGAAACAGCACCTGACTGCTGGAGGAGCTCAGGTTATTCAGGTCTGGAAAGGTATTTGCTAAGGCTCATGGAGGCTGAGAAAGCAGCTTCCCCTCCTGAGCCCTGGGGGGAGCAGGGGGTGTCAGATCCTCACATCTGCCACCCTCCTGCACAGCTGTGAGCTGTTCAGGGAGAGCCATCCCTGCTGGCCCAGCTGCCCTCCCATTCACTGTCACTCAACAAGGAACTATTTCACAGCCCTTGCTGGAAACAATAGGACCTTTCAGGAATGAAATCAGATCTTGACTCTGATAGGAAGGCAGCTGGGAGACACATGAAAGCTTCTGCTCAGTGTCTCTTCCCTGTCTCCCAAGGTTTGGATTCAAGGGATCAACCCCAGCCCTGCCAGAGAGGCCAGTGCTGCTGCAAGGAGCCTCTGAGGGCACAGTGCCCTGCAGGAGGATTGGCAGCAGGCTGATAAACACTCACAAGGATAGGGGAGGGGTGAGTGTACATGGAGACAGATCACAGAATAGAAAGGAAAGAAATAGGCTGAGAATGAACAGTGAATTTCGCTGGTTTTGGATCCCTGAAGAAAACCCCCTGTTTAGGCTGTGAGCATCACTGTCCTGTCAGCCCTTTCTGATTCACAGGGACAGGTTTGGGTTCCCAGCTCTGAGCTCAGGAGCTGATTCAGGACCCAAGGGAGGAGCTGCTGGAGCCCACCCCAGACTCCTTGCACTGCCTTCTCACCATCAGCTGCTTGACCTGTTATCCCATAAATCTGATTTGGTCCCACTGGAGAGCTCAGTTCCTCACACCAGGAAAATGAACGTCTCCTGCTCAAACATTTGTTTGAAATGGGTTGGAAAACTGTATTACAGTGAGTGATTTCAATCTTTGTTCTGTCTGCTGAAGGCCCCGTGCTGCCAGAAACACACAAACAAAACATTATTCCTGTTTACAGATGATACCAATCATTTTCTCCCTCAATAAGTATTGTACCTGGCATAATGGAAGAGTGAGAAATGAAAATAAATTTATTTAATAGTAAAAAATGAGTGGTGTTGGAATATTATTTGTTTTGAGAAAATGAAAGGTGGATCAATAATTCACACACTTTCTGCTTTGAATGGATGATTTCACTATGACAAAAGGAATGATAGAGCAAAAAACGCTTAGAGGAAATAAAGTAAAAATGTTAACAATAATTACAAGTTATATAACAGCATTTACTCATTGAGAAAAAAAGGCAATCTCACTAACACAATGTTAAGTTAGTTAAAACAAATAAAACCATTGATAAAACACCAGGGATGCAAAAGCAATCACAGAGCTAATTCTACAAAAACCATGGATGAAATAAGAGAAACTGATAGCAACAACTATAAATTAGAGAGTATTAGAAAGTGTAGGGAATTTGTAAGAAAAACAAAAGGAAACAAGGAAAATAATGAACAGCACTTATTACCTATAACAAGTATTGTTGTTCTGTCAGATTTATACAGAAAAAAAAAATGTGGAACCTTCACTTGTCATGATTTCTCTTCATGACTTGCATAGTGGGATTTGGTCAATGGGATCCTACTGAGAGGTGAAACTGGACAGACCAAAACCTTTTCTTTCCAATGAAAGGGCAGAAATGTGATGTAAAAGTGAAATCCTCTCAATCTCATATAAAAGAAACAAATCTCTTTAATCTGAGAAAACTGTTATAGACCATTTCCTTATAGCAGAGGAAAAAAGTGTTCTCATATCTAAGTTGATTTTTTTTTTTTTTTCAAAACCACAAACTTTCCAAAGTGCAGAGACTCCTGAAGTTTTTAGCTTAACTCAGAGCACAACTGCCTTTCCCAAGAGCACAAACTCGTGCCCTGCTTGCAGTGAGCTCCTCTGGCCCTGCCTGCTGTGCTGAACAAGACATTGGTCAGGTTGTAACACACCATCTCAGACTCTTTTATTGTGCTTTCAGCTTTTTGGGAGCTTTCCAAGAGTACCAGGCAAGGAAATGAAATCTTCATCCCAAGGAAAAGATCCCTTTCCAAAACTGTTAATCTTCCCTTACGACACATTTTGGAATACAAACATATCCAGAGGGGTTCAATGAGCTTGTTCATGTGAGTGATCAAATTGGGGTTGTTACACTGGTACATGTGTTAACAATAATTCAGACTTTTATTCACCCTGTTTCACCAGCACAGCTGCTCTTGGTTTTCCTGATGGCCCCACCCAGGGACACTTGGAACACAAGCAGACACACGTATGTATTACAGGGAGTGATGCTTTACATCGTTATTAAATCTAGGCTTCCCTTGGCATGCAACATTATCATAACAAACTCATGACTACACAGTTTCTGTCACTGTATAAATTCCATTTCTGCTGCCATCAGCAGAATTAGAAAGCAGATTTGGTTTCTACATATCATTTCTGATTAATTTTTCCATTACAAGGAGTGAAGACAATTCCAGAGCCTCTGGGTGATCCAGATTCCAGCCTTTTGCAGGTCTGTCCCACCAGCTCATTAGTGAAGCCATTTCAGGGCTCTAAAGAAATGAATAGAAAAGCAAAGACAACAGAGACTGATTAAGTTTAATATTAAAGTGGCTTTTAAGTGATGAGTATTTCCTGAAAAAAAGAATTGGAAAGATTACATACAGCACAAAGAACTAACACAGGGTGAAATGATTTGAGGTCTGGAGAAAATTACTTTTACTAAGATCGTTATTAGTCCAAGGATGTTATTTAATATCTCAAAAAGATGACTGACAGGTGACTTAAATAGATCATGGAAGATGGGAAGATATCATCTGACTCTTGAGCTTAGGAAGAAGCAATAACTTTAAGATGAATCCAGAAAAATTCCAGATTTGAAACAGAATTTTTGGATTAAGCACCTCTTGCCCACAGAGATAGACATTTCTCCCAAGGTGAGTGTTGAATTCATGGGTTATTTTCTCTAAACTTTAACCTTCTTTTGGATGATTTCCTGCTGGGTGAGACCTTGGTTGTAGTGAATAGTTCAGGATTCAGCACTGGACTTGTGGCTCCTGCTCATTGTCTATCCAGGCTTTCATTCCAGCTTCCTCCCACTTCCATTTCCTCAGCTGAAATCCCTGAAGAAACATCCAAGGAGGGAAGTCTTGTTTTGTGTGTTCAGAAAGAGAAAGCCTCAAATGGCCCTTGTTTTGTGACTGGAAAATCAAAGAACTGAAACTCATCCCATGGCCAAACATCTCCTGAAGTGCTTTCCATGGGCTTGTCACCAAACTTCCTCTCAGTCCCTGCTCCTTCCCATGGCACGTGTCTTCAAACAAGTGAAATGCTCTTGTTTGCACCCAGGTACCACTGCCCCATCCCAAATGTCAGCAGCTCAGAAATGGAGCCCAGGGATGAGCCAAGATTCCATGGCTGAGTCACCTCAGCTGCTCTTCCAGGGATGACTGGGCTGTGCTGGGGTGGTGGGAGTGTTCACAGCGAGTTGGACATGTCAAGGAGGGATTTTTTCACACAAAGCAATTCCACAAATCCTTGGGCAGTGCCCAGAAGGCAGCACAGAGCTGGGGGAAGCTGTGCTAGATGAATCCTGTGTCTCATCTCAGCCCTTCTCCCTGTGCATTAAATAAAAGCACTGATTTAGCCCCAGATTGATTCAGCTTTGAGCAGCTCCTCTTCTTGTCCCTGCCTTGGAGCTCATTAGATGTTGTTTGGCCTCGGTGTAATTGCTGCTGTCTGCTGACAGGGCACTTCTGCCAACCAGATGGTTTTTATTTTGAGGCATGGCTATTTGATAAAACTGTTCTTAACTCATAAATAAAGGAGGAGGCTGTTGCAGAGGTTCCATTCCTCCCATTAGCAATTGAGATTACTGGATATAAAAAAAAAGGTCATGGATTGAATTTGACATTTTATGTGAAAGAACCAACACTTTGTATCACTTAAAACTTTTCAGTACTTTGGTGGGCCTTGCAGACTCCCTTAATAAGTATTAATTTCTTGTTAGATGATAAAATGGAAATATCTCATGGATCTTGGTGAAAAAATATTTGCTGGCAGCAGAAACTATTTTTGTAATATGCAATGCAGATACAGCTACATGAACTTGAAAAGCTTTACAGGTTGAATCAAAGGTGAAAATCCCAAAATCTTGATATTTCTCTCATTTTCCTTAATGCTTGTCTTCTTCACTGTTATTTTCTATATTTCCTGGGTTTGTTCTGTGCTGGACACACTGGATAATGATCTTTAATAGGATATTAATTTTTAGATTCTGGGACCATACAATTTCATATGTGTATACTGTGTGTACTTTATATATTTGACTTCATACAGTCAAACAGAATATAAACTATTTTTTTTCCAAATGGCCAATATTGACTTGACAATTTCTCATTAATTAAATCTGAATGAAACAAATATTCTAATTAGGCACCAGGTGACATAACCAAAGTTCATTATTTTACATTGCATTTGCCCATCAAAAATGTTTTTGTCACCTTGTTACTACATGAAAACTAATCAAAAAATCACTGGGAAATAACACCACAGAAGAAATGTGGAAGAAATGTTGGCTCTTCCTAAAATGTACATCCAGCAGACATTAAGGAAGTGATGCCTTAAATTCTGAAAAAAAAAGCATGAAAAAGCCATCCAGTGTATCCTGAAGGAGTCAGGATACCTACTGAGTGCCCAGAAAGGTTCATTATTCCTGATTTTTCTATAAATATTTACTCATTTTTCCAAGGGAATTTTACCTCACCAAAACCTCATTACACAATGTACAGCAGAGCCTGTGGAGCCACGAATAACACTTAATGTTATTTGGTTTATTCCAACTATGGTCTTCTCCAAATAAAAATGAATTATGCACTTGGCTGGTTGGCTGTGCATTTTCCTGAAGTCATCTTACAGAAAATAATTCCAAGATGAGAGAAAATGAAAACAAATTAGACTTATGAATGATAATTGCTTTGGAAAAGGGAAAAGCATATTGCCAGAGACTGTGAGAAGGCAAAGACCTTGTAGTAGCCAGTAGGGCAGATTTTACAGATTTTACAGATTTTATATTTTTCTTCAGAGGACTTTCCTAGGAAACCACCAGCAGTGGCATCCCAACCAGACATCTTACTGACAGTAATCCCATTATAAATAGATTTGGATTGCTAAAAACTATTCTTTCACAAATTAAATAATTTAACTAAAACCAAAATAAAAAATAGACTAAAAATGGTTTGCAAATGGCTGTCACTTGGGAAAAAAAGTCCCCGTGAGGTTTCACAAAACTCCAAATATTCTCCAAATGATGTAATTATTGCAATGAATTGTCTGAGGAATAAGCAGCTGCTCAGTAGGAATTGGTGAGGACAGAATGTGGAATAGGTGGTTTCAAGTATGACTGTAAGTTCCTGATGCCACCTTGGAGAGGTTTTGCCCAGGAATGTTCCATGGCAGTGCCAAGCTGCTGTCCAGGGAGGTGACAGAATTTCGTTTGCTGCAGGTCCCTGGGGACAGTCACACCATGGGAGGATCCAGGATAACCTGGCAGACACAGGGGCTGACAAATCCCAAGGAAAATTAACCAACAGCCACAGAACCTTTTCCTACCACACACCTGAACATGGAGAGACAGCTTTGCACAGAGAACTACCAAATGACATGGGATGATCATAGGAATATTCAGGTTTAGGGTAAGGATGACCAGTTCCTGGCTTGGTAGTGAAATCTTTTGGTCTCTGTAAGAGCCCTGCAGGCACTGTGATGGGCACAGAACTCTCACAGTGCTCTCCACTCCCCTGTCACACTGATGAATGTGCTTCAGTCCTACCATTCCCAAGGGCCACCCAAAAATCTGCCAGCCCAATATCAGTATTTTCCACCTATAAATCAGAACTGCAGAACGACAAGTGACAAATGACCAGCTCTATAATGAAATCTGATGAAAGGACCTCCCCTCCTCGCCCAGTTTCCTATTCACCAAGTATATTCCTAATTAATTCTGACTTCAGTGTCCCTGCTTTGCAGAAAGTCAGGGCAGATGATGATAAACTAGTCCTGTAGGTACTGGTCTATAAATCTGAGTTTCAGAGCCACATTTGGCAAGGGACTAATTAATGTACAGTGGGTGCCACTTTGCAATGTCTGATTACTGCAGCAGCCCAGGGACAGAGGCAGAGCCACCCCTTCCAGTGAAGAAATCCTGAATATTAGTCTGAAGTCAGGAGCAGAGTTTGCTGAGTGAGATGGAAACAAGTTCATTTTAAGTCCTTCCAGAATGATCTACATAAAGCATGTAGCTTGTCTAACAACATCTGAAGAGCTACAAAAACAGTCAATAGCTGCAACAGCTCTGAGACAGGAGTCCCACTGAGTCTGGACAAAATCATTACAAATGAGGAGAGCCATGTTTGTGGAGAGGAAAGGATGGAATTCATTAGAAGAGCAGTGACAGCTCATATTCCTGACAAGGAGGAACCAGCAGAATGGGGGTTTTGTTTGTTCCTTTGTTTATTAGAAAGAACTTACAGAAAAATAAACACTGAAAATTGAAAAACAGTTTACAGTGATGAACTCTGGTAAATTCAACCTCTTTTACAAGGGAATACCAAAGCAGATTTTAAACATTTGGCAGCTTATCAGGAGCCAGAGGAAGATTAACTATGTGAGTGAAAAATCAGGCTGAGAAACCAAAAACAGCATTTCACAATGAAGGAAAGCCAAGAAGGAACAGAGTCTAAAAAGCATTTGGAAAGATATGGTAAGATCATCACACTCTTAGGAAACAGATCATCAAAGCAAGAAGAATTTGAATTCCTTTTGGAAGTGTACAGGTATTTTTTTAAGACTTAGGCTGTCTAACAGCACAGGGTCACTCAGAAACAATCACAGGTGTAGTGGCCCTGCCAGGGGTGCTGTGGCTGGTGCTATGCACAGACAGCACAGAGAAATGGGGTGGTTTTGATAAAAGTCACCAAAATGGAGTGCCTGGTGCTCCCAGATTCCCTGCTGGATTTGGCAGAGCTCTGGTGAAATGCTCTCCCTAGCTGGGCTGTGTCATGCTCATGGGACCTGGGGGTAGGAAAGGCTTCCTTTGGGTGCAACAAAACACAAAATCCATTGCCACTTGATGTTATTAAAGAACAGCATGAAAAGTTTGGGTCTCCAGCTCAGTATTCAATTCCAAATACAACAAAAATATTCCACTTCCTACATTCCCATGGAAATTCCAAAGCCTACAGACTCTTCACTTGTTTTTAAACATTTGTGTTTGATGTTTGAAAGCTTTGCCTTCCCTTTCAGGGGTGGGTGATCCCTGCATGCCTCTCTCACTCTTTCCTAGAGGAGCTGGATTTGTAGAGTTCACAACACACTTGGTGCTTTTAGATCTGGATGGTTGCAGACACTAAACCACATCACTGTGTCCCTGAGCCCATGTGGTGCAAGAGCTTTGAGAGACCCAAAGATAAACAAAGGTTCCCAGGAAAACCTCCAACTTGTTGTGTTCCTTTTAAGGAATTTTAGATTTTCCAGTGCAGTTAGACGAGGCATTACACACATTTCAAACACACTTCTTCACATGGTAGAAAAAAGAGAGAGAAGGGAAGGGGAGCCAAAACCTCTCTGACTTCTCTCTGGCTGATCTCAACCATAGGAATTCCCCAATCATGAAAATGCAGGGCTCTAGCTAAGGAAATGCTGTTGATTAGGGAAAAACGTTCCAGATGTTAAGCGAAAGCAATTTCAAGAGGAAGGGAAAGTGGAAGAGGGAGGAGGGGTGTGAGGTGACCCCACCCTCGCAGGGAGCACAGCAGGGTCTTGTACCCTCTCAGGGCTGGGGAGCAGCCAAGTGGGAGAAGCTCTCACACTCCCCCCAGACTGTTCTTCCCCCTGCAGGCAGCAATTACAGCTCCACTTTAACCCCATCCATTCTTTGCATCCTTTCTGGTTGGCATTATTAGATAAAAACATAAATAAATCAGAGTTTAAGTTATACAGGAAGAAAGAGAAGGACCAAATTTTCTTCACAGCTCCCACACAATTTCTTCCACGCATCCTTATTAGCACAGTGTCCTCGACAAGGCAGAGGTATCTCCAAAGGTGTGGATAGAGTTAAAACAGCAAGAGAAGATACTGAAGTCAGAGTGAAGAGAAATGTCTTAGCTCTTTGTAAAGTTAGTTAATGTGATTTAACTCTTTGTGTGCTTAGGAAAGCAGCCAAAGCAAAGCAGCTGCTCATTTCTCTGGGCTGAGCTACCAGTGCCCACTGAGACCTCCCTGAGTCCTCACATCTGCACTTTACTGCCTATCAGAATAATGCTGCTCCAATCAGATATTTAGGGAGAAGGAAGAAAGGAGCAAAGAATTAATCCCAAGCACCTTCCTGGGACAGCAGTGGCTGGGACAGGGATAACTGAAGTTCACTGCAGCTCTGTGTGAGCAGAGTCTGTTCCTGTTTTCTAGAAAGTTACAGAAAACTTGAGAAATTGAGCTCAGGAGCAGCAATGACTCGTTCTCATGATGAGACTGAAGAGTAAAAACAATGTACTGAGGGTGTTGTCCTATTGGAACCTCCAAATTTCAATGCAGGACATAGCCACAGTATTTTCCAGAAATCCAATCTGTACCTGTCACATAAAACTAAAACCAGGCCACTGAAAGATGCCCACTGAGAATCCTGGGAAAGGATTTCAGAGGAACTGTCCAGAACTGAGCTCAGCAACTCCCTGGAGAACTTCCTGCAGGGAGGCAGAACAAGCTGGCAGAGGACATGGACAGGATGACCTAATAGGTTTTTTCCATCTCTGATGTCTGTGATTACATAATTCCATCTTGATATGGGACCAGAGGAGTTGACAGTTACGTCTGTAGTTTCTTTTAAAAAGTTATTGACTCTGCCCATGCAACAGATCAAAAATTTAAGAGGAAAACATCACATGAGTATTAGGGATTGAGGGTGTGTATCAAATTTGAGTTAATAATACTTCTTAAAAGCCATAAATGGGAATGAAGATGCAAAGAAAGCAAAGATTGGTCTTGGTTTAAGATATGACCAGATGATATTAAGCAGAAAGATGCTTATTGTGTTCAGTTTAGCACTGCTACAAAGCCATGAATAACAGGTTAGAAATTTTGTGTTTTCTTCAACATATAAAAGAAAATGTCTCTTTCCAAAGCAGAACTCATGTCCAACATTTCAGAACTTTTCTGCTCCTGCAGGTGTCCTTGTGCAACGTATTTTCTAAAGCATTTTTAAAATGAAAAATAATAAAAGCTCTAATGTGCTTTCTTGGCTATGGAAATCAGAGCAGTTATGAAAAGCAATAAAGCAGCCTTTCTCCTTTAGCTGCCAACAACTCCAGAAACATGTTTGCTGGAACTCTGACCCCTTACATAGAAAACATTAAAACAACTGCAACTTGATACAATTAACTGGTATTAGATTCAAAGTTTGTGAGGCCAACTGGCTTTTATGATATATTTCTTGGTACTTACATACTAATGGAAGAACTCCAAACTTTTGAAAAATATATTCCAGATAGGCTGACTGTTAAGTTATTTTTTTAAAAGCAAATGCTTTAGCAACTGCTCATCCTGTCTGCAAAGAAGGAAAAGCAGAGACACAGAATTCCTCCTGCTGTACATCCAAGGAGCTTTTCTGTTTTATTCAACTCCCCTCAGAATCCATTAACAATGGCAATATTTGAGGTGTTATGGATAAAGCTTTCACTGCACTTCTCAGAATATCAGGGTTGTAACATTTCCCAATCCTTCCCTTCATTCTCTGGCTTAATATTAAAGGAGGTAAATAAATCTCATTCTAGATCACAGAATGGTTTGGGTTGGAAGGAGCCTGAAGTGTCATCTCATTCCACCCCTGCCATGGCAGGGACACCTTCCATTATCCCAGGTTGTTCCAAGCCCTGTCCAGCCTGGCCTTGGGCACTGCCAGGGATCCAGGGGCAGCCACAGCTGCTCTGGGCACCCTGTGCCAGGACCTCTCTGCCCTCACAGCCAGGAATTCCTTCCCAAAACTCAATCTAAACCTCCCCTCTGTCAGTGTGAGACCATTCCCCCTCACCCTGTCACCACATGCTCTTGAGGATCAATCAGTCAATCAATCAATCAATCAATCAATCAATCAATCAATCAATCCATCCATCAGAAAGGTTCCAGCTGTGGCCTTTCTCTGTGATCTCTCCTGTGTGACTGGACAAGGGTGACATGGTCAGAGTGGCAACTGTGGCAGGATGAAGTCACAGAAATGGAGACAGTCCCAGAACTGTAACTCCTCTAAATTCCTTCCACCTGTGTGAGGAAACAAGAAATTGTGCAACAGCTCTGAAAGAAATATCTTGAAGATATTGCATAGAAAAAAGAAAATCCTGCAGTACACATCAATCAGTCTGCAACCCTGAAACCTCTTCCAATGCACATCTTTAAGGAGACTTTAAAAGCTGCAGCTTTTGGTGCTGGTTCTGAATTCTGAACAGAAAAGGCATTTCTTATGGACCTGTGAATCTGTGGGATGCCAAATGAAACAATCCAACATCTCCTGAAACTCAGCTTTTCCTGCCTGTGTTACGTGGTTCTTTGCTTCTCTCTAAAAGGAGCAGAACACAGGGGATTTACTGTGCCCCTTATGGAAAATACCTGCCAGCTGCTCTATTTTGGGTGTGATTTATTCAGAGGAAAGTCCTGTTAAATATTTGTACATCATGTACAGGATAGAACTTGACCTACCATATATTCTGTGTATCCTGGAGAGAAAATCATAAGTTCAGATTGTTTGTTCTCTGGTATTTTTGCAGACAACAGTAATTTAACTTTTTTATCTGTTTCTAATTGCAGGGTTGTTGTTTCTTTGCCTGTGTGTTTGCCGATTTATTTGTGGGCTTTTAAAAAGAGTCTTAAAGAAACAGAGAAGAAATGAGGATGCTCATGATCAGATAGAAACATTCCAAACCTTGAGAGAAGTAAAACTGAATGGAATTAATGAACAAATTACTCCAGCTCTTTGAGTAATCAATTCCAATCGCTATTAATAATATAACTTTTCCTTCAAAGAATTACTTTCACCTTATAAAGTTAAAGCTTGAAACCTCCTTAATCTTTAATAGAGCCTGCAACAATTACTACAGGCAGAGAGGACCCACAAATTGGAAGCCCCATGTGATTCTCTCCTTCTCCAACCAACTCTTCTGATGATCATAAATAACAGTAAAATTACCATAAAAATTAATAGTACTACAGTTAAAGAAAATCATTATGTAAAGGTTTATGAATTTTGCAGCCATTAATAGATATAAGTTAATGAGCCATAGGCCTTCCAGAATATGATATCAGATATTTTTCCACCAATGAAACTTTCAGAGTTCCAAATCCTTCAGAGGTCACCAACTTCAAAAATGGAACAGAAAGTTACTGTTTAACACTAATGTGAGTAAAAATGGAACAGAAGTATTAGGGCAAGTATCATCCATGGCAATTTGAAGAGTCTAAAAGAACAAGGTCAGGAAATCTACTGTGTCAACAGCTTGGAATGAAGAAAGACAAAACTAAAATATCCAAGATGAATAAGTTGCATTTTGAACACTCTGTGCATTTTAAATTCACTTGTACACATCATCATTTTATTGTTGAAAAACTCTTGGCCATTAAAAGATCTTGATTGTAGAAGGCAAAGCCTCAAGACTGTTCTATAATGAGTATGAGACTGTATAAGAATAGCATTTAAAAAAATTATAAATCAATTTGAGATTCACCATTAAATGCAAGTGGTAAGAATCATGTACAAGTAAATATAAAATGGTTCATATGTCCTACTTATTACACTTTGTATTACAATTACAAAACAATCAAATACCACATTTTAAACATACTTACACATTCAAATTTTGCATGTGCATTTTTTATGGTAAAACACAAAAGACAAAAGATAAAAATGGCTTCACTTTAAAGTGAGGGAAAAAAATCCTAACCCACCAAAAAACCCACCCCACAGGTCCCAAGAGTCAAGTTAAAGATTCAGAAGTCACAGCTAGGAGGGAAAAGGAAGATAAATAATTTAGCACTAAGCATAACTAAAGCCTGTCAGTCTGCCAGCTTTAAGAGAAATAAAAAGGTTTACAAGGATCCTGAGAGTTTTTACAGAGCCTCTGGGGGTTTGAAAAAATAAATCCAGAACAAGAAAAGAGTTTTGAAGTATTCTGCATAAACAGATTTTAAAGACACTGATTAGACTGTGAGAATAATAGTGGGGAAAGATTCCTTTAGCTGGGAAAAAGGCAGTTCCCTGGGGTTTGCTCTCCTGTGCCATCACCAGCTGCTCCATCCATGGATTCTCCAGGAGCTTCCAGGAGACCAAACACTCCAGCATCACAAACAGCAGGGATGAGCCCAGGTGTGGCAGCAAAGGCCCAGGCACAGCTACTCCTGTGCAGTGAAAGAGCTCAAACTGCAGCTCTGAGTGTCCCTGAGCTGAGCCATTCCTGGCTTTTGGAGTGGCCATGGCACAACCAAGGCAGTGAAGGAAAGAAAAATCTCAGTAAGCTTTAGCCCTGCTCTTTTATAGAGGTGGCAGTGCAGGGGATGAAAGGGGAAATTTCACATCATTCCCTCCTACTTTAATTTTTTCTTCCATTTTTTCCCCCAGGAAGAATCTCTAGCGAGGTCCCTCGAATTGCAGAAACCCAGGAGTTAAACTGCAAAACCTGTATGTAAAAATGTGAATTCCTTACCATGCTCAGTTTTACTCCAAACTGAGATGTAACCTTGTGCTTCACTGCTCAGACAATGTTAGCTGTAGGAGAATCACGGGAAGGAACCAAGTTCATTTAAGACATAAAGCAACTTTGAATTGCATTGATTACAGTGATCAGTCTATCACTTTAATGTCATCTCAGCTGACATTTATTAAAAAGACATACATGTGACAACCCATTGATCCTTAACACTGCAGCTGAGATAAAAAGTCTATTTGCAAAGGAAAATTACTTCTTTAATTAGAAATGGAGTATCATTTTCTCTTTTCTTTGTTAGGACCTCAGCAGCCACGGATCCCATACAGCAGAGGAGTGGCTGCAGAACCTGGAATCTTCTTGGACTTCAGAATCTTCATAGTTAATAATTTAGAATTGTGCAACTGAGCCCTGGAGATGGGAAAGAAAGGAATTTATTCCACCTGTGTGTGGGGACTCCAACTCAGTGTTGCTTGGGAAGGGTCTGAGATGGAGTAAGGCAGCAAACAAAATATTCCAGAGTTCCTTCAAGGTTTCAATGAGTTAACTGTGGTTAGACATTACACCTCTCCTAATGACCATTATTTGATTGAAAACAACCCAGCAAATACTGCCAAGGAATATGCTGCAGAAATGACTGAATACTGCAAGTCATTAATGTATATACAAAAAATTTATCTCAGTCTACCAGATAAAATAATAAAAGTGTCTGATACACTGTGAATGAAATGCTGCTCTAGAAATTCCAGGAGCATTCCTTGTTGGTGAACAGAATCCTGAAGCCAAGTTATTTAGTCTGTGGACCTATAAAATCCTATTTTTAACATTGTTTTCTCTTTGTAGAAATCCAAAATTACATATTTGGAAAATGTTACATTTTATACAGTGTTGGTTGTAGTTCTAGGGTTGATCAGTCTGACTCTCTTTAAAGAATTGTCTTATTTCTATAAATTATATTAATAATTTCCTATCTCTCAGAAATGCAGGGGCACTCCCACATTCTACCAATGTAGGTTCCATTCCTTCCACTCTTCTGCCAGTTGTATTTTATACTCTACTTGAAAAGCCTGTAATTCAACAGATCTGGGTTTAATTTTTGTAAGTTTACAGCATGAAAATCACAAGCTAATATTGAGGTGTACTGGACAAGTAAATCTCCACATTCTTGTGTTTGTAGACTTTTTATATCAAATGACATTAATTCTGGATAAACAACTCATATTGCATTTTCGCCAGTAATTAAAATCAGAAAAAAAATCAATGCTCTGCTTATGTCTTAGCTGAACACAGAGTCTATATGTCTGGCAGAAAATGTCCAGACTGAATGATTATTTACAACAAAAGTCTTCAGATTCTTCAGATTCTTTTGTACAGTATGTAACCTTTCAGATTTACTTAAATTGCTGCCTACAAATAAACTGACAATAACTTCTCATCTACTCATAAAAATAACTTAATTGGATTGCTATTAGATATTTAATTGGCTTCACAATGTTGGTACAGTGTCTGCCTCTAAAACTTCAGATAATATTGCCTTAATTCATCTGAGTAAACTATCAATTCCCTTACAACAATAGACAAAAATCTGCATTCATCTTTTAACTTTCCCCCGGGCGCAGATTAAAACTGTCAGGTGGCAGATCTTTATTTTGCTATAAGCTTTCCAAATAGTTTAGAATTATGGAAAACTATCAGTTCAGGAGAGTGGAATGATTTGAGTCAAACGATTTTTATATCCTTGGTTTACAAAAAATAAATGATTCCTGGAAGCCTAGGACCATACAACAGAACAAGAGGCACCAAGAGCCTCAGTGCTCTAAACACAGGACACAGTTGTGTACAGAAGGAATGTGTAAAGTTGTGTACAGAAAGAATGACTTACATGAAAAAATTAATGGGTGGAATTCATACCTGCTCCAATTCCAGAGCCTTGTGTGGGATGATGCTAATATAATCTAATAATATCAGGATCAAAGATGAGTGGAATAAAATTCCAATTTTAGATGCTCTTTATCTGCAGGTGTGAATGTATAATGAATTCTCACCACTGGCTCCTATTATAAATCCAATGATTTTGTACTCTGTGACAGCAGTTTCTACAATTTTCTTTTGGCACAACCTGCTTGGAAGATACGACAAACCCGCGGGGTGCCAAAACGCTTCTCTAAATGATCTACTTTGCAAGACAGCTTCCAAGTGTGACCCTGATGAATCTTATCAAACTCTTGGAATAGAATAAACATGAAGGAAAGAACCCACGTATCATTTACTTAAGTGGGTATTTCATTGGGTTTTTTTTTTCTTTTTACATCCTACTGCACAGCCATGCCAAAGGATTTATCCCAGCATTTGGAGCATTTTAAACCCAGGTTAAATAGAAAACCATTACTGGGTGGGATAGAATTGCACTGTGGCTATTTTTGAATCTTGCTGCCTCAGACAAGTGCAATGAATCAGTTGATGTCACCTCAATTACCGTGTTAGCTCTAATCAAGGAACTGCTCTTCCCATCCATTCTGTGTAGGGAACTCTCTGAATTAGGTGGCAGATTTTCCAGGGGACAAAGCCACCCTCTGGCAGATTACAAAGGTCAGGATTTGACAAAATAAGGCTGGATGACTCTTTTTTTTTGACTGAATATCAGATAATTTTAGTGCTACAGGAGGTATTTCATTGCCATTCATAGTGACGGTTCAGTGTTTAATTGGGGAGAAGCATTTATGTGCAAAAGCTACACAAACATGGAGAGGGGATCACTGCACATCTGCCAAAATCCTGCTTGGAATTAAGGTAGATTTCAGTTTGAAACACAAATTTCCAAAGGCTTCTCATTTTTTTCACCTTAGCATGTCATGCCTTGCTGCAAACACCAAGAACTGGACAGTGAGGAGCAGCAGAATGCACTGACAGCGTTCCCTGTACACAGGTACAGGGAAAAGTGAGCATGCAGAGAGTGAACTGGGGTTGTTCCCTCCTCCACTATTGGTGTAGGAACCCTTCCATGTGCTGTGTTCTATTTATTATTTCTGCATTGCATCAGGGGGGAAATATTCACACTGAGCCACGGGGATTAAAGACTGAAGCTCTAGAGAAGTCGGATCACATCCGTCATATCCAGCTGTTTTCAATTCCAACACCTCACACCTGCTTTTATTTATTATTCCTGGGCTAGACAAGACAGGGCTCATTTTTCAGTCTTTACAAGCTTTCCTAGAAAAGACACAAATCAATCTATTCCTTCCCCTTTTTGCCTCTGCAAGAGAACATTACAGCAAACTCCTGACACTGTGCAGACCTGACCTACAGGAGCCTCTCACATCCTGAGGCTGGACAGCTCCCTCTCTTCTCCCAGCATGGGGACAGTGGCCCAAAATGGAACAGAAACAGCATCAGCTCCAAAAATCTGTGTCAGCACAGGCTCTTAACCCCACTTACTCCCACAGATTTCAACAGCCTTGTCTTCATCTTGCATTGGAGATGGACTCAAGAGGTTTGGGTGGTGGTGGATGAACAAACTGATTCATGGAATACTTTAAATAATGGGTTCTCCACTTTTACTCATTTTCAGCTTCCATTCCAGGAGCCTGATCTGGATCACTTTCCAGTTCTTTATGTGGAGATCACACTGCCTGAGCATTTGATTGATTGTCCTTTTTATCAAGTACTTTTTCCAGAGGGGGGACTCACAAGTCATTCCTTTTGCAACCCTCTCTCACGTCACAGGTTAGTCTTACATTAGGATCTTTATAATGAACTGTTCAAGAATAATAATCTAGACACATTTAAAATGCAAGCCAAATGTCCCAGGCCTCCTTGTCCTAACTGCACAAACACTTCCACAAGTGCAGTTGTTCCTCTCACACATCTGGCACACCAGGTTATTATTTGATGCAGCAAACTTGTCTTGATTGCCACTCATCCACCTCATTTTTTGAATCAGCCAAATACATAGAAAACCTTCCCACACTATACCCTTAAGTTCTTAAAAAAACTGAAATTCTTGCATGAAACTTAGCACTGAAACACAAAGTATTATCTTCTGTAATGAAATGTGTTAGGAGATGCTGAATACATTTGCTTTAAAAGGCAACTCTGCCATTAAAAAATCAAAGATACTCCATAACAAGAAGAACTGTCAGCCTGAATTGAAAACCAATCTGATTCCCTAACATTTGAAAGCTGTAATAAAACATACCTATAGCTGCCATAACACTGATGTGCTGTAAATCTACCCAGTTTTGGGAAGAGCAAGGCACACTTACCAGACAGACATCAAGGCAATTGCCCATGATACAATGTTAAAAAAAAATAGCTTGTACGTTTTGCAGTAGCATCAAGTCTCTATTCAAGTGTAAAAAAATTAATTGACTCCATCTGTATTGGCCTAATGACTGATTAAATGACTAATCACGGAAGTCTTAATTAAAATCATTTTTCTGTACAGAAGAGGATGGAGGGAGGAAGGCAATCATTAATGTGTTCTAATGTATGTCAGATTCCATTTGTGCCTTTTCCTAACAGCCACCAAATGAGTAATTACACACAAGGTCATTCTGTAAACTTTGTGCTCACAGCACTGATTGGATCTGGGTTCTGCACGGGGCTGCTTCTTCCCCATCACAGAGCAGGTAATTAATAGTGCTCAGCATAAATAATAAAGGAAGCTGACATTTCCTCTTCCATCACCAGCCAGCCCAGGTTCACACCAAACTTCCCTCCACTGCTGGTGAAGTCCCACACCTCACACACTCCATCAGAATTCAATATTCTCCATGCACTGACAGGGATCCCCATCACACAGGCAAATTCCAGGAATTTTTCCTGCATGAATAAAATGACCAGGCAATTAAAAGAATTCTTTTCAAGTAAAGCAGGATGGCAGTAGGGAACTTATTTTAAGTTTTATTTGCCAGCCACCTGACAACCTGATGCATAGTGACCTTTGCTATGGAAAAATAACAAGCTGCTTCCACCTCAACAGCTGAGAAGAATCTATTTAAAACAGCGTATTAAAATGTGTCATGGAATAAAAAAGTGCATCTTGAGACTGGATAAACCAACTTTCCACTGGCATGTAACCCTTACACAGCACCCACACTTTTTCATGAAGCACTGCATATAAAACATTAAAGTCCAAAGTACAAATTGTAACACAAAATATTTTGTCTACTGAATGCTGTCCTGAAATTCTAGAAATTGTTATTTGCAGCCACAGCAAATCTGCACATCATCAGCTGCAACAGTTTTCCATATCCCAGATGACAATACATTATCACGTATAAAATAAAGGGTTTTATAAAATGAAAATCAAATGTTTCAATGGGGAAAAAGAGAAGTTTGTACAGCCCTGTCACTTTTATTAACAAATATCCAATTCTACAACTTTATTTTTCTTCAAAATACTAAATTCAAACGTGCAGCACTGATGTGAGCTGCAGATGCAGAATTAGGGGCCAAGTAAGTTCCAGTTCTAAAATAACTGAACCAGCATTTAGTACTGACTGTTCAATTACTGTTTTTCCTAACCAGAAGGATTCTGACCCACAATCCTGATGAGGAAGATCTCTGCAGAGCCACTGGAAATGAACATCCTCCTGTGAACACACAATGAGCTGCTTTAGAGTGCCCAGCTGACTAAAAATAGGGCTCAGAATATGAAGGGAGAAGCTAAAGGCACAAAAAATATGAAAAGAATCTTAAATCATTACATGACTCCATAATGTCCAATTACACTTCCAGCATGATTAAGCACTACCCTGTCTAAACCATTCAAAATCATTGAAGTCACAGAACAATGTAAGTAAAGCTACATCAAGCAGCTTCATCCAGATTTCAAGAAAATACGATTTTCAACTGCTCTGAATTAATTATAACACAATCTTGACCCTACTTACCACATAACAGAAGAAAACAAAAATATGTGACAACAACTCTCTGCTTGCAATAACTGTCAGTGTCACATATGAAAGAAGTTCATTTTACTAATAAAGGAAATAGAATTGAGTGATAGATTTAAAATTAAATTCAGCTATTCTATAAATGTCAATCAGAGTTTTAAGGTGGCTCTCAAGGCTTAAAATCAGCACTGAGACTCAAACGTGCCACTCTCTGGGCTTCTAGGGAATTAATGAAGCTCAGTTTCATCTTCCTTTGAAGACACATACATTTAAAACAACCACAAAATCCATCAGCAGCACACCAGAACACTCCAAAATAAACAACATACAGATGGCACAGTAAATCTTTCAAAACCTGAAGATATTTTTATGGAATAATTCAACACAATCTGCACTTCTCTGCTAATGCAAATGAAAACTTGCACAACTACCTAAATTACAGGGTGGTGTGCCATTCTTAATCTTCTCAGAAATGTAGGAGTTCCTGTTTCAATCATTTCTATTGTTTGAAATGCACCCAGTGATAATGGAGTGGCTGCCACTGCAGGCAGAGAGCGACTTCTGGGTGAAGCAAATTAAAAGCTCAGCTCTTGCTGCTGGTTGGAAGGGATCAGTAGAGAGGGGGAGGATTGAGGGGAGAGAGAGCTGAGACTGCCCTGTCCAAAATTCAGCACTGTGCTTTTTCTGCATTCATTATTTAGGTTACTCCTGCTCCTTAATGGTGTAAAATATTTAAAAAGTCAAGCATTTCAAGTGTTTCATTTCAGGGAGCTCTCAGGTAGATCCCCTCAGCACACAAGGACAGACCCTTCCCATCACAGTGTGAAAGCTGGATGAACAACACCCTTTGTACTTCTTTTCATTTCTTTAAGAATTAAAAAGTACTAAGAAATCTTATGGCCAAAGACAGACCACAGAGGATGATAGTGTCTTGTGAAGGCACCTCCAGCTATTCTACATCTATAAATCTGGGAATTTGCAACTCTTCAGGCCATGTAATTGGATAAGGCAAATGGGTTCAGACTTAAGGGTGTGAATGCATCCAAGTGATGCCATTTAAGGAAAAAATTCCCAACACTCTACACTCAATTGCCTGGTCAGACTGCAAAAATGAGATATACAATTGCTGCATAATGTAAATGAAGTTTTTTTGAATGTACTTTAGATAGTTAATGGAATCATGGAATCCCAGAAGGATTTGGGTTGGAGGGACCTTAAAGCCCATCCAGTTCCATCCCCTGCCATGGGTAGAGATTCCTTCCACTATTACAGATTCCACACATTGCTTTCCATGATTTGCCAGTGCACATTGTCCCTTCTCTTGTGACCTAAGCATGACTTCTCATACTGGTTGAAGGTGAGAAAACATCTTGTCTGCAACAGAGAAACTACTGCACCTCAGTGACCCAGCCTGACCAGACACTGGGACCACTGCTCCTGGCAGCCAGTCCTGTTATCATTATTTGATGCTTTGCTGTTGGATGAACTAGGGGCAAAGGTGGAGAAAACCATCAGGGCAGACCTGCTCAAGTATTTTGAGAGCTTGTAACCCATTCTACAGCAGAGAAATTAAAGCAAACACTGAAGAAGTTACCTGTAGCAGGCTGGAGTAAAAGTCACTTTCATCACAACCCAAATAATGGGAAAGTTAAACAATACCTTTCTGTGAACTGCTGCAACTTCCATACATGTCAGAGGATTTCTATCTCCCTGCTCATTTTTTCAACTAAGAAATGCAAATGAGCTCTGCCCAATTCTTCTGTTTGTTTTGTACAGTGAGCACAATTTCTGCCTGAACGTCCAACTGTATTTCCATCCTCTTTGTGTCACACAAACCTCATTTACCAGTCATTCTTCTCCACATGAAGAGATCTATAATGAGGAGTCTTTCTGTCATTGCCCTGCTCCTCTGAGTCAGGAATTTTCATTTCCCCCTAATACTTGCTGCTGTAGCTGCAATTTCATTTACTGTCATACCACAGCCTTAATGTGAGCACATCTGTGGCTGGAGCACAGAAAAAATTCAGGATTGCTCTCTGAGCTGCCTATCGATTAAACAGTTACAAGAAACCAGAGGGTTTATTTACCATGGTCTCACATGGTACTTGTAAAAAGGAAGGTTTATTCACTGTACTTGAAACGACAGTTTATTCTTCCAGTTACTTAATTCTCCCCTATCAAGGAGAAAAGTGTAATGCTGATATTGTTTTCAACCAGCAAAATGCACTGAAAATCTGCAGCTCAGCTTAACTTCTGATCTATTAACACCACAAAGGCTCATTATATATTTTCCACACCAAATGACATCCTAAATTTTCAGTAAAGTCAAACTGGTGGTGGTTTGCTTTGCTTTTTTTTACTTGAGAGCACCAATTTTCTGTGATCAAATAAACAATAATTTTAATATTAATCAAATAAATAATGAACATTGCCATAGTTCAAACCACCATTGCAGAACTTCAGCAACCTAATAAGTAGATGAGAAGGTTTTCCTCTCCATGTAATTATTTTCCTTTTAACTATCTATATCCTATGCAATGCAATTTTGGAGGTTTGTTTAAACATGCCAGTTTTCAAGTGGAAAAGTTAGGTATAATGGCAAGGTTAGATGGAATTACTCAAGTGTCATCAGAGCAGATGGTAAAACTTAGCTAAAAAGGTTTTCTCACCTAAAAATCATGTAAAGTAGATTTGATGACAATTTTAAAGGTGTGGTGAAACCCCTTCCCCAACCAACTTCATTTGAGTGAAGAGGAAAAAAACTCTACTAAAACAGGAAAAGCACTCAAAAGCCCCAAACCTCTCTGAAGTGAAGGACTGAAAAATGGAATTGCAAGCACAAGCCCAGGCTATAAGGAATTAAGAGGTGTGGTGGAGTGAATTGTGAAGGGCAGTGTGACCCCAGAGTGCCCAGGTACCCCAAACCCAGGGCCTTGCCCAAGGGACAGCAGCAGGGAGGGGAGGTGCCTTGCAGGGGGATAAATGTGTTTGGGGCAGGCAGCAGCCTCCAGCTGAGCAGCAGCAATCCTGATTCACACATACCTGCTGCCTTCCCTCCTCTCCTGTGAGACTGTCATCTTCTCAGCTTTCTCAGCAGATATCCTGCCACTTGGCTTTTTGCCTCCTTTCTGCAGGAAAAGAAAAAAAAAAAAAAAAGTAATTCTGTAGTGCTTCGGGGAAGTGCCAAAAATGGTGTAATTTATGATGTGCTAGTGTTTTCCTTTGCATTCTTAAGTTAAGAACAAATGCAAAATCATCAGCACTTTACTATGGTGGGTTTTGATTTACATACATTAAGATTCTCTTGTGATTTCCTATTATTTATTTCTGTAAACAAAATTGGATCCTGGTCACTAAACTATCAGCATCCCCTGCAGTGTGAAGACAAAAGCCAGAATGTACAACTCAACAGTCAAAAGAATTTGAAACCAGAAGTGGGAGCACATTATCTGATCTGAGACTCTCATCTGCTTTTCCTTTTTGGAACATTCTTACTAGGAGTGAAGTAAATAGTTCTCTATAAATAGTAAATAGTTCTCTATAAATACTAAATAGTCATCTATACCTGAACTTTGGGAATTGGCACATCTTACTTTCTCAGTTTGAATAATAGGATTTAGGATTTTCTTCTAGAATATTCCCAATACAGCTTCAGTTATTTTCTGAACAAGTTATTTTCTGGACTATTTCCTGGAACTAAATGCATACACCATTGCTTTGCTCATTTTAGTGTATTGTATCCATGCAAACACAGAATTTTGCACTAAGGTTGGCACAGACAACAGTTTAACAGTTTTACTTTTCTTCCTTCCCCGAAATCTCTTCAGGATCTCACTGTAAGAAGTACTGCAAAGCCTGAGGAATTCTGTTGACAAAATTACACAAAATTTGGGGATTTTTCCCCTTTCCACTCAGGTGTAACAGAACTGATTCCACCTTGTGTGGCTTTTGTCACAACCAGCACAGTGAACAAATGTGGAACACTGTGACCCCTCATGATAATTTTATACCAACACACTCTGCAGGGACCAAAATTTCCCTTTTAATTAATTTCTATTCCCTGTGAGACCTGCAGAGAGGCTGCTTTGGTCACGTCCTTAATGGGTGGGAACTTGCAGAAGCATTTCACAACACAAACCAGAAGCCAGGAGAATGTTGGATGGGTCATCCCCCATCCTGGCAGGAATGTCTGGTGTTGGAAAGCTGTTATTTAATATGAATCATTAATAGCACTGCTTGCCTCAAATTTAGTGGGGTAAAGTGGAAAGGAAGATCACGTTCTGCTGCAATGCTTTATCTGAGCTAGAAGACCTTAAATAAGAACTTGCAGTTGGCAGTGCTGCAGTTCCCTCCACAGCACCATAACTTTATCATTATATGGTGTGATAAAAGTTAAGCCTTTGCCTCTGCAAGGACATTAAATAACATCTTTCTCCCCATTAGCTTTTGCTGTAGTAGCAGTATTTATTCTCTGGGCAATGAGTGAGAACCACACTCCTTACAGAGTAACTCCAGGTTCTTAATGCACTAACAGTTTCAGAAAGGTTCCTGTGTCACTAAATTTAATGTGTTTTTAATATTATTATATTATTAATTGATAGCTCTTTTGCCACATGGTTTTTAAAGGAAATGTTTAAGAGCCTCTTAAACATCAGTGAAGTCCTACATGTGGATAATCCATTTATTTAAAAAAATAAATCTTCATGCTGATTTTCAGCTGAAATAATCTCAAAATAAGCAGTTATTCAAAGAAAGGTGTTCAAGATCAATGGTTTTGAGGTCCTGACAGGATTTCACATCAGTCCTCTCAAACTTACACACCTCTAGTGATAGGTCTGTGGTCCCACATTACATAGCACAGGAGTTTCAAACATCAAATGAAAGTGTCTTATGCTGAGCATTAAAATAAATTCCAGTTTCACATGCTTTCAAGTGAGGCTAAAGCATCCAAATCAGAGAATCATTCCTCAAATACCCCCTTCATGTTCATTTTAATTACAACCATTATTACTACCAGC
Organism: Erithacus rubecula; assembly: GCF_903797595.1. Taxonomy (NCBI): domain Eukaryota; kingdom Metazoa; phylum Chordata; class Aves; order Passeriformes; family Muscicapidae; genus Erithacus; species Erithacus rubecula. The sequence goes on along the minus strand of NC_136676.1, from coordinate 5,192,007 downwards.
AAGACAAGGCTCATGTGCCACCTTGGAGGGCTAAGTGCCAGCAGAATGACTCCTTCCATAACAACCCTTCAAGATAGGGCAGCCTGACCTCTCTGGGAGTGAAATATCAATTAATTATCTTTTTACAGCCAATTCAATTACAGCACACTAATCACTTGTGTAGGACATCAAGCCAGAAGCTGAGGGTGGGTGGGTGGTTGGGGAAAAGAAGGAAAAAAAAACATTGGCAGGGAAGGACCCTCAGTGAGGCTGACAGGGCAGTAACCCCACAGATGCAGCTGGCAGGTTTGTTAACATCCCACAAAGAGTTATTATCTGTTTGTAGCAGAATAAATGCTGCAAAATCATCCTCATTAAACTGGAGGTTTTTAAAAAGAAAGAGTTATTGGTCCTATGGGTAATAGACATTTCATTTAAAGGTGACCAGACACACTGCATTAGTCTTTAATGCTGGAGTCAATTCACCAAAGAGCTTTGTTCATTCAGGGGAAAAAGAAAAAGATAAAAGATGATCTATTCAGCAGAAAGCAAAATATATTTAATTTCTGTTAAATGAACTAGTATTGACTCAAGTTACCGAGGACTATTTCACTACTGTACTGTTGCCAAAGAAAATTATCAAGTGTGATGTATCTACAGTAATGCACTCAGCAGAAGAGCAGTATTAGAAGCAAACATGTTTTAGTTTATGACCCCATTAGCATTGCTACAGAGGCCAAACTTCTGAGAGCATGAATAAACACATTAGTATATGCAAACAACCCCCAAAGTTGGCTCTATTTCATTGATGGCTTTGGCAAAATAAAATGGGGAGGTGGGTGTCCATCCCTTCTCCCAGGTAACAAGGGACAGAATGAGAGGAAATGGACTCAATCTGCACCAGGGGAGGTTTAGAAAAAAATTAGGGAAAGTTTCCTGGGGCTGACCAGGCAGCTGGATGGAATTCCCATCCCCCAAAATGGTCAAAAAGCTGTGGCAGGTGAGGCCATGGATTGGTGGTGAACCAGTGGTGGTGTTGGGTTCACAGCTGGTCTTGGTCTTGCCCAACCTCAACAATTCTGTGATTCTGTGACTTCATCATGACTGTTCACTACCTTCACACTTTTTAACACAATCCTTGGGAACTAAATTGAATTCAAGTGGTTTTAATTGAAAAAAAATTATATATTACAGTGAAGAATATGAGAATCTTCTATTTTTGACCTTAATTTTTCTTTTTTTCCTCTGTATAGTAACTTCAGCTCACTAAAGATATTTTTTTGTGAGAATGACTCTCATCAATATTAAAGCATTCTGTGGAAACAAAGACTTCACTCAGGGGGAGGGTTCATCAAACCCACTAAAATTATAATCATTTAATAAAAGTAATGACTAGTCTGTATTTAAAATATTTTCCCAGGCAGCACTTTAGCATATTGTGTATTCCAAACAAAGTGCTGTTGCATAATCATTAACTCTGCACCATGGAGATCTTATGAAGAAAATAATGGAGATTTTAGTAAAGCAAAGTTTTCTTATGGATAGAAAACACACCCAGGTGCCCACAAAGATGATAGGAAAGAACACTGCTGAGTTCAGAGCAGCCACAAGGGTTTGAGATGGTTAAAGGAAAAGCAATGTGTTATTTTATCCTGAGAAAAGCAGGGCTGGAAGGAAGCAATATGTCCAGTATCACTCAGAGGAGCTGGGCTCAGAGCACAAACCCTCTCTTTGCTGCCATTGCCATGTCACATCACTGCATTATGATGTTACAGCAAGCTGCCTTCAGGAACTACCCCAGAAAAATTCCTGCAAACATGCAAGCCCACGGGGAAATGTTAAATATGACACAATGGCTGTTGAACCTGAGAGTCTGCCCTGTGGAGAGTGGTTTCAAACTGCAACTATGGAAAATACCTCAGCAATTAGAGGAAAAATGTCTCCAGCTCCTTTCTTTATGGTCAATATAATGTAAGGCTATCTTCAAATGCCGGATTTATTTTTTTAAAGTGTTCTCAAATCCAATTTGAAAAGAATTGTTTGAGACATCCATGCTGAAGCCAGCAGACAATAACTGTGCTGCAATTACCAGCACCTGCATTCCAATTCAGTGGATTGACATTCCCGAGGGGCCGTGGCAGATTCCCTACTGACAACAATTAGCATCAAAATGTTCCCCAGTGTAAAGCTGTGGGTGGGAATTACAAAAGGTTAACAGACTAAATATAAAAATCTTTTTGAATATAAAATCAATGCTCTTTGTTACCAAAATCTGGGTACTGTAATTTAACCAAAATAGGGATTAGAGTCTCTGGCAATTTTCCATGTGTGTGAGCTTGGCTTTTCTTTAAGCAAAATGCTAAGCAGCCAATCTGAAAGTTTAAAACAAAACAAACCCAAGAGCCAAAGGAAAGCATTCTATAGTTTTTGTTTTTTTCATTTTCCTTAGCACCAAAAGGAACACCACTCCTATCAAGGCTCACAGTGATCCTGTTACATGGTCAGACTCAAAATCTCAAATTATTTTAGTGCATGATTTAGAGAGGGGTATATGTCAAAAGTGATAAAAAAAAAGTGGTCAAAATCAGCCAGAAGTTTATTTACTCAAATGAGTTCTAATAACACACAGTTTTTTCCAAAGGTCATCACTACATCACTATATACATATAGTGGATATCACTATATCCACTATATTCAAAAGTGGCTTCTAATTCTCTGTAGCTACCAGGGGCAATGAAAAAAAAAAAAAAAAAAAGTGTTTCTATAATGCTTGGAACCACAGCTTTGCTTTATTTAGATTGAAGTTACAAGCAGAACAGATGAAAAGAAAAAAAATTGGTCATTAAAAGCACAACATCAAAACATTGAATTTGAGGAGAATATGGAATTGTAACAGACATCAACAAGAAGGATGTTCAGTAAAAATACAGAGTTGATAAGTTTAAATTTATCTAGGTTATCCTTTTTGGTTTTGATTGAGATTATAAGTGGCCATGCAGGAACTTTGGATCTAGATAAATTCAAAGTAAGAGCTTTGACATGAAAGATTAATTCCTGTTACCAAGCAATAAATGATCTTTTTAAAAAAATAGTTAACAAGTCTCAGAATAACAACATGAGAGATTTATGCTGGGCTTGGAGGCTGCAGTAAAGCAGAGCAGGTACAAGATTTGTACAGTGAGAGTCTGACTCCAAATTGATGCCTCATTACACTGAGTTAACCTGGATGTGCTTGGCACATGCTGGGACCCCTCTTATCCCAATCAGTGCAGCAGCTCCTGCTCTCCTCACATCTCTGAGAGAATCAGCATGTTCAGGACCAGCCCAAGGATTCTAATTGCTAAATCAGCAAACATGTTAATCATCACTTTGTTGTGAAATGAGATTACAGATGTGTACGAGAGATTATAGAGGGGAATCTGACAAATTGATTTAGCTGCAATTTCAACACAGGGCTGCAAGGTGCTTTTCATAATTATATCTTTTTAGCTATAGTTCTGTAGTGCTCCCAGTGTGCAAACAGGTGGCTGAATGGTAAAATACCATGTGAGGTAACCCTGATGTTTTATAAGAAACTAAACAAGCACAGCACACACACACACACATTCATACATAAGTGTGATGCATTGACCTGTCATGGCAGGATCATTATTATTACTTATTTCAGAAACTGAGATGAGGGTTACCCAGGGTGTGTGCATTACTCCACACAAGCTTTATTTTTACATTGCCAAAGCCTCAAAGTGCTTGGAATGAAGTAGAGGGAGATGCAAGCTGGGAGGGACTGAAAGGGACATATTTGATTCCAACAGCAGAAAGAAAATAATGGTTTCTGGTTTGGTTTTGCCAAAATGCAATTTCAAAAAGTAGTTACAGATAGAAGTAATTATGCATAGGGGTGGTAGTTTTTTATTTTACACCTACTACAGACATGTCTGAGCTGCTACAGAGAACCAAAGCCATTGTGCCCTGGCCATGTGATTGTATCAGATCTCTGCTCCTGACACGTCTCCAGGGAGGTAAACGTGTACATTTAAATTCACAGAACTTATGTACACTAAGACTAATTTGTTCTTTCAAGCAGCCACCGTGTGGTGCTGAGAAATCCGTGGGAAGCAGTGCCTGGGGGAGGGCTGCATGCACAGCCATGAAATGCCTGACCCTGGGCTCCTACAGGGTCTCATTATACCCAAATAAATGTCTTTCAGGCTCTTAAGAGAACTCAAAGAGAAACTAATAAGAAAGTAAAGTTATTGTAGACACTTTAGATATCAAATTTACATATTGTTGCTAATGAAAAATTACTTCTTCTTAGAGCACATTAATTTACATGAGTCCAACACTTAGTATTTCTTTTTCCATGTCATATGTAGAGAAGTCAGGCTTCTTTAGTTTTGAAATATGGTAATTACTGCAGTGATGGCTTCATGCAAAATTTCAGACAAAATTATCAAAATTACAATAAATATCTATGGGCTAAAAGAAGCAGAATTATTTGCTGAAATGAAGGTCAGATAAGAACAGAGCTGAATAATAAAATAGAGGGGAATAACAACTGCAATTATTATATATATATAATGAATGGACACAGGTCTCAGTGCTCTGGGCTGGGTGACAACGTGGGGACTGGTCACAGGTTGAACTCAATGCTATTGAGTCTTTTCCAACCTAAATGATTCTGTGATTCTGTGATTCTGTGATTCCCTTTGCCCTAAGCCAAGAAAATACATGAAATGTCAGAGCTAAAATAATCTGATTCTGCAGAAATTCTTTATTTATCACTGCCCGCAGGAAAGAGGAGGCAGAGTCAAAACCTTTATTTTTTTATTTTTTTTTTCAGCAGAGTATTTGTCTGTAGTGGAAATTACTACCAAGTATTCAAGGTCTCTGATGATTCTCAGGCTACCTTGAGTCAAGTGCTGGCACTGAGGAAACACATCTGGGGAAGTGGCTGTGAAGGAGGCTCAGAGGGGCTGACACAAAATAGAAAATAAATCATGTCAAGGCTTGATCACGCAAACTCCAACGTCAACAGTAAAATTCCTGTTGACTTCAGACATGAGCAGGATCTGTTCCTCAACAGTGAACCTCCAAAAAGAAAAATAAGCAATTCTAAAAGGATAAAAAGTACTCCCTAATTTGTTTAGAAATCCAGTGATCAGGGTTGGGAGTCTTGGTTTTGTTTTTAAACATAATTTCTTGCATTGTTGTTTCAATGAAAAGGATCCTCTAAGAAGCACAATCTTATTTCTGGGACCAAATCCTTATTTGAATAAGAAAAAGAGAAAAATTATTCTTGCCACCCAGGAAAAGTGTTCCTGCTTCTTCACTGACAGCACCAACACACATGGACTGACCCATCACATTTTCTTTTAAGATATTCTCTCTCTTGGAAATACAAGTGGTGAGTCAGTTGTTATGGTAACTATTTTTCTTTTTATTTTTTTAACTAACATATGACAGCCTGTGTGTCATCTGATGCTGTTCCTGAATTCAGTTACACACTCACTTTTGTCAAATAGTCTAAAAAAGGGCTTCTTGGATGAAGAAATAGTAGGGAGAAAACAGGATATTTTTCCCCATGCACATGGTTTCAATCCATGAAACCACTGATTATGTGATTAAATTTATGCACCCAGTCAACTTTTCCTAGCTCAGAGCTACGACATGATGACGTAAGGAGTAGGTCTCATTTGTCACCTTTTCTGTTAAGCAAGCTGCTGACAATTCTATGAGCTCCACTCCTGGAAATCCAGTTTTGTTTGCTCTGTCTCCTGATTAGCCAGTCATTTGAACGTGGGCCTATCTGAGTTATGATCTGCTTCATTGACCAAATAAAATTATCAGTGATTACATCATTTCAGTGGGTTTGGTTTCCCACTCAAGTCCAGTGTTATCAGTTATATACACTGATATTGCAAAATACTGGAATACTCACAACTTTAAATTGTGAAAGAGGTGATCTGTTCAGTCCTAAAGAACCTTCAGGAAAGGATGTCAATTAGATAAACTTTTAATGGAACTCAGTGGGTGAAGGATGCAAAAACATCCAATGCTGATAAGTTTGAAATAGATGGCAGAATACTTAAGGACAACACTTGGACCTAAAACCAGAAGGAGACAAACCCTGAACTTTTTCCAGCTCCAGCCTCCTGAACAATGACCCAGTGATGTGTTTGAGTTGGCTCCACACCCCAGCTCTGTGCATTCCCAGCCCTGGTTTCAATTGAAAGCTTGTTACTCACTCTTGTAAATTCCCGTAAATTTAAGACACATCGGACCAGAACATTCTTCAATCCAGAAAAATGAAAAATATTTTCGCTGATGCAGCAGAAATGTGATGATATGGAGCAAATGCAAACCAGAGGGATTACAGTGATCTGGACAAGCAACAATATTATGTCACTGCTATCAGTGCCTAGAAATTGTTTTCTTTATTACACTCTGATATCTTGTAATAACATCAAGAATCTGGAGGAGAACATTCCTTACCATGCACGCATTGCTTCCATCAGCGTGGCAAACTGAAATAACCAAGGGAAAATTGCTGCTCCAAGTCCATTTAGCAATGTAGCTCATCCTACTTCAAGAAGCCTTGGAAAATAATCAATACCTTAACGAAAAAAATGCAAAAATATATCACGAGTGGTAAGAGAAAGAGGAAAAAAGAAAAAAAAACCTAAAGAGCTGCAAGTGGAGGTCACTTGTTTGGCCAACACCATGAAACTACCAGAAATTAATTTGTAAGCTTTAAGATGAGTTACTAAGTATTGACAAAAGAGGTTTTCCCTTTCAAATAACATCAAAAACATCTTCCATGGGCTTGGATCTCATTACCTATTTGAAATATGAAAACCATCCATATTTAAACTATAGCTACACAGGTATTATTACTAAACAGCAAAGCCTCTTGGAACTCTTTCACTGACAGTTCATCAATAGTGGATGAAACTGGATGATTCTCCAACACTGAATGATTATATCCATACCACGGGCAGTGGTGTGTGATTGCCTCAAGGATCTCATCATTTACCCATCAGCAGAGGTTTATTCCCAAGGTATTTTGAGAGTTAGCCAACATTTCTCTCCAAAAGCAGAGATGAGAAGAATCAGAAGGGAAATTAGTAAAACAATGCCCAGAGAAAATATCTTTGAATAGATATGAATACAACTTTGTAGTCATTCTTCTTTTTCCTTTTTCCTTCCTTCCTTTTCAAGTCCCCCAGGTGTTCCCCCTCTGCCTCACTTACCTTCCAGTGCCAATTACCCCAATGTCCCTGGCCAAACTGAAATCAATGATTAGTAAGCTCTGAAAAGCCCCAAGCTTGCCTGCCATGAACACTCAGAAAGGACAAAATACAATCACATGCACAGGAACACACCCCCAAGCAGTGACACCAACACCAGAAATAGTTGAGTGCCCGTAACAACAGGATGACTCCAATCCCCAAAACAATCTTTAGCTCAGTGAACTATGCAAAACAATGACTGGGTTTTGTTTTGAAGTCCTAATATTTAAAGCCAAACACATTTTCTACATTTTCTCTCCAATGTCATCTTTCCAAAAACACCAAACTGCCTCCTCCTAAAGTGCTCTTTTTCCGTTGCAACATATGGTGCCCCATCCAGAGAGTCACAAGATATTTTGTTTCTAATTGATTAAATTCATGAGTCACACACTGGATTTGCAAATGAACTGGTTGTTTTTCAGGGCTTCCACACAGTAACACAGGTGGGACAGTCACCTCTGCAGCCACAGCTACAAAAACCTCCTCAGAAGTATCACATTTGAAACTTAAAATCAAAATCATCAAATCTTCTGATTTTCTTCATAGCCAGGAGGATTTTGTGTGGTTAATTTTCTTGTTTGTTTGTTTGTTTTGTGGTTTTTGTATTTTCCCCTTAAACTTTCTGTTGCAATTAGGGCATCAAGAGAAAGTGTAATGTATCCAGTGTTATGGTTTGGGAATTCCAGTGTTGCAAATCTCACAATATAAATAAACAGAACCCAAATCCACCATCTTTAGCATCTTAATAGAATTAGCCAAATCAGGTGTTCCTGAAGGAAAAATGATTTTTTAACACTCAACTTCTCACTGCTTGGAGTGGCAGTCTAGAACTTGCTACTCCAGCATCAAAATAATTCCCAGGTTAAAATGACTGTTCAATCACCACGAACTACAGATCAGACAGAACATTTAATAAGGGGAAAAAAATATCAAACATTTCTGCCTCCACCATCTGCTTGAATACTTTGTAAAATGTGAAAATGGTTTTGCGTGGACATAAAAGCCTACATGCCTGAATATTCCTGATTTTCCCTGAGAGTAGAACTCCCACAGTTTTAGATCCTGTAGCTGCTGTATTTATGGGATCATTTCACAAGCCAAAGCTGTTATTGAAAGTATGTGAAGTACCAGCAGCGTTTCTGAACATCAGTGAAGGGAAAAATTCTGGGGTCCAGATTTACGTATTAGGCTCTATTTCATTTTTGGTAAATGAGTTAAGACTGCAGAAATTATTAACTTGAACACTTTTGATCTTATTGCACACCACTCTGTTTTGCCTGAATAAAATAACTGAGCAGAAACCCCAGGAGGGAAAGATTTCTCTTACAGAATGAAGTCAATGTCAAAAAATTACCATGTTTGTATTTATTATGAGGAATTCAGCACTCTGCTAAAAAAAATCCTGCCTGTTTGTATTACAAAGGTTGTTCCTTATACTCTCAAGTTATTTTACTGCAATGCAAAGATACTTTTTTTATTTTTCAGTTAACTAGAAAGCTGAGCAGACTAATCCATTATCTTTACTCACCATGCTGGCTGCTCGAAGCATCTCCTGCTCTATATTGGGTGCCAGACCCAGATTCTGGCTCCATCTCCCTTAGGGAATGGCAAATCAGCCAGTGCAAATCCAGAATTGCTAATGACAAAACCAGGAGATTTCAGTTCCCAGCTTCCAGATGCAACATATGTCAAAAGATAGCTTATACACTCAGAGCCAGGGAGAGAAAACAGTTTTGACATTTTTGTTTGTTTGTGCTGATGGGTTTTAAATCCTAATTAAGTCCAAATATAAGGGAAAAATTTACCATGACATCCATTAGGTGCTCAGTATGTAAAATTTACAGCTGGGGATCCAGCAGAAAACACACATTAAGCATCTTATTGAGAATCACCTCTCCTACAACTTAAATCTATTAGGTTGTTCAGACTGGAGATAGAGCTGACAAATGGGAATTTAGAATAATTTAGATGACTTCTTGCGTTTTCCAAGTCTTTTGAAATGCTGCACAAACTCATAGTGGTGACTTTCCTAATAAACAAAGAATCAAGTTTCACAGCTTCAAAGAAATATTTCACTGTAGGGTCTATTTAATCAGGTTCTGTACTTCAAATAATTATTGTAGAGTATTTACAATTCTGGCATCAGCTATTATCCTTGACAAGGAAAAAAAAAAGAACAACGTTGCTATAAAATATAGAGAGAAACCTAATGCTGGATGAGATTTTTGAAACAATTTTTGGTGAGGTTTAAAGGCTCCTGGCTTCTTAAATGTACTGATATATCCATCAGTTTCCAGGGACTTAAATACTTCAGAAACCAATGATTAATTTAGGACCAGAAATCAGTGTTTAGAAGAATGATTTTTATGGTCCTAATTATTGGAGACAGAACTTGCTGTAATTCCTTGACTAGAGAATTCTTCCTTGAGCTGGAAACCACCAGCTGGGGCTCGGGAGGGCAGTGAAAAACCTGAACCCTTTAAAGGCTGAAAATATTATGAAAGTACATTTGACAATGATAAAAACATCTCAGCATGTAAAAAAGGTATTTTCTAGCATTTTTGTTGTGTAACACTTATATGGAAGCTGTAATTTATGAAGTTGGCTAATTAACTACCTGGTTTTAGAATTCTGCATTTATAAATTAATGATGGGAAACACATAAAGAAACTGGCTGTTCCCCACACCTTGTACACAGGATTTTACTGCTTTCCTCTGTTTCTTTCAAAAAACTCAAAGCTGGTAGCAGAACTCGATGGAATTTGGTGGTTTTTGATGCAACCCTTGATTTCCAGATCATGACCATTTCTAGCTGATCACCAAAAATCCCAACAAATAAAGAATCAGTTATAAGCTGTAGAGTAACCATCTCTTACTGTTACCATAGCACAATGTCACAAGCTCAGGGAAAGCTTTTAAGTCAGAATATAAAACACTTTTACTGTACTTTTTACTCAAAAAGACAACACAATTCTTTATTTTGGCCAACAGCATTAGATAGAGGAAGGTCAGTGGCTGAAGATGATGGAGGGTAAAATTAAGAGGGTCAAAAATTATGACTCAAGTGAAAGAAAATCTCAACCAAATCTGAATTAATTCAATGGAATGACCCATTGAAGCTTTGTTTGTTATATCCCTCATAGCCATTGTGGTGGGTTGCCCAAGGCTGGCTGTCAGGTGCCCACCCAGCTGTGCTCTCATTCCCTGTCCTCAATAGCAGGCAGAAAAATGAGATGAAAAGCCTCATGGTCAAGATAAAGACATGGAGAATGTTTACTGATTGCCACCATGGGCAAGACAGGCTCAGGGAATCATTTATTACAAATTAAATGATGCTTGGACAGTATTTCTGCCCAACTCAGGCCCTTTTTTCCCAGCCTCAACCTTATTCCTTCATCCCCTCCCCACAGGGGATGAGGAATGGGGGGGTTGTGGCCAGCCCATGACATTCCCTCTCTGGGGCTCCCTCCTCCATTCCCTGCTCCAGCAGAGCTGCTCCACAAGCCACAGTTCCCATCAGGAAGCTGCTCCTGCTTTTCCTGGGCTGCATTTCCCCCAGGACACCCCCCCTGCTCCATGGGGGGAATCTGTCCCTCCTCATGGGCAGCACACAAGCACCTGCTCCACCTCAGCCTCTTCCAGCCCTTCCTTGGGCTGCAGAAGATCTGCTTTGACACCTGGTGAATCTCCTTCCCCTCACCTCAGTCTCCACAGGGCTGTTTCTTGCTCTTTTTTTCCCCCAGATCCTCCCTGTTGTGCAGTGGTAAAGCAAACCTGTCTTCCTAGAGGGATGGAAAGAAGACAACATTCATTCCCTTAAAGGCAGTTTCTTCACAAAAACCAAACTATCTCTTTGCCTGATATAATTATCTGGATGTTTAAACCGAAGTCCTGTGAATAACCTCAACTTCCACAAAAATGCATTTTAAAAAGATTAAGGAAAAAACAATTAAGTTTTTGCAATAAACAGGAATATCATGCTTTCTTAATGCAGAATGTAAATGATTGCACTGCTGAGAAAAGGGAAAATTAAGTCTTCTAAGTACCCAATGAACAGGAGTGGAACAAATTTTCTCTCTTCAAATATATCCTTATAGTAATCTGAAGAGAATACTCCCATGATTGTGTAGCGATTTCTTCAAGACCTATTCAATTCCTTATTGTTCAGCTTACAGTGCCAGAAAAAAGGGCCTGTTAAAGTTAACATCTGCTAACTAATCATGGAACAGACCATCCCAACATTCCACAGGGTATGAACATTGCTATGAATTTTGATTACTATCAACTTTGGCTGTATTAAAGAAGCACTTTACTGTGAGACTTTTGAAACCTGTGAAAACTTATTCCTTTAGAGGAAATGCTTCTAAAAAGAAACATTTTCATTCTGGGTTCAGAACACATAACCTAGCATTGCAAGCATGTCTAGTATCAAAGGTAGAAATAAATCAATCTGGTGAACTATAATCCTCTGATTTTTTTATTAAGTATTTAATTTTGAGAGTCTTAACATCCCACAGTAGATTCTGACATGCAAATATTGTTTGGATAGTTTCTTCTGAGTTCCATTCCATGTGTTTTGCTTGCCTGGCACTGAGAGTACATCCATGGATTCCCAGCTTTGGGGATCATTTTTTTGAGGTGATGCATTTATATCTGAGTGAGGCAATCCAAGATTAGGAGCACCTCTTGCCCAGCTGTGCTCCTGTTGGAGCTGTGTGTGCTGTGCAAACACCACCCCCCCAGAAGTCAATTGGATTAGACAAGCTTCCTATGAAGCCATGGATTCCATATCTCTGCATTAGGATGGGATTCATTTGTACTCTGTGCTTGACAAATTACAACCTGCTGAGCAATTCTTTACTGTTTCCAGTGTATAATGTGTAATTTACACTAAATGGGATTATTCTCTGAGAAACACACAAACCATGCACGCACACTCAGAGCTTGCTTTTTTCCTAATTTTCCAACTTTTTGATTCCAAAGTACTTTCCTTTTAAAATTAAAAATCCACGGTATTAAACACAAAAACCACTCCCTCATTGCAAGAATAAAAATTTATTAGGAGAATACTGGACTTCTTTTAAATGTCTTTGAAGGAATTTAGTGGAATGAAGCTCTCTCCCCTCAGGAAAGGTTTCTGCTGCTCCAGAGAACCTTGTGTTCTGGGAGAGCCGAGCACTCAGGATGCCAAACACTCCAGTCAGATCATATCCATCAAAAGAGGGACAGCCAAAGCATTATGTCAAAGTGCTGCCAGTAACTGGGCAGCACAGTGAGGGGATGTCCCAGGCACTGAGCCTGTCACAGGTGTCACCACCACAATCGACCACAGCACGTCACTTCTCCCCTGGCCCTTGAACAGAAATGCACATGAAACTTAAATTTTGACACCACAGCTAAATTATAAAGAAGGGATTATTTCAGCCAATTTTCAATAGCAAAGTGGGTGGTCCTCAAGACTTTTTATAAATACCCTTCCAACATTTGTGTGAAAAGTTGAATAGGAGACCACACAACAACCAAGGATTATGTGGCACTGCTCTAAAGGGGAAAGGGAGGAGAATCAAACATTTCTTGCCCAAGGTTTGTTACTGTGGGATACTATTATGTGAAGCCCTTCAGTTCATATAGAACATCGCATTAAATTACATGGCAAGAATGAATAACTGCTTTGTCACATACAGAATCACACATTAGTTTGCTTTTTAAAGATTGTGAAAAGTGAAATAGTGTACCAAACTCCATTCCAAAAAGCTTTGGTTATTTAAATCCTGTCTGTATTTCACCCAAGGTATTCCCTTTGCATAAAATTTTAAGGGTTCTTAAGGCTACAAAGCCAAATACCACAGAAGTTTAGGTATGAGCCAATTAAGTTTCCAGAAATGTTAAAACTGGACATGTAAGTGTGCAGCTCAGTCTGATGTCACAATGAACAGTTTACAGTCACCATTTTAATGGCATTAACTGACACCAGAGCCAGCCAGGACAGGAGAGGTCACAGTCAGGAATACTGGTTTCAGTTCCTGCTGGAAGAAGAAAGTATAGGATTGTATATTGTGGGACAGTTCTGTTCCAAGATACATGTAAAAATCATCTTGAAGCCCAGAGCTGGCACTGAAATTTAGTGTGAATTGTTCCATATTATTGGAAGACTTCAGAGTCACAACTGAGATGGAAATAATCAGACAATGGTCAAAGTGCAGTCAAAAGTCCAGGTATGGGAAATAAAAGAGCTCAGTAACAAACCTCACTGGTTTTACATGGTACTACATCCTGTTTAGCCACCAGGCAACATTTCTCCCAATCTCAGTGTGTATAAGGAACTAAAGAATAAGAGCATTTAAAACCTAAAATCATCATTCTCCTATTGAGTTGGATATTTTGCTTTTTATGTGATAACAGCAGAGGTACCAAAAAATGGCTCCTACAATTCTCAAATGTGTGTAAACTCACAGCTGAAGCTCCAGTTGGATTTAGTAGCCAAAGGTGCAGTTTGGTTTACACCTTTAGCAGTTCCAGGTGTGCTGGGGATGACAACAAAGCACAAGGCACTTCTTTAGAAACACTCCTGACACCCAGTACTCTGCTCCCAAAGCACAGGATGTTTTCCTCAGCAGTTATCCCAGAATAGCTACTTGGATGGTAACTCATGAACAAAATCATTGTAACTCATGTGTACAGAATCTCTACAAGCAGCAACTCCAGTTCAGGCTCCTCTGGCAGTTCACAGTCTCCTCTGCTGTAGGGGAAGGACCTCTAGACAGCATCCAGCCACACTCCTGGATGGACACAACAACTGGAAGATCTAGAAAAGACTCATTTTCACTGCAACTGTATCTAATTTATAAACTGAAATCCCAGGGGCCTTCATCTTGCATCATTCAATGGGGTGCAGCCAAATTCTGCTTCCTGCAGGGAGGGAAGAGGCCAGGGGGTATAAAATATGCCACCTTTCCCAGAGCTTCCTTATCACTACCTGTGAAGCATTGTGCCTGCTTTCAATCACTTCTGCTGATTGCCTACTATTAATGTCACTCATTCTCTTCAGCAATTAAGCCACCTCTTTCTTAGATGTGCCTTTGTCTCTCCCTGGCACATTTCCTTGTCTAATCCTCTTTTCCAGATGGCATAAGGACGCGAGATAAGTGTTGCTAAAAGTTGCTTAGCAATGCAACACATGCAAGGTTTGGAAATGCTGACGTCCACATAAGCACTATCTCCACATCACACATCTCTGCAGAGAAACAAAGGCGTGAACACCCGCAGTGCCACCCGGGCCTCCAGAAAAAGAGCCACCGGTGCCCAAAGGGAGCAGGGAGGGGAAAAGGGACAGCTCCAAGCTCCCAGTGATGGCATCAGTTGCACTGCAGAAGGTTTGTTTGGGTTTGGTTTGGGTTTTAAGGCAGAATTGGGTATTGTGCTTTGAACACGTAAAACTCCTTGTGTGTTAGCAAGGCCGTGTGTTTTCTGTGATTTAGAGACAAAGCTGCTGATAGAGACCAAACCAGAAATGGATGCTCCATTCCTGGAAGTGTCCAAGGCCAGGTTGGTCAAGACTTGGAGACAGCCTGAGACAGTGGAAAATGTCCCTGCTCATGGCAGGGATGGAACTGGGTGGGCTTTAAAGCTCCTCCCAACCCAAGCCAGTCTGGGATTCTGTGAAGAGTTCATGACAAACAGGAACTGATAAAGGTAAAGCTGTTTATCATCAGCTTGGTATCAACCCTACAAATCCTCCTCTCCTAAGAATCACTGATAGGGAATTAATTCCTGCAACTGCACCATGTAATTGTGGATTGTTTCTAAACTTTGCAGTAAATGTGTTTATATGGAATTTATTTAAACTACAATTAAATGCTACATGTAATAAATAAGAACATTTAGTACACCAACAGTAGTAATTTCACAGGTCATATTATCATATTAATTCATTTCTGCAGCAGCCTACGAAAACAGGTTGGCATGACTCATTTTGTGTTTGAAAAACCTGAGATGTTACGAATTTATTCATCATGGGGAACAACTTTGAAACAGCTAGTTCTGAGAAAACAACTGAACAGTAGGAAATGAATTACAGAAATTCACAAGTAGCTTTACTCAGGGTAGTCTCCTACTAACCAAAATTTAGTGGTCCCCTCCAAAAGCCATTGAAATAGAGCTCAGCACTTGCTAGTGGGGAGATTCATTCATGGTCTGGAAATCAGAAATAGTTTTATTTATTTTTTTACATCATATATCTTTATGTTGTAATCATAATCACAATCAAGATTTGGGAAGATTTATTGGATCCTCAAATGTCCTACTACCCACTCAACATGCAGCCTCACACTAAATAACCAAAACTGCAGAAATTTAAATAATTTGCACTGGAGTGAAGCCATGAGGAGTGTTGTGAACAGGTACCTGAGATGGATTCCTGCAGGTGAGGAAGCCCAGAAGGCCAGGCACCTGTTTGTGTGGTTAACAGGTGTGTCAGACAGCAGGGCTTCCTCAGGAATGAGGACAAACCACACTCAGCCAAAGCAAACAAGGAAGCAGCCACAGGGACAGAATGGAACGAGGCAGCAGCCAGAGAGGAGGGATCACAGGGAGGAAACATTTTTATGGCAAAAAAAAATGAGTGTTTTCCTTCATTAACCTCTGCAAACTTCATTCATGTGTCATCGTTTCCTTGCATTCTCAAACCTGTGAACATAAAAATGCATGAAAACCAAACAGGTCACTGGGGGCTTTATTTAATTATTTTAAAAACCAGCTTTCAGAGATTCTGTTCATTTGTTCCCTATTACTCAGTTAGAGTTTCTGTCTCGCACCTCTTCACAACATTTTTACCGAATGCAAAACCAGTTTTACTGTTAAAAAGGAGATAAATCAGAGTTGTTTGCTATTATTGGTTTCCTCTGTTGATAATTGTAATTATTGCTTGTTTACTGGACATTTAATCGATCTGAATCTCTGAAGATTCCCAGACTGCAATGTGCTGTTAATTGACAGCATCCACTGACTAAAAAAAAATTATCCCTTGCAATGATTGATCTAAAAACCTGCCCTGACACTGCTGCAGCTGAAACTGAGGACAGATTAAACATTCATAACATGATTTAATCCATTTTATACCCCACACAAGTAATGCTGGGATACCCTAGAGCTTGAAATATTTGCCTACTTTTTCTTGCTCTAGCAGATTACTTCAGGATATCCACTGTATGGTTTCAGAATAGGGAAAAAAACAGATTTTTTGAAAAGCCATAGAGTTTTACACAGCTTCACACAGTTTTCAGGCACAGAACTATGACCCATATCTGGGTATACTGACTGATCAGCAACAACATTTGGTGTTCACTGAGATAACCTGCTTAAAAAAAAACCCAAAACACCTTTAACCTATTATTTTGCTTGAAAAAAAGGGTATTGATGTTCTTATTGTTTCATATTAAGCTATATCATTTGAATGCAGTATGTGCTGAGGGATCACTTGTGTTAACAGGGTGTCTTTAAAATTATATATAATAATATACAAATATATATGTATATTTATGTGTAAATTTATAAAATATTTATGCCTTTATATATTTATAAAAATACATTACACTGTATCGTTTGTATATTAATACATTTAATTTAAACCTATTTATTATATGTATGACTATACTCACATACTTTCAGATTATAAAGACTAAATAAATAGATTTTTCAGAAGTGCCAGGACTAATTTTTTTTGGCATCTTGTCACTTTTGAGTGTAAACTTTAGCACTAAACTTTGCAGCCACGGAGTCTGAAGCATTTATTGAATTCAGCCCCAAAACAGATGCTGGAGAGACGCCCAGCGGTGCCCGAAGGCGCTACAGAACAGCTCGGAACAGCCTCGTGGCAGCGAATCCACGAAAATAAATGATGGACCCTGGGATTCGCTTATCAGTGTTTCCGTTCCACGGGAACAAACGCACCTCAGTGTAGGGATGTTTGTGTCACCTCTTTTACCACGTAACGAGTATTTCTTGTATTCTCCTACTGATTTTGATTCCGTACTCATGGAATAAAATAAAGTGAACTACTTAAAGCTTTAAATCTTTCTACAGTCTCGGCATCATCCTGTGAGGGGGCTCAGCTCGGCACGGTTCGGTTCGACTCGGCGCATTCCGGCTGCGCTCGGCTCGGCTCGGGCTCGACTCGGCCCATTTCGGTAGAGCTCGGTTCGGGTTCGGCTGAGTTCGGCTGGCCTCGGTTCGACCCCGCCCTTTGCTCCGCCTCCCCGCCCGCTGCCGCCCCGCCCTCCCCCAGCAGTCGCTCCCATTGGCTGTGCGAGCGCGGGGGGCGGGGCCTGGCGCCCGTAGCAGGGCGGGGCTGTTCAGCGGCGCGCGCCCCGTGCTGTCCTGCGCCGGTACCGCCCGGTCCCGCCCCGCCTCACAGGCCACACACGCACCTCCCACCTCTCCGCCGGTACCGCCCCGCCCGCTCCCCGTCTCCCCTCACGGACCGCGCACACCTCCCACCGCCCCGCCCGCTCCGCCGGCGGCCAATAGCGGAGCAGCACCGGCGCTGTGCCCCGCCCCTGAACCCCGGAAGCGGAAGTGGATCCCCGTGCTGCCGCCATATTGGCCTGTGGAGGGGCGGGAGCGGAAGGCAGGACGGGCCCGGTGGCCTGTGAGTACCGGGACCGAGCGGGGCCGCAGCGGGGCGGGAGCGGGAGCGAGCTCTGCGCCTCGGGGCCGCCGGGCGCGGCGCTGACACCGCGGGCGGGCGGGGCCTGGAGCGAGCGGCCCCTCCGGGAGCGCGGGGGCTGCTGCGGGCTCGGCTCCGGCCGGGGCCTCCCGGGGCCTCCCGGGGCCTCCCGGGGCTCGTGTCCCCCCTGCGGCCCCGCTCCGTGCCGGGCGCGCGGCTCCTGCCCGCTCACGGTACCGAGCGGTGGCCGGGCAAGGGGAAATCTCACAAGCGAGAAGCGCAGGTGCTGCTCAGCTGCTGTTGCAATGGATAAAATTAAACAGCGCCTTTTTTTAGTGTGAAAAACCAATCGGAGCGGCCAATGGGCTCTTTCCCCGTGGTTGTCCATTCACCCAGTTCTTAATAAATCACCTTAGTGTGTTGCTCTTCAAAGACATTTCTTCTATGAAATAAGGTAACTTGGATAGGCAATGTGGTTTGTTTCGTTTATATTTTAAATCTAAAAAAAAGATCTGTATCATGAATAGAGCTGTGCTCCAATTCTGTACCTCTGTGTGTTGATATGAGGCTTAAACTAAATATTCTTACTGCCGGAGGTTCTGCCTTTCAGAACTCAGCGATCAGTGGTGTTTGTAATGAAATTACCATAACAATTGTGGGGAAAACATAATTGTTCAGCCCTTACCTTCGCTAGCCTGGTGTTTTCAGCAGAGAAAACTGCTGCAATAAGGTTTCATTTCAGCAGCAGCGTCGGTTCTGCTGGTAGCCAACGATTCCCTCGATGTTTGTGTGAATCTCTGTGTGCCTCACAAAGTGGATTTCAACTGCTGAGGGCAGGCTTAGATGGGATTTTGGGTAGAAATTACTCCCTTTTGTGGGGCTCTGGCACAGGGTGCCCAGAGCAGCTGTGGCTGCTCCATCCCTGGAAGTGTCCAAGGCCAGGCTGGACAAGGCTTGGAGCAACCTGGGACATTGAAAAGTGTCCCTGTCCATGGCAGGGGATAGAATGTGATGATTTTTAAGGCTCCTCCCAACCCAAATCATTCCGTGGTTCCATGTTTATGAAAGAGAAATTGTAACTGTCTAGGTTTAATCATTTTTTGAACCAACACAACCCAGTGTTCTTAACTGTAAGCTGCCCTCAGAGCAGTGCTAAGGATTCCCTCTCTTGATAATTGTTTATTCAGGTGTTCTCCAGCAAAGTTTTAATGTGATAAAAAGTATTACCTTAAATTCTAGTCTGTGTCTTGTGATTAAACAAGTCCCAGAGAGGTTTGTCCTCAGTGGAACTGTTGTATTTATTGGAAAAACTGTGTGCATGATAAAAAATGATACAAAATCACAGAAATTGTAATATTTTACACCAAGCAGGATCCCTGCTCCAGCTTAAAGCCTTCAGTACCTTTACACATGTGATTTTCCACTCAGGAAAATATTTACAAGATTGTCTTGTAAGGTCTGTTTGTAGCCCATGTTTGCTCTGAATGTATCTGTAGAAGTAATTTTGAGACTATGAGAGTTTTCATTGGTCTCTAATAAATTATTCTGTGATTCTAATTAGTTGAATAATTTTGTTACAGCTTTATATGTCAGGACATTAAAAAATACCCCAAAATAAAGCACCAAATGATGCTCAGCTGAGAATGCTGAACAATTTCTGCCCTGCAGAGAGTGGAGAGAAGAATAATTACTTCTTTTTGCCTGTAATGGAAAATTGTGTATATTGTATGACTTTCTACTTGATTCTTTTCTTTTAGCTGCAGCTTGAATCAAAGTGGACTCAGCTCTTGAAGCCTCCTAATGAGTCCTCTTTGCTTTTGAAGTGTAAGAGGGATCCTTTTTTTCTACTTTCTAATTATTCCATAGGATATAGTTTTCAGATGTTTGCAGAAAAAAATACACACCTTTAAGGTTTTGTGCCTCCTCAGATTGTCCTTGATCTTAAATTTTCTGCAGCAGTCACAGTACTGCAGCATTTAAGACAATTTACTTTTTCTTTTTTTTTTTTTTTTTGATTTATGAATGTTTCCTACAGATTTGTTATCCTCTGAGGCTCTTGAGTAGGGCTGAATGTACTCCCAGTATCCAGGAGTTCCATAGTCCCACCCACAGATGAGGATTCCAGGAAGTGATGCCAGGGATTGCTCTTGGTGATGTGGCAAAATGTTTCTGCTTGGGATCCACTTTATTTGGCTTCTATCTTGAAGTGAGCTATAAAACTCACTGATAAAGCTGGAAAGCTCTTCAACTGGTAGCGGAGGCATGGATTGAAAAATAATCCCCTTGAGTAACTTTTTTTTTTTGAGTTCAGGCTCTTGGCCTTTTGGTTGTACAGTTTTGCCCTTGTATAAATTTTTTCTGTCACTGCTCAGCTCCTGGTGTTCAAGAGACAGAGAAACTCATTGAATGGTTCCAGTGTGGGCAGCATTTTGGGTTTGGTGCTCTGGCAGAGTCTGAAACCACTGGTGTGCAGAGGCCTGAATTTATTTCTTCACTATGTGGTTGCTCAGTGTTTAAAATTCTAAGTAGCTTTAAAAAAAAAAATAAAATCTCCTTACTGTGCTTTTTGTTCTTTGCCTTTGGAGCCTGAGGTGGCAGGAGGGAGGTGCTGCAGTTCATGTCTCACTGCTTTGGAGTTGTACCTCAGCCTGTCCTTAGCAGGGTGACAATGTCCAACTGGGCTCTTCCTGAATTTCTTTATGGACTTCTTTATTTCCTTCCCCAAAACACACTGGATCCTGTCTTGCCTTTGTAAAATACCCTGTTCTTTGCTTCCTTGGACAAGGAATTTGCATTCATTTTGGTATAAATGTCCTTTTTTTAAGAATACTTCATTCAGAATGATTTGTTTCAAACAGGACAAGCCAGAAAAATATTGTGTGTAAATGCTGGTTCAGAGAATGTGCTTTAAACTTCTCTGAGCTTAGATTTTTGTATTTCAATGTTCCATTGTCCCATGTTTTGTTTCCACAGCCACCATGTCAGAAGGGGAC
This sequence comes from Erithacus rubecula, assembly GCF_903797595.1. Lineage (NCBI taxonomy): Eukaryota > Metazoa > Chordata > Aves > Passeriformes > Muscicapidae > Erithacus > Erithacus rubecula. The sequence goes on along the minus strand of NC_136676.1, from coordinate 5,171,083 downwards.
AGCATTGGGGAGTCTGTGCATGGAAAACCTTCTGTGGTCTATAGATTTTTCTCAAGACTTGGACAGGTTGGTTTTGTGAAGGATTTTTCTGACTCCTTTAGAAGCAGATCTCACTGCAGCTCCTTGAACTCACTGCTTGTTGGCTGGGTTGTTGAAATGCTACAATCTATACAAAAGATTTATTTTGAAGTCTTTTTAAATAGATAAATATCTATAATAAATGGCTTATAGGAATATTTAATATGACATTGCAAAGTGAAAATATGTTGTTACTGTCAGAAATAAGGAGTGAATTCAGATTTCATTTCAAATTCATCTTAAGGGAAGCAACTTGCATAAAATCCAGAAAATGTAAATTGCTTTACAGAGCCCTAAGCATTAAGGATTTTTTTCCTTTGTAAAAATACAGAAACTTGTAAGGATAATTCTATGTAATTTATTTGTAGTAAAACAAGAGTTTCATGTTATTCTCTTTCCCAAAATACTCCTCCCAAATACTTTCTTTTGCCCATACTACCCTCAAATAAACTTTATCCATTGTGCATCAAGTATTTTACAGTATTTATTATTTACTTTGTTTGCTCCAGATCTACCAGTCCTGGTTAGACAAATCCACCCCCTACACCGCAGTGCGATGGATTGTAACGTTGGGGCTGAGCTTTATCTACATGATTAGAGTTTATTTACTGCAGGTAAGAGAACTGGATTTGATGCTGAAGTAGTTCCAGATATTATTGCTGGTCTAATTTTGATGTTAATAGTGTTTCTGAAGTGTGTTGTTGCTTTAGAATTGTGTGTGGTACCATTCAGCACGTGGCAGAAGGTAAACTGTGTAGTCTGAAGGGAGAACACATCCTCTGAGTGTGGAAACTGCTGCTGCAGAAAGAAAAATGTGTGAATACCTGAGGATGGCAATCTTAAATCACAAAATAAATCACTAAAAACTGTTATAATGAAGTTTTTGCTCTTTTATTAAAGCTGTGTAACAGCATGCTGAAAGCCAGGGGTTCCTTTCTGTCATGAAAACCATAAAGAATGGCTTTGTCAGCATTTGTCTCCCTGTAGCCAGGGGCAGACTATTCCCCACTAATCAGATGTTTCTGGTCCATGCCAGTCTGCAGTTCAGTTAAGAACTTGGGAGCTGTTATTCCCAAAAAACTGAAGATTACAGAATGCAAAACCTTTACAGGTGATAGTAGCAGGAACATTTCAGACACTGAAGGCTGCAAAAATGATTTAAAAAGGGATGATTTTATGCTCTTTTCTACTTTTTAAGTCCACATTTTGAACATGGAGAACCTGGATGCCAGATCATGTTCAATCTGTCACTTCATGAGGGATTTGCTCTCCTGTCATGTTCTAAGACTTATTTTGATCACTGAGAATTCTTGATATTTTTACAAGCCCAGAAACCTTTCAGTCAATATGAGGACATAGAAAAGCTTCTCTAGGAAGCAAAAAAACCAGGGTTGTTTAATCTTGTTAAAAAATCAGTATCAGAAAATGATTTTCAGGAGGATTTTACCCTTATGTGTTCGTCCCTTGCAGGGTTGGTACATTGTGACATATGCCTTGGGAATCTACCACCTCAACCTCTTCATAGCTTTCCTGTCACCAAAGGTAGACCCCTCTCTAATGGAAGATTCAGGTATGAGGAAAAGTTCCTTTTTTACCATCATTTGAAACTTGGTTGAACTTCCAGCTCATTTTGGCTGACACAGTAGTGTAAAGATAATGGACTTTGAGCACTACATTGTATTTTTTTAGATCTGAAAAAAAAATCTATACAACTTAACATCAAGAGTTGCTATAAAATTTGCCTTTTTTTATGGGAGTTGAATATATTCCATATTGTACTAGTTTTCTGTGTTTTGAAAAGAGGTTTATGTGTCTTAAATTCTCCCCAAGACTCAAGTGGCCTGGTATTCCTATTCCCTATTTTCTTTAAAGGAATCTATGTTAAATTTATTTTAAGGAATCTGTGTGAACTTAACATTAAACCAGCAACTCCTAACTGGGATCTCCATGCAACAATGAAAATTGGGTGTGGTTTTATTTTGTGTTTATTTTTTTTTTCTTAAGATAGAAAGTAAAAGAAAAACTGGAGTCTGAACAGTGTAACAAACTACTGTGAGGAGATTTGTGGTTTGGTTTCTTTTCTGTCATTTTTAGATGATGGTCCTTCCTTACCTACAAGGCAAAATGAAGAATTTCGACCTTTCATTAGAAGGCTCCCAGAATTCAAATTCTGGTGAGTGGATCCATCTGCCTGTGTTCTGTTTTTGAAAAATACAAATGTCTGCATGACATTAGTGGTGACTGGGCTTGAAGGATTAATTGTTACTCTTATTTTTCAGGCACTCTGCCACTAAAGGAATCCTGGTTGCTATGGCTTGTACATTCTTTGAGGCTTTCAACGTTCCTGTGTTTTGGCCAATCCTTGTGATGTACTTCATTATGCTATTTTGTATCACTATGAAGAGGCAAATCAAGGTAACTTGGCAAGAACTGAGGATTTGTGAGGTCAGGATTTACAGCATTGCTCCAAACTGGACATTCAGGGCAACCCTTCTGGGCTTAAATGTGCTGCACACACTTATTTTACTGCAGGAACTTCAATAACTAACATTAATTAATGAACATTAATTGCTTAGGTGGGGCATGTTTACAGTGTTGAGCAGATTGTCCAAACTTTATTCTTGTTTTCAAAAGGTTTTGACTTTAGAGTGCAGTGTCAGGATTTTATGCAGCTTCTCATCCAATTCCAGTGGCTGTTTTGGATGCAGAGGTGTTGAACCATCTCTGATGGGTGAAAAGGGAAGTTCTCACAAGGTGCTGTGAGGAAGTAGGTGGGGGAAAGTGTTTCAGACACTTTTAATGAATCACTTATGGTTAGCATTTTAAAAAATAATTATTTTTTCTCCCAAACATTTAGAATTTTGGATAGGTACTGTGATTCAAATGGGTAAATTAAAGATGAAAGGGTGGTAAAGAATTAGTACTTCTGTGCTCTCTCCAGTTTCTCATGGTTCCCCAATCAGTAATCTTCACTGTAGTGTACAATTTGCTGGGTAACCCAAAATCTGAGATTTATAAAACTGCTCTCATACTCCTATTTAAATTTAAATTTTTTTAGGATTAGCTATTTCATTACCTTTACTAAGAACTCTCTTTCTGGAAGACTCAGTAATTTACAATGTGCATTATAAACCATTTTTCTAGATATTACATAACTTTCTTGCCTCAACATCTGCTGTTTTCTCTTTGCAGCACATGATAAAGTACAGATATATCCCCTTCACACATGGCAAGAGGAAATACAAAGGGAAAGAGGATGTGGGGAAGACCTTTGCTAGCTAGGAAGAAGCAATCACCTGTTGACCAATTCTACTGCTCACTAAAGGAACGATTTTGAGCCATTGTAACAATGCCTTTTTTCTTCATAAAAGTGATTAACAGAGTGGTGACAAAGCAGTTGAATTTTCATTTTATGAGGATCTTGCTATTTTTATCTGAAATATCAGTTTCTTGAGGAAACTGGCATTCTAACCAAATTGCATTGAGTTTATTCTCTTTTGTAAGAAGTTGGAGAAGCTTTGGATAATCCCATGGATTTGGGATAACTCATTTCTTTCAAGATCCGTTGCACTGGAGAGGTTAATGGGCTAGAGGTGGATATTTTTTCATGGTTCTCCTGCTCAACATCACCCTGAAGTGCTGTGCACATCTGTGGAGAAAAGTGTAAGCTGGCACACGTGATGCTGTTTTCTGCTTCATGGCCGTGTGCTGTTTTCATAGAAAAATTCAGTAGACCTAAATTAGATGCAGAATTTAAGGCAGTTTCCTAAATGCATGGTATTACTGAGTTATAACCAAACAAGCATAGATAGGAATAAGAAATTACTAAATTATGGGGTTTGCAGTAGGGCAAAAATACTCATTTAGCTTCTAAAGCAACTCGTTTGTGTTGGGTTTTAATGCCAGTTTCATTGTTCCATCTCCCAGCAGATGCTAAAATTTGGCTCTTTCATGATGACTCAGAACTTTGTTCAAACTCTATCACAATTTCCTTTGAGGACCTGGAATTATAAAAATATATATTTTAATTGTTATTAGTTGGAGTTTTGTTTCATACTTAATGGTTTCTTGAATAATTGAAGTTGACTTCGTGCAGCCCCACAGGATGTACCCAAACTGGCCAGAACAGACAGTGGTGGGGGTTTTAACACAGATTTTCTTTTTTTATGGGGGAAAAAAAAAAATGAGAGCTAAATGACCTGCATGTAAACTTTTTCATGTGATACAACTGCAGTTTTATTAAGTGACTTTTTAATTCCAAAATTTATTAAAAGACAGTGTTCCCCTTTACTTGTTTTCTATCTTTATATACATCTCTTGATCTAACACTATTCATGACTCCTTTTCAGTAATTGCTGCCCTCAATTTCCCTTCATGCAATGCCTTTTTCAACTCTTCAGGGAACATTCACTTGCAGAAGGTAGGAAGAGATTAGCTCTTGGAAGATTCTGAATGGAATTCAGCAGCTTCAGCAGACAGCTAACTGGAAAATGTATGTAGGTACCTTTCCCTCTCACCTTGTCAAATGAAGGCTTTGTGGAGCTCTGGAATTCAGTAATCCTGGGAAAGTGCCAGGTAGTTTTAGCTCACATTGACCTGTGGCTCTTTGTTGGTTTTTGTTTTATTAGCAATGTGGAAACCAGGAATGGAAGCACTTAAAATTAGTGAGACAGCACCCAGAATGGGCATTATAAAAGTACCAGTGGTGGATGCTCATGGTTTGTTGCCTGAAAATCTGAAAGCCTCGTTGTCTACACTGGTATTTTGAGAATAAGAATTTAAGTTTTCTATTGTCCAAAAGGAAGAAAACTATCAAACTTGTGTTAAGCATGTTTTAGAAACCCATTTTTATTAGAGTCAAGAGACAGCAGAAGAGCCAGAAGGGTAGAAGCAGAAATAGCTTTATTCTGCCACACAGGAATGTAGAGCCACCTTGCACAGGGAGCTTCCAGTTTTAAAACCTTTTTCTCAGACCAACCCAAGCTGTAGGACAAGTATGAGAGGATGAGCTCAGGCCCTTGTCAGGAAACAGAAGATGTTCCCTTTACATTTGGTAGTGCCGTAGGTAGATCAGTTTCTGAGGATGAAACTTCTCTCTGCACAGTGGACATTCTGCCTACAGAAAGAAAAGGGAGTAGATGGACAGACTGAATAGTTCTATTTAAAAATATGAATAGAACTGCTTAGCTACTTTTAGAAAATAATTTTTCAGTCCCAACTGTGGTACAAGCTCCCCTGAGCCAGCCCAGTTTAAAGTGCTCACCTTACTGGCCTCACCTTTGTAACTGTCACTGTATTTCACCAAGTGCAGAGGTGCTGGTCAGCTCTGGGTGCCCTAGGGAGCCCAGGGCACAGTGGCTGTGCAGTGTACTCACCCTGCTGCTGCACCAGGCAGTGATGCACTCCCAGCAGAAGAGGTGCCCGCAGGGGGTGGCCGTGCTGTGCCTCCGCTCCTCCAGGCACAGCGTGCAGCGCGACGGGCGCCCCGCAGCCGCCTCCTTGCCCGTGCTCCTAATTAACACAGGCACAGTGGCCTTCATTGCACTTAGCTGCTCGTCAGAAACGCTGGCAACACCATCCTGAGTAAACCCTGTGCTCAAGTACCAACCCTTTTCACAAAGGTCTTAGAAACAGCCAAGAATGAAGTCCAAGGCATGCGCAAAACCATGAGGAATAGTTTTGCTAATTAATTCAATGTTACATCAGATTGTAACCTAAATTGGGGTGTCACTCCTGTGCTGTCCCTGTTCTTGAGAGCTGTGACATTCCCACCTCTTTCCTAGGAAGTAAGAACCACCTCTTACTTCTGGTGAGCGAGGTTGCGGTGCAGCCTCCACTCCTGCCTCGCTCTCTGCTTCTGTTTGAAGCTGTACACCTGGACTCCAATGGTCAGCAGAAGGTGGAAGAGGGAAATTATTCCAAGAAACTTGTAACTGGATCGGATACTCTGATCTTCTCCTTGCAGTCCTCCAAAATGCAGCTACAGAATTCACAGGAAGAGAGATGTTTTGTTACTGTGGTTTTTAGGAAACTTCCTCCTCTCCCCATCTGCAATAAATGTGATTTGGGATTCTCATTATGTCCAAAAAATTGACATTTTTGGACTTCTCAACCAGCTGTCTCTGAGGACAGGCTGGAGTTAGCTGCTGTCTGCCCATAAAAATTGCAGCTTCTGTATCACTGAGCAAACAGACCTCTTTTCCACTCTGATGCTGGGAATTGAAAACTTTTTTTCTATACACATTTCTGGGCCAGTATGGCTGATGTTTTTTTTGAAAGATACAAAATTATCTTTATATAGAAAAGTGCTACCTAAATTGGGTGTTGTTCAAAACAGTATTTCCCATGGATTTGTCAAGTCACCTCTCACTTCCAGTGTATGTGTGGTAGACAAGTTACACAGGTGTTAACTTGTGACATTTGGCATTCATGTTTATTACCTGTAACCTCTTGGTTGCAGGGACTCATCACCCCTCTCATAAAGCAAAACCTTCTCTCTCATCCCTCTGCTCTGCCTGTGTAATCAACCACAGCCAAATTCCTTATCCCTTTTACACATATGGCACCTCAGAAAAGACCAAAATTCTGCAGTGGACCAAAACCACTTACATATGAAATCCCTGTGATCCTTTTGGAGAGGTGGTAGAAGGTGCCCTGGATGTAGAACACTGCCAGGTGGAGGCGGTGCAGCAGAGGGATGGATTGTTTCAGGACACACACAGCTTGGGAGGCTGTTTTCTTCTGCTGCTCCGTGAGCTCCCCAACCTGCTTCCGAATCCAGCTGCGAATTCGGGTCCTGCTGGGGAAGCCAAGTGCTGGGGGGTTCTCTGGGCTCCTGGATTCCTCAGCCTGCATCTGCAGCTCGTGTTCCAGGTGCAGCAGTGCCTTTTCCAGGCAGTAGGGTAGCACGGTGTGCAGGGAAATGAAGAGGGCACGACGAAGGAAAGAAGGCACCTTCTTCTTGCTTGGCTCAACCTGAATGATGTTCACATACTCTTCTCCCAGAGTCTGATAACCTGAATGATGCAACAGAAAACAGGGTGAGAGGGCAACTGCAGGATTACTGTGCTGTTCAGGCCACAACTGAGGCTTTGGAGTTTGGGAATAGTTCATTTTTTTCTGTTGAATTAAGATAAGCATCATGGTGACATCCAATATTGGCAATTTTAGGTTTAAAGCAGGGATACTTTTTATGGTGTCATCTCTTCCTGCTTTTTTTTTTAAAAAATGCTTTTAGAAGAATATCTATCTGTGTTGATACAGTGTGTTTGAACCCAACCCCGACAATTTCATGGTTTCATATTTACCAGAAGGCATTTATCCAAACCTAACCAACTCCCACTGCTGCTGGGCAGTCTCAGGTGATGATCACCAGCGCAGCAGCCGCAGCCCCTCAGCTTTCAGATGTTGGGAGAAATAATAAATTATAAATCACAGAGAAGGGTACCTGACAGCGTGGTCAGCACGAAATAGGCCACATCGGAGAGCAGCTCCACCTCCCTCCTCCACTGCAGCCACGGCCGGGCACCTGCGGGACGGGGTCACTTTGCACCGGCTCCGCGCTGATCCCAGCCCTGCCCGGCCCCCTCTCCCCTCAGAGCCCCATCCAGAGCCGAGCGCAGATCCCGGAACACCCGGGACGGCTCGGGGCGGATCCAACCTCCCGCAGGCATTACCCGCCAGCCCCCGCAGCGCCGTGCCCGCCCCGCTGCGCAGCCCGGCCCGGTACAGCTCGTCCTTCTGCCCGCACCGCACCAGCCGCGCCGGGCCCGCCGCCGCCGCCATGGCGGGCGGAGGGACACGGGGCCTGAGGCGGCACCGCGGCCCCGGCAGCGGCGGAGCACCCGCTGCCCGCGCAGGGATATCCCGTCAGTGCGCGGCGGGGAAAGGGGCGGGGCCGCGCCCTGAGGGGGCGAAAAGGGCGGGAAAAGGGGCGGGACGACGGAGAAAAGGGGGAGAGAGAATGAGAAAAGAGCGGAAAAAGGGGCGGGAATGTCGGGCAGGGAGTGTAAGGGGAGGGAAAAGGGGCGGGAAGGGCCTGTGAGGGGCAGGAAAAGGGGCGGGAAGGGCCTGTGAGGGGCAGGAAAAGGGGCGGGAAGAGCCTGTGAGGGGCAGGAAAAGGGGCGGGAAGGGCGCGAGGGGAGGGAAGGAGGTGTGAGGGGTGGGAAAAGGGGCGTGAAAAGGGGAGGAAGAGCTGTGAGGGGAAGGAAAAAGGGAGGGAAAAGCAGGGGAAAGGAGCGGGGAGGAGCACCGCGGTCACAGCTGAGGTGGTGAGAACAGTAGAAGTGAGATCTTGGATCCGATTCAGAACAGTTCACAAATCACCGCTCCCAGGCAGGTGCGGCACTTCACGATCTTGTACAAATCCTCCTTTCCTTCCGCGGCCCGGGATAATTCGGAGGGAACGTGTATCCAGTGTCCTGCCCTTGCTGTTTTAACAGCTGCGAAAACCTCCCTGCATCCCTCCAAAGACGAGCTGTTTATACGGGGAAACTGAACAAACTGTCCTTTGTTTTCTGTCGAACTCTAAATGAGACAAACAACAAACACCAACTCCACACGGCAAAGCTACAAACACATCAACATATCAATGCATCCATCTCTAAACTCCTGGTACCAGGGGCTGCCAGGGTGTGTAGCAGAACTGGTGAATTCTTCAGTAAAAAACAACAACACAAACACTCCATTTCTTAAAAAAAAAATAAACAAAAAACCCAAAACCCAACATATTTTGATAAAGGTAGAGGCATCCTGTAAATGTTTACAACCTATACATGTGTGTGTGTATATATGTTTACACTCTGAGGTCTGGTACATCCATTTTTGTCAGAACACTTTTTGTTTTTCCCCCCAGCATTGTTATAAATTCAGTTTTGCAGCACGCTAAGGTGAAACATTTCCACATTTAATTAATTTATTTTTTCACTGGAATTAAAGTAGGTGTTTTCATGAAGAATTTATATTATGATATGGCAGGAACTCACTGGAAAATTCTGGGAGAACAGGAGCTCGGTGGGTTTTTTCCTTTCTTTTAACTGAGAAGCAAAGAAATGCTCCTTGTGGCCAAACATAACCACAAATAAACTGGATATTTGTAATCCTTTCAGTAGCCTAATAGCGCACAGATCATGACATCAAAGTTCTAATTAAACTGCACCAGAAGTTGTGCGTGATAAGTAAAGCTGATGAATCTCACAGATAATCAGAACATTTTAAATCCTTCCCTCCCTGCTCCAGGCGCTGCTCAGTTTTTATTTTTTTAGGGTGTATCGCATCAATGGAATCGCGGATTTTTCCCTCTGTAGCTGTGAAATTAATGGAATTAAAGAAAATAAATTACATTTTCCGTCACATAACATTAGGGGGCGCACCTGCATTAGGAAATGTCCCACGGGAAAGGGGGTCTGGAATGGGACAATTTCACACTTCAATCTGCTGTTAAATAAAAAGCTCAAAGCTGCCACCTTAAATTATAGAATTTTAAAAATATTCAAAATTAATTGACCGATTCTTGGGAATTTTGTTCAGAATTACAGTGAGATCTCTCATGTTTTGATTATTGTTTGAAGGCAGATCTGTGTCTATCTCACACGTCCAACAGCTAGGAAAAATACCAAAATTAGTTGTTGCCCTTTTACTGAAGTGGACAAATTTGATTTTCTTATTTTGTGGGTCAAGAAACCAAAGAAGAAGTTATTTTGTTTGTTGGTTTGTTTTTTGATTATTCTTTTTCTAAGCTGAAATCCTGACAAATAACCACTTAATTATTAGATTGGAAACCATTTATAAAGCTGAACATCTGACTCTGCCAACAAATGTTAAACCATTAGAAGTGTATAAGTTCTGTCTATATGCTTATTTTGAGTTATTACAGGGATTTTATTATATTCTAAATGCTGTTTTGTGATGTTTTGAAGGGTGGGGCTCCTGTCAGTGTGTTTTGAACTGAGGAGATGCAGCTTGCCAAATAACCTTCCCATTTTGTGATATGCTTTAATATATATATTCATACATAAATATAAACACACACACACATAAAATGTTTGTTGTTACACTATGATCTGCCAGGAAAATCTGATTCTTCTCCTTTGTATTCTCATTGATGCTGGTGACTTCAGAAAACCTCCATTATCTCTTAAAACGCAGCAGTTGTGTTTTTGATGAAGTTTTTGGAAGCCAAACTTCTTGATTTCCATGCCGTGCTTCTCTGCTTTTCCTTCTAACAGACCTGACAGGGGAACGAGCTGCTTCACTGACGTTACCACAAGGAAGTCCCAAATGTAAAAAAACCTCACTGCTCAGCAATGATTAACTTTTCCTCCCACAAGCTACTTGTCTGTGCATCATAAAATCCGATTTTACCTCTGCGGACCTGTTGGGAGACAAGAGGTTGGGGAGCGCAGCTTTCAACCCGGGCACCGGGCAGATGTTTCACTCCCCAACCTGAAGAACAGGTTCTGCGGATGCCAAAAGTCTGCTCGCCATCGTTACCACCCTCCCATTCCTTTTGCCTCCTCCCACTTTGAACTTGTTACCCTGGAGCTGAACTGTTTGTGAAGCTGCTTTGTGACCGGAGAGCCGAGAGCGGGGCGGGATCTCGCCGGGGCTCCGCGGTTCCTGCTGCCGGTTTTGTCCCGGTGATGAAATTTGGGCACCGGAGCGGGGACAGCCCGTCTGCACTGCTCGCCCCGGGGACCCTAAGGTGTGTTTGCTGCTTTCTCCTGCACGATCCTTCTGGTGTGCTCGCTCTTGGGTGTTAGAAACAACGTTTATAATTTATAATAATATATATATATATTATAATAGCCTTGTAGCCGTAACAGAATTTGTTACAACTCTTGCGCTTGTGTTTTTGGAAGGAAGAGGGAAAATGGAAAGAGCATCATGTCTAATGCTTTTTAAAATTTTATCATGGTTTCTCTTGGTCATAAAAATGATCAAGAATCTTGGAATTCTGATAGTCCTGAAATTTTAGATTCTCTGAGCTTGAAGTTTGAGTTTAGGGATGAAGTAAACCGGATTTGTGATTAAAGTTTAGACTTTTCTAACAGGACAACTGCTCTTTTTAAATGAAAGACTTCTGCATTCATTCTGAGTGATTACCTGAGCCTTGAGCTTTCCCAGGTGTATGGAGCCAAAATGAAAGGCAACTTGGATAAAAGAGCTTGGAAGTAAAATAAACTTCAGGTATTTAAATAAAATACCAGTTTAACAATAGAACATGGCTGAACAGCCAAGTCTTAACTTGGGAGGAAAGACATGCACGACTTTGAAAGGGAATGCATGTCTTTATTTTTGAAATTTTAAATTTATTTTTTAAAAATTTGCTCATTTTTGGGGGGGCATGGAGAAATAGTTTCAATTCTTTACTGGCATAAAAAATTGTGTAATGATTGCAGAGATGTGGAAAGTAATAAGGATGGATTGCTGGGGCTATGTATGCTCCAAATGCCTTAGGCTTCAGGGTTCAGATGTAGGTCTTAAATATAACCTGAATCCTCGGGGTGATAATTTCCAGAATCATGTTCTGTTAAGTTGCCTGTTATAAAATAAACCAGAAGTAGATAAAGAGTCAGTGCTGATTGTGGTTGGTTTGAGGTAGGAAATTGATGTCATGTTCAGAGCTCAAAGTTAACTTATCGTTCAAAAGAATGTGGTGAAAGTTTTGTCTACTGGGAGAGATTTTTCTGTCCTTACTGAGGGTGCAGAAACCGTGCTGGGGAGAATTGCTTTTTGCCCAGTGAGATTAACTGTGAGAGGCTGCTCAGTGTGAGTGAGGGGAGCTCAGTGAGTGCTGAGGACACTGAGATATCTAAATGTGGGCAAGGCTGAGTGGTGTCACTGTGTCCTGGTGGCCTCAGGAATGTTTGGGGGGACAGGGAGAAATGTTAATTTGGGCACTGCTTGTTGCAGACTCTCTGCTTCAGGCACTGAGGGTTTGCTACAGACCATACAGGCCATGACCAGATACAGAAATATTTGTCATGGCAGAGCTGTTAACAGTAAGCTTTTTTATTCAATAAGCAATATTTTACCAGAAGTGCTTCTGCCATACCCAGTTTTATAATATAAAACTGTATAACTGAATCTTGAAGCACTCAGGGCTCACTGACTCTTATGTTTAATGACTCTGTTGGCAAGATGAGTTCCTATAATGCAGTGTATTTTGATTATTCTCAGCCAAAGAACAAGTTTATTCTGGCTTTGCAAGAAAGGATGATAACAGTTTACAACCAAGCTCCTTCTACATTGTCTGAAAAGACTTTTGTTTTCATTCATCATTTCTATAATTTTTCTGAATTAAAAGCTACTCCATACTTAACCTAAAGTGGCTGACAGCATCTTAGTGAATGGTCCTGCAAGAACAACAGAGCAATAAAACATGTAATGTGCAAGGCACTTCTAAAGTCATGTACACATAGTTTCAAAACAACACAATCTCACTTCTTTGAAATAAATGTTTTGAAATAAATGGTACAGAGCCCTCAGTTCCTAAATATAGCTCAAAGGAGACAACATACTTGTGAATATCACTGGAGTTTGTTCTTGTTATTGTCCAGAGCTGAGAAAATTACTGTATAAATGAATTTGAGTGGGTTAGAGGATGAGGCTGAAGATATTTTTCAGCAAAGATAGCCTTGAAGTTATTAAGGATCTTCTGAATTCACTGCAATACAGTTTTCATGCACCCAAATATCTCAGTTCTGCATTAGTTATCTTTAAAATGACCCACTTCTTCCCATGATAAGCTTAAATTGATCTGACCTTAATATTGAAATAGATTATCCAGTGTTATGCCTGAATCTTCTTTCACTTCCACTGTCTTGACCACATTTGTCAGTTCACTTCTGCTCCCATGGTCAGCTCTGGCCTCGCTGGATGATGGCAAACCTTGTGTCCATCACTTGTGACAGTTCCTGGTGGCAGCTGTGGCATGAGCAGGAGGTGCTGACTGTAAATCCAGGCTCAGCTGGCAGGGAAGGAAAGCCCTGTGTGACCTGAGCCAAGCCCTGTTCTGAGGGGACAGCTATCCATGGCCACTGTGTGCAACTCCTCAGCTCCATTTGTGCTGCAAATCACTCAAATTCTGGTCTCCACATCACTGCTTAGGGCACAGATTCTAAATCTGTAGGGAATTTCCACACTTTTTATTCATTGTTTAGTCTGCCTTCATTTTGTGGGGGTGGAGCACTTCCCCTCAGCACACGTAGGTGCACAGCAGAGTCATGGAATAGGTACCTGCACAGTGCAGGCTGTGACAAACTCCACACATGCTGAGACAAAGTTCTCACCTTCCTCCCTGCTCTTTGCTGTGAGACTGTGCAGTCCTGAGAGACATTTTGGGTGCAGACATCAAGACAGGCATGACCTGAGTGAGGATTTCAGATCCATTTGCATCACAAATACAGCACGAAACTTGAGAGACTGATTGTGGTGTACCTGGATCTGATCTTGGCCCACATTTTTTATTTAATTAGGGAATGGCTCCTGTAGAATCTTCTGTCATCTTAATAGTTGTCAGGGAGCTCTGGATTGCCTCAGACATGACAAGGGAAATCAGGTGGGAAGGTGAGGGATCTCTCCATGTTAACATTCCTGGGAGAGATTGGAAGTGCTGCACAAGCTCTGGAGTTCCCATTCCCTCAGGGTGTTTGCCAAGGGCTGTTATGTAGGAACTTGCAACAGCATTTTTTGTTTTGGGTCTGGTGTTCAGAGGATGTGTTCTCTCAGCTCTCCTTGCAGGATTAGTTGCTGTAAAATAACAGAAGTTCCTCTCTGCCTCTTCTCCCCTTCAACATACCCCCCCACCCCTCACCCTACAGCTTGTTATTCCAGATTTCCTACTGCCCTTAAATGCTGCAATGGATTCTCTGGAAGTTTTCTCTTCCCTTAACTGAAAATATGTAATCTGTGTTTTATTTAATTTAAAAAAAAAAAAAAAGTAAGGAATGAAGCCTAAGGAAACAATGGCAGCTGTAATTGAGGTGCCTGGAAGAAGTTCTATAGCCTGCAGAAGTGAACCTCAAAAACACAACTTTGGGATCAGTTATAATGGCATTATTGAGTGGGATTGCTGCAAGGACTACGTGAGATATTTTCTATTTAAACAACTTAACAGGGTTTTGTCTCCTACAGTATAAAGTGACCTATCCCACTTCTTCCCCTCCTGTAATTTTAGACTGAGTGAGATGAGGTTATTGAAGTAATGTTATTTATTGACTAACCAAGTACTAAAGTCCATGATAAGGTGGAGAGTGAAGCAGAGCTGTACTTTGATATTTATTGGATCAGGCCCTAAAGGCTTGCTGCCTTGTAATTCCCATGAGTGCCCATCACTGCCCTCTGTTTGACAAAATGAGGATGAATTGAGTGATTCCCAGACCCATTCCTGCTAATAAAGAAGAAGAGTCATCATTTAAGAAATTGGTTTGGATATTTGGCTAAAAAAAAAAAAAAAAGAAATGGTAGTGTCCTCTTGAAGTTGCCAAGCACAAGTGTGTTTTTCTTGTTTGCAATATTCTCGCAGTGTCTGTCTGCTGTGCTTGGGCTCTGGTGCTTGGCCCCACCAGGCATCCTCAGGAGCAAGCTGATCATTTGCCACTGACTTGTGAAAGGGGAACACAAGTTGCCACTTTTTCTCTAATTCCCCCAGAATAAATTATTCCTTAATAACCAAGAGATTCATCAGTGCAGCAATAAGCTGCTGTACAGAATTGAGGCAGTTTGATTAAAGATATCATTCTTAAAAGAAATTCCTGCTCATTTAAATGGAATTGAAGAAAAAGAATTTAAAAAATCAGGCTTCTGGAGAGTGACCAAGACTGCCAGCACAACTGACAGCATGAACATTATTAGAACTATAGATCTGATTACAAGTGGCATTGGAGCCCATAGTCTATCCCTCCTTAGAATGACTCACAAATTCCCAAGTGCAGCAGAACCTTTTCCAGCAGTCCTCACTCTCTGTCTGTCTCCTAACATGGAGATCTTCCTCCCCTCGTTTATTCTCTGGGGCTTTTTGTTTTTTGTGGTCTAGAGTATGAAACTTTTATTTTCAAAGTTCTTTTGAGCCAAGCTATTGGATGAGATTTAGGGCTTTGCTTAATTAGTTCCTTTTGCCTCCTAATAGAAATTGCCAGTTCTCCCTTGCTAATACAAAATGCAAATGTTCTTCAGAAGCAAGAGGCTGCTGTGTTTCCATTGTCACTTCAGACAGGTCTGGGAACTGGCTGGTGACAGGAGTGATGGTGAAACCGAGAGGGGTTTTGGCAATTCAGGATAAATAGGGCTGGGGATTACAAACAAACCTATTCCTACGGATAGAAATCGTTACAAATTTCACATTTTGTTTCCTAAAGCGAATGCTAAGGTTGTATGACGTGGTCCATGCAAACCTGAAATAAATAATTTGGATTTAATAACAGGTCTGCTTACTTGCATAAGGAATATTCAGTTACATCATTCAACAAAAATGCAGGGCTCCAGCTCGGGCTGTAAGGGGCGTGTGAGGAAAAGCTGACAAATGTTAAGTGCTCCTTTCAAGTGGGATGACTCTGCTCTGGGTGAAGGTGAACACACCAGCCTGCCAGAAAGGTATTCTGATGTCTCCAGACTGCCTTTCTTCACTTTCTCCTTTTGAAGCGAGCTGTTTGCCATGGCACTGTGTGAGAGTCCCTTGGGAAGAAGAACGCGGAGCCTCCTCCTCTCCCGGAGCAGCCCTGGCTGTTCCTGGCGTGCCTGGGCGTGCAGGTTATCTCCTGCAATTCCCGCTGCATTCCTTCCGACCAGCAGCGTGTCGGAGGCAGCCACGCTGCAGCTTAAAAGCAAATCCCAGCTCTCACATTTAAATGCTTTAAAGTGTTATTTTTTTTTTTTCCCTACCATTTGATGGCGCTTTGATGTTTTATCCATTGATCTGCTTCCTGATCAAACTGTTCAGGTTTAAGTGATGACTTGGTTTTTGTGTGTTTTATTCATGGTATCAGTGTATCTGTCCTGGGAGGATATCAGAGCTTGTCTGAGTTCTGTGGATGCCACTCAAAACCTCCCTGAACAAAAGCAGGTCTTGTGGGGTTAAGCTTTAGATACTACAGTGATATAAAAATGGCTAGAGAATTGTTAATGGTGTACACAGCTTTTATTGTCTGTAAGTGATACAGATCCTGCCTCTAGGGTTTTAAGTCCTCTTTTCCAAGGGAATACAGAACCTCACACAATAATCTTAGGTAGGGCTCTTAGCCTGAGCAGACAGTTTAAATCCTGCTCGTGTAGTCTGAACTGATACAATTGCTTTTTTTTGGCTGTTTGATGTCTTCTGTCAATGAGCAGTGCTGTTCTCAGAGCCACCACGGTTCCTACTGTAACAGAGGTGAGGTATTTCCAGCCAGTGCAAATGATATTTTCCATCACACAATCTTCACAACAAATTTTCCAGGAAAGCTTCTTTCATTTACTTTGATAGGAAATCTGGCCTCTGAATGTTGTTCTGAGATAACAATCTTTATTTTTAAGGATTCATTGTGTATTTTTCCACTGGCTGCTTAGGATTTATGGGGATTGGTTTGGGAAGAGGGGCTCAGCTTTTATTTTTTTACCAACATAGGTATGCTGAGGAGAGGGAGGGGAGGAAGGGAGCTCTGAGGACCTGCAGGAAGCTGTAAAAGGTGGGACTGAGTGCAGAAAGAAATCTTTTGCATGGAAAGTGAAGACATTCAGAGATCAGCTGCCTCAAAGTGGCTTCCCTTTCAGATCATAACAAAGCATAAAGAACATGAATTTGACATAACTCGAGACAATAAAATATTTAACGAGCCACATCAATGTGAAGCTCATCTGCTTTCACTGGAATGATGCTGCTCTGGCACCAGCAGGAACACCCGTGCCCATTCAGTCTTCCTTGCCCTCATGGATATGTTCTTTGGTGTCTAATGAGTCACAGTGATTGAACTTCCTACAAAGGAAATGGCCTTTCAAAAAAGCCCTGAAGCAAAGAGGTGAGAGAGTCTGCAAAGTAACTACCCACCAGTTCTGCTAAGGAAATGGGCTGATCTTGTCTTGATGTTAAAACAGTTCCCTCTGTCCTGTCAGCCTATGATTCCTGGATTAATAATTTCCTAATTTCAGTTCTTGGATTAAACATTCAGAGCACAGGTACCAGAAATGGCACTTTGTGGGTCATGGCTATAAAATTGTGGTCAGGAGTTGCCCAGATGACCAAAGCAGATGATAAATGAGGCAGGACTTTTCATCTGCAGAAATACCTGCCCAGAGCAGCCCCAGAAATGCTGTTGGGTACAGTTTTGGCTTTTTCACTGGACAAGTTGATTTAAATCCTGACTTGCCTTCTAACATTGGCTTTGGGTTCCATTCTAAATAAACAAGTCAGCTCTGTGTATGTAAGTGTATTTTTGGTATCAATTCAAGGATTAACCTAAAGGAAAAAAACGTTTATTTTAGGATGAACAAAAGGAATATATGAAATGTATTAAATTAATACATGGAAATATATTAATTGATTTTGCTCAGTCTAAAGCAGAATGTTTGCTCTGTATTCTTTTACCTGTTTATGTATATGTCAGGAAATGATGAAGGGATACAATTACAGGGACTGGTGACAACATGTGCAAAAATGAGTATTTGGGGGGCACAGGATCTGTCTTTGATAATCTATTATCTTCCCATCCTCTCAATCCAGTCAGTTTTTGCAATCTGCCCTAAGTTTATAATATGGGTTTTGATTACTCTAGCTGTGCTCTGTAATGAAGATATTCCTTGCCAAACGAATGTCACTGTCTGAGATGCCCACAACTATTGCACAGCCACAGGGTGTCCTTGAGATATTTCCCATTTAAATGTGGAAACAAGTGATTGTAATGATACTGACATTTTACAGGATAAATATTGCCAAGCACTGCTGTCCCTTAGATGAAGTTGCCATGCATTTGGCTCCACATAAGGGTGTTACTTCACTGACTGATGCTCCCTGTGAACAGCTCGAGAATGGAAAAGGTGGGGCTTGGTGAAAAGATAATGGCAGGGAGGAAGTGACTTCCCAAAGAAGCTGAATGAGGGACCAAACACAAGGAAAGAGGTACAGCTTCAAACAGGCAGATGCTCTAGCAGGCCATTCTCTTACTCATTTTTTTGCTACAAACGTCTCAAACCCCCTCCTCTATTTCTAATCACTTTAATTAATAGTGAGCTCCATTGCCTTCTCTCTTTAAAATAATGTCAAACTGGATCTGTGCTTTCACAACAAAACAAGTTAGGGCAATGTTTCAGAGCTCAACTTGTAATTACAAACTGAAGGAGACTCCCAGAGATTCAAACAGTTACCAGCACTAAGTAGGATCCCAGGTTTCTGTCTGGTGTGATTGCTGGTTTGGAGGGAGCCTTGTCGACCTCCTTTCTCCCACTGGCAGCTTTGGAAAGGTGAGTCCTCTGTATCCAGTGGGAAAGGGAATGCCAGACAGTGACAGAGACACAGGATGGAGACAGCTGACAACAGGTAAGAGGAGCAAAGAGCTCTGAGGGTTAGAGATGGAAGAGAATGAAGGAGCCCTCATCAGGCAGAGTCCTTTGGGAATCATTCACTTGTTGTGCAGAAGGGCTGAGTTAGTGTATGTGTACATATTATATCTGTGTGTTTGTGTGTATAAAGTAATTAACCCCAGCATGAGCACTTTGGCTGCTGGAGAAGCTGCTGCTGGCAAAAGTGGAGCTTCCTCTGTCTGTGCAAAATCCCGGGGTGAGGGAGGGAAGAGTTGGTGTCCTCTGTCTGCTGAGGCCACTGTACATCACCTAAACATGTTCCTGTAGCAAATATCTCACACTTAAACTTCTACTATTTACAAAAATGTCTTCTCCAGGGTAGCCACATGCAAGAAACACTGGGAAGATCCACGGAATGTTTGTAACTCCTGTGCTCCTGGGAAGGGCTCTCACATCCATCCTGCCAAGACTGAGCTCCGTGGATCTTTCTCCACAGTGACACCACAAATTCAGTTGTTCAATGAGTGGAATATGTGTCAAAAGAATTAAACCAGGACAGCCTCCTGAATGTGGAATTCCAGAGAAGGCACTCCCTGGCACTTCCAAAGCAAGCAAAGCAGCAACATCCTGAAATTGTTGCTTTTACTCGGATATTTTCATTGCTTGACTGAAACTTTCTGCAGATATCTGCACTGAAGTGCTTTGTTTGACTTGGAGCAAGCACTGTTGCCAGGCTGCTCTGAAAGTTTGAGATGGCTGGGACTTCTCCAAAATCTGCAGCAGGGGATTTGACACAAAGAGAAGAATCCATTCTCCATGAGGGAAACTGCTGCCATTTCCTCTCTGCAAACATCCTCACAGTAGGTGAGTGGAAGGGGCCATCCTTTCATCTCATAGCTGGGTATGGAAAATGCACTTTTTTCTTCTCCAAATTTACTTCTATTGTATTGGTATTTCATATGGGACTGCTAGTTTCCCTTAATTTTGAGGGAACTTTGCTTGTATATTCCTCAGTCTCTTTTTTCTGTGTAGTTGGTATTGTGACTAGAGTTTGGGGAAAGTGTACTAAAAAAATCCCCAAAACAACCATTGCCCTGTACACTGAGGAAAACTTTAAATTGATCTTTCTTCTATCCTTGCTTGTACAGTCTGTGAGGTTCCAGTCGTGTGAAGGGAACTTCATGTATAGAATTTGTAAAACTTGTGAAAAATGTAAATTAGTATCCTGGGATGAGACTGACAAGAGATTGCAACTTTTTTCCTTGATTCTTTCCAGTGCTTCTGGAAAATCTTTCTTGAAGTTGATGAGACTGGGATTTATAGTGCCTCAGGTTGTGGCTCTGTGCCATGGAGTTGTCTGAACTGAGCTGGGAGATGCAGAGCTCAAAGAATAACTCTTGTTGGCTGTTGCTCTTTTTTTCAGTGTTGACAGCTTGCACAGGGGAAAATGAGCTCTTCTCTTAGGAAGCTCTGGAGATTACAGATGTGATTGTGCACATCAAGTGTAGACTGGAGATTGGGTAGGAGGGAGGGAATTGTGCAACTGATGTCTGTGGCAGATGAATTTGTGCTATGTGAGACATCTGAGGGAGGAGGGGCTGGAGTTTTTTTGCATTTAAAATAAATAATAATAAAAAAAGAAGATTATTTAACTTATTATTTAAATCAAAACTACATTTATTCAACACAGGACTCATTTGCTTGAAATGCAATTAATTTGCTGCCTGGAATCATGAAGTAGACAGCACTAAAAGTTTTGGGTGGGTTTTCACAGGATCTAATTTTGTAATTTTGGTTAAATACCCAGCAGTTGTGAGATCAATTTCACTCTCTGTTAGCTTACAATTTGTACTGATTAGTATTTTTTACTAGCTGAATATATGTATATTGTAGGTGTATTAAAAATAGCCTATCAATGAAATAATCAATCCATGATTGATTTTCATTATTCTAGTTCATGTCTTTCTCACACATTGACTGATGGTACTTTTCCAAGTAGAGCCATCAAGCTGTTATAATTGTCTGAGTGTGCTTCTTTCCTTATATTGATTTGCAAGGAGTTTGGAAAAGCAAAGTGCAGAAATTCAGATGTGAAATGGGTGTATTACATGAGGTGATCTATTCCAGGTATTTCTATACTACACAAACTGATTGTTAGGGAGCTGTTTTTTTATTTGTAGGGTGATGGCTCCTGGATGTGCATCACATTTTCCTGTACATGAAGCTCTGTCAGTGTGCAAACCCAGGACAAAGTGCAAAGAAAAGGCAGAAATAGCTGGAGGGGGAGAAAGTCTGCATTGTGCCTGGGCAGCACTTCCAGCATTCCAATGCAAGTGGGTCTGGACCTAAACAAAAGCTGGTCTGGGCTCAGGAATCCCTTTGCAGGCTGGTTCAGAACACCCACTTGAGCCTGGCCTTGAGTCCCTGTTAACTCTTTCCATGGCTCTGTTGAAATGCAGCTCTGCTCTGGTTTTCTCTGCACTGTGACAGACTGACAGACACTGCTGAGCTGCCTGCAGCAGCCTGTGCCTTCAGAAATAACAGAAATTTCAGCTTTGTCAGGCTCAGGCTGCCACATGCACACTTCTCTTTTTGTATTTCGGTGAGTTTATCTGCCAGAAAACTTAGGAAAGGAGGGAGCTGGAGAGTTGAGCCAATAACTCCCATGGAGTTAATTAAGTGCTCCTCAGCTGATCATTTGGCCCCACAATATCACAGTTACCTGCAATCAGTGGCTTGGAACTCTTGGCACACTTGTGCAGCTCTCTGATGTTTCATCAACTGAGACATTTTTCAAAACCTGTTGCTTTTTTTTGCAGTAAAATCTCCACTTTTCAGTGTAAGTTGTACATGGATGAGGAAGCAGATTGCTATGTAAAAAGGAAATCTGAGTGGAATGCAATTAACTTTTACATAATTTGGTTATATATAATGTCATTAGTCCTCATTACAGCAGCATTGGGAGAGTCCAAAATCAGGAAGGTATATGGCAAACTCAGTAATCCTCTATTTTTCAAATATGCTCTGGCATGTCTAGACTCACTTTTCCCTTGTAATCTGATGAAAGAGTGTTGTGCACAGACATGCAAAATCCTGTTTGCTGAGATATGTGGTACATCAGATTAGCCTGGAGAGGCACTTAAGCTGGCCTTCAGCTGGGGCTCCAACATCTGCCTGGCTGGGAGCAGCTGCTGTCATGGCAGGGGCATCTCCAGAGGTCCCTTCAGCCCAAACCACTCTGTGGCACAAGCTGAGCTGCAGAACAGACACACAGGTGATATTTTGTGAACTGGCACCAGCTGTCTGACAGGAACTTCAGTTAAAGTTAGATTTCTGTGAAACTGCCCATCAGCTAAAAATAAAATGTGACCTGATGCTGCAGTTCTGCTTGTTCTGTGTGTACAAGGGAGGGAGGGAAGAATGGGACCTGGTTTAGGTTTGGATTTTGTTGGTGCAGTTTGAATCCAGTCTGAACAGACACACTGTTATCCCTTTAATGACTGAACTCAAACATGTCATTCTCTTCAATTTGGAATCACACAGACAGTGTGCTACAAAATTGTGACACCAAATTCTGAAGGTTTTGCACAGTCTCAACTGACAGTTATGTTTTTAACACCTTTTTTCCTTCCTGAATGGAGGATAAGGCTGTAGTGTAATGAGCACTGAGAGCTGCTGTTTGTCCTCCCTCTTGCTGCAGAGCAGAAATGCACAA
Source organism: Erithacus rubecula (assembly GCF_903797595.1). NCBI lineage: Eukaryota > Metazoa > Chordata > Aves > Passeriformes > Muscicapidae > Erithacus > Erithacus rubecula. The sequence continues at coordinate 5,148,798 of NC_136676.1, read as the reverse complement.
GTGAGGTTTGCAGAATGCACAATTGTTTCCTTTGTTGGCAACATCAGCTTATACACATTTATGTTAATGAGTCCACAGGCTGTTGTAATGGAAATATGAATCTAAGGACACAATACTGGACTGCTCAGCAGATCCAGATCCTAGTTCTGATTCTGCTTCAGCCTTCTTGTTTGGCTCTTTTTGTAACTTCATTCCATCCTTATGTTATCTCTTATTCTGATTATAAATGGGAACTGCTGTTCCTGTAAAACAGACACTTCTCACTCATGTTTAGGTCTTTTTTATGTGTTCTGAAGTACAAATAATAATAATGTCCAACCTCAGCAATTCAGAAGTGAAATAACTCTGGTAAGATCTAGAGAGTGACAATAGTGGGTGCTGATATCAGCTGCTTGGGAACTGTTCTGCAACATGCAATTTGTAGAGCACAGAGGAGTTTGAACCCTGCAGGTTTTTAATCTTGGGTGGTGGTGGCCTGGAGTTGATCTGAGCACTGATGAAACAGAGAAACTGAATCAGTTTTCAGCTGGTGAAAAGCTGATTTTGGATGTCCAGGTTTATGTAGAATTATTTAACACTGTTCAAGTCTCAGAATGAAAATAGTTTGAAAGCACTCAGTCTTTGAGCATTTTTATATCACATTAAGAGATAACAAAATTATAAGAAATTGTCCCTTTCTGTGAAGCAGAGTGCACTGTAAAGGATGTGGAAATTTCTTGAGGTCACTGCAGGCAGGGGTGACCTTGGCTGGGGCTCAGCACCCAAGGGCAGCTCTCAGCTCTGCCCATTCATTCACACTCCACAAATACACCTCCTGCACCTGATGAGGGCAGGATTTGGGGATCATGTATGCCACAAGGTACCAGCAGGGTGTCTGCTCCTTGCTGCCAGCCAAGGGCTGAGCAGGAGGCTCAGGCTTAGGAGTCCAGAATGAACCACTGGAGCCCAGGACCTTGAACTCCATTATGACTGTGCTTAAGTATCTTATCTTTCAGCTGATGTGACTCAGATCCCTTTTTCCTATCTTTGAGGAATGTATATTTGTTTCCTCAATGATTTTAGCTTGAATCAAGTGAACTTTTCAAGCCTTGCCATTTAGCCCAAATAGATTCAACAGGTAATGAAAATGTCTAAGGCTTTCTAGATTAACTTATTTCTTAGGGGTTTTTTGGTTGGGATTTTTGCTTGCCTGTTTTTTTTGGTAAAGTGCATTGTCATGTAGTTTTTGGGGGCTCTGTGCCAAGATGCCTCAAGGTGTTTAGTCTCCTAACTCCCATTCAGGTTCAGACATTCCTGCTGCAATCTCCTGGAAGGAACCTAAATACCAATGAATTGACACCTGCTATGGGGCAGGGAGGTATCTGCTTTGTCTCCAGCCTCTGCCCTTGGTAGTGATTTTGTTTTAGCATCAGGAAATACTAATAACCACCTGTCTTAGTCCCAGTGGAGTTTGCTAGTATAAATGTTTAGAAGGCTGGAAATCTGACACGGAAAGCAGTGGGCACCACAAAGGTGCTTCTGACAAAGGTCTCCTTTGTTGGTCCTCTCCATGGTCTGCAGCAATATTGCAGTGTGGCCTCACCTTTCTTTGCTCTGTGCTAGTGAATCATGAGGCTGTAATAAAAAGGGGAGCGTTACCTGGATACTCAATTTATGTGGCAGCTCTGCTTCTCCTGTAAAAGTTAACTGAGGAAAATGAGATAAAAGGCGCTGACTGAACTCTGTTGTAGAATCAGTGGTTCGTTGTTTTTTTTTCTGGATTAGTAACTGAATCACCTGAATGTTACCATCTGTTTCTTCTTCTTTCTTCTCCTCTGCCCCCTCAAGTGTTCCTGCTCTATCTCACGTGTCTGTAAAGGGAAATGGGACAAACCCAGCAGAATAAAAGCTGCGTGCGCTGCCCACTCCCGGGTCAGGACATGGCTCATGCCGTGTCGCTGTTGCCATCTGCCGGGTGAACGTGTGCCCGTGGTCACACAGCCTCCATCCTGCCACATTTCAGCTGCCTCAGAGCCAGCTCAGTGCTGCTGTCCTGGAGCTTTTGTACTGGCATCCCTCGGGGGTTAGAAACTTGTAACCACTGCTCGCTGCAAGGCAGAATAAAAGTTCTTAATAGATGTGTCTAGGGCAGGGAAGTTACCCTGGTCTGATCCTAATAACAGTGAAATAGGTAAAAATCATGCTCAGTCAGATGGTTAGAATAAGTACAGTATGTTTAGAGGTAGTAAACCAGCTTCTGAATTGACTGAACCAGTGCTGGAGCAATTAAAAATAAGGTCTTTATAACGCTGCGAGAGAAAAAATATGTTCCTTTCATTCATTCATATGAGTGCTCAGCCTGTGTGTTGTCAGAGATGGGAGGGGAGCAAATCCAATATTCCCCAACAAAGTGCAGCGATATTGGCATTATCTGTGGGAAGTTCTGGAGATGCTGCCATTAGCTGTGAATAAGCCTGTCAATCAAAGGAGGATGCTGCTCTGGGAGGCTCTGTAAACAAGAGCTGACTCTCTCCCTCTTACACCTTCTCACAAGCAAATTATTTTCATCTGCTGATAGTTCTGGTAAACTTAATCCCCCTGAAAGCCACCAAATGCAGGTACAGCCAGGTGACTACTAACCTGTGTGCCTTACAGCATGACTGGCTTTGGTTTGCATCTGGAGTTTGGCAAATTATTATTTTAAAATCCTAGCACAATCCCTGACTGTGACTGTGACACCTCCCTGGCTTTTGGTATTACTCACCTCCCCAAAACATTTCAATGCCCTTCATCTCCAAGCAGTGTTCTATTTATCTTTACAGCAGTATCTTATCTGTCAGTTTGATCTGAGGTTAAATGCTTCATCAGAGGGAGGAATGCTTTGTTTCTTGAGAGAACAAATGACTCCAGTTGTCTTCTGAAGCAAACCATAGTGGTTTTCTACAGTTATCAAACTATGAGGAACCACTTGATGTGTGGCTGCTGCCATCTCCCAGGTAAATCCAGGATTCTTCAGCTGCAATTCTGGCTCTGCAGAGGAAATGAGAATGTTCTTGAACTCATGATCTCAGAAATACAAACCATGAGTTAAACCTGTGCAGCCACTGTGAAGAGAAGCTGTTCTATTATGGTCCTTTTATGCTGAAAATGCTCTGTGCAAAACAGAAGAACTGTGAATAGTTTGGAGAAGAGTGAGTGAGATTATTTTTGACAATATCAGAACCACTGATATTTCCCTGAAGTAATCATCTTTTCCCTACTGAAATGCAATTGGCTCAGTGAAGAAGACAGAAGATTTTAAACCTGTTTGGAGACTATTCTAATCCCCTTAACTGGTGTCCCTCTTACTGAACTGAAAAGAGGGGATGTTGATTCCCAGTGGGCCAGCAGGATTTGTGATTGGATCTAGGGAAGAAAAAACTTGAGATTTGTGTCACAGTGAATGAACTGTGTGTTGACATATGTACTTAGAGTGTGTGGGACCATCAGTGAAAGTCAGAGGAAAGTCATTCCAAGAAAAAGTCTCCAGTACCAGGCAAGCCTTTGGAATAATGACAGATGCAGGAGCTGGGTTGCTGTCAAGATAATGCTCAAAAATCAAGAAATGAAGCTTAATGAAAGTTCAAAATGCTCATTTGCTAGAATTAAATATGAAAATAGAAATATGTTAGAAGCATTAGCATTCAGATCTATGATTACAGAACAGGTTTTGTCCTCATTTACCAGCAGAAGAAGGAATAGATGGACTACAAAGTGCTGTTTGAAGTAGGGGGAAAAAAGGGTTTGTGCTTAATCCTGCATGCTGTTCTCTGGAGGAAAATGGTTAGTGAGGAAAATCTAGTTAATTTGATTCGTTTTTCTCATAGACCTCTAAGTAAAAATTTGCATCAGAGAGGTTTTACTGTGGGCAGGGATTAAAAAGTTAAAGCTCTCTCAAGAGATGCAAATATCTACAGGGTTTTATAAATACATACATACATACATATATACATATATTCATTTATTTTTATGTATATCACAGTTCTCCCAGGAAAACATTAAACTTGGGGAAACTCTTGCTGACCTGGTTGAGTGTGGAACTGCCTATGGGGTGGTGTTACTAAACTGTGTTTCTTTTTTAGAACAGGTGGTTGAGAAAGTGAAGCAAGATCATTTGTTCTTACCTGAGTGAGAATTCACTGCAGAGGAATGAACAGGATTCTGTTCTGTTACCTTGAAAGTGTTTGGGGATGAAGGTGGCATACACAGGTGCATCCACATTTCATTCTTCTAGCAGCAGTGAATTTGGTTTTGTGGCAAAGAATTCTGTTCAGGGTTAGAGATGCTAAATGCTTTACCTGAAGAAGCAGCAAGCATTAATTGGTGGAGAATAAATCCCTGTTAGAGACCTCTGTAAGTTTTAGAAGCTGTAGGGACTGGGGAACAAAGAAAACATTGAAAGTTCAGAGATTTTGTGCCCCTTAGCCCCTCTGGCATCATTGAACAGGGGCAGCTCAGGTGGTTGTAGGAAATCACAGCTGTGGGGGTGTCTGACTGTAGTTCCCAGTGAAGCAGTGGAAGACAAAAGCAGAGGAAATCTTAAAAGAAGGAATATGAACATTAAACATCTGTCAGACAGAATCCCCTGTTGCCTCAGAGGAGCTGACATTTCAGTGTCAACTGGCACGAGATACACCAGGAAGGAGCTGTCAGTCAGTGAAGAGTTAATTGTTCCAGCAAAAAATTAGTTTAGATAAAATCCTACCTCTGCTCTCTCCCCCGCTTCCTCAGTGCAGTGTGGAGGGAAGGAGCTTGTGCATCACAGAACGGGCAGTGATTCTCAGTGCCTGAGCTAATAAACGGGATGAAATTCAAACTGCCTTCTCACACGGACACAGAGGGAGACTTGCAGGAGAGGGAGCAAGACGGAGGGAAAATGCAGAGTATTCTGACTTCCTAACACAGGCAATTGAGAAAAACACTCATCTCTACAAGATGATGGATTTAGGAAGCCCATCGCAGAAACACAGTAGGTGGATTTGTTCTTTTTACTGCATCCACTCGAGTTTTTGCTAGAAGATAAATTGTTCTTGTGCTTGTGGGCTCAGTTGTTGTTCAGTAGTACTTTTATAACATCACATTACTCTCCCTTTTCCTCACTTGCTCAGAGGCATTCAGCCATCTGACCCTGTTTGTTAGAGGATAATATTTTTTAGTTTTTATCAGCTCGCTATCATTTCAAAAGATCTTTTATCTTGAAAAAGTCATGTTTTATTAATTATGGCCAGAGTATCTACATAAATACAAAGACTGCTAAGTAATTGAAAATCCATTCCACTTACAGCAAGTGAAACATGTATTGCTTTGGAGAAATGATAATGCTAAGGACAGAGCAATTCCCAATTCTCTGAATGAATTGTTTACTCCAGAGCAGTTTCAGCAGCTGTAGACATTGTATTGGAGTGTGCCTTGCAAAGTTTACTGGTGGAAGAAAGGAAGGTTGGCTTTTAAACAACAGAAACTCCACTACTGTGCTAAACTCTGTCCATCATTTCTTTTTCATGTCATTACTCACTGCTGTGTGTGTGGAATGATTTCTGCTGCTGCACAGTGCTGATGTTCCTGCATCCTATCAGTGACTGTGCAGGAGTTCTGCTGGTGTAGATTATGCTGACCAGGTTTGATTGTGCAGTCATCTCCTCTTTACCTGTGGCACACAGTTCATTACAGCCATTCCTGTGTGCAGCTCTCAGATGGTTCTGCAGTGTTGTGTGTTCCTGGGGCTCTGTGCAGGTTTTCATCAGCTGCATGTCTCATGGCAAAGTGTGCTTGTGCAGTTCCTTGGGTCTGTGTCTGCTGGAGGATCACACTACTGCATCTCTAACAATGGTTAACACTTCAGGTACCCTGGGTGATGAGCCATTTGGAGGAGATAATTAATCATGTAAATGACTGACAAGTAAATTACAGCCAGCACTGAATGCATCTCGCTGTTAGAAGCACCTGCAGGCATTCAGGTGCTGCGCAATCCAGGTCCCCAGTTCTGTTCTGCATTTTCCCTCTCTCTGTGGGCTTTATATAACCTTCCCCACTCATCTCACATGCATTTGCACAGTCCTACTGAGATGATTAATCCTCAGCTGGAAGAGCTTTTTTAATAGTACAAGTACCAGATATTAGATTCAAGCTTCTTACAGACAACGTAGGGATAAAATCTGGATCCTCTGCACAGTGTATTGTGGTTGTGATGTCCTGTAAATGTGGCTGTGATATCAGAGAGACTGTGCCAGTAACTATCACCAGAAAGTCTCTGAGCTCTTCACTGTGTGGCTCAGAGCCTGATTTGCTTTCCTCCCTCAGCCTGGGTGGCTGGACAGGCAGTGCTCTGAGCAGTTTGCTCTCTGCTTCTCAGTCAAAGTTGTGAACTGACTGCAAGCACTGTGCAAGATGTGCAGGTTTCCTTCCTTAAAGCTTAAAGCAATAATAAAAGTAAAAGTTAGAATTGTGAGGGAGTTGTGAAGATTCCATGCTTCCTTTTTGTTGTGAAAGGTGCAGCAGAAATAGGTAATTTAGGGACAAGAGACAATACAGTGACAGATTGTGCCATTCATTTTTATAGCAGAGAAATTGCTGTTCTATCAGTCTCCAGCACCTGAACAGACGATGCTTATCTCGATGGATGAGATGCACTTACTTGTGAGAAGAGATGAGGCTCAGTCCCTGGAAGACACTACCTGGACTTGGCACAGTTTTTTGTGTCTTGCAGCTCATGCAGCGCACTGAATTCCTGTTCCGTCCCAGCCGGTGGGATATTCGCAGGTCGGGTTTCATTCCCGTGAGGTTTCATTCCCGTGAGTTTCTCTCAGTTCCTGCGCTCCGGGTGCGGTGAGCGCTCCGTGCGCCCGCAGCGCATCCCGGCGGCAGCGAGCGGGACCCGCGCCCGTGGCCATGGCCACTGTCCCCTGATTGTCCCCTGAGTGTCCCCTGAGTGTCCCCTGACCGTCCCTGACTGTCCCCTCCTCAGCTGCCGAGGCCACACCGAGCTGGGTGCTCCCCGACACACGGGGATGTTTCCAGCCTGAGATCCAGCAGCGCTCGGTGCCAAGTTACAGTTCTGGAGCATGTGATGAACAAGTTTCTTAGAGACTTAGGAACTTCTTCAGTAGCTCTTCACCTTTTTTCTTATTTGCAGTCTTAGTATTTTCAAATTATATCCCTTCCCCTGATGGAGAACTGTTAGTGAGAATTAAAAACTTATTTCTGGTGAGAATTATCAATTCACTTGCGACCTTCACTCCCAGTTCAGACTGACACAAGATAGTGAAGACCTTTGATACCCATGTGCTTCTGGCAAGTTTTTCATTCTTTCCCCGTGTTTCTGGGCCAGCTTTCATGCCATGCCCCTGCTGTTCTGCCATTCATGTTCATAAGAGGCTAGTTCCAACCCTCTTAAAAAATAAAACCCAGCTGAGGTCAAGCCTGGCAGTACAGCTTTGATGCTTGCTGCTGTAGCAGAGAATTCAAAGTTTAGTCCCCCACAGTTCTCTCCCCTCAGAGCAGTCTCTTCATTTATTCATACATTATTAACTGGTGATTTGAGTAACAGATGCATACGGGGGGGCATCCATAATTTATTACAAGGATGAACAAACTGTGCCCTGTGGACAGTGAGGACAGGCTGAATTCCCTCTGCTGGTGGGGGCAGGGGATTTCCTTAAAGAGAGACAAGAGAGTTTCATGCTCTGGGGCCTTTGGGCACCTGGGTGTAAGATCAACTTTGGGTGAAAATTCTGATCCTGGGCATTTCCAAGGGCTGTGCCTGAGAGGGCAGAGCAAACATAAAGTGGGAACAGGGTATCACTAAAAACAGAGAAGCTGCTTCTTGCAGGTTGATTTTTTGCTGCTCAGACTGGCTGATCACATAAACTGACTTCTGTGCTTTCATTTAATCAGTGGCAAACAGCTAAAAGGAGTGACTGTAATTGTAATTTAGCAGTGACAGGCAGAGATATGTGCAGAGAATTGACTTGCAGAGAACTCCTGTGCTAAGGCAGGAGCTGCAGCACCTCTGTGCTTTGTGGGACAGCCTGGGATGTGGCAAGGCCTGGACTTGTGTCTCTTGAACCCTCTTATTTTGGGCCACTTTTATGTGATTTTTCTGTCTCCAGTCAATAAGTACTTGAAAAGCTCATATTTTAACTGCAAGACTCAGGTCCAGAAAAATTTTATACTAAACGTCTGAACTAGAGGTGGCTTGAGCATCTTGAATGAAATCACTTACTTTGGCTCTATGGAACTTCACCAAAAGGGAAATACTTTGTAGAATAGAATTTTTTTAGAATTTATCATGTCAGATTAAAAAGAAAATCTTATTTCACTGAATGTTCAAATAAACCTATTTTTTTCAGTTTCAGAAAAAAATATGCAGATTTTTGCATTGTTTTAAATCATCTCATCTCATTTAAATTTAAATATATCTAATCTATACTGCATACTGCCAAGCACATCTAATCTATACTACATATAAGTAATATATACTATCTCATGTGCTTTTTAAGCCAGTAACTATTTTGATGGACCAAAACATGTTGATTCAAAATACATGACTTATTTTTGGAACTTTCCTTTATAAAGGAAATCCTGAAAGAAAACCTTCCCATTTCTTTTCACAGTTCTCTGCTGCAACACTGCCCACTGATTCTTCCAATACCTGTAAGAAATCTAAGCAAATATGGTTGTCATAAGACATGAACTGTGACTTGTAATAGGAGTAGAATAAATAAAATTGCTAAAAGAAGAAAAGGGACTTTTGGAACAGACCCTTCCAGTCCCATATGTTTTAATTCTGCCTGTGCCAGTCTGAATTTGTGTCATGGCTGAGTCTTTGGTTCCTTCATGAGGTGATCCAAAGGAAGACTTTGGCACCCTTAGTGGCTCTTGGAAAGAAACTTGAGTTTTATTCTTGAGTCTCTTCCATTTCTAACTTGAAGCCCATCTGTGAGAGCCCAATATCCTGGGTTAGGATTTTGCAGCACAGGTCTGTTATAATATTCCAATATTTTTGTGCAGTGGTGGCATTGAAGGAACTGAGGCACAGTCAGTTCTTTCACTGTCAGGTTTTATTAATGAACAGCAAAGATCACAATGTCATTTTTAATGATGTTCTGTTAAAACCAACGTGTCTGTACGATTCAGCTCTGGAATTGGAGCAATCCTGGCTCTGTCCACACACAATATGTGGCACAGGAGCTTTGTGAGGAATGTTTGCACCCCAAACTGGAGAAGGACATTCCCTGAGCAGGGCATCACCTGGTACCTGAGCACCAAAAAACCACAGGTGAGGGGAGGAAATTGGGGAGCAGGACATTTTTTCCCCCCAGAGACTGTGTGAGAGCCCAGCAGGAGCCTCTGAAGCAGGGAATGAGGCTGGGGCAGAGCTGCCTGGGGATGCCAGGGCTCAGGAATGCAATCACTTCTCACAACAAAATGGACTAGGAATTTTGTAATAGTCTCTGACTGACAGCTGGGAGAAGGGGGATGAAAGGCAAGGCACTGAACTGGCTTGCAGGTATGAAACAGAGCTCAGGATTTTAGCTGTGCAACGCAGTTTAAATTCCACATCTCTCTGCATCTTGCAGAGAAACCTAATTTTTTTAAATCTCCACAGGCTTCTCGGAGACAGAAGATGCTAATTTTAGAAATGTGGCAGCTCGTCTTCTTCCCCACCCCCTTCCATTTGCTGCCAGAATGCTTAACAATCCAGTAAACAAGCTGTAGGAAAAAGGGGAATAACCTCAAGAGCCCAGGTTGGTGTTGGCCTCTTGTCCGGGGCATTTTTGGGGAAGGATTTGCCCCCTGCCTGTGGGTCTTGAGTTTGAAACCGATTTAAAAATAGAAGAGTAACAGTTGAACTGATGGTGAAAAGAAGTATTTAAAGGTGCAGTAATCGTGGCTGGCAGCCCCTTGCTGACCTGATTAATTCTGCACCAGTACTCAGGATAGTCTAAATTAAAGCATTGCATAAGGAGAGTGCTGGGAAGTAAAGGGACAAGCCCGAAAATTTCATGTACAACTTGGATATCTCATTTCTGTTTTCTCTACACACTGAAAACCTGACACAGAAATCTCACATATCTGCTATGGGAGTTTGTTCTGATTACCAAATACAAAGTACTCTACAAAAATGTCTGATTTGAGATACATTTTTACTGTGCAAAAAGGTGAGTCAGTTCCTCTTAATGAGTACCCAGAGTCCTAATTAGTGCAGATAGTGAACAATAATTTCCACAATCTATACTGATCTTGTGTTAATGCATCTTCATCCTCTGCTTCAATCTTGTGTGGGCAAACAAAGTTTGGACAATGTTTATCCAAACCCAAATGAATTGCAGTTGCAACCATCTAATTATAAGGCCTTAGAGTGCAAATTGTTTTGTTCTCATTTTGGCAACAGGTGGAGTGATCTGAATGTGTTAGGTAGAATTTTCTTGATGAAACTTTTTTTATTTCATAAGTTCTGATGCAAAGTACCCAAAATTCCTTTGGCTTAAAAAGACCCAGCACTTCTCCACTATTATTATGCAAGTCTTTTATTGTACCTGCTCTTGTGAGCACTTGAAGCTGTGTGTGCATAAATATATAGGAAAATGTTTAAAATGAGGCATTAATTGCTGCTTCAGAGCATCTGTATGACTAAAACTTTTGTGTTAGACCTACATAAGACACATGTGTGTGTCCAGCCTAGAAAATCTGCTATTTTTAAAGTAGGAAATGTGAGGCAGTGAAGTGTTCATTACATTCAGAACACGTGGATAATAAATCTGCTTAAATTTAACATGCATCATAATTTCAAACACCCTCGAGTGTCTGGAAAGTTTAACAAAGCATGAATGCCTCATCTACTTTGTGCCTGCACAGAGCAATGCATTTATCTTTTCCAATTTATTTGGGACAATGGAGCAGAGTGCAGCACAGCTGTTTTCTATGGTTGCAAGCATATGTGTCTTCTATTACTAATTAGTAATCGATTCCACCCCACCGTGCATTTTTCATGGCTCAACTGTCTGAGAACTGTGTCTGTGCTCAGAAATCCATGTCACAGTTGTGACTGAATGAATTGCAAGTTTTGATTTTGGGAGAGAATTAGCTCAGGAGATTTTGTCATATGTGTCAGAGTGCTGTCTGCTGAAAAATGAAATGATTAATTTATTTCTTTCCTCCATTCCTGTCTTGGGTATCTCATATCTTGTCCCCAGCACACACCAACGATGTGATTTAGCCTGAAGCAGGTTATTATCTGTTCATAGGGACAATCCATGTAGTTTAGGCAGCCATGATTCTCTTCTGGTCTGGGCTCGTTTTGTGCCTTTTCCACAGCTCTCCCACAGTGCTGACACTGGATTCTCAGAGGCAGCAGAGCTTTGCAGACAATGGGCTGCAGGGTGGAAATGTGTCAAAAGCAGTAACAGGACCAGGAGCAGGGAGCTGTGAGCAGGCTCCCTCCACTGCTAACAGCAGAAACATGGAATAAAGCAACTGTGCTGGGCTGCACTCGAGCAAGAATAATAATGCATTTCTATTTTTAAGGGGAGAAAGAAAGGTGGAGAAACAAAAGGATCTGAGGTAATTGAACATTAATCTTTGTGAACTGTCTCTGTTGCTTGGATGCATCTGGGATAACCAAACTCATTGGAGTAACTGAGGTTTAGCACCTCACTGGAGGAGTTGACAAAACCAACCAGAAAACACAGGGAAAGAATTGTGAAGGGGGAACTACAGTTCCAGGGAAGGGAAATGATCTCCAGGATTGTACTTCAAACACAACTCCTTTCTGGTGCACCTGGGAGATGTGCCTGCCTTAAGGTCAGGTGAGTGTTTGCCTGGCAGCTCTGGCTGTACAGAATTCCTGCATTTGGGAAACAGCTCTGGCTGCAGGTGAGGCACTGCCAGGCAAGGCAGCTCCCACTGGTGCCTGTGGGCTGCCTGTGGTTTGTCAGGTATTTAAAGATCCCACAATGACACCAATTGTGCAGTAAGATATAACACAGAGTCTGACTTTTCAGTTATAAAGCTTGGAGGGACAAAGAGGAGCAGCAAGCCAAGGGATTTTTACATTTTCCTTTTAGTGATCTGAAGAGAAGTAGCAGGAATTCCAGCAGCAAACACGTGTCTGTCTGCAGCTGGCACTGCAGCACCTCCAGATTCTATCACCTGCACACAGCACAAACTACTTACTGAAGTGTTTGTGTCTAAACAAAGCTGCCCAGCCAATGATCTTTCTCTCATTTTCAGGTTGTTAGTCAGAAGTTGAAAATTTGTTTATAAAACACTGCAGGAAGTAGAAGTGCTGCAGAGAGGCTCGTGGTGTGTGTGGGGCTGGGGTTGTGGTGCTGTGGACTGCTCTTTTCACTGAAGTGGTTGAGAACTCAGGACTAGTTCAGTCTGGTTGGTAGCTGAGCTTTACTTCTAAAGGCCTTCTAAGACCCTAAGATCTATTTGAAACTGGTTTTGCTTTCTTTCATTACTGCCTTTCCTCCTTCTCTGCTAGACATGAGCATCTTCCCATCTTATGTAACAGAGTTTCTTGGAAGAATGTGTGTTCCCTGAAAACCTCAAACAGCCAAGATGATTTATGGGTCTATAAGAAAATAGGCCACCAAAACACTCCAGTTCTTCTAATCTCCAAATCAGAAAAAGATCTAAGACTGAAATAATAAAGATTGTAAATTGTTTATTCTGAAACTGTGCGGTGAAAAAGTCAGGTTAAACCAGCTGGGTTCAAACAACTTTCTCAGTGCTCTCCATCCTTCTGGTGTTCAATAGAAGTTTTGGAGAAGGGGATGAAAGGGAGAGCCAAAGGAATGGTTGATATCTCAGAGAGACAGAGAAATGGTTGATATAACAAAGAGACAGAGGAATGGTTGATATAACAAAGAGACAGAGGAATGGTTGATATCTCTGTGTTATAAACAGGCTGGTGAGCCCCAGGCAGGTGAGCTGGCCAGGGACAGAGGCTTTCAGGAGCAGGTACAATTTACTGTTAAGTTTTGGTTGCTGTCCTGTCAGACAGCTGACAGGATGTCAGCCTGAAGGACATTACCTTAGCTTCTCTGCATGAGGAGGAGCAGAAGGCAATGGACAGCACACAGTACCACAGTGTCTGATTTTATTACAGAAAGAGTCACAAAACTTATTTATGCAAAGCATCTCCTTGGTATTTACAGCACATTGGATGCCAGTCATTTTGCCCTCTATTTGAGTGGACAATGGAGAAGTTGTTACTTGCCAGCTGTGAGAGTTTTGATAGCAGCTTCGAGTAAATTGTTGTTTAGGTTGAACAGGCTGTTGGTGGTTGTTTTTACTGTTTCTGTCCCACAAATATGATTTTATTTGGGGAAATCTATCTTGTACACAGTATGCTGGGCCTCTTCACCTTTTCTCTGCAGAAAGTACATGGGAAGATATCCAGGGGACCCAGGGAGAATTTCAAATCTGGATTGTGCAATCCCATGGCATCATCTGATGCAGGGCTGGAAATTGGTCATCCTACTGGATGTTGAATTTATTGTTGACTCAAGATTAAATGTATGGAAGGATGTTACAGTTTTCTAATCTGATAGTGTTAGTCTTGGTTACTGTCTGTAAACATTTTGCAAAAAATCCTTAATTTGAAACTTCCCAACTCTTCTTATGTTAAAAGAATGGTGATTTTGTTCTATGTCTTGCCACCTGCTGTTCTCTTCTGTGGTAAAGTACATTGGTAACTATGGGAACAAAAACTTAAGAACAGACACCCACATGTGTTGAAGTTGATTTATAGAAGGTCTTGAAGTGATGCCACGGATTGTGAGAGATGGAACTCTCTGGATGGAGTTTGATGGCTTTCAATGAGGGCTCAGCATTCGACTTTCAGAAGTTATTTAGAATGTCCCTGGTGTTGTGGATGTTCCATTCTCCACTTAGCCATGGTGTAATGTGGTGGTGCTGCATTTCCCAGCTGGCTCATTCTATCCCCAGCAGTGCTAACACTCCTCCCCTTGTGCTGGGCAACAAGACCTCTGTTATTTCTGCCAGGAAATAGATCTTAGAATGTGATAAAATGTGGCAGCTGGAGCCTTGGGATGAAGGATGTATGTGTAGGTGAATGTGTAGTCAAATGATAATGTAGCCTTATAGTGTGAGCCACTGTGACCTGACCAAGCTGTGAATCAGTGGGAGCTTGGGTGGTTTGTGCTGCTCTCTGGCAGTGCCCTGCTCCTTTCCCAGGCAGCCAGGATGGTGCTGTGGCTGGGGCAGAGCTCTGGGACAGCTCAGGATCAGTGTGGGCAGTGCAGCCACACAGCAAGGGCAGATCTTTGTCAGGTCATGGCTCAGCTCTTCTAACCAGCTCACTCCGGGTTTTCTCTGCATATCTTGGAAAGTCCTGGCCCCTTTTAGTCCCTTCTTAGGACTTAAACCTTTGTGATGTGACAGCACCACACTACAAGTCACTCTTCTGCTCTGGTTGGTAGAGCTGGAGAGCTGGGAATGGAGGCTGAAGGAATTAGGGCATGCTCTGCTTTGTGTAATATGGAACTGACAATGGTGCAGGTTTGCTCCATGCCAGCACTGTGCTCTCCAAACTGGAGTGTTGGTGACCTTTCCCAGTCACAAATGAACTTCTGGTGTGAACCAGAGTCCACAAATCCAGATAAAAGTTTGTCACTGATTGTAAGAATCAGCAGATTGTCTTTTTCCTGGTTTAGACCAGACATTGCTTGGAATAAGAAAATCTTTTAATGTAAAATGCTTTGGTCTCGATGATAGCACAGTCTGTGTTCTCTTTATTTCAAAAAATTTGCATGTGTTGTGAAGGCATTCAAATGTTTCTCTGACGTTTGTTCTGTGACCCTGTTCTAACTGCACAGCAAGAAACTCCCAGAGAAACAAAACATTTCATTTGATGGAATTGATATCATACAGTAATTAGGTACTGGTTCTGAATCTTTAATGGTCTCAGATGGGAGTATATTTTTCTTCTAAAGAAAGCATAACCTGGTGAAGCAATAAGCTTTGCTCAATTTGATGAGGCAATTAGTGAATTAGTTGATCATCCTTAGCTGTTATCTTCAAATTTGCTCTGTCTGTTGATCAGGTTGTGAGGAATAGGTGATGTTCAATGGGAGGTTTGTCTCTAAGCACTGAATTGAGCCCACCCTGCAGTGTGAAGGTTTCCTGCCCTGGGATTCCCCAGAGAAATTATCTGACAGGCATTTTCTGGGCCTCAGCACTTGCCCATCTTCTCCCTTCTGATATGAGACAGAGATTTGTTGATAACCTGCACTTGCCAACAGGAAATAAGAACAGAAATGAGAGTTTCTTTTAGGATCAACCTGGCACATTCCCTGCAGTGTCTGCCCTGATAATCCTGTGTTAAAGCACAGTGGCTGCAGGAGGAATTGCCCTCCTGTAAAGTGGTGTAAATACATGAGGCCCCAGAGGCTCTGCAGTAAGTGCTCCTCAAGTGCTCCTGGATGGGTTGCTCAGGAGATGAGAGCTCAGGGGACACAGCTACTGCTGAAAACCACCAAGCAAACAGGATAATGTTTTATTGAAGGTAAACTTGAGCCAAATCCCAGAGTCGTTCCTTAGATGGCGAGGACCATGGGATTCATGCCCTAAATGAAAACTGTAGAGGATTGTGTCAGATCTTGTAAAGATCTTGATCTTTCTGCAGTAGTGACTGAAATGCAAAGATGGTGTAGGGTGGAAACTGCAGGACAACTGAGCTGCAGCAGCTGGGGGCTGTGAATGAGAATCAGCATTTCCAGGGTGGAGAGCCTGAGTGGGGTGGGAGAAAGGTGACTCTGAGCATTGCACAGCACCTCAGGATGGGGAGGTGCAGGGCAAGGGAGCAGCATCCAACAGCACAAACAGGTTGGCTCCAGCTCCTGCAGCCAGGTGAGGTGAGGATCCAGAGCAGCACTCAGGAACCTGTGTGAAGTCACTGCCTGCAGATCCACCTGTGATCCTGCTTACCCTGCCCCTCAGCACCATTCCTTTCCTAGAGGGGAGACTAACTTTTTCCCAATCTTTTATCATTCCTGTTTAATTAGATTTCAAGCTCTCAAAGGAACAAATTGTTTTATTCCGTGTATTTCGGTGGCATGTAGGAGGGGCAGGAACTATTCCTGGTTGGAATTTTTAGGCAGCATCCTCATACAAAGATGCTGAAATTCTTCTCCAGGATTTAGACAGAGCTCAAAGGTCTGTGTCTGTCTTCTGTGTTGTGCTTTGGGACACAGACTACAGTAATGTGCATTGTTTCCTAGCCATATCCCATTAACTCTGCATTAATATTTCCTTGCAAGTTAAAAAGGTGGAAAATATATCATCTTTGCCAAGAAAAGGAATTAAAAAGAAATCCAAAGAGAGCAGCTTGCCTATTTTTATCAGTAGCTGTAGACTTGCTTTCTAAACTTAAGCAAGTCTGGGAGGATCCCATAACAATGTGTAGGATGCTGAATGGACACAGGGGAGGCATTAACATAAAAAAGAAGTTGGGTTATTTTCCCTTCCTAAATGAAGCAGCACCTCACTGACATTTACTGCCTACTGCAATACATCCCAGAGGAAATAAAAGTGAATTATCCTCTGTGCTCCTTTGCTGACATCCACAAGTTTTTCCTGCAGTTCATTTCTGAAGCAGTAAAGCAGAAAACATCCCCAGGTCCTGCCTGAGAGCAGGGAGGCAAAGAGTTAACAAACAGTTATCCCAGGTGGCTGAACACTTGAGTTGCAGGGAAAGGCAGGGAACATTCATTGAGCTCCTGTGCTGGTTTCTACCTGGCAGCAGCTCCTGATGCTCAGGGAATAGAGGATGAGGCTGCTCAGAGCACACATCCCTGGGATGCTGCAGTGAATCCAGGGGCACTGCTCTTCTCCTCATCCTTCACAAGAGTCTTTGGAAAGATCAGGGATGTGCAGATGCTCCTTGCTGCTTCCTCTGGTGTTTTTACTTGAATCTCTCACTGGAATATGGATGATGCAAGCACAATTAAATGCCTCAGCCCAGAAAAAGGTAAGGGGGAAATGTTTATCTTAACCACCTTTCTGAGGGAAATTAGTTTTACTGTAAAGTGTAGTTTACAAAGCTTCCTTGGGCACTTCTTTTCTGTTATTCAAACTTGAATGCTTTAAACAAATACAGCAGGTTCTTAGGGGAGCCTTTGCTGTACCTTTGCCTCCTACTATCAGTAAAGCTTAAATAATAAATGTATCTCTAATGGCTGTTTCCTCCTGTATAAAGTGTGCAACGAAGGAGTGCACCAGGTATGTTCATGTTCCTTTTCTGCTTGCTTAACTAGCTGCTGTCACCATAAGAAAGGCTTTCTATTTTTAACCAGAGACCTTCTGCTACCCACATTAGAAGAGAGAAAAGAGACTCTAGTACTGTTGTGAGTCAGCTGTATTGTTTTAATTTTTTAAAACAGATGATTTGCTACTCATTAGATGCAGTTTCTTTACACCCATCCAACAGGAAGAGTGCACAGAATCAGCTGGGGTTGAAGTTATCCCTGGTGGGATTAAACCAGGGGTAAAGTCAGGGAAGTGCCTCGAGCTGGGAAAACTGTGCTGCAGTGTCCTGCATGCTGAACTTGGAGCTCATCCCTCCTGTGCTGATGGCTGCTGAGGGAATCTGTGTACTCAAGACCAATTCTCAAAAGCCCAGTTTTTATTTTTAAAAGCTTTATTTCCTCGTGGATTTACTCAGGAAAAGCCTGGAGAGAGAAACCTTTCCCTGTGATGTATTTTAATTGACTCCAGTGCCCGGCTGCTTGTCTCTCTGCATTCTGTGTTCTATGCCTGTTAGGCATGTGGCTTTACAGGAGTTATGCAACAAGTAAAGAAGGATGTCTTGGGTTCTGTGTGCTCAGAAAAGCTGCTCTGGACACTGATGTCACACCCTGGTGTCTTTGGGAAGGCAGAGCAGTGTCCCTCACTCCCTGTGTTTCCAACTGATCAGTGCTTAGTGCCACATTCCTCAATCCCTTTTGAAGGAAATGCTCCTCAAAGTTCTCTCTTCTCTTCTAAAAATCATTTCTAGATGAAAACTTTACCAAAGTGGAAAAGTGCTTGGCTGTAACTTGGTGTTTGGTATCAGAACCAAACCTTGTACCCACGAGCTCTGGTTTGGCTTTGCTGTGTCTTTGTTACTAAAATAACAAAAATAAGCTCCAGCGTTGCCATTCACTGAGAAAAGGACAACAGGTAACTCAGACAGGTGTGGCTGTACCTGGGCAGTCACTCCTCACTGCAGCAAATACTGCTCCAGTAACTGAAGCAGGATGTGGATGTGAAAATTGCAGCAAATTGACTTTAAAAGGTCCCACTCTAGAGCAGAACTGTAATTAAAAAAGAAGAGGGTGGCCATAAAACATCACATAGGAAAAGCTTTTGTTGTACATAGAAATGGCCATAGTTTTATGACCATTTTGGAAATAGTTTTATTTATTTATTAAATTAATATCAAATCCAAGAATACTTCTGGGCTGCAACAGATTTAATGAATCTGAGAAGTATGCAAACAATTCAGGTAAGTAATGAGAGAGTCTCCATGTGCATCACAACAACAGACAAATGTTAACTAGTATTTCCTTGGAGATTTGTTGAGAATGAAGCAGAGATAATGAGATGCATTTGGGCATTGTCAATATTTATTTTAAAAAGCAAAAGAGCAGATTTTAAAACTTGGCATAAGAATTTATTTACCTGTACCATATTGCTGGCATAGAGGCTGGAGATTTGGGAGCTTTAACTGAACAATGTGCTAAATAGGGAGAAATGATTTCCTATATGCAAGAACTTTTCTTGTTCCTGGGAAAGAAAGTGGCTTTCTTAAATCTTCAGAACCTGTAAATTCCTTCCCATTTCTCATCTCACCCTGCCCTCTGGCATTGGAGAGCCTTAACATGCTTTTAATGATTGCATTTTCTAACAGAAGTGTTTCTGAAAACCAGAATAGTTTGGTTGTGCAAATGTCGTGATGGAACAGCCTGAGTATTTCTGATCCAGTTATTGGAGCAGGAATTGTGTCACCCAAAGTCCTTTTGGCTTCTTCCTACTGGGTTCACCTTCCAACTTCTGAAAACAGGAATGAGAGAGGAAGGCTGAAGGATCTCCCTGCAGATCACCCAGGTTGCAGGCACCAGGTTTATTCCTTGCTTGCACTAGGGATGTGCTGAGGCTGAGATTGAATCCTTGTGATGAAACCAGCTCAGTGTTTCTGCCAGGTGGTGTCATTCTAAACCAGTGAGTGGAAACACCTGGAGAACAAATGGGGCTCTGAGAAGAGCAGAGGTTCCATGGGCAGGGGCTCCATGGGCTGATTTTAAAGGGTTCCACCTTCTTGCTGTCATCTGTAGCATCAAAAGGAAATGGGATTCTCCTCCCACTTGTATAAAGCCAGTCATGATGCAACTGAAGCCAATAATTCCCAAGTGTATGGAAGCCTCCAGAAGCCTTCATATGATGATCTATTCAAACATTCAAAAAGGCACCAACATCCAAGCTCTCAAGGCCTTGGTGTTCCAGTGACTTTCCACTCTCCTTTTTTCTGGCTGACTAGAGGCTAAAGAGTCATTGATGGTGATCTGAAATATTCCTTGCTCCCAGTAATTCTGAAATGTTTAGTTATCACTGAGGAAAGAACTGGTGCTGTCAGTGCTGTTGGGAGAAGAATGGGCCATGTCCTGAGAGAAGGAACTTGTCTGGGAAAATCCTTAAAAAATGTGGCAGTCAGAAAACATCTTCCAGTGGAAGAGCTCATGAGATGTGGCTGCAGAATTTCAGCCTCCAAAGTGCTCCAGACTCCCAGGAGCAGCATTTGCACAATGTCTCTCACTGGGAAGATCAACACTCAGGTGCTCTCTGGTTCTCCAGCATCATTGCTCCTGATTTTGCCTTGTACTGAAGATGTTGTTTGTGCTGGTCTAACCCTCAACTAGAGATGGTTTCCAGATGCCTCATCTTCAACTTGATTAAAAAAAAAAAAAAAAAAAAAAGAAGTAAGGAAAAATTGCAAAGAAAATGTCACATTAATGCTAAGTGGACAACTTCAAATTAACTGGTACCATACGTGCAGATTGCTGTGATTCATATCCCTGCTGCCCCTGACAATCATTTGTGGGGAATGTGAATCCAGCCCAGCCAAATGGGAAAGCTTTCCCACTTCAGGGAATTATAGAGGGATAATCTATATTGGCCTCTGCAGGATGATCAATACTGGCCTCTGCAGGTCTAAAGACATTATGTGGCAGACAGCAACTACATTTTCTGGCATGATTTGATCTGACATGGAGTGAATGTGGACCTGCCAGTATGAACAAAGTCCAGAACCAGTGTTAAACGTGGATCTCTGTGTGATATTTTCCTGAGAGCCCATTTTTCCAGTTCAGCCAGCGAGCTGACACTTTCATCAGCCTTCAAATGCCTGCTTATCTTCTGGCTCTAAGCCCTGGGGAGAAATGAATCTGTCAGGATGCTTTGTTTCAAACTGAGGTGGATATTGGAGGCCGTAGCAAAAGATAGAAATACATTTCCTGTAAGAGTCCAGGAGCAATTACTTTACTTCCTGTACATTTACCTGAGCCCTGCTGAATCCAGCACCAAATGAAATTGGGCAATCAGCCCAATTTGACCTTGCTGTGGGCTCCAGCTCAGCACCCTGCACTCTCTGAGCTGCTTTCTGCTGCTGGCCTTCCCCTCAGGGATTACAGCAGGTGGTTCCTGCCCAAAGGAAAACACAATTATGGTCATCTTCCAATCTCCCACAAAGACCTGCCATTGGTTTCTGAGATTTACAGATGCTGGGTTCTGTTGAGTCAGAAGGAAAATTTAAAGAACAGTCTCAGAAGGCTGTCTCTTGGATGTCACAGAAGCTGAGAAAAGCACTGAATGAAGACAGACTGAGTTATTCCTAGAGCCATTGCAGCTCCTTTTTTTCCTCATCTTTCATGGAACTGGTCTATATTTGAAGGAATAGGGAGTCTGTCACATATTTCAAAATGTACATGGCACAAAAGGAAGGTCTAGAAGAGTTCTGAATTTATACAGATAGAATACATTAAAATTCATCCCAAATGCAGAAGTCAAATTTGTGAGTTAAAATCACTTTGTGGTGATTCATCTCAGTATCAGGTGTCTTTTCTGAATGTCTTTCAACCTGTCTTGCATTCCTGTGCCCATTTTGCTTTGGATTCTTGAATTCTTAGAGGGGTTTTCCTAGAAGGAATAATCATACTGATGGATTGCTTTCCTCCCAACCTGCCCTAATCTCCCTCTCTGTGTTTATGGCCCATGGCCCTGAACAGATGGTCAAGCACTGAAAGACCTTTAAATGTAAAGGGTTTATGATCTTACTTCAATTAAGTGTGTAGGAACATTTTCTTATACAAGTTGGTGGTTGTAGACAAGGTGACCTTAGAGCACCATGGATAGTCTTAAATTCTTCATTTTATGCTGACTTTTTTCTACAGCTGACAAAATTTGTTTAAAACAACTTTGCAATATAAAGGCTTCAACAGCTCAAATCACAAAGCCTGCTCTCAATTAAAATAATTGCATCATTTTTTTTTTCCAGATGAGGCCAGGAGAACTAAACATCATGGCATGAGGCAGAGTAATTGTCATTAAATTAGTGCTCTTGCTGCTAATGGGCCCCTGTTCCACATACACTCTTTTGAGTGAATGAAATAATTTAAGGGATTTCACAACTGGCTCATTTTAATAATGGGACTTTTTAAACAGTTTTGGGGAGCCCTGGGAAGGTTCATGGTTGTGGTTGCAGCTGTCCCACTGTGAATTCCAGCATGGAAAGGAGCACCAGGAAAATGTGAGGTTAGAGCCTCTCCCAGTGGAATCAGTGCCTTGTCAATGGGTGGATTCTGAAAACAGGTGTATTTCAGACAAGCTAAATAACCTGTTGAATATGCTCTGAGCCAGTAAACAAATTTATACTTGTAGGCCTGGGAATAACCTGAATTCCACTCGATCTGGGCAAGATGTGCAGCCTTAATCTGGAGGGGGGATTACTGTGCTTAGAGGTGCTGTCCAGATGGTCAGGCAGGCTCTGCCTGTGCCCATGGCAGAGGGCAGCAGGGTGGAGCTGGGCTAGAATTAGGGAAAAGGCAGCTTATGCACAGTTGGGGTAAGGCTGTGGCCCAGCAGGTGCTCTGGCCTTTCTGAGCCAAAACCATCTGAAAGTGATTGGTTCAGTCAATTCTTAATAGAACTAATACAGATGTTTTTAGTTGAAAGACAAAAATATAAAATGTAACAGTGGATGTCTTCTCCATCAGCATCTGCTGCCCAAATCTCTCTTCTTGGGAAGAGCCCACACTAAAAACATGGGCAGCTGTTGCAAACAGCTGTGAAAAAGCAGAGGGTGCATTGGAAACACAAAGGCAAATGACTCCAGCAGAGAGAAGAGAAACTGCAGCTGAGCTGGATGGTCTGGCTGCCCAGTTCTTGCTGCTTTAGACTTCCTGGGAGCAGCATTTCTGGGGAAAGGGAAGAAACATAAATCACATGTTTAGAAGTAGTGAATTAATATCATTCACCTTTGGTTCATGAAGTCCACTCATCTCCTGCTGCTTGTGTTTGTATCCATGTATGTGGGGTTTTGAACCTTAACTGAGAGTATTCCTGGCTTGTATTTAGTGAGATGTATTTGCATTTGATATTTCAGAAGCATCTTTGCATTTAGTCCTTCAGAAGGTGGTAACAGGCTAACTCCCATGAAGATCATGGGCTGGGGTAGCTAAGATGTGGTTGTAAAGGGTGTTTTTACAGTTTTTACAGGTTTTCTGACAGGGGTTTAGAGCTGAAAGTGCAATGGGGAGGGGAAAAGTAAATGAGAGAGAGAGGTGTGCCAGAAGGCACCAATCTCTTCTGTTTCCTCCTTGTATTTTATGACTCTGTTGTTGGTTGGCAATCATTTTCTCATGATTCTACAGCCATCAGGATTAAGATTTCCCTGGGTGAGCAGTGGGAAATGGGAATACCTGTATCAGAGCTCTGTGTATCACTAGTAGCTGCCCATGAGTGTCCCAGTGTTTTAGGGCCAGCCTCTTGTGACAGGGTCAGTTTGTTAATCTGCTAAACTGGGTCTGTGGAGTGTCCATGCAAAGGTAGAGGAGTGCATGGCTGGGAAATCACAGGTCTAATCCTGGTGGATTTGCAGGTCAAATGCACTGCCAGCTCTGTAACATTCAATGTCTTTGGCAGCCAGGATATTGAAATTTCTAGTTTTGGTTTTTCTACTTTGAGGGCTGCAGCTGTTTCCCTATGTATTACATAACTGTTCACACTCTTCCCATCCCTCAGCAGCCAAGTGAATCCCTCCATCCTGAAGGACTGCATTAATGATGAACCCATTTGTCTCAGGAGGATCTCCATCCTGTTCCCTTTTCTCCCTCTTCCAAACCATATGTGTGTTGTGCTCCTGTGTCTTCCTCAAGATGTTCTTTCTGTGGGATGGAGTCTAGCTCCTCTGGCACTCTGAAAGTGAATTTCTTCCTCTGCAAGTCTTTGACATTCCAGCATTGTTCAAGTGTTCTGAGTTCCATTTTTAGCTGAGCCACAGGCCAGCCTGGAGACTCAGACATTGTTGGTTTTAAAATCTATTTCGTGGCTTGAAAAGCCTTTGTTACACTCAGACAATAATAAGTTCCTGAAGTGCTGTGGAAAGAAGTCTTTAATCTCTCTGTTGTGTCAGGTGAGCAAGATTTCTCTGAGGATGTCAAGTGAGGCAAGAATAGAAACCCATTTCAGTGGCTTAGGTCCTAAGCCCTCAGCTCAGTGTGCTTAAGAGTTGGGAGAGGGATTGTGTCCACTTTAACCCTTCATTATCCACTGTTCCTTTTTTATTATCCAGTGTCCAACATAATAAATGAAAGACCCTTCTGAAAGATTTTATATTTCTCTGTTTCTATGATGATTTTCTTAGGAGGCCTGAAGGGGTGTATGGATAGTGCCAACTGAAATAATTTAAATTAACTTCTGTGTGCTCTTAGGATTAAAAATCTAACTTTAACTTGAATATTGTAATAGTTCTTTTCCAGTGCTATAAATCATTGGCACTTCTCTCTTCTCAAATAAAACTAAACCCACATTTGAAGCTCCTCTTGTGCAGAATTCTAATTCTGAACCATGAAACCAATATCTTGAGCAATGCTGTAATGGGAGTTACATCTCACTCTTCTCCTCCCTTCCCCTCATGCCCAGGTTGATATCACATAAATGAATGCAGACTCTAGGATGTCCTGGTAGAATTGATATTTGAATTTTGAAGGGAGTACCTTCAGCATTCTGTGCCAGACACTGATTTTATTGCATGTACAGCCTGGAAAACTGCAAGGAAACCTGATTAATACTGCAAGAGAGGGAAAAAGGAACTAAACAGCTGCAATACTTTGGGTTTATGCAGAAATTTGTCTTAACTGTGTCTCCTTGTAATTGAGATCTTCCAAGTTTAGTTCTCTCTTCTTCCCTGTGAGGTACAGCCCTGACATTCCAGCCATTTAAGGTGTTATTTCTAAAGAATGGACATTACACAAAGATATTATGGGTTTATTTGAGGAATTCAGAGAGGCAGGTGATAGAAAAGGCAACAAAAATCACAGATCCCAGCTCTCATCCTGGCCCAGGCATCACATGAAGAAAGGATTAAGATCCTTAGGACAAAGTTCCCTTTGTTCTTCCCTTCAGGGCAGGATGCATTTTTCCTTCTGAACATTTTATAGGAGAAGTTGCTCTTTCCCTGATGACAGTTTGCAGTCATCTCACTAAATTGCTCTTGAAAG
This sequence comes from Erithacus rubecula, assembly GCF_903797595.1. NCBI lineage: Eukaryota > Metazoa > Chordata > Aves > Passeriformes > Muscicapidae > Erithacus > Erithacus rubecula. The sequence continues at coordinate 5,123,998 of NC_136676.1, read as the reverse complement.
ATGCCTTAGGAGGGTGGAAGGCTGTGGTTGAAATGTTTGAATAAATAGTGGCAAGAGTGTACATAGCATCACTGCCTCCCGTGGTGCAGACCCAGTTTGGTTCTAGTTTGGAATTAATTTGTGGTTAAACTCTGAGTCAAGCCCCAGTATAAGAACTCTGGGCATAGGTGGTGAAATAAACAACTTGTAATTGAGAGTGAATCATCTCCAGAATTAACTACTCCAAAGCTTTTTTCAAACTGTGAAAGGAAGAGTAGGAAGCACTTAATAAATGTGTTTTTAAACGAGCAATTTGTGTTTAGCTCATCAGGGTAGAAGCATATGAGGCTCCTTGTACAGATCACAGATGGCAAGAGAGGTTGTCTATAATATTTAAAACTTAATGTAGCTTAAGTAGTTGTGATAACCTAAGTGACAGATTTCTGTATTTGGAGTTCAATGGGTGCATTTCAAATAGAATGAGGTAGTGACTTAGTGCTTTTTAAAAATTAATCCTCACCTGCTTTTATCTGTCAGTCTTGGAGCCCCCTCAGTGCTCCTGGTTCTGTTGCAGCAGTTCTGGGCACAGGAGCTGCCTGGTTCTACCCTAAGCAAGATCTTCTGTGGCTGTGTCAGTTTGCAAAGACATCCCTAAATAGGTTGTGAGATGGAAAGATACCAGGGAAGAAAGAGAAGGAGGAAGAGGAGGAAGACAAGAAGATGAAGAAGAGAAGCAGAAGAAGGAGGAGAAGAAGAATGCACTTTATTGAAACCTTTTTTTTTTTTTTTCAGCTGTAGCATGTCACCTAAATCCCCTGACAGGATAGGGCAGGAGCACAGCTTTAGGATTAGTGCGTATGATGGATTTAGGATTTGAAGCAAACATGTGTTGCTGTGTTTCCATCGTGTCTGGTTTTTGCTGCCTAGGGAGAAATGTTCTTTCTTTTATCAGAAATGTCCATTAAAATAGTGAGGAGAACCTTCAGAGAAGAGAAGACTGGCATGAAGATATTTTGAAGAGCTGTATGAGAAGAAAATGTGATTATTATTATTTTTTTTTTTCCAGCCCTGGAAATAGACTGAAGAGCTTATGCAGCTGGGCAGATCCACAGTGAAAGGCAAGGGTGGCTCAGGAGGGCAGAGAGAGCAATGGATTGTGCTGTTAACTGTGCATTATTTACTGCAGGGGATGGTGTTGGTTGGTTTTGAAGAGCAGGTGGAGGCCTGCAAAGAGTGGGACCTGCAAATCTGTTTGTAACCAAAGAAAGGAAAGGGTTTTCTCCTTGTGGGAGTTGCTGTCAGGAGGAGGAAGCAGTGGAGGAGCCAACAACTAAAAATTGTTGTAATGTCTTGATGATGCCAAGCAGTTGGGAAAATACCAAAGGAAGAGGAGAATCAGCAGGAGGAAAAGAATATCATCAGGAGGCCTTGCTGTCCAGAAATGGCTCCATCTACATGCCAAATTGCCTCATGGTCCATCATGTGTCTTCTTTAAAATTCTTGAACTGAAGCCCACCCAGTCCTCCAACGTAGTCATAGGTACATCACAATAAAAAGGATTTTATTGGGATTTTAATGTTCTAAATCAGGACTGTGAAGGAGGCCTAAATTAGCTGAGAAACTGCTCTGAAACAACCTGAAAAATACTTGAAAAATACCACTGGATTTTGGAAATCAATGGCTATTTTCTATTTTTCTGATAATATTTTTATTTTACTACATGGAAAACGTTTCCTACAGAATTTTGATACCTCCTAAGACCATCAGTGCTTGTTTTCAGTCCAGCTCAGATATGGATATCTCAAAATCTCCCTTGCTCCAAAATAAGTTCTCAGTGGCCCGTCTGGCTGAAGACTTTTTCTGGGTTGGTGGCAGCATCGTGGCTTCTCCAAGATGGAAAATCGGCCACTTTGGTAAGATGCTGGATCCCTGCACGGGATGAAATGCTGACATCTTTAAATCTTTCATGTTGAAATCTTAGTTAGTGGCAGCATCTTTGCCAAATCTTTGTGTAGCAGCAGTGTGGGGAGCAGAAAGGAAGGAAAGGCAGCCCTGGTCTGGTGTTATGTGGCTTGGTTGGTATGCAGTTCTTTTTGTCTTCAGCAAGCCCTCACTTATAATTTCAAGATTGATTTGTGTTCTTCAGGACAAGCTAGAGCAAAATTGTACATTTTGACATGTTCTGTCCTTTTAAAATATTCTGTTGCATAGATTCAGTCTCCTTCTCCTTACCCACAGCAAGACAGGTTTGCCATCTGCCAGTATTGCACACCTCTAAACTCTTACATTTTATTTGTATTTTAGAGTTTTAAAAATGAGCATTTGGAAGTTTCTCTGCTGTCTTCATCCACACCAGGTCACTGGACTGTTTAGAGGTTGTTTTCTGAATTCTGATACACAAAATTCTCAAGCTTCCCTGTGTCTGTGAGAAGGATCCCCTTTGGGTGCTCACAGCAGCCTTTCATTTAAATAGCTAATAAACCCAGCAAACCTAATTAGAGATGGCCAGAGAAAACAGATGTTCTAGTAAAAGCTCTTTAGTAACAATCATCTTGAGCCACTTCTGCATGTCCAGTGAGGAAATCTTGACCAGAACCCCCTGTTCCCTTGGGACAATTTTTTGTCCTTTTTGTCTGTCAGCCTCATTTATCAAAGAATATTTTTTTAGCAAGAAGGTTGGACACACAGATAGCTTAGCAAGTACTGGGAATTTCTGCAGAGCTCAAGAAACATCATCCAGCTCTGCTTCTGCATTTCCCTGGATGCAGGTGGCTGATGAAGGGATGGAGAGCTGACCTGGAATCAAGCCCCTGATTTCCACAGGGTTAAGAGCATCTCTTCTCCCATTAACACCTCATTTATTCGGGGTTGTGTGATTTAAAGATGGATTCCATCATCTCTTGTATACATTGTCCCAACTACTGCTGACAGAATTACAGAGAAATGTTCTTTTCCAAATAGACTTTCAGATTTTTTTGGTGAACGAGCAGAACAGTAAAGAGTCACAGGCTACAGTGAAGCTTGAGCCACTGAGAGCCAAAAAGGGGGAGAAGGCTGTGCTAGGAATAAGATGGTTGGTTTAAAACCTGTTCATTAGTCTGGAGGGGTCCAGAATGAAACAAATGAAGATTAATGAGTTTGGATATGATCTGTTTTTTTCCTGGATCCAGTGTAGTGATGTGAGTGAGCCTGGTGCACCTGGGCCAGGAGCACCACAGACAGTTCATAGGCAGGATTGGCAAAATATCCTCTGGGCTGTTCAGCTGGAAAGAATTCCCAACACACTCTGCTGGATACATTATGTACTTGGATATATTAAATATTTTATATCATTATATTGATATATTGATTTTAAAAAGGATTTGATGCCTCCTGTCTAGAAAGAAAGTGATATTCCTGGCAGGAATGGCTGGAGCCAGTCAGCTCTTTGGTTTATGTATTGATGAGCCACTTATAGCTGAGAAACCATTTCCAGTGAGACTAAAAAAAAATGGGGCAGTCATTAAGTCTTCAATGGATTGGCAGTGCTGAATGTGTGACAAGTGTGGGAGTCCTCTGTTTGTGTGTGGGACAAGCTGTTTTGGTTTGGGGATATTTTAAGGGAACAGCTTGCCCTTCTGCTGCACGTGTACTGGGGGGTTTCTCTGGGCTCACAAACATCTTCTGGAGGCCCTTGAGAGAAAAAAGCTGCTGGAACCTGTTTTCCAACAATCTGTGGTTGTTGTGAGGCTCACAACTGGGATTCATCCTCCAGATGTGTTCATGGGGCAGAACTCAGCAGAGGGGTTTGATGCTCCCTGCTCACTGTCCCTAGGTCTGGCTGGGCAAAGGTGTGACAACCTGGGGCTGCCTTGAACCCAGGGATGTGGATCTTTTGACAAAGCTGGTCCATGTACAAAAATACTCAATGACTCAATCTCCTGACTTCTTTTCATCCCCACATGCTAAAATACTCCCACTCCTTCACACATTTATATCAAACTCAGAGACTCCTAAAAGACAATAATGCTACTGAACCATAAATAATTAATTTGCAGACACCAGAACATCTTTCTAACAATAGGCATGAGACTGCTCTCCTTTCCCCCCCTTGTTTCAGGACAAATTGTAGGGTTTATGGTTTGTGTAGTTTTGCTATTTATTGTTACTTAAACACTGTGTATAGTAAATATAAATGTTATTAAGCAGCATGAGAAATCACTGTGAGCCTTTTTGCTGCATCAGGTGTGGAACTGGGTGTTCCATGTTTCTATTCCCTGCTCTGACAGTGCTCTGTGCTGCACTACAGAGATCCATCTTCTCTCCACGATTTTTTTTTTTTTGTCCAGATGCAAATTGAGGCAACTCATTAGATCAGAAGAGAGCTGAACATAAGCTGAATTCTGAAAAATAAAAAGGAGCTAATGAAGTGCAAAACAGAAAAGCTGTAATTCAGCCTTAATTGAAGATAGTTAAGAGTCATTTCTTCAAAAACCTGATTCATTGCAAGATTGGGTGATTTTTATGTGAAGTGTAGAAAAGAATCCTTAAAGAAGAAAGTGAACAATGGCAAGGAGAAGCAGTTCTACTTCTCAGCAGTGTGCCCTTTCCACTTGCATGCTGTGAAAGACTTCAGAAAAAACCTGTATCATTTTCTGATTGATATAAGCACCACTAGGATTTATTTTTTTTCCCTTCCAGTCTCTGTAGTGCTCTAAATTTTCATTCTCACAGGGGAGGGATGTGAGTGAGTGCCACACACAGGGACAGGTGTGGAGGTGTCCCTGCTCCATCTCCTGCCTCTCCTGGTGTCCCCAGCCAACACCTCTGTGTCCCTTTTGGGGTTTTATTCCCACTGCATTGCCAGCATCCAGAAAAGCTGCTGCTCTGACACAGGGAGGAAGAGATTTTTTTCTTTCTCCTTTGCCTGTGTCACCAGCCCCAAAAAGATGGCAACACTGAAATACTGGGGCTGGTCACAGATCACCCAATCCAAATATTATTAAAATTAAACAGCAGGGAGCATATTTCTACTTCATGCAAAAGTGTTTTGCAGAGAGTGTGTTCTTTTATTTTGGTGCTTCTTCTTATGTTCTGCTTTGTAACAGGTGTGATCTTTGATACTTTCCCCATTTCTACTCTTCTCTTTTCTTCCAATAAGACTATTTACTGCTATAATTCTCAAAGAGGAAGTTGGAAATTTAGTGTGATTTGAAGTGTATGTGATTAGTGTTCTTTTATTACCTATTTTGATGGAATTTTTTTTTCCAAAAACCCTATAAACTTTGTGAAATGAAAATTCCGAATTGGAATGAAAGCAGATATTGAGAAGATTGAGTGTCTGGGAGAGGTTGGGCTGAGTTTGGATCTGATGCTGCAGTGGATTCCAGTGATGTTTCTGGCACAGCACTTTATGGCTGATACCTGCTGAATATTGATTTTCTCTAGAGGCATCTGTGACTGAAGCCAAGGGCCCAGCTTTAAGAAGTAAAATGTTACATGAGGGATTATCTTGTTCTCAATTCCACACCTTCTCTTCATGAATATTTTATGAACATGGACAATGAACTTTACAGAATTGTGCCTTTAAATTGAAATTTCCTTTTACTATACAGGTCTGCTTTCAAATGAATCTATTTTGCTGAACCTTTTCCAGAGTAAATTAATTGACTTTTTCTGAACATGAGCTCTAAGGCACAGAAACATCAAAGCTTTTTTCCCATTTCTTTTTACTTACCTTGCTTTTGCTTTTGTGTGAGAGGTGGACTTGAATCACCCCAAAGGGATGTCTTGGTGTTGATGAATTTTGGAATATATGGAATGAGTGTTCTCATTTGAACACAGTTGACTGATAAAAGACACCTGACCTCAGAATCTCCTTGCATTTATTTATGAACTACAATGTGCATTGCATGTATTAATTTTCATTCTTCAATCAAAAACCTCAGTAGTAATTTCCACTTCTCATCTTTAGCTCTGAAAAAAAAAAAAATGTGTTGAACACAGTAATAGTTTTAATTTTACTTAAACAGATCAGGCAGAAAGTCAGAGGAAAATCAGGTCACAGGCTCTGCTCTGTCATCAGGGGAAATAAATGGGAGACTTGGCAGAAAATGTGAGTCTGCAGTTATTCCTGGGACAGAGCCAGCTGCTCACAGTTGGATTGAAGTTGTTGAGCTGGGTCCTTGCAGCAGCTGGAATTCAGAACAAGGCTCTAACCCTGCTCCCAGGGGCTTCCAGGGCCAGAGCCTGGCTTGGCAGCAGCTCCTCAGGAAGGACAGGATCCCTGCAGAGCAGAGCTTCTCCCAACACTTGGGGCTTTTAGGGCCATGCCTGCACTGTCTGGGATGCTGCCAAACTCACAGGAATGGAACAGGTCCTGAGGACCAGAGGCAAAGAATGACACAGGTGAGAGGCAAAGAATGACACAGGTGAGAGGCCTCCTGCTAGGAAAATGTGGGTTTGGGGGATCTGGAAGATGAAAAATCTGTGAGATTCTTGCTAAGCAAGTCTGTAGGATCAGGCTTAATCCATAGAAGCAATGGGACCTTGCTGGCCAAGGATTTGCAGTTTCCAGGTGAAATTTCATCCTGTGTCCAGCACATACATGATGTAGGAGCTCAGATTTGAGATGGTCTTGAGAAAGGTACATACCTTGTACTGATTCCAACATATGAACATTTTATATACATCAATAAGGGAATGAAAACTTTCACATTTACAGGTAAGTCCACAATCACCAAGAATCTTTTCTTTTGGATCTTTATACCTGACCTTGTCCTTTGACTCCAACTGTTCATTTGGCAGCTGCTTGATGTGTTTTCTTACTATAAAGGCAATTGCAAAGGGAGCAAGGCCTGACTCACTGCTCTCACTTCATTCTCCTCAGTGGAAAGATGCATGAGCTCCATGCAGGCAGGCACCCAGATGATCAAACTCCGTGGTGGCTCCAAGGGGCTGGTCAGATTCTACTACCTGGATGACCACAGGTCGTGCATCCGCTGGAGACCCTCTCGCAAGAATGAGAAAGCCAAAAGTGAGTGTCAGCCACAGAACCTCCCCCTGAGCCCTCCTGGGACCTTGTCCTCTTGTAAACCAACAGGAATGAAGGGTCTGCCTCAATGGGAGGTGTTGTGCTTGACTTTAAAGGGCAGTGAATGACTTTATGATGGGTAATTTATGAAGCTGAAGTTGCTGTGCAGGTTGCAGGGGTGTGGTGTGCTGTAAATGAGCTGGAGGCAACCCCTGTGTGAGCCCTGCAGTGTGACATTTGGGCTCTCCCTCCCTGGGATTTCTCTGTGGGATGAACACACCTGCCCAGCCCAGGGTGTGCTCAGAGCCATCAATGAGCTGCCCTTCTGTGCCTGCAGTTTCCATTGACTCCATCCAGGAGGTGTGTGATGAGAATGCCCAGGGTGTGCTCAGAGCCATCAACGAGCTGCCCTTCTGTCCCTGCAGTTTCCATTGACTCCATCCAGGAGGTGTGTGAGGGGAATGCCCAGGTGTGCTCAGAGCCATCAATGAGCTGCCCTTCTGTCCCTGCAGTTTCCATTGACTCCATCCAGGAGGTGTGTGATGAGAATGCCCAGGGTGTGCTCAGAGCCATCAACGAGCTGCCCTTCTGTCCCTGCAGTTTCCATTGACTCCATCCAGGAGGTGTGTGATGGGAATGCCCAGGTGTGCTCAGAGCCATTAATGAGCTGCCCTTCTGTCCCTGCAGTTTCCATTGTCTCCATCCAGGAGGTGCGTGATAGGAATGCCCAGGTGTGCTCAGAGCCATCAATGAGCTGCCTTTCTGTCCCTGCAGTTTCCATTGACTCCATCCAGGAGGTGTGTGATAGGAATGCCCAGGTGTGCTCAGAGCCATCAATGAGCTGCCTTTCTGTCCCTGCAGTTTCCATTGACTCCATCCAGGAGGTGTGTGAGGGGAATGCCCAGGTGTGCTCAGAGCCATTAACGAGCTGCCCTTCTGTCCCTGCAGTTTCCATTGACTCCATCCAGGAGGTGTGTGAGGGGAAGCAGTCAGAGATCTTCCAGCGCTATGCTGATGGCAGCTTTGACCCCAACTGCTGCTTCAGCATCTACTATGGGGACCACATGGAATCCCTGGACCTGGTGTCCTCCAGTGCTGAGGAAGCACGGACCTGGATCACAGGGCTGAAGTACCTGATGGCAGGGATCAGTGATGAGGACAGCCTCTCCAAACGCCAAAGGACCAGAGACCAATATCCTTCCTGTGCTGCCTGGGGGCTTCCCCAGCTGTGGAGAGTTTTGGATAAGCTCAGGATTCCTTACAGTATTTGCTTTGCTGCAAGTAAGCACCAGGCTCAAAGCAGTTCCCATTGTATTCCCTGTTTCCAGAGACAGGATTGTTCTGGGCAAGATTTGGAGATGAGTGACTGCAGTGGACTGCAGAACACACTGCATATTCTTCAGTCTCACTCCCAGTGTAAAACCATCCATTTAATTTGGTGATGTAACTCTGAGATTCACTCAGAAGTTTTTCTTCTGTGCTGTTAAATGGGCACAGAACATATGTGGCATGTTGAGCACAGCAAGTTCTCTTACTGAACTAACATGAGGAGAGTTAGATATTAGCTTGACCTTTCATTCCCAGTCTCATTTGCAGTGTTTCCTAATGTGAAAAAATAATATATCCATGATGTTCAGTAATATCCTTCAATATTCCCTGCTGTTCCTTAACTCCTGTTCAATGTGGTTGAAGCAGACATTTGATGAGGCAGATAAAAATGGGGATGGCAGTCTCAGTATTAGTGAAGTGCTCCAGCTCATGCACAAACTGAATGTGAACCTACCCCGACAGAAAGTCAAGCAAATGTTTAAGGTAAGAAATTTTTTCTTTTCCTGAAAAAGAAAGGATTGAACAGGAAACCCAGTAGGAGAGATTGCAAATACTTCAGCAGCTGGTTTGTTTCCACTCTGCTGAGAGATACTACACAGCCCATTTGGTAAATTGGAAAGAGCTCCAGAAACACGTCACAGATAAATTGTTATGCACAGAAAAAGGCAACACACCAGGTACCTTCTGGTGTTACATAACATGAAAACACACAGTACCAAGGTTGCTCTTTTGCTACACCTTTTTGATCAGAAACTCAGTCATGTTTCCTCCTCTGATTATGTTCTCTCTAACAAATCTCTAACAAATATTACCTAATAAAGTATCCAATATCCTATTATAGCTGGTACTAATAAAATATCCAGCATGCAAACTTCTGATTTTTGCTCTGCTAAGAGCTGTTTGTTTGACATTACATTCTGCTGACCTTGGCCCAGTTTAGTGAGCAACAATGGAGATGTGTAGCTTTTGTTATCACAAAGTCCCTGCAGGGACCAGCAAGCCTTTATGTGAAATCCCTGATGATTTTTTCTTTACTTGCAAAATTAGTATTCTTCCAGATCTTATTAGTTTATGGCCATGGATTTAACAGATATCCTCTCAAATCCTGGATATAAAATTGATTTCAAGATGATTTGGGCTCCAATGATCTTCTGAAGATGTGAGTGGGTAATTCTGCCAGACACACACATGTTGTTGGAGGGTACCTTGTCTTTATTGATTGCCACAGAGAGAAGAAATCCTTCAGTGGGGTTCTTTGCAGAATAATTAAAACCTTTAAAATATTTTTTTTGGTTTCTACACTGATGGGAGAGGTTTAAAGCTGTGCAGAGGATTCTTGGACAAGGCTGATGGATCAGTCAGTTCCAGCAGCCACATCAGGCAGCTCCAACCTGCATTTAATTCCAGCACTTCACTCTCATGCAGGGGTTTGTTTATTTAACATTGGAGCAGGCAGTTGTATTCCTGACTGTCTGGCTGCTGTGTGCTGCAGGAGGCTGACACAGATGACAACCAGGGCACTCTGGACTTTGAGGAGTTCTGTGCCTTCTACAAGATGATGTCGACGCGGCGCGACCTGTACCTGCTGATGCTCACCTACAGCAACCACAAGGATTACCTGGACTCAGATGACCTGAAACGCTTCCTGGAGACTGAACAGAAGGTAGGCCCAAGCCAGGAGCTGAATTCCAGCTTCCTGCCTGCCATTGGGAATGAATTCCCTTTTAAAAGGAGTGAGGATTGTGCTGCTGTGCATGTTAAAAATGGACAGAAGTCTCCTGATTTTCATCTGTAGGCTGGCAGGGCTATTTCTTGAATCTTTTGGCTCTCACTATCTATTTTTCCCCCTGTAGGCTTTTTTTTGTTGTGCCTTCAAATATAATCTCTAGAATTGCTTTCTTTTTTCATGTGTTCCCCTTGAGCAATCCCATCAGCATCTGTCTGTTCCCACTACCTTGGGGCAAAGCTGGTGTTCCTGGCTCTGCTTGTGGCCTAGTGCACAGCCCATGATGAAACTCTGAATTACTTTGTCACACTATCTCAGTGTGCAAAATGGAAGATTATCTTTCTAAGAGCAGTTGAGAGGATGATTAATGTATAGGAGAGTTTTTAAAACACATTGTAGTACCAAAGAAATTTTCTCTGAGTGATTTAACTCCAGTGCTGCAGGAAGAAATGCTTTCATTTATCTTTGCACTTTTCATCTCATGGCCTCCTCTGAAGCTTCAGTCATAAATGTCCAGAGTTTCAGTCATTGTCCATGAAAGGAATGAATAAAATACCCACCTCTCTGGCAGTTACCTTAGATAAGGGGTGTGTTTCCATTTCATTGGTCAATTGATCCTCCAGATGGTGAGGGGAAAATGAACACTCACCACAGGACTCAAATCAACTCAGCTAATTATTGATATGGGCAAATCCTGCCTGGGGGATTTCCCTTGCCATGGTTCCTCATACAACATGGACAGGGAAAACATCTTTACTCCATTCCAGCAGAACCTGATGTTCCAGAGCTTTATCTCTGGAACCCAGTATCAGTGATGTTCAAATCCAGAGTCAGAGGTTTTTGTCTTCTTCTTTTACTTTTATGTATTAGGTTTTAAATTAGCTCCAGAAAAGGCATTGATCTTGTAGCAGATGTGCTGGTGGTTTCATTTTCCCCCAGGCAAAGATTCTGTGTTGCCAAATTGATGGTCACTTTATTGCACTCTGATGACAAGGACTGTGTTTTCATGCCATGCACAGCACCTAATAGAAAGGATTTGCTGGACCACTCAGGACAGGAGTGTTAAATAATACCAGGATAATAGAGAATACATCAACAGTTAATAGCAGGAATATTGACTGTGTTAAAATTAAGTTACTAAAACATTGCATTATGTAAGTTACAGCTCAACATTAATGGCTCTGGTTTCATAAATGACAACATTTACAGACATATATTTCCCTTTGTACTTTCTTTCAGTTGAGAATGCAAAGCAACCTTGAAGTTAGCAGATTTCCTGAGAACATTATGTCCAGATTCTGTTTCCCTGCTACTAACAGATTTTTCTGTCTGCTGCATAAAGATGAGCCATTTTCTTGTTTTATTTTAAAGGAAAAAAAACCCTTTGATAATGCAAACTAATCCTCTAATCCTACAAGAGAAGAAATCCCATTGGTTTGTGACAAAGCTCGTTCTGTTTGGATGCTCTGTGGTGCCTAACAACAGATCTGACCTACAAAGCAGAACTCTGTCATCAGGCAGCTGCCAATAGCACAGAAACTTTTCACAGAGCTCTTCCCTTCTGATCTGACCTGACACTGATTGACAGGAGTGAGAATCCCACTGGGGAACTGGAAATCCTGAGTCCCACTATGGATAATCTGCCCAGTTGTTGGACTGGAGACAGAGGGGAGAGCTCAGAGAAGCTGTGATGAATAGTTAACACTGCATTTTTGCTGCTGTTACAGATGACAAATGTAACTAAAGAACATTGCCTGGAAATCATCAGCAAGTTTGAGCCATGCCCAGAGAACAAGAAGGAGGGAGCCCTGGGAATTGATGGTAAGCTGGCTGGTGCAGATTTGTGGGGGAAAGAGAACTGTCTCAATGCTCAGGAGAGTATTGCTGCTGCTTGCAGAATATATAGCTGTGGAATTTTGTCATGTTGGATTGAGCATGTTTCCAGTCTTTTTTGCTTTTTTGTTTTAATATCTACCATTTACTGAGGAACCTAAAGGGAAATCAGATTTCCTTGGAGGAGTTTTGAAAGGTACATATCAGGATGAAGCAGCAGCCGTTGGAAATCAGCTAGAACTGGAGGTGTCTCTATCTGTGCTTTTGGAAAATACAGTTGAATTTAGTTGCATCATTCCTGCAGGTATTTTTGGAAATCATTTAAGTCTTAATATAAGAGGAGTGATGTGATCCAGAGTAAATGTGAGTGGGATGATAGATGAAATTGGTCCTGCCTTCCTGACCTTTGCTGCTGAACCTTCTCTCTAAATATATCAGTGCTGTACCACCAGGCTGGTGCTGTTATTTTGGGGGCTGGCTGTAAGTCCTTTCCTCTAAATAGTAAATCTTCAGCCAGATCTTATCTTATTGACTCCAGGAAGGGAATACATTCCTCAGGAATTAGGTTCTGTGCAAAAGTTCTTGGACCTTTAGAAAATCAGTCTTGTCCATTTCTGTGGGTGTGTTGTCATCCTGAAAAGTGGCAGAACAGAAGTTGTTTGGTTTTCTGCAGGAAGAAGTGGGTAGTTTCTGGTACAATGTGTAAGGTGGTTGCTTAGGATGGGTCAAGGTCTGTTCTACTTCCAGACTAAATTTTCAATTTATTTTAAAGCTTATGCTAATGCCAGTGAGACAGCAGATGACATTCTTTTCATTTTCTGGTTTTTACAGGCAGTTGCAGTCAAATAAATAATGAATAAGCGAGTTCATTATCTTCCCTTCCTCATACTTGCAAAAGTAAGAGTAGGCTTTTCAAACTATTGTAAGTTTCCATAGAGAAAAACAACAAGAAAAAAAAAATCTATACAATTGCTTTACCTCAGAATGGATGATAAAACATTAGAGACTTTGTGGGTTAGGATAAGAGAGAGTCCAGCATGCTGACATTCTGCTGGTGTCTGCTACAGAGCTCCTGATCAGGGGGAAACAGAAGGTGAGATCCTTTGGAGACAATTGGAAAAAGCTTTGTGACCTTAACCCCCCCAGGAATTGGCTGAAAGTGAAGCAGAACTGAACAGATCTAATCTAGAGCTTAATTAATGCAGGAGATTCCTGGCAGCATCCAACCAGAGGAGCTGGCAGGGCACACTGCTGGGCTGGTGCTGACAAAGGAGGAAGAGCTGCTTAAAAATCATAAATCTGTGTCTGCATGTACAGCATGTGTGTGCACACACACAGGAGTTATTCCTCTCTTGGAGGTGAGACTTTAGATGTCTCCTGTCTCCCAGAAAACAAGTCCAGTGCTGCCCTGGGGACTGACATGCAAAGCCCTGGAAGCTGAAGCTGCCTGTTCATTCCTCAAACTGGTTCAGCCCTGAGAGGAGCATCCTGCCCACGCTGGCTGCACTTCAGCATAGTGAAATAACAGTACAGGGCTCTTTGTGCTTCCCTGGTCACTCATGTGCCTGCTCTGCCTTGTGTCCTCAGCTGGGCTCTTGTCATGGAGCACCTTGGCCTGTGACAATGGGCTGTTCACATCTCCTAGAGAAAAGCTTTGCCTTTGTCTGCTGATCAAAGTGACACCAGAGCACCTTCCCTGAGTGTGACACTGCAGTGGGACACCCTGACAGGACCTTCCCATTCCTGTTTCTTCCCCCTGGGACTGATAAATCCAATTAGTGTGAACTCATTACAACCATCATGACATCATGTTTAAACAAGAGCTTAAAGCAAACAATGGTGGTGTTGCAGCACTGCCCTCCCAGTGCTGGAATTAATCTTGCAGCAGCTGATTGGTTTGCAGGAAGAACTGATTACCTGCCACGAGGGCTTGGCTGTGTGTTTGCTGACACACTCTGTGCTCTATCCATTTTCCACAGTGGCTGCTCTGCCTTGCTTCATCTTTTGTTTTCACCCTGGCTCTGTCACTGATTTGCTCATTGATCGTGGTGTGTGCTCCAAGAGACTTCAATATTCAGCTGGGCTGAGCTGAATTCCCTGGCACTGTGTCCCAGTGTATTGTTCAAAAGTTTTTGGCTGCCATTTGTGTTTATCAGCTCTTTTCCTTTAATAAAACTTTTAACACAAAATGTGTAGCCCAGAAGGGCCATCATAAAGGTGGCATTTTATTTTGTCACAGTCAAAGTGTGTTAAGACCTTTGGAAGTTTGGCAGGATGAGTGAAATGTCAGGAGAATTAGAAGTCTTGAAGCAGAAACCTATTGACCAAAGGCATCATCTCTGTCAGCAAAGCCAGGGTGTGAATGGGAATCTGAGTATTTCCTTGGTGGTGAAAGAAAAACCTTTGGGAGAGATTTGAAGTGGAACTTACAGTGCTTCAAAAAGTGTCTGTGGTACCTGCACAAATGTCTGCTGGAGATCTGAGAGCAGCAATTTCACACAAAGATAAAACCCTAACTTGCTAAAACTTTGCTTCTGAACAAGAGTAGTGACTGCAAGACACAGAGGGCCCAGGTGATGGTGTCTGCAGGATTTACAAGCATCCTACTGCTCTGGAAAATAAATTCTTCTGGTAGCATCACTGAAAACTGATATTTCAGTGTCAAGTCTGGAGTGAAATTTAGCTCTGAAGTGACATTGGTGCAGTGCTGCAGAGCTCCCCACTCCACAGGCAGATTTGTGTGACATCCAAATTACAGGGTAACTTGTACAAGCCAATGTGCACTGTCATTATTCTGGTATTTTTGGGAAAATACTGAAAATACTGAAAGAGGAGAGGAGAGGAGAGGAGAGGAGAGGAGAGGAGAGGAGAGGAGAGGAGAGGAGAGAGGAGAGGAGAGGAGAGGAGAGGAGGAGAGGAGAGGAGAGGAGAGGAGAGGAGAGAGGAGAGGAGAGGAGAGGAGAGGAGAGGAGAGGAGAGGAGAGGAGAGGAGAGGAGAGGAGAGGAGAGGAGAGGAGAGGAGAGGAGAGGAGAGGAGAGGAGAGGAGAGGAGAGGAGAGGAGAGGAGAGGAGAGGAGAGGAGAGGAGAGGAGAGGAGAGATTTGGGCCATCAAAACCTGTCTCTGCACAGCCCAATATATCAAAACCTGTCTCTTTGCAGCCCAATACTGCAGATCTTACAGGATTTCACTGAGGAGCACCTCCAGGATGTGACTGCAGATTTTTGGAGGCTTTTATATGCCATGTGACACAATGTCTTAGCAGAATCTTTTGACACAAGTTATAAGCCTAAGCAGTTTGGATTAAATATACATATTTTTCTCTGGAAAGGCAGAGCAGAAAAATGTACAAAGCAATGAGAAAAACAATAATTGCACTTGGTCATGGTGACAATTTGGGGGTAATGGTGCTACTCCTTTATCTTAAATGTTGATGAATTTAAATTTAAATTTAAATTTAAATTTAAATTCTCTTACATGCTGGGGAATATAGGCATGCATTTTAGGAGGATTACAGCAACAGAAAGGATGAAACTGTATTACTTACAGTGCTGCTTGTTGGCAGGTTTCACCAATTACATGAGGAGTCCATCAGGGGACATATTCAACCCAGAGCATTACCAAGTGAACCAGGACATGAGCTACCCTCTGAGTCACTATTTCATTACCTCTTCACACAACACCTACCTCATGGGAGATCAGCTGATGTCCCAGTCCAGGGTGGACATGTATGCATGGGTGCTGCAGTCTGGCTGTCGCTGCGTGGAAGGTAAAGAGCAAAAGGAGCTCTCAGGGGGCTCTGTGGTCTTGTTTCTCCTCCCTGAAGAAAGATTTCTGCAGGATATGGTAATTGGGGAGAGAAAAAAAAGCATTGGGAAATGGTGTTTTCATAAATAACAACAAAATAATGAGAGAGAATAGAGAAATTTTATTGGGTATGGAAATAAAACAGGTATTTGAGGAATGGTGTTGCTGGTAGTGGGGGGGGAAAAAATTTGTAAAACTTCTGTTGTAGAGAGGATGCTGGTGTTGGGCACAATGCACTGGTGCTTGTCCTGCCTAGCCAAGTGTGTGACAACCTGGCTGGCAAATATGGCAGAGTTCCTGCCACACTTAAGAGGAAGGTGGATATTTCTGCAGGGAAATATTCAGTGAAATGGTGACAGTCTCTGCAGTGACCAGGAGGCTTTTCTGTGCAATCCCCCCTGATCCCTGCTGCCTTTCTGAGACACTGCCTGTTTCATCATCATCTTTAATGTTCTGACCATCAAAGTGTTTTCACAGTTTTTCAGAAGGCAAATACAGTTTGCTCATGTTGGATTGTAGATGTGCCACTGGCTTCAGAGGACTAAAACATTTCATGGAAATATAATAGACAAGTATAAAGTCAGGCAAGAATCCAAGGTGGTCTTGGCTTGGTCTGTGGTGTGAGCAGCTTGGCTGATTCTCTGCTTTCCTTTTCATGTTCAGCAGGAGCACAATGAAAGCAATGCTCTGCTCTGTCATCCCTCTCCCTG
Organism: Erithacus rubecula; assembly: GCF_903797595.1. Classification (NCBI taxonomy): domain Eukaryota; kingdom Metazoa; phylum Chordata; class Aves; order Passeriformes; family Muscicapidae; genus Erithacus; species Erithacus rubecula. The sequence goes on along the minus strand of NC_136676.1, from coordinate 5,107,603 downwards.
TCATAAAGAGGGAGAGTTAAAAGAATTAACTCTTTTGTTAAAAGAGTTTCTTGGGGATTTCTCCAACAGTGGGAACAGGCACCTGGTCCCAGCACAAGTCAAGGCCAGGAAATTCCTTCCCAGGGAGGATGCTCAGCACAGTGAGGGTGGGAATGAACCTGTGCCCTGCTTTGGGGAACAGCTGGGGGATTTCAGGGTGTTCTGGGCTCCCACAGGTGCTGGCCAGGTCTCCTGCTCTGATGGGTGTCACTGTTTCTGTCCCACAGTTGACTGCTGGGATGGGCCGGATGGGGAACCAATTGTCCACCATGGATACACCTTGACTTCCAAAATCCTCTTCAGAGATGTGATTGAAACCATCAACAAATATGCCTTTATCAAGAATGAGTATGTACCCAGCCTGTCAACCTTTGAGTCTCAGGGCAGTGTTCCATGGCATCCTTGTACAGGGAGTGAAAATCTAAATTCCAGACAGAATTTGGAGCTGTTTTCTGGGGGGAATCCTTCAGATCCTTCCAAGGCAAAGCTGAGTAGGGACATTCTGCACAGAGGTGTGGAGGTGGCTTTATTGAGCTTGTACAACACCTGAGGAACAACAGGGTTTGCCTGGGAATGTTTTTAGTTCAAGGCTGACACTTGAACCACTTTGTCTCTCTGGATGTGCACTCTGGTGCTGCCAAGGCTACATCTGTGTGCTCTAGGGATAGGAAACAAGGCAGGGAATAAAGAATCCAAAAGACAGTAGCCTGATTGTGGGCAAAGCAGAGTGCTCATCTGAAAGAGATTATTTTCCCTACAGGTACATAGCTCAGAAAATCAATATTATTCATGGGAAGTTTCATATACCTTGACAGTTACTGTTCTTCTCCTCCACAAACAGTCAAAATGTGTGTGCCAGCTAATTTTTTTTTTTAAATAGAAATTACTTTATGGCTGTAAAAATGTTCCAGTAGCTCCCCCAGAGCAGCCCATCTGCCTTTACAAATAGAGCTAAACTTGCACTAAATTTTCACACCAGGTAAACTTCTTGTGAGCCTGAGATTTTTTGCAGTTTGCCTGAAGTCATGGTAAACAAATCCAAGCAATGCTTATGAGATGGTTCAGTTTTTTTAAACCTTTGCAAAAATATTACCTGGGACCACATCATCAACTGTTGGTGTGGCTGAAAGCCTTATTATTCCTGATGAGGAGCTAATGAAGGCCAGATGTCAGGATAAAAATAATTTATTTTTTATTAATGAATCTGTAATAGTTCAGTACTGCAAAACTTCTTTATAGTCTGGCTGTTGTGTTGATCTTAAAGAAGCATCATCTCTGGAGAGAAATCCATCTTCAGTGTGGCTTTACATGGCACTGACCACACTGGAGTAGATGTTCCACAAGTCTTATCTTCAACCAGCCAGGCATTGCTCAGCCTGGATAATCAACAATAAATGAGAACAGCAAAACTAAAACTAGAAACAACACTTGTGTCTTGGTAGAAGAGGCTTTGTCTGCAGGTTTATCTCTATGACATTGTTGTTAGTGGGCTGTAAAAGCCAAATTGGCAGGTGATGCTAATCTCTGCAGGTACCCTGTGATCCTGTCCATTGAGAACCACTGCAGCATCGTGCAGCAGAAGAAGATGGCTCAGTATCTCACAGAAATCCTGGGAGACAAACTGGATCTGTCTTCTGTGCACAACGATGACTCCACAAAGCTCCCTTCACCAGCCAGTCTTAAAGGGAAGATCCTGGTTAAGGTAAACCCTGTTTTATGTGTCCTCTCCCTCCTCCTGCCTGTGCTGATGAGGATTTCTGCCTGGTTGTCACTGCACTCTAATTTAAATCATTTCACAAAAAGCAGACCTTGGGAAACTGCTACTTAAGGTTCAGAATAAATGTCTTCTCAATCAGAACCTGAAAAGATGCTCTGAATAATTTTGGGGTTTTTTGGAATATGTCACAGGAAGAGCTGCATGCTCCCCTGCCTGTGTAATAAATTTATCTTCTAGGGCAAGAAACTTCCAGCCACCATCAGCGAGGATGCAGAGGAAGGAGAAGTTTCTGATGAGGACAGTGCTGATGAGATTGATGATGACTGTAAACTGATGAATGGAGATGTAAGTAAAGTGCCCATTCCAGTGTGAATGTCTGGCAAGGCTTCCCATCCCAGTGGGAGGAAACCTCAGAGGAATTCTCTGGATTGTGGGTGTGATCTGATCTTTGGGATTTATCACAAGTGGTTCAGGTTCTAAACATTCATGGGGGCAGATTGGCAAAAGTGCATTAAAGCAGCACCTGCTCCAGGGGTTATGCTTCAGGTTTAAAATTTTAAAGAGTAATATCTCATGATTCTTCAGTGCATCACTATGTGATCCCCCTAAAATGCAAACAAACAAACAAAAAAAGAAAATGTTCTACATACATCAAATTGTGGTCATTTTTACAGAGCATCCCTTTGCTTTGCTGGATGCTGGGCTTGGTTGATTTGTACTGTAAAGAAAATCTCTGCTGGCTTCAATCTGAAAATCCCTTATTTCTTCATCCTTTTTAAAAGTTCCATATTTTTGTCACTTTAATCTTCTGGCAAGTTCCACTGCACCTTGCAGAAACAATACAAAACACAGCAAAACCATTTAATGACATAAACCTGATTGCCTTGGAGAGAGTTTGCATTCTCAATCCTCTCTCCCTCAGGCTGTTTCCTCATTTTGTATTATAGATCTGATCCTTTTTATCTAAAAGAGAATCTTCTTTGTGAATAAGACTAGCAAAGGAGAAAAATAATTTCATTGCTTTTTAGAAGTTATTACATGTTAGCATATCACTTTTCAGTATTTTACAGCACCATCTCTGTTATTAACAGTTCATTTTGCTGAGGTTTACTGATGCTTTAAATCTGAGATTTGCTACACCTGGTTTGCTTTCCAAAATGAATTTTTGAAGAGTTCAGAAAATCAGAACTTGATCCATGATAAATGTAACTGGGGATTCTTGAGGCCTACTGAGAGAACACAATCTGTCACCCCTTAAAAGACCTGAGTGAAATAGAAAACTCTTGATTTTTATTTTTAGTTTTATTTCCCCACTTCCCCACAAGGGCCATGGTGCACACAGAGCAGGGAACAGGACTTCTCTTGCATTTTGCCTTTGATGTGCTGAAAAGAGGATTCTAAAGCATCTCCCATCCACTTTTCCCAACAAATCCTATTGCAGCTGCAGGGTCAGCCTGGACATGGCACAGGGCTCATGTGATGCTTTATTTAATGATTTAATGTTCTGTTTGCAGGCATCTGCTAACAGGAAAAGAGTGGAGAATATAGCAAAGAAAAAACTTGACTCACTGATAAAAGAATCCAAAATCCGTGACTGTGAAGATCCAAACAATTTTGCAGTTTCCACTCTACCATCCTCAGGAAAGGCTGGGCTGAAGTCTGATAGTAAGAAGGTGAATTAATGCTGAATTTTACTTGTGTTTCATCAGTTTACTAAATATATCTTATACTATTAACTTCAGCTTCATAGCTGAATTCATGCAGTTAATGATGGTGCCAGGTGAACATCACTGTCAGATACACAAACTATTTATCTTGCTCACACAGCAATTGGAGCATGAAATGTACTCTGAAATGACTTTTCAACAGGAAGAATTTGATTTTCCATTATAAAAACTGCTTATGAAAGTTGGGCTCTTTTTGTTCCCCAGTTCTCTCTGTTCTATGCATTTTCAATATATTTTAATTTTATATTAACTCTAATTTATAACAATGTACTCAACTTCATGAAGTTGAGGCATTCTCATTTCAGACTTTGTAATAAGCCACAAAAAGTTTGGGAAGATTGATCCACACAAATGAAAACCAGTGGAGATCTGCCAATAATAAGCAGGGGTAATAACCAGGGATTAAAACTAAACTAGGGATGAGAGCTAAAAATCAGCTTCCCATTCATTCAGTGGGGTGAGTTTTGGATGTGTTTTAAACCCAAAGCTTTACATGACATATTTTACATGACATTTTTGTGAGAGCCACTGCAAGGCCAAGGCTTGGCCAACCCTTTAGCAGAGGTGTTAACCCAGAACAGCCACTGCTAAACCCCCTTTCTGTTTGTGCTGATATCCAGAGGCTGCCTGAGCATTCTGTCTGAGCTCCTGTGTTCCCTCTCTGCCTGTTTCAGAGTAAACTTGAGGATGATGTGGAATCTGGGGAAGATTTCAGTGCCAGCAAAAGGCACAGCCGCTCCCTCATGGGCAGCTTTTCCAAACGCAAGGTGAGCCCCTGCCAAGGTGAGGTCTGCACCACATCTTGGATTCCTGGAGGGTTGGTTTTTTTTATTATTTTTGCACGCAGTGGAGAGGAATTTCATAACTGCAGCATCTGCAGCACCTCGCTCTGAGGCTGCTCACTGAACAGACAGGCTGGGGAGCTGCTTGTCACTGTGCATAACAGCACAGATTCAATTCACATGGAGGTCTGACAGAGTCCAAAATCTAACTGAGAACCACAAAAATTAATTTACACCTTTTATCTGAGGATCTGTGCATCCTTTATAACAAGGCTCAGACCTTGGGCTGAGTTTTCCCTATGTGCAAATTTAGCTGCAGAGCCGAGTGTTACGAAAGCTGTCATTTTCCATTTTCCCTAAGTAACACACTCATTGGCATAACAAAGCAGAATTGTAGCCAGATGCTCAAACTTTGATTACACTGTTATGATATTATGGTTTTATCTCCCTCTGGCACAGAAAAAAGGGAGTAAATTGAAAAAGGCATCAAGTCTGGAAGAGGGTGAAGACGATTCGGATTCTCAAGGGAATTTAGCCAGGAGCTCTGTACATTACAGCAGGTTTGTTAACAAGGGATTGGACAACTTTGTTGCTAAAATATACCTGTATAAATGCACCCATTAAATAGGTTTGCTTCTGGTCTAGATGTGGGAATGTGGGGAGATAAAATATCTGCCACAAAATCACCAGAATCATCTCTTGGTGCTGTTCAGACTAACTAGCAAAGTTTTGCACTTTTTATGCATTTTGAGCTCTTATTGTCCCGTATATTTCTTTGCCCTTATTTATTCCTAAATGTGAAAGATAACATTTACCCCTTAATTGGTGGGAAGCTAATTTGTTTTGTCTTTCTAGGGTAAACAGACAGAAGAAGACAATGAAGTTGTCCAGGGCCCTGTCTGACCTGGTGAAATACACAAAATCTGTTGGCAGCCACGATGTTGAAAGTGAAAGTAAGTTGAACTAAAAGTTTGGTGAAAATAATTGCTACACAAAGAAATGGAAATGTTTATGTTCTTACATATCTTTTCATTAAAAGAAGACTTCTTAATGAAGATTGAAGTCATCCTCACATTCAGCTTCACTTTCCCAACCATAAGTGCCCAGAGTTCCCTCTGAGTGGCGTCTGCTGAAACGATGCTCGATAGTTAAAAGCAACCAACGCTATGCACTTTTGAAAGCTTTATCTAGACAATAAATAATGAATAAGGAGATTACCTCTAATCTCCTCTGCAGTCTCTTCCAGCTGGCAGGTTTCATCTTTCAGTGAAACCAAAGCCCACCAGATCCTGCAGCAGAAGCCAGCCCAGTACCTGCGCTTCAACCAGCACCAGCTGTCCCGCATCTACCCCTCCTCCTACCGAGTGGACTCCAGCAACTACAACCCCCAGCCCTTCTGGAATGCTGGCTGCCAGCTTGGTGAGCAGAAAGCAAGATTGTTTATTGATGGTTTTGTTCTGTTTTGGGAGGGATGTTTTAATAGGAGTGCTGGAATCACCCCTTAGGACACTCTCTGCTTGTCCAGCTTTGCTGATCATTGAGTCCTCCTTGTTACTGTCTCTGGATTGATTACCTTAAATGTGTGTCTCACATGCAAGGAGTTGCCTGGTAAATGGAAATAAATGAATTTCTCAAATGAAAGAGGGCTTCAGAGTTCAGCTCTTTTGCAGAGCTTCTCTCCCTGAAGCTGTACTATATGTTATATAAGAGAATTATTTTCCATAAGATAGCTGATTGTTTGCATCTAAGAAGTCAAATTTGAAACTGATTTTTTTTTTTTTTTTAAATAGTTGCACTAAACTACCAGTCAGAGGGGAGAATGCTGCAACTGAACCGGGCCAAATTTAGTGCCAATGGGAACTGTGGCTATGTCCTCAAACCCAACTGCATGTGTCAAGGTAAGGCAAACCAGCAGAACCTGTGGCTCACTGACTCCATGACAGGATTGAGTGTGGGTCTTGTATTTTATTTAAAGATGCATTTCTGATGCCAGAAGCAAACCAGCTGGAGGGTATCTGTAATTAAAGTCATGCTGCACTTCTGCCACATTATGGGACTCTTCATTCTTACAGGTGTCTTTAATCCAAATTCTGAAGATCCACTGCCTGGCCAATTGAAGAAACAGTTGGTTCTAAGAATTATCAGTGGTCAACAACTTCCCAAACCACGTGATTCCATGCTGGGAGACAGAGGAGAGGTATGGGACAGCCATGGTTGTTATTTTGTGATGCACAAGGTTTATTTCCATACTGGCTGAGCTGAGGATGAGGATTTCACATCCTGCAGTAACTTATCAGGAGACACAGAACATTAATAAATTAGGCCATGAACATCCTACATCTTCAAGTGGTTTTCTTTATTTTTTAGCATCACAGCAGTGGTTTGATGGTTTTCCTCCAACTGCCAACACAGTAATTCCAGAAGCAAAAAAAAAAGGGAGAGAGATCTTATCAATTTAATAATCCACTCCATAAAGCTCAGGATCAATAATTACCCAGACATTCATGTACAGTGCCCATATTGTAAAAGCCATTTGCTTGAGTTTCATCTTTGTCATTCTTCCTTTTTAATATTTGTTGCTTTTTCTTTTTCAGATCATAGATCCATTTGTTGAAGTAGAAGTTATAGGCTTACCTGTTGATTGCTTCAAAGAACAAACCAGAGTTGTTGATGATAATGGTAAGATTATCTTGGATTTAGGGTTTTATGATTGAAACATCCTCTTATAGGCAATTGTTTTTCATAAGAATAGGAGTAGATAAGATTTGGTACCTATTATGACAAAGCATTGAAAATTGGATTTCAGCATTTTTAATGTTAATTAGACTTGGATTTTGACTGAGTTGCTATGAATATGCTGAAGGTCTTGGTGTGAAACAAGACATTTGTTTTCTCATTATGTGTGAGAGAGGGGTATTTTGAGGCAGGTTGACCAAACCCCTCCTGGAAGCAGGACCAAATTTAGGTTAGACCCAACCCTGTTCTCACAAACCCTTGTGCTGCTCCTTGTGGGAATCCTGGATTTTCCAAGAACACCACTCAACCAGGAAAACCCTAATTCCCTGTGCAGGCAGACTTCTCATTTCTTGTGAATGAGACCCCCTAAAGGCTGATTCTCCCTTTGGCAAGGTTTTAACCCCATGTGGGAGGAGACCTTGGTGTTCACAGTGCACATGCCAGAGCTCGCCCTGATCCGTTTCCTGGTGTGGGACCACGACCCCATCGGGAGGGATTTCATCGGCCAGAGGACAATTGCCTTCAGCAGCATGATGCCAGGTAGGGCAAGGTGGCATCCCAAATCAGGGATGGGATTTTTCCTGTGAAAATTAAAAATTAATGTGTCTGCAGCAGAAATTTCTGGAGAGACTGGAGTTTGGGCCCTGAGTTCTCTGCCTTAGCTGCTGACTGTACAGTGGTGAAGACTAAATCAATTAACTCTAGAACTTGTACAGTGGTGAAGACTAAATCAATTAACTCTAGATTTTTGGGAGTAGATTTTGCAGAAATGAGTAAGATTGTTAAGCAGGGTGGGTAAATACTGTGGGTTTGGCAGGCTGCTATACAGAATCATTGCTCCTTTATTGCTTTTTCCTCTCTTCACAACAGTTTTTAAAAAACTCTTGAGTTTTGCCAGGTTTTATGAGTAGTATCTTAACACAGAACAGAAAATTACCTATTCTTATGATGGGATCCAAGTTATTAAATGGCATTTTCTGACAATTTCATCTTTCTGTTTTCAGTTCATCTTTCAGATTAAATCTTCTTGTGTATGTATTTTTCTTTCCTTTCAAAGTAAAGAAAAAGGTTTGTGTTTAGGATAAAAAACCAAAACATCCAGTCTCAGTAAACTGACCTTGGATGGAAGGTTTGCAGCCTTAATAATGGACTGAAAGTCCAGAGGAGAGAATGTGGTCAAGTTTAAATCCTGGATTGACAGCAGCAATAATAGACCCTGGATGAAAGAGGACACGGGTGGTTTATGAAATCATGACAAAAAATGGGGGTGAAGTTTGTAAGTTTGAGAGTGGCAAGGTGATGCTGCAGCCTGGATCCTCACTGTGAGGAAGAGCTGGGAGAAACCTGCTTCATCTCTTCTGCTGCTCACAAAAGGAAAATCTACAGCTGCTCCTCCTGTGACCTGTCCCAGCCCCGTGCCAGCTCTGCTCCCTCTGTTTCAGGTTACAGACACGTGTACCTGGAAGGCATAGAAGAAGCTTCCATCTTTGTGCATGTGGCTATAAATGACATCTGTGGTAAGGTGAGTGTCTCTGTGGTGTGCAACACCCCCACAGGAGCTGCCAGGATCTTGTCTCACACCAGGGAGGCTCCTTGGGTGAAGGTCCAGGCTGAAATTTTTGTTCACTTTGAGTAAAATTGATCCCTGTGCTTGCCATGGTAGCCTGAGATCTTTCTGAATATCCAGGGAGATAAAGACAAGTCACAGGGAAAGTTATAGAAGAGATTCTTGCAGTTCTGTTAGAGGAAGCCAGAGGGGAAGGTTATTTCACTGCAGGACACATTTATATAAATAATGTGATTGTTCCCAGTCCTGTGAGTGCACCTTGCAGAGCCAAAGGTTACACACATTAACCCTGAGCACTTGTTCCCTGCAAAGCTGATGCCATAAAGGCTCTGCCTGATGTTTTGTATTTTAAATTTAATTCAATTCTTCAAGCTTATTTGCTTTGGATTTTTTGCCATAATAACTCTTAAAATGCAGAGGAAAGGTAATGCTAGTAATAGCTGGACATATTTTCACTCCTTGCCTGTTATTAAGGATGTGTTTGCTCCACATGCAGGAAACAACTCTCAGGCTGCCACATCTCAATTCCCACAAAAGCAAAGCCCCAATTTCAGACTTTTCCTAAGCCATTTAAACACGAGAGATCCCCTGTCCCCCCAGTGCTGTTAAAGTCATTGAAATCAGGCACAAAGCACTTTGCAGGATCACAGGAGGGAGGTGCAGTGTCAGCACTGTGGCAGCAGGAGGAGGCATCCAGCAGCCTGGGACTGCCCAGTCCTCCTGCCAAGGGCAATTCCTGCAATTCCTGAATGGGAAATCAGCATTTCTAACAGCTGCACTTCAATCACAGCTTAGTTACTAAACTCCAGCAGCTTCCAAGTCGCTGCCCTTGCCAGCAGTGTTTGAAGGAAGGGACAATGTTCATCCTCTCAATGTTTGAAGTATTTTATATTCAAAACTGTTTTGGAAAATTCTCTATGTTTAGCCTTCATTTTCTAGCCTTTCATAATTATTAACTCCCTCATGAGCCACTGGTTGGTGATAGTTTGCAGAAATTTGTCCATTTAAACTTTGGCAATATTTTTGGGATGTAGATTTTCTTGGTGTTCCCTGCAGAACACTGTCACTGCAGTCTCTCTGGGTTTGCTGGTTTGAGAAGTGACTCTGTGGCCTGACAAAATAGGAGGATTTGGAAGGATAGCCTGTATGTGTTGTGGTTCTGTTTTGTTTTTTTTAATTTATTTTTTTTATTTCTAATTTTTAATGAAAACTACTGAAAATGTGGAACAGATATTACACATCCCCTTCCTGGTTTGGTCTGTCTGAATCAATTTTTGCTTTGAATTTTGGTTAACAGAGTGCTGTCCAAATAAGAATTCTTTATTTTCTCCTCTCTTAATTATGGGCAGAAAAATCACCCCAGTTATCAGCCTGGTTCTTTATTAAACCAGAGATTCTAATGTAAACATTGACATTTTGGGACATTTTTATAAATGGAGATATTCCACCTGCTCAGTAGCTTGGTATTACTAAAACACCCTTAGAATTTATTATTTTTTTTTTTCTCCTTAACTTGTGTGTGGAGTCTCTTTCAGATTGCTCATTTTCCTGGAAAGGCTTTTCTTTGTTTCTGTCTCTTCTGTGCTCTGCTGGTGTAGTGCAGAATTTCTTGTGGTTTTTCTATCTCTGAGATCCTCCCTCACCGTTACTCTGCCTTTACTCTGTCTGTTTGTGATTTCAGTGGGCTTCTCTATGTCAAAAAAGTCTCCTTTTAGAAGCAGAGCGTTTTTAGACGCCTTGAAGGTACCCCCTCCTTCCCCAGGGAGGTGCAGACACCACCACACACCTGCATGCCTTGAGCTGGTAGCTTCATTAGCATTTCCTCGTTAGCATTTCCAGCTCTCCAACTCATGGACCATGAATGGTGACATTTGCTCCTGTGGGGTCATTGACAGCCAGGAGCCCTCCCCTGTGTGAAGCAGATCCAGGATAAAAGTTCTGCCATTCTCTCCTTTCCCTGAGCTTCTCCCTCTTTCTGCCTTTTCTCTTGAGGGTTGTGATTCAAACCTCTCCTTTCACAGTGCTAAATTGTGAAAAGCCTCTTGTGCTGTTTTTCAAATCTGCTTTAGAGAGTGAAACAGCCCTGTAAAAGTTGGGCTGGGAGTTGAAAGCACAATGTCCTGGATCTCCCTCAAAACTGCTCTCTTTTATTTTTTTTCCTTCTTTTAAAACTTTCCCCCTCCCCTCAAGTTAACCAAATCTGCCTTTGGGTTCTTGAATCACTCCACTGATTCAAGCAACAGTGTCCAGCTTAATAAAGCTGCACCAAACAAGCCAGAATGACACCTGGGGCCCTGCACTTCGTGTCACCCATTCCATCAGTGCTTCCCTTTTCTTTTTGGTGGATATTGTTTTTCTGTGTTGTTTGTATGACAATTTTTTCTGGATTTTTTTGCAAATATTGTCTGATTTTTATAGCAATAAATTCGTATACTTGCCAACTTGTCTCCCAGTAATCCAAGCAGACTCTTCAATAGTCTGGCTCTTACAGAAAATTTTTCCAGTATTTAATATTTGCCTTGCATGGGAAAAATCAAACCCCACCATCTTTATCTTATCCTAAAGGTAATTTTTGATTAATGTCCTACACACACTGGAAATTGGCACGTGATAACTAAACTCCAGTCAACTATAACTGACTAAATATTGTATAAAAAAATAATATTATGAACATTTTTATTGCTCCTTGTGGCAGCTTGGGCAGGACACTTGGGGTAAAAGCAGCTCTTAGGCCAAGCTCAGTGCACAGGGCAGCCAATATCTGTCCATTAAATCCTGCACAGCAGAACTGGAGATGCATGAGCATGCACTCAAATATTTATTTGGGAGTGAAAGACTATTGTAAGTTAAATGAGACACTTCTGTGCCATTGTTTGGCACTGCAGAAGTGTGACCTCGTGTGACATCAGAGGGCAAAATTGGAAATGACAGAGAGTGCAAGTGTGGCTCTGGTCAGGTTCTGCCATGGGCTCCTGAAAATGCATTTCAACCATGATGTGCCCTGGGTTTATTCATTCTTGATGCTGCAGCTGCTCAGGAGTCTGATCTAACTGGGAAATAAAGAGAACAAAGGGGGAGAAGTGGATTAAAAGAGAAATGCCTTTCTGTGCTTCCAGTGATCTCTGTGCACAGAGCAGACCAGCACTGTCTCAGGCATCAGCCTGCTGCTTGAAAAGTTGGCAAGTACACCTGGAATGTTTGCAGGAATGCTGGAACTCTGTTTCATTGAAATGTAAATCAGTTGTATGGTGGTGGGAGATTTATGATGGTGAATTTATGTATTTCATGCTTAAATAATTACTGAAGACTATGGAGAACTGTATTTTGACACTGACTAACTTCCCTTGTTTATAGTGTGTTTCCTCAGTGCTGAAAACATACACCTTGGGATAAATGTTGTATGGTAGGAAAAATTACCAAAATGTAATCACAAGGTAGAAATTGAAATACTCAATAATGTTTTGTGTGTGTGTGTAGAGTTAACTGCTACTCATGACAGTGCTCAACTCAATTGAAGTGTAGATCTCCTTTATACTGAAAAATTATTCTATTTTATGGTCAGTGTTTATTTCCCAGCACTCCCTAGAATAAGCATTTACAGCAAGGACTTTAAATACATTTGCTTTGGGTGAAACTGAGAAACTCTTCAGCTTTCAGAATCAAATCCTTGTAGACAGAAGTATTTATCTTCTTTTTTGTCTTTTCTGTAGCTCTAATGTTTATGTAGATGTTGTAAGTAGTTACATGCTAGAAAGAAAACTATGACAAATACTGAGATAAGTGTGGCTGGAAAATGTTATCTAAAAACATAGCTGAGGAAAAAAAAAAAAAAAGAGATGTGTTATTTTGCAAGGCTGCTGTTAGTGATTTTTTTCATTTTTAATGCCTGTCCTATTTCTGGGTTATTCTCATGCTGATGCTAGAATACAGCAGGAGACTCTGTACGTGAACGATCATTTGTTCATGAGCTCCTGCGCCCAGAGGAAGAACCTGACATTTTTCATAGGGGAACTTTTTATATTTTGCTTCTTTTCTTATTTCTTTTGCAGGCCAAACAAGCTCTAGGTCTAAAAGGGCTGTTTCTCAGAAATCCAAAGCAGGCCTCTCTGGACAGTCATGCTGCTGGGCAGCTCCATCGCAAACATTCCTTTAGCAGCCACATCCTGAGACGCACGGCCAGCGCACCCACCAAGAGCCAGAAGAAGAACAAGAAGGGATTTCCTGAAATCGCTTTGGACACAAAGGACAGCAGCTCTGCAGGGGCTGGAGAGGGGAGGGAAGTGGAAGCTGCCTCCCAGCCTCGCTTTGTGCAAGAGCCAGAAAGTGCTTCCCCGTCCCCAGCGCCCCGAGACGGTGCCGGTGGGGAGGCAGCTGGCAAGGGCTTGAAAGGTAAGGGCTGTCCCAGAGGGGCAGGGCAGAGCTGTGCCCAGCCCGGGGCTCCTTTCAGCGAGCCCTTGCCCAGGGCACACAGGGTGAGGCTGCAGGAGCCCCAGGGAGAGAAGCAAAGCGTCTTCGCCCGCTGTGCCATCAACAGCTCGGGCAGGATCGGAGTGGCCACCAACTGCATGAAATGCATGGTTGGCTCCAAAGACAGCCCTGACCCAGAGGGGCCGTGGAGTGACCACCCTGGCAGGCCCATTGCTAGAGACCCCCTGCACCCTGGGCAGGGCAGCAGTGCAGAGGAGAGGGTAGAGCTCAGGACCTGGGTTGTCAGAGGGCAGCCCAGGCCACACTCAGATTTGCAGCCTTGCAGCAGCCCTGGAACTGCAGGTGACCTGGCAAGGAGCACCCAGTCTTTTGTGAGCCCAGGGAAGAGGAGTGGTGACTCCAAGTGTCATGGGATGAAGGCTCATTCCCGGCAGCGGTGGCAGTGCCAAGCAGGTGGCAAGTATGGAAGCACTGTCAACTTGGTTGCAGCCAGCAATGGCTCTGTATCCTCCAACTCCAGCAGTCTAGAAAGCCTTGGAAGCCCAGAATTCCCCAAGCATTGGTCTGAACCCTCTCGAAGGCAAGTGGGCACCCTACAGAGGGAAATGAATGCCTTGTTCGTTCAAAAATTGGAGGAAATTCGAAGTAAATCCCCTATATTCTTTACTGGTAAGACCAGATTTTCTTCACCCTTCTCCACTGTAGATCACATCATTGTCTCAGCTTCTGCATAGCATCCTTACTTAGAAGCTCCTCTATGTTGTTTGGCTGTCAAAAGGTCTTTTTTTTTTTTTAAATTTTGGCAATGACAGAAAAAAATAATCTGCATAAATATTTTTATTTTCTTTTTTGTAGACGTGTCTGGTTTAGATTAGTCCCTGCCATGCCTAGTTAACCATCTGCAGTAGTGACACTGTCAGTAGTCCATAAATGTTGGGGTTGTTCATTCAGGGTTTTTTTGTTTCCTTGGTTTTCTTAGTGAATGTGGTATGATACTAAGTAAATTTTAAGATCCAAACCAGAGCATTAAGTGAGATTGAATATGGAAAACCCGCATCAACAAACAATATTTCCATTCTCAGCCTTTGTGTTCCACTGAGGGATAACCACATCAGGAATGGTGTCTGATGTGCTCTCTGATAACACTAAACCTGTTCCCCCCTCAAAGATCTTGCAAAGTCACTGCTGTCAGTCCAGGAATTACTGGATGGAGTTCTCTGCCCTGGGGTGTTCAGGAGATAATATTTTATAAACACAGCAGCCCGTTCAGGTCCCAAATGTGTATGCAAACATTTGTGCTGTGCTGTTCCACAGTCCCTGAGGGCAGAGCACAGCACAGGGTGTGAGATCTGCTGCTCCCTGGCATCAGCCAGGCTGGGGCACTCCTGGCATTCCCCACTGCAATCCAAAATGTGCCACCCTAGAGGAAACTTCCTAAAGCTGCAGCATCCTGTGCTTGTTTCACAGCAGGAACAGGAATGTGGTCACTGGGACTGTGTGACTGCACCTGTACCATGAACTGGGGTTCACAAATATGGGAAATCAAAGCAGAGGCCATCAAAGGAAATTTTTTAATAATTAGAATTTCATTATTCCTCCTGGCTTGGCAGGCATGGGAGAGAAGGAAAGAGATGTTGATAAGAATTTTCTGCTTCACAGAATTGAAAGGAGAAAGTAGGAAATACAGCTTTTGGTTGTGACTGCAAGAGCTCATCTTCAAATCCCTCACCCTCCTCATTAATTGTCCAGGAAATCTGGACACTGATGGTTACATTTTTAAGAACAGTGAAATGACTTTGGTGCTTTTTCTAAGATGTAATCCCTTTTTCAGTAACAGATTGTAACTACCCACCTATAGTGGGCTTCTTTGGAAGCCTCATATAGAAATTTGAAATATTTTTATTTATTTGACCAATTTCATCTGGTTAGGTGTCTGCAATTTACCTTCTATTTTATTATACTTTTTTTTTTTTCATGTATTTTTCCAGTATCTACTTCGGGTTTTTAGGAAAATACCAGGACAATGGGAGGGGCAAAGTTTTCTGGTTCCCGTGACTTGCAGCTAATCCAAAGCAGCAGAACTCTTTCTATGCCTAAATTATTGGCATTGGGCTTTTCACAAACTCTGAGTACTGTGACATATGAAACCATTTCCCATTATCAGTGCCAGCTCCCCTGCCAGCCCCCCCAAGTCACTAAACAAATATTGTGATATGCTTGAAATTTGATTAAATCCATCTGACTTCCCAAGCATGGAATCAGCAAACCCTTAAAATGGTGAAATGGTGCCTTGGACTGGCTGCTGCTGGTCCAGTGACAGCCCCTCTGTTTGCACAAACAGCTCCCTTTCCCATCCTCCTGCAAGGCCATGCCCTGGGCCAGGAAACCAGGGAAACCAGCTCCATGGCTGCACTTGGGAATTGGCATTCTGCTGGGGAAAGTGCCCCCAGGATAAGGCAGGAAACTCTAACTGGCCCTTTAGGGCACCAGCATTGCAATTTCCAGTGATTTCCCTTCCAAACGTGCCCCAGTCTGTGCTGCTGGATGGGGAGAAGGAGAGTTCACAGGTCTGATCAGCTCTGGGCTCTCCCTGACACTCCTCCAGACACTGAGAGTCTGGAATGTTGGGTTTGGATTATGGGCACACGTGCCTGATTCCCTTCCAACACTCCCAGCTAATGCAGGACAGGCCAGGGAAGAGCTGCTCCCATCCTTGAGTTCCTGCACTGAACTGGAAAAAATCCTGGTGCCAAAGGAAAGGCTGGTACTCCCTGGGCAGGTTCTGGGAGTGAAGGTGATGTTTTCCATTAGGAAAAAGGCTTTAAGGAGTCCATCAGCCTGGAAGGTGTCCTTGCATCCTGTCAGGGTACTTGAAACTTGATGATTTTTAGGGTCCTTTCTATCACAACCCACTCTGGGATTCTGTGATTCCATGATTCTGTGATTCCATGGTTCTGTGATTCCATTTTCCTGTCCAGTGGAGTGTTTCTTCAATGCTAACAAATATTTTCATTCTTCTATGACTAAAAAAATGAACTTAATATCTGTCCATGTGTGGATTCCATTGAGTGCTCTGGTTGGTCAGAAATTCTTAGGATCCTACAACCATGTGTGAATATTCCTGTACATCTCCTTTCCCTCCCTCAGCACTAATTTATCCTGTTATCTGCACCTGCCTTCCCTACATTAACTGGATTTTTCCTCTGTTCTGTCCTATTATTCTACATGCACACTCTCTCTCTCTAGTTAAGAACTGAAAGGACAAGCAAGTCAAAGGTAATGTCTGCTGAGTGTCCCTGATTCAAGCACCTTGTTGCCTGTACTCCTGGTTTTTGCTTGTTTGCTGCCCCATAATTACCTGCTCCTGTATCCTTAAGGTCGTGGTCTGGCTCAGTGGTGCTTTGTTAGTTCTGGGATGCATGTCTGCTCTGTGCTTTGGAGATATGGGACATAATCTTTTTGGCATGATTGCTGTGGCTCCCAGGGTGCAGGTGATAAACATTGCAGAGAATGGAGCATTTTCTCCAGGTAATTGGTGGCTGTAGTGATTCTCCAGGGTTGCACTCTCAGCCTGCTGTTCATGACCCATCTGTCTGTAGAGTTTTTTTTTTTTAATAGAAATTACCAAGGTTTTTTTGGAAGAACAAAGTCTGTTTAAAGCTTTGGTTTTGTTTTTAAAAGTCCCATTGCCAACATTCCACTGTCTGCAGATCATTTGTAATCTGCTCCACAAGTCCTGTGCTGCTTCTCTTCTGAGTGGTTGGTCATTGGGATCACATCTGCTGGTCAAACTGGTGTTTTGATTATTGCACATGCTCTGGTTGTGCTCTGATACCCTGACCTGTTTGAGTGCTGGAAGGAAGGAAAACTGAAAATCAAGTGGTGCTGAATGGTGGAGGAAGCAAAGTTGGTTTACAAAAGGGGACACAAAGGGCAAAAATTGCTGGGTACTGTTGTTGTTTGATAAGAAAACCAGAACAGTCACATGGTGCTGCTGTACATGGACTGAGATTTCTTGAAGCAACAGGGCTTTGTGCAGCTAAAACTGAATGTGCAAACTGTTTTGCTGCCTTTGGCCAGGCACTTGAAATCACATTTTTAAAATCATTATTAGCATAGGCAACTAGTACCTTGAGAACAAAATGGCAGCACATAAGGAATGAGTGAATAAGCTGTAATTTGTAAGAGATAACTAACCCTGTATCTCTGTTTTTCTTGTTTCTTTCTTTCTCTTTTCATGCCTCCCACTCCAGATGTCTGCCACTTCTCAATCCAGAGGTCAGTCACTTCTTTATGCAGCCTAGAAACAATCACAGAAGAGCCTGTCCCTGCCAATGAGAACCATCACTGCAGCCCTCTCTTCCCTCTGCCCATTACCCCTTACAGTGATTCTGAGGAAGGATCTGGGTCTGACCATTCCACTGAAGCCCCATCAGAAGGAAGCAGCACACCCAACCAGCCTCAAGAGCCCCCACCCTCCAGAGAACAAGGAACAGATCTGGCTGCAGAAGACCAAAGGCAGGATGTCCCAAGAGCAGCTGACACAGGTTTAGTAGCCCCAGAGGATGAGAGGACAAGCGTGGCAGGATGTCCCACAGAAGGAAATGGCTGGACATGGTGCAGTGAGGTTGAAGATCAGGGTGGATCAGCAGCACATCCCCAAAAAGCCAGGCTGGTAGAGGCAGCAGATCACAGTGCTGGCCAAGCTGTAGGAGACTGCCAGAAGCAAAACAACCAACCAGGTCAGGTATTAACAGACATGAAAAGCACTTCTGAATCCAAAGTGCAAACCCTGGGTGCAGCAGCTGTTCCACCCCAGCAGAGCAATGTCATTACAGGCACACAGGCAGACTCTCCCCAGAGAGGCCAGGCTGCACAGGCTCTCCCTGTCTCTGCTCCTCACACGAGCTCTAACACTTTGGCAAGAAGGGCAAAGAATGAAGGACTGAAGACATCAGACTCCTCAGCCTTAATAAAAATTCCCAGCAGCCCGTCTCCAGCAGCAGAAGTGTACTTTGATGCCACTGTCAATGACCGGATCTGGAGCAAGCTGGACTGCAGCAGCCACCGGGACAGCATGTCCTCCTCGTCCAGCATGTCCTCCAACGACACCGTCATCGACCTGTCCCTGCCCAGCCTGGCTCGCAAGAGCCTCCCGGACCTGGGTCTGCGCCGGGACAGCCTGGAGCCCCTGGGTCTGCACCGGGACAGCCTGGAGCCCCTGGCCATCAGGAAGGGGATGCGGCCGCGCTCGGCCACCGCCTGCAGCCGCGAGATGCCAATGGTCAGCAAGAGCAAGTCCAACCCCAACCTGCGCTGCGGGCAGCTGCCGGCCGACGAGCTGTGCCCCCGGCCGCTGGCCAGGAGCCCTCCGGACGCCTTCTCGTCCATCCCCAGGAGGCACACCTGGAGCAGGCTCTACATGGAGAGTCTCAGGCAGTCCTCCAACAAATCCAAAGCGCGCGACGCGGTTGGGAATAACCAGGCGAAGTCCAAGAGCCTCGGGGACCTCACCTCCGACGACATCGCGTGCACTTTTGAGAGCAAGTACCGCAGCATCAGCAGGAGCTTCGTCACGCGCTCCATGCGGGAGCAGCGCCGCTCCTCGGGCCTGCGCGGCCAGGCCAGGCCCCAGGACGAGCTGACGGAGCAGCTGAAGAGGCTGACGGCCTTCCAGCAGGAGAACGACATCACGTCCCCCATCAGCCTGGAGCCCAGCGAGTCGGAGGAGGAGGGCGAGAGCGCGGGGCTGCTGCGGCGCTCGTCGTCGCGCAGCCAGAGCCGCGTGCGCTACATCGCCAACAGGGCGCGGCAGGCCCAGGAGAGGCAGCGCCTGCAGGGCCGGGCGCGCCTCGGGGGCAGCGCCATCGAGGAGAGGGGCAACCCCATCGAGGACAGGGGCAACCCCATCGAGGAGAGGGGCAACCCCGAGGGCGCCTGCAGCGTGGGCAGGGCCGGCTGCACCGACCCCGCCGGCCACGGCGCCCCGGCGGCCTCGCCCAAGGGCCAGCCCGACACCGAGGTGTTCTTCATGCTCAAACTGTGACCCCGAGGTGTTCTTCATGCTCAAACTGTGACCCCGAGGTGTTCTTCATGCTCAAACTGTGACCCCAAGGTGTTCTTCATGCTCAGACTGTGACCCCGAGGTGTTCTTCATGCTCAGACTGTGACCCCGCGGCGCTGGGCGCTGTCTGTGCCCCTGTCACAGCCAGCACGGCCACCTGAGAGGCCCCAGACCATCCTGCCAGGCTCGGTGCTTCCCAGCCCTCCCTGAACCCACCTTATCCCAAAGGACAGATGAGATTTGTTTTTAATTGTGCTTTGCCCAGCCTCCGGTTCGGCCTCCTGTGTGTGTGACCACTTCTGGCGTTTGCAGTTTGCTCTTGGTCTTTACTAATTTCAATCATTCTTCTGACAATAGGCAACCTTGATGTTTAATAGCTAAATGTGATGCTGAGGTAAATTCTGCTCTCACAAATCATGGATCCATGTAAGGAGGCTGGACTTAGAATCACGTTTTGTTTTCTGGAAGAGTTTGAGGCCTCTGAGGGTATGAATTAATGATGTGATAGATACAGTCCATCTTCCATCGTGGACCTGCTTATTTCAGTGAAAATCCACATTTTCTCTTTGAAGAAGAGCTCTCCCGTTCCAAAGCAATGCTTTTATAAACCCAGCCTGTTTATATATCTATATATCTATATATATACACCTGTGTGTATGCAAAGAGATGTCTGCACATGCATGTACACATGCACACCCTGCAACTGAACTGTGACTGTTCCTTGTCTCAAGGCATTGTCTGAGGAAATTGAGACAGGGCAGAGAAGGGAATGGCTAAAAATAGACAGGAAATATCTTCTGATTTACTTCAGAAATGGCTACAAAGCATGTCAGTCTTATCTTGAAACAGCACTGTCCCTTCTTATGGTATTTTAACAATGCTGCTGTACATAGCACTTTTTTTGGATGAATTTTACTATTTCTGTATTGCACTGCCATGCAAAATTTTCAACGATATGTTTAAAAAAGAGAGATATTTAATTTTTTTAGATGGACATATTTAGAATTAAATAACAACCTGAACAGAGTAATAATTTTTCCTCCCCATTTTTTTTTACTTTTTATTTTTAGGGATGTTGTCATGTGTCCCCACAGTCCCCAATTATGATGTCATTTATTATAGATGTACATTTTATCAGTGATGGAGAAGAATGTTTACTAAGATGCATTTTAAAGAGAAACAGAGGTTTAATTTTATTTCAGGCTGCATAGAGTCCCTATTATTGAGAGGATATTTTGCCTTTGTAATGATTCTTTTGTGTATATTGCAAAACTTAAGAATTTGTTTGTAAAACCACCTTACACTACTAAAATAAACATATTTAACCTTCCAGCTGGTGACTCTAGCTATAACACAACACTGGGGTTTGTGATACACAAACATGGTTCATTCTATATGCTTTGTTCTTCGACTTCCTTTGCGGATAACATTTAATTTTATTTTTTTACAGAGGGGTAGCCAGCACAGACCCAGCTCAGATTTTCTCAGGTCCTCCAGAACATGTGCAAGGATTGGCAGAGTGACATTCTGTGGTGTGAGACACAGCACAGGGGCTGGGGCAGAGCCCTGGCTGCAGGGATGAAAACTCTGCTGGAATTAGTAGCCAAAGAGACAGAAGGAGCTGATCCATCCAGGAGCAGCTGTACAAGTAACACAGATGGCCCTGTTTCATCACTGAGGGGTTTAAAGCCTGGCTGAAAATGCTGCAGCACAATTTTGCTCTTCACCTGTCACTTGACTGAAAAATCACTTCTATTCCTGTCCCAGCAAAGTGCACAGTGAAAGTGCATTTCACATCCTTCACACTCCTCCTGGAAGGGTTGTCACTTGTGGAGCTGGAAAGGGGCTCTTGGTTCTAATTTTAGTAGCACTCGGTCACAAGAGTTTCAACTCTCAGATACCAAAACAGTAACAAAATTTAAACTTTGAGATATCAAAATATAAAGTTGGGGGCGTTATATTTTCTGATTAAATCTTTTCAACTGCTCTTCAGCATGCTTTGTCTGAAAATACTCCCTGGGTTTTGCAGCCTGGCTCAGATGTGCCCAGCTTGACTGCAGATCCCAGGAGAGTTTTGTGCAGCAAAGTTTTGGGATGTGCACTGAGGTGACCCCACAGAGGCTCTGGAGGGAAGGAGGTGAAGCTGCAGCAGAACGTGGGATCTGCCAAGAGGAGCCTCCCATTGTGTCCCAGCACAAAGCAAGTTTCATTAACATTCTCTGGATGAAAAATCATTCTTGTAATACTTTAATTTCGGGCTGAAAAGCTGCAGGGAGTCGCTGCTTTTGTAACTTTAATGCTTTTGCAGCTTTAATGTCAAGTACATGCAACTTGACAGCTTTGGAAAGTTAATGTTTAAAAGGCCTATTTGTGTCTTCTCAGAGAAGTCTCACAATCAGATGATTTTCATCTTTAATTGATTAAGCAATACTTGTTAAATTAATGCACCTCACAGCAGGCAGCATCACGTAGCACTTCAAAACATTTACCTTTGTTCAGAATTTTAACCAACAGAATCTGGATTTAACTCATAAGAGTGCATGTGAAAATTGCCCTCTTGCTTCCAAATTAGTAGCAACCACTTTTCCAGCTTGTTTTGTGACTTTGCATAAGACCAGCCATTCATCATGTATTTATTTATTCCTATAAGTAGAATTTATTCCAGCATTTAAGAATTATTTGGAATTTAAATCAGCAGAAGGTCACAGTTTTGCTCTTCCTGCTCTTCCTGTGCATCCTGAGACTCCTGGATGTGGATTTCAGTTCATGAAACTGAAAGATCTGAAACCCAGAGTCTCCAGATCACCAGCAGTGTATTGGACATGGCTGGACGTGGGATTTATGGTCTGTATTCCTCCAGCCTGGCCTTCAACAACACTAATAATGAACATTTGATTGTGTCTTTCAAAGCTGATTCTGTCTGTGTGACCAACAGGCAGGAAAATGGGCACAGCTGCTGCCCAGCTGGGACAGCTCCAAAGGGAGGAATTTTACAGGAACACCACAGTGACAGAATTCTGTGAGTCTTGATGCAGCATCAGCTGCTGGACTGAGCTGCTTCCAAATCCTGTCCTTGCTGTAGTCACCTCCTTCCCCAAAGCCTCTGGTGTCCTCTGGTCCAGCTGGCACCTTCAGAGGCCACTCCTCCTCCTCCTCCTCCTCCTCCTCCTCCTCCTCCTCCTCTCCCGGGTATTTAACCCAGCCCGGGATGCCCCAGCCTGTGGGATTCCCACTGCTCCAGTGCTGGGCATCCCGAGCATCCTGCACAGCCCACGGACAGACAGACAGACAGACGGGCCAAGGGACTCTCTGTAAGTGGGAAATGCCTTCAATTCCTGCTCTGTTCTGGCAAAGCCTGGTGCCAGCTCCTTCCTGACTTTTAAACCCACATTTGCACCCTATTTGTGCTCTCTAATATTAACAACTTGCTTTTCAGCCATATGTTACCAGCTCTGGTTAGTTTAGGGTTTTTTTTAGAGGAAGATGGTTTTGTTGCATTTACCAAATTGTAAGGGAAAAAGAACAGGAATTTAGAGGTTAAGCCTACCAGGAAAAGCACAGTTCCTCCCTGGCTCAGCCTGAAGGTTGCTGCTGCTTCTTT
This sequence comes from Erithacus rubecula, assembly GCF_903797595.1. Taxonomy (NCBI): domain Eukaryota; kingdom Metazoa; phylum Chordata; class Aves; order Passeriformes; family Muscicapidae; genus Erithacus; species Erithacus rubecula. The sequence continues at coordinate 5,084,942 of NC_136676.1, read as the reverse complement.
TCCCTTTTTTCCCCCCCGTGTTTGATGCAGCTGCTCAGTTTTTGTGCTGCTCTGGCAACAGCCAAGAACCCCAACTACTTTGTCTAAAAAGTAGTTGTAGAATAAAGTATAAAGTCAGTGTTGGCTGATGTACAGCTCAGATCTCAGCTCTCTCCTCTGGTCCTTTCACAAGGATCAACATATTCCCATTTGGCAGCATTTTTTAATGGCAGCAACAGCAAAATCAGCATTGAAATTTAACCTGGAAAGAACTTTCTGTAGAAGTTTTAGTTAATTTTCTCATCACAGGGAAAATGAGTGAGGGAAAGTACTGAGCTGTAATGCTAAGAGTTTTCATAGGATGCAGGACTGAGGAAATTTCCTAAAAGCTGATGAGGTAAGATCACTAAATCCAGTGTTTTCTGAGTATAGTCAGCAGCAAATAATGCCATGTGTAGTATATTTTTGCCTACACACTCTCATAAATTGTAAATTTTCTTGGGCATTTTAAATTTACTTTTTTATAATCTCTGGTGTAATGGTTTTTATTACTTTTGAGGTTCCTTTAGAGCAGCAGGAATTTCTGCTCCAATGGATAAAGGTCTTCACTTCACAATCTGTGTGGTTACATCCCTGCTGCTCCTGAGGGAATCAAGCCAGGCAGGTGAGGAAAAGGATCCAGAAGTGTTGGCTGCACCCAAAACTGGTTTTCTTCTTCTTCAGAGCTTTAATTCCTTCAGTTTTTACCTGCCAGTGCTTGCAGGACTTTGTCTTAATCACAGAATTTGCTTTCAAATGGGTTATTAAGAGATTCCCCAGGGCTCACCTTGTGGCTGTGACTTTGTGAGTGCTGCCACCAAGTGTCTTTGATGTCCCCAAGTGTCTTTGATGCCACCGAGTGTCTTTGATGTCCCCAAGTCTCTTTGCTGCTACAGTTGAAAACTGATGACAGAGGTGAGGGAAGATGAAAAAAAAGCCAAAAAGAAAGGAAAAAGAATGGGTTTAGGTGTGGTTATTGTGGTCAAAGCTGCACTTCTGTGAGTTTATGGTCCCTTGAGCTGCAGCAAGATGTGCTGAGGATGGGGGGGAAGCTGAGATGAGGTGGCCAGACCTGACCAGTGCCAGGAGCCTTTTCCCCAGGATTCCAACAGGACCCTCCCTTTGGAAGGCTGGGCAAGCTCAGAGCAGCAGAAGCACAGAAAAAGCTGATTTTTTTACACCCACAGATGATCCTTGCAGCCACCAACCTAAGAAAGGAGGGATGATCCCTTCCCTTTGTCCTGTGCTGCTGCAGCCTCCTAAAAAACAGGATTCCCAGGAGGATTCCCTGGTGCTGGGAGTGTCCCTGCCATGACCTGCTGCAGCCCCATCACCCCTGGGCCTTTCAGGAGGGCTCACAAAGGGGCTTTGAGCTGGGAGCTGGAGCCCTGAGAAAGCTCTGCTGGCTTCCAAGGAACCCCACAGGCCCTGAGAAAGGGGCTCCAAAAGCTGCTGCTGGCTTTAAAGGGGCTTCTGAAGGGAGACAAGAAAACTCCTTTGTGAACATTTCCAGCCCCCATGGAGAAGTGTGGTGGAGAGGGAAAAAACAGGTTTTGTTTTACAATAATGTGGAGTTCAGCACAAGGCCAGCAAATGCAGCACCAAAGAAGGAAAAATAAATACATAATGAATGAATATGCTGTTATATTTAGAGAGAAAGTCACAGCTTTTGCTTGAAAGAGTGAAAACACCCTGCATTTTTTGGTTTATCTTGAAGGGCTTTTGGCTTTTGTGCAGTGAATTCTCTAAGTCCAAGGAGAAATGCTAAGCAGATTCTAGAAAAATCATCCCAGGCAATTAATAAGCAATATATTGACAAAATTTGTGATTTTAATTCTGCATCTCAGATGCAGAACCTGCCAACAGCAGGGGGAAGGAAAAGTAAGAAAAAAACAGTGCCTGGAAGTGGGTGGTGAGGAACTTTTGGCTTCTGCTCAGGGGAAAATGGGGCTTGGCAGGAATGGGGCTGTGTGAGGAGGGAGAAAAGCTGGTGCTGCCCCTCCTCAGGGATGGGCTGGATGTGCAGGATCCATCCGCCAGGGTGAGGGACACAAGTGACATCATGAAGTGACATTAGAACCTCCTGCACCCCACTCCTGCCTGTCTCTGCCTGATTTTGTGCCTGGGGGAGGAAACAAAGGGAGCTGGGAGTGATTGTTCTGATTATTCAACCCCACAAAAACCTGATTTTGTTGTGTTTTTCCAGGAGCTGGGAGGAATGATGATGCTGTGAGTAAGGTATGTGTGAGTTCATTAGTGCAGAGCTACTAACAAAGGCATAGGGCAGATGATCTTGCATATTTAATTCAGAAATAGTGGTCGGAATGTACAAGGGTTTTAATCCGTGTGGAGTTGTTATTTTAAGTACACTGCTCATGGCTGGCTCTGTCTCTGTGCTGTTTTTGTGGGATTTTTTTGACTGATTTTTTTTGTCCAGAGCTTAAAATTCAGTTGTGTCCCAGGGAAGAACCTGTCAGAAGCCCTGTCCTGATGGCTGGTAAAGTTGGGGAACTTGTAATCACAGCTTCGAAAAAAAAAAAACAACCTCATCCCTCAAACTTCCATTTTTTTTTAATCACTTGCATTGCACAGAGAGAAATAAAACAAGATCATTTAGCTCCTGGAAAGACTGAGATTTCTTTTGCACATTTTGTACTGCATTTATTTATTTATTTTCTTTTATTTATATATTCACACACACATATACTCATCCTCTCTCTCTGCCTAGAAAAACTACCCTGCAATTTTACAATAAGCAGATACATTTAAGACCAACAAACCTCACAGAATCTGACACTTCACTAGAAAAAGCTTAAATTGCCCTGAAGTGACTTTGATGAGAAATCCTCTGGAGCTGGGTGACTGTAAAATCTGAAAATGTATCTTTAACTCACAGAAGTGAATCCACATTTTCTCCTCCTCCTCCTTTCAGGCTTCCAACTGTTCTGTGTCTCCTGGAATTGCTCTCTAATGAGACCTTAATTGGCTGCTAATTCTTTTGTCTGCAGCAGGATTGGTCTCTTGGGAAGGCTGTACACACCATCTGAAGATGTGCAGCAACCTTTGCAGTGATTTTTTGTTTGCACCAGGCAATGAAGTGAAACGCTGTGATCTATTAATTAGTTAATTAGGAAACAGCAGCACTCACTACAGCTCCTGGGGTGGGTTTTAGGGCTGGTTTAACTCAGGCACATCCCAAGGTGAGGCCCAGCCTGGCGGGGCTGTGCCTGGGGCTTGGAAACCCAAGTGTGGCTCAATTTCTGCTTTGCAGGGCACAGAGGCTCGGGGAGCAGGCGAGGGGCTCCCAACCCTGACTGTGACAACCATCCTGGTAAGGCTGAGGCAGTGCCAGGGCACAGCTGGGGCTGCACTCTGCCCTCCACATCCCACCCAGGGATGTGCAGGGCTCTTCTGCACTGGGCTGACTGGTGCCCCTGCTCTGGCAGTGTTTTGGGGGCTGGCCCAGGGTGTGGAGGTGCCAGCAGTGGGCACAGGCAGGATTTGGGGGCTGGCACTGGGGGCACAGGGCTGGCTCAGTGCTCTGGGGAGCTGCACCTGTGGGGCTCAGTCCTCTGTGTGTTGTGTCTGCCCTGAGGGAGGAACAATGTGAAGGTCACACAGGGACAAAACCAGGTGATAAAATCCCCCAAATGCATCACCAGGTGCTCCAGACCTGCAGGATTTCAGGACAAGCTGCAGCAGTGAATTTATCAGGCCCTGCCCAGCCTGTGCCCCTCACCTGAGGCTTTGACGGGGCCAAAAGGAAAACATTCAGACTGAGAAGAGATTCTCCCTGATTCCTGTGGTACCTGTGACCTGCAGGATGCAGCTGCCCTGGTGGTGATTCACATCTCCAGGGAATATCTTCCCAGTCTGGAGCTGTCCCTGCATTAATGGGAGAAGAATAACAGGGAGGGTTTGCCCAGGCTGGGTTTAACTCCCCTGGGTGTCCCTGTGATTTACCAAAATAAGAGTATTGTTCTAATACCGATCTCAACTGTGATGGACAAAAGACTCTCTAACATGTTAAAGTTAGAAAGTGTGTGTTTATTCAGCGCTGGTGAGGTAATCCTCTAATAGCCCTGCAAAATCACAGGTGATCAGAGTCCATTTATTGGCAAAGGATTCAAACAATTACATATTCATAATAACAGCCCCTCCCACCCCCCGCTTGCTATGCTAATTAGCTTGAATAGCTATTAAGCACTGATTGACTTCTTAAATTAAGTCTGGGGTCGTTTTCCTGGGGAGGGGCCTTAAAAGGAGGAAGTAAGGTGAGTCTTCCTCACCCTAAACTGTTGACCTTTCCTATCAATGACAATACAAGTGATTTCTGGGGATAGTCTGGTTTTTCATAGAATGGGTTTCTGGTTGCAATGTCTATGTTCCTTTCGTATTTTCCCATTGTAAGCGCAGCTGAGCGAACATGAAATGACAGACAGTTATTTATGTTTCAGATAACTACTCTCTTCTAACTATTTTCAACATAAAATCCTAATTTTCTAAGGCGCGTTTCAGCTGCCCTGTGGCTGCAGCCGTGTCCATCCTTGCAGGAGGATCCCTACGTGATGGTGCGGGGAGCGGAGCTGGAGGGATACTGCATGGAGCTGCTGGCAGCCCTGGCGGGGATGCTGCGCTTCCAGTACCGGGTCAAGGTGGTGGGGGACGGCCAGTACGGAGCTGTGGCTGCTGGGGGCAACTGGAGCGGCATGATCGGGGAGATCCTCAGGAGGGTAACGCCGGCTGCTGCTGCTGACACACCCTGCAGGGACAGCCAGCTCCGGGCTGCCTTGGGTCTGCAGGGATTGAGCAGATCGGGGTTATGCTGCATGGGGTGTGGAGCTGATGGGTGAGATGATTTGGAGTTGGGTTTGGCTTGCAGAGGTGGAAATAAGGGACAAGGAACAGCAGCCACAGGAGGGAACTGCTGTTAGAGCCAGGCACTGCCAGGGCAGCACTTGTCTGTCTCAGACACCTTGGCAAAACTTACCCGGAGCTTAACCCCTGGGTGAGACTCATTTCATTCAGAATGGCAATGCCCAGACTCTTCAGGAGATGCCTAAATGCACATTTCACCCATCAGGTGCATTCTCTGTGCCTGCTCTGTTATCTGTGGGGGACTCTCCAGTTAAAGGTCTTTGCCCCTCTGAGCTCAGTCTGAGCCCAGCTCTCAGCCAGACTCAGACAGGAGCAGCCCTTTGTTCTGGGTGAGCAAACCCAGCCTGGCTCCTGCTGCAGAAGAAAACCAGAAACCCCAGATACCAACCAGCACCTCACTGTGGATGGTTCCACTGGCTGGAATTCCATTCCAATGATTTCCAAGGGAAACCTGTCCTGTTCCTTGTGGCTCAACAGCCTTGGGATGTGACTTGGGGAAGTGATGCCATTCCAACACCTGCCCACTCAGCCAGGGAAGCACCTGCTTGAGGGACAGAAAGGTTTGAGGGACAGAAAGGTTTGAGGGACAGAAATGCCCCTGGGCTGGGTGGCTGACTGGTTTTTATCTCCCTGGCAGGAAGCTGACATTGCAGTGGCTCCACTGACTGTCACCTCAGCCCGGGAAGAGGTGGTGTCCTTCACCACACCCTTCCTGCAGACTGGCATTGGGATCTTGCTGAGAAAGGACACCACCTCCCAGGACATGTCTTTCTTCCACTTCCTGTCTCCCTTCAGCAAGGAGACCTGGACTGCCCTTTTATTTGCTTACCTGCTCACCTGCTTCTGCCTCTTCCTTGTTGCCAGGTACAAATGCATTTGTTCACAGATTGTGTTCAAGCCAGTGGATTTCTCACCTATGAAGAGATTAGCAAGTCCCAGGCAGCATTTTGCTTTGAGGAGCCTCCTGTACAGCTCCAGTATAATGGCTAAGAAAGCTTAAATCCTGTCAGATTAAACCAGCATTATGAGTGAGATCTCCCCGTGAGGAACACCAGATCTCTTGATGGAGATTATGTTTATTTTTTCCCTCTGAATGTCTGGTTTTACCCTGTAATTTTCCCACAGGCTGAGCCCCTGTGAATGGAATGAGCCAAAGAATGAAGAGAACCATTTCACCTTCCTGAACAGCCTCTGGTTTGGAGCAGGAGCACTGGCCCTGCAAGGTGAGCTGGGAGGATGCACCAGAGCAGCTCTGGAGCAGCAGGGTTTGGAAGATGATGGTGCACCCAGCTCCTGCTGACACTGGGGTGAAAAGGTGTCTTAGTGGGGACACTTGGAGCCCTAAACCAGTTTGGGGAAGTGTGATTGCAGACCTGCTGGGGTTGTACAGGTGGGGAACACCTTCTGCTCTGGGCAATGGCCTGGCTGCTTTGTGCAGCTTTGTTCCAGTGCTGCTGCCCCAGCCCTGCACTGCAGCCTTGCTGCTGCTCACACCAGCACAGTGGGGCCCTCCAGGCTCGGGCTCTGTGCAGCTGCAGGGCAGGGGCTGCAGTTTGCCTTTGCTTAAAGGGAAATCTCTGTAACTCAGGCCGGTGGATCTGCAGTTCTTGGTGTGTCTCTGGCCCCTCCTGTGTGATTTATGGTGATTTTTTTGTCACCCTGTGGTGCAGGTGCCACCCCCAGGCCCCAGGCACTCTCAGTGAGGGTCATTGCTGTGGTCTGGTGGCTCTTCACCCTGGCCCTGCTGGCTGCCTACATTGCCAACTTCACAGCCCTGCTGAGCTCTGGCAGCGAGCAGCTCCCCATCCAGACCTTCGAGGACCTGGTCAAGCAAAGGAATCTGGAGTTTGGGACCCTGGAGGGCTCCTCAACCTTCTACTACTTCAAGGTGCAGAGAATCTCCTTGTGCCCATACACAGGGGCTGTAGGATGCTGAGCTGGGCTGTCACACAGCTCAGGCCTTATAACCCCTACAACACCCTCATCACCTTTGACTCTCTCAGTTTTTCTCTAATACTTCAAATAATATGATTATTGTTCTGTTCAGCCCTTCCTCCACCTCTTCTCCCAAGAAAGCAGGCACAGAACTCTTATTTTTATTCTGTATTCTCCTTTGAAAATCTCTCTACTCTTCAGGGGCTGCCCTTGTGTGCCATTTGTGACACTTGTACGCAGGGTGTGATGCATGTTGTCACACAGGGTGTGGTGTTGGGGACAATCTGTGCTTGCAGAGGTTCACATGTGGTTTAAGGCTCTTCTTCTCTAAATTGTTTTACAACCCTTGCAGCTACGGGCAGATTTTAATTTTTTCGGTGGCTGCCTCACACTTGAGTTTGACACTTGGATTTTTTTTTTTTTTTGGGCCTCCAGAACTCCAAGAACCCCATCCACCAGATGATCTACGAGTACATGGAGAAGAGGAGGGAGCACGTGCTGGTCAAGACCTACCAGGAGGCCGTGCAGCGTGTGATGGACTCCAACTACGCCTTCATCGGCGAGTCCATCTCGCAGGACCTGGCGGCCGCGCGCCACTGCAACCTGGTGCGCGCGCCCGAGCTGATCGGAGCGCGCGGCTTCGGCATCGCCACCGCCCACGGTGAGTGCGGGGCTGGCAGGGACAGCTCCTGATGGAGAGGGTGATGGAGTCAACATGGGGGAGTTAATGCTGGCACTGTGAACTTGAATCCACAAGTGTTCCATCTCTTGCGGTGTGTTTGGCCCAGGAATGCAGATCCCCGGTGTAATGAGTAGGGACGGTCTGGTCACGTTGTTCCCAAAGCACCTTTGCACTGCCCTTTTCTCACAGATATAAGGACATTTTTTATCTATCTCTCTCTCTATCATCTCTCTCTCTCTATCATCTCTCTCTCTCTATCATCTCTCTCTCTCTATCATCTCTCTCTCTCTATCATCTCTCTCTCTCTATCATCTCTCTCTCTCTATCATCTCTCTCTCTCTATCATCTCGCTCTCTCTATCATCTCGCTCTCTCTCTATCATCGCTCTCTCTCCATCTCTCTCTCTCTCTCTCTCCATCTCTCTCTCTCTCTCTCTCTCCATCTCTCTCTCTCTCTCTCTCTCCATCTCTCTCTCTCTCTCTCTCTCTCATCTCTCTCTCCATCTCTCTCTCTCTCTCCATCTCTCCTCTCTCTCTCTCTCTCTCCATCTCCTCTCTCCTCTCTCTCTCATCTTCCAATCTCTCTCTCTCTCTCTCTCCCTCTCCTCCTCTCTCTCTCTCTCTCTCTCTCTCTCTCTCTCTCTCTCTCTCTCTCTCTCTCTCTCTCTCTCTCCATCTCTCTCTCTCTCTCTCTCTCCATCTCTCTCTCTCTCCCTCTCTCCATCTCTCTCTCTCTCCCTCTCTCCATCTCTCTCTCTCCCTCTCTCCATCTCTCTCTCTCTCTCTCTCCATCTCTCTCTCTCTCTCTCTCCATCTCTCTCTCTCCATCTCTCTCTCTCCATCTGGGTGTGTGTATATATATATGTGTGTGTGTATATATATATGAGTGTGTATATATACGTGTGTGTTTATATAGATACATGTGTGTTTATATACATGTGTGTATATATACATACATATGTGTGTATATGTATATATATACACATACATGTGTGTTTATATATATGTACATATGTATGTATGAGTGTTTGTGTGTATATATATGTGTGTGTCTGTATATGAGTGTGTATATATACATGTGTGTTTATATATATACATGTGTTTATATACGTGTGTGCATATATACATACATATGTGTGTATATGTATATATATACACATACATGTGTGTTTATATATATGTACATATATATGTATGTATGAGTGTTTGTGTGTATATATATGTGTGTGTCTGTATATGAGTGTGTATATATACATGTGTGTTTATATATATACATGTGTGTTTATATACGTGTGTGCATATATACATACGTATGTGTGTATATGTATATATATACGTATGTGTGTGTTTATATATATGTATATATATATGTATGAGTGTGTGTGTGTATATATATATACACACACACATTCATACATACATATATAAATACTATATATCAGGCCCTTATTCCACGCTCTGTGGCCAGGGCAGGGTGGTTGCTAACCAGAAAATCCTCTGGCGAGCAGGGCTTTCAGTGGCACCTCTGCCCGATGCCCATTAACAATGTGTAATTAAACCATGCCTGGGAGCTCTGCCATCCTCCTGTCCCTCCTGTGCCCTGCCCAGCCTCCCCCTGGACCAAGCCTCTGTCCATCGCCGTGCTCAAGCTGCGGGAGGCGGGTGACCTGGATTACCTGCGCAACAAGTGGTGGGAGAGCAGCTGCCCGCGGCAGAGCCGGGAGCGCTGGGGGCCGCTGCAGCCGCCGGCGCTGGGCGGGCTCTTCCTCGCCCTGGGCATCGGCCTCGCCCTCGGCGTCCTCGCTGCCCTGGCCGAGCTCTCCAGCAGCAGCCGCCGCGCCGCCGCGACCGCCAAGGTGGGCGCTGCTTTCTGCACCGAGCCCTGCCCTGCCTGCCGTGTGCCTCCTCCCACTAACAGAGCCCCGGCTCCAGCACTGACCCCCATCCTGCCTGCCGTGTGCCTCCTCCCACTAACAGAGCCCCGGCTCCAGCACTGACCCCCATCCTGCCTGCCGTGTGCCTCCTCCCACTAACAGAGCCCCGGCTCCAGCACTGACCCCCATCCTGCCTGCCGTGTGATCCATCCACCAACAGAGCCCCGGCTCCAGCACTGACCCCCATCCTGCCTCCCTGTATCCCTCCATCCACCAACAGAGCCCTGGCTCCAGCACCGAGCCCTCTGCCCTGCCTCCCGTGTGATCCATCCACCAACATGAGATGTGGATCCTGCATTTAATCCTGTCCTGCCTCATCATATCCCTCCTTCCACCAACATGAGCCTGGCTCCTGCACCGAGCCCCATCCTGCCTCCCTGTATCCCTTCTTCCACCACCATGGGCTCTGGCTCCTGCATTTACCCCTGTCCAGCCCCCAGCATTTCCACCCTGACCTTGGTTTTCTAAGGAAACCATGGAGCAAGGGTGAGGAGAGGCTGTGCTTAAAGACTCCTTGAATTCACAACATTTCATAGCTTGGCCTGTGGGATGGGTTTGTAGCCTGAACAGCATAAATATAATAAAAATAAAGGAACTCCCTAGCACCCCTTCTCCCAAAAAAATTTAAGAAACATTCCCTGAAATCCCAAACTGCAGTCCACTGCCTGGGTGCTAGAGAGGACAGTAAATAATCCATAACAAGTTTATTCTCAGGGGTGGCTGTTCTTTAGTCATTAGACAAAACATACTCAGAAACTGCACCAGTGTCTGAGTGTGCCCCTTGGTGCTGCTGCTCTCCACCCTCCCAATGTGCACATGGAAAATGTGGATCCACAGAACAACCCACCCACAGCTTCTCTCCCATTTCTCTTTCAGAAATCCTGTTGCTCTGTTTTCACAGAAGAAATCTGCTCTCGTCTACGCATAAAAGGAACTGCCAGACAAAGCCAGGAGACATCAGGGAAGGCAAATGCTTAGAGGAGCTTTTGCTGCAGGAAAAGGGCCTGTGTTAGGGTTGTACCATGTCCTAGGAGCTGTAGCAGTGTAGGAAGATGTTTTTCTGCTAGTCTAGAGTGTTAGTTTGCTAATAACACACACAGAGAACACTTCTGGAGTGGTGGTGGAGCTGCAGACACAAGGAAATGGCTTAGAAGAATTTAAATTGATGAGGGGTAGAGTGGGATTGTGACAAACTGATAAACTGGAGCTGAGCTGGCCAGGATGGTGGATCCATGTTTAGGTTTGAAGTTCGCCCTGTAAGTTCATGAAGGCCTGGAGGAGGAAGTGACTGGGGACAGGTTAATGTGAAGCCTCTGCTACTAATTCCTTTGTGAGGAACAGTCGTGGAACATGAAATCTCTTGTCTGTCTGCTGTAATCAGGAACAGCATTAAGCATTGCAGCTACAAACAGCCTCCCCCTGCCCTGCCTGAGCAGGAGGTGCTGGGTCCTGGAAGGTGATTCCTGAGTCAGAACTGACAGTGCTGCTGTGTAGCCCCAAACCCCACAGAGGGAGCCCCTGCCACCAAGGAACCACTGGAGCTAAGAAATGCCAGGCAGGGCTTGTCCTTTGTCCCTTCCCATCACAGGTTGGGGGACAGAGAATATTTTGTTCTCATTACCCAAGAATTGAGGATTGACAGTGGAAATCCCTCAGTACCAGAGCAGGGAGGGAGTGTGGGGATGAGTCAAACACAGCACAGCCCCTGCAAGGGGAGATGTGAGGGTGTTTTGCATCACCCTCCTGCTCTCAAAGAATGCAGAAGTTCAGGGGAACAGTTTTCTCAGCTGCATGTTAAACACTTTCCTCATTAAGCTGTTTTCCCTTTCAGAGCTAGGATGACTGAAGCATGTAAGTGTTAGAGCAAATTGGTGGTGAAATCATTCCATTTATGAACTGCACAGCTGAAGAGAGAAAAAGCAAATTGGGCTCCATGGGAATGGCTGTAATTGCACTGCAGGAACAAAGACACCAATCCTTGTCAGTCCTAGCAGGGAGAACTGAAGGCAATAGAAACCAAGGGAGCTCAGGCTGGGAAATTGTGGGTGATCCTGAATCCAGCATTGCACATTCCCTGTGAGGGGAACTCAGTGAGACTCAGCTTCCAGCTGCTGAGGAATTCAGTGTAGCTGCAGGACTCCCTCCCATGTTCCTCCTGCTGATGGGAACAAACAAGGGGGTGGGAAACCAGGGCTGGTCCTTAACTCAGACTGCAACAGCCCTGGCTCAGTCACAGCCTGAGCAACATTTGTGGGGACAGCCCTTCCATCAACTGAGCTGCACAGAGCAGGAGAGATTTAGGTAAGTCTAAAAGCTGAAAATGCAATGTCAGGTTCACTTAGCAGTTAAAAACTACTTGGTATGTGCTGTGTCACTGCTGGCAGAGTAGGCAGAGATGTATAAAAAAGGTTTCATTGACATTTAAATATATTTCTATATGAATGTCTCACAGAACAAAAAAATAAAGTCTTTTCATCACAAATACTGCAGCATTAAAATAAACACTTACCAAAATAAACAATGAGTGATATACATATATATATATTTGAGTGTGCAGACTATAGAGTGAATCATATTGTCGCTTTTTAAGTCACAAAAGCACAATATAAATACGGAATTTCCTGTGAACTCTTGTCCCTGTTGTAATAAAAATACATTCTTTACAGTTAAAGTAAAACTAGTGCAAGTCCATGGCCGTGCCAGCTGCATCATTTACAGGGCACTTCGTACTTGAAGATGACGCTGAAGATTTTGCCCCCGAGGCGGTCGGCGAGCCACGAGTTCTTGATGACGGCGAGCTTGAGGCTCTCGCACCTGAGCACGGCATAGTAGTTGGTGTGGATGGCCCTGCCCATGCCCTCGATCACCACCAGGTCTGTCTGACGCTCCCGCACCAGCACGGCCAGGCCCTGGTCCAGGCGGCTGCAACAGAGTGAGAGCGGCCACGGCTTGGGCACAGCACGGGCACAGCTGGGCACAGCACGGGCACAGCACGGGCACAGCATGGGCTACACCACGGGCACAGCATGGTTACAGCTGGGCACAGCACGGGCACAGCATGGGCACAGCATGGGCACAGCACGGGCACAGCACGGGCACAGCTGGGCACAGCACGGGCACAGCACGGGCACAGCACGGGCACAGCTGGGCACAGCTGGGCACAGCATGGGCACAGCACGGGCACAGCTGGGCACAGCACGGGCACAGCACGGGCACAGCACGGGCACAGCACGGGCACAGCACGGGCACAGCTGGGCACAGCTCGGCTACACCACGGGCACAGCATGGGCACAGCATGGGCACAGCACGGGCACAGCACGGGCACAGCTGGGCACAGCACGGGCACAGCACGGGCACAGCACGGGCACAGCTGGGCACAGCTGGGCACAGCATGGGCACAGCACGGGCACAGCACGGGCACAGCACGGGCACAGCTGGGCACAGCTCGGCTACACCACGGGCACAGCATGGGCACAGCTGGGCACAGCATGGGCACAGCACGGGCACAGCACGGGCACAGCATGGGCACAGCTGGGCACAGCACGGGCACAGCACGGGCACAGCTGGGCACAGCTGGGCACAGCACGGGCACAGCATGGGCACAGCTGGGCACAGCACGGGCACAGCTGGGCACAGCATGGGCACACCACGGGCACAGCTGGGCACAGCATGGGCACAGCACGGGCACAGCATGGGCACAGCATGGGCACAGCATGGACTACACCACGGGCACAGCTGGGCACAGCACGGGCACACCACGGGCACAGCTCAGCCACACCATGGCACAGCATGGGCACATCACAGCCACAGCTGCAGCCACAGCTCAGCCACATCATGGCCACACCATGACCACACCTGCAGCCACACCATGGCCACCACTGCAGCTACACCATAGCCACACTGTGGCCACACCACGGCCACCACTGGAGCCACAGCTCAGCCACCACTGCAGCCACACCTGCATCTCCACCTGTGGCCACACCACAGCCACACTATGGCCATACCATAGCTCCATCTGCAGCCACACTTCAGTCACACCTTAGTCCAGCTGCAGCCACACCATGTCCCAACCACAGCCACACTTCAGTCACACCATAGCTTCACCTTAGCTCCACCCACAGCCAGACCTCAGCCACCACTGCAGCCACACTTCATCACACCCTGTCCCTGCCTCAGCCACACCTTAGCTCCAGCTGCAGCCACACCACGGCCACACCTACAGTCACACCTGCACCTCCACCTGCAGCCACAGCCCAGGGCTGCCCTGAGCTGCCCACTATGACTCTGCATGGAGTTACTGGTGCTCACCAACAGTGGCACCTGAAATCCAAGGGGATCAAATGTTGTTTAAATGCACCTGGCTTGGGATTTTGACACAAGTAAATTCTGTCTCCAACAGAGGAGCTGATCAGAAGTGAACAGGTGAAACAAGGTGAAATGATGCTTCTGTCCCAGGGGGTTTTGGCCACCTGACATCAGCCATAACCTGACCTGCTCCTGACCCAGCTGTGTCCTGAACACAGACACCTCACCAAGGGCCAAAAGCTGTAAGGCCTGAGCACTGTCTGTATATCCACACTAAGCACCTCCTGATGGGTGTGCAGAAGTGATTCCCACCAGGAAGAGTGGCTGAGATGCTTCACAGCCAAACCTTTGACCATCCTGCAGCTGAGGGGCACAAACCACACAGTGGCACTTGTCCCACGTACCTCAGATCCAGGCATGGAGAACTGGAGCCCGTCTGAACCAACAGCAGCTTCTCATCCTTCAGTGCAGAGCTGTTTAAAAAGACAAAAATATTCAACAGCTGCTTCAGCAAGGCCTTGCACATCTGGGAATAAGCCAAGAAGCAGGAATATTGAAGCCTGTTTTGCAAAGGCCTCCTTTGCTGCAGGAGGAGGAAACAAGTTTTCAAGGAAACACAATGTTTCCTTGAGCACAAGGATTGCTCAGTCAGCCCTGCATCCTCTCCTGGGGACACTCTGAGTGACATACATGGATTTGCCTCTATTAACAATAGAAAATTCCTGGTAGAGCAGCTGGAGTGCTTGTCAGGAAAAACACAACAAGAAACAGAACTATGGGTGTGCCAGCAAGACCCGATTTCTAAATTTTTCACTTTAGCAAAAGCAATGCTCTGCCTTGGGCTGAAGCTGCAGGTTGCAGATGCTACTGAGCAGTGAAATGCAAAGGCAGGCTGTGTCCAGGCCCTGCCCTGCCCAGGGAGGTGGGACAGACTGGTGCTTACTGGATCACGGGGTCCATGGCTGCGATGCGCTCGGTCACGATCAGGGACTCGCTGTAGGTGACATCGTTGAGGGCAGGGCCAGAGTTACAGGCCAAAATCACCTGGGGGAAGGGCCAGGACAGGTCACACAGTCAGGCTCTGGTGTGCCAGGTGCTGCATTATTCCCAGTTTGGCAGAGGAGTGTCCTGCTGGTGGGCAGTGACACCTTCCAGCAGTTACCAAAAGTCCAGAGTTCAGAAGGAAAACCACTCACCTCTGTCCCTCTAGAAAGGAGCTCTCGGACAAAAGGAAAGACTCCTAAAATTATGTCTATCCCACTGTTATCTGCGAAAATTAAGGCACATTTATGAGGGGGACCCTCCTGCAAGAGAAAACCAATGCATTCAGGATGGAGCACCACTCACCTCAGGGAAGTTTGTCATTCACAGCTACTCCTCCAAACCCCCACATTTTACACCCTGGAACACTTGAGCCTTTGGGTCTGGACTGCAGCAAACTCCCAGCACACAGCAGGGACAAACAGGAGCAATGGGGCTCCCTGATGGTGTCTTTGCACAGGGCTTTAAAACAGCCTCGAGTTCCTGTGCTGTGTTTGAGACAGGGCTCTCAAACTCCAGCAATAAAACCTCCACTGCCAACTCAAGCCAAGCCTAACTCCAGTCAGGCTGTGATCCTGAACGTGCTGGGTGCCAACTGGACCTACCTTGGAGGGTGTTTTAAGCCAGCCTGGTGCTGGCTGAACAGGATTTCCTTCTGCCAGGAAAGGGCAGCTTGGACTGTGGGGGCAGTGACATCCTAAAATGAAAAGATAGTGCCTATTCTCCATTAACCTCTTCATTTGTTCTCAACCTGGGGTTATGAAACTTAGTTCACTCCAGTTCATACCAGCAGAAGAACTGAAAAATGCTTAATTTCTAATAAAAACTGACAGGACAGTGCCTGTAGTTCCCTAATTATTCCTGTTACACAAGATTAGCTGATGCTTTGTTTTAGGATGGAGCATGTAAGGATTTGCCATAGTCTGCTCATCCTGAACCTTAGGCTGCCATTTCCAACAGAGAGATTTACACAAAGACACAAAAGCTTTTTAATTAATCTTAATTAAATGGCAAAAGAGATCACATGGGAAAAAAAAAAAAATAAAGCAGCTTTGCTAATTGATCAGTTCATTACTTCCAGCAAGCTCCTACATTAATGCCAGTTTTAGGTTGGCTACTCAGGGGGAGGAACAACTTAAACACTCTATTTGGCCCCAGGTTTTTAAATTCAGGGGTCTGGGTGTATGGAAATAAGGGCCCTGATAAGGAGGGGAGGCTCTGGAGCAGCTGGGCTCCAGTGGGAATTCAGGGCAGCAGCTTGGCAAGTAACCACGTTTTAGACTAACTCCTTTAGTCCCTTATGGTGAATTACTGAGATTTGCTTTGGGCTGCCTGAACAGAGTTCTGTACAAACCCCACAATTACTGAGGTGATTTGATGATTAAGGTGTTTAATTAGTGGGTTTAGGGCCACCCAGGGTCGTACCTTCAGTCGCTCCAGCCACTGGCTGTAGGAATCTTCCAACCAGGGACGTTCTGTGTGGACAGAGCAGTGTCAGCATTTCTTAGCAGCAGCCACTAACTCTTACCAGCACTCACTCTGCACATGGTACAAGCAGGAGGTTCATGCTGCACTCACTGAGGCATTTGAGCTCAGGTTTGGACTGTGAAATGTGTAAGTTCACAGAGTTCCCAAGCTCTGTGTTATGGGAATGGCTCCATGAGAACAGGGCTGAAGTGGAATTTTCACACTAAAGCTCTGGACTGGTGTGGAAGTGGAACCCCCAGGACACTGTTCCCTGGCAGGGACACACTGAGTGACCCTCTGTGCAGGTATAATTCCTTTGGAGCATTACCCAAAATCTGGGTCTGCATTTAGAGAACCCTCACAAGCCCCAACAATTCCTTGTCATCCAGGCAGCAGAACCCCCACAAACATTCCCACTCCATTCCTCACTCACATCCAGCTCCAACCACCAGGATCTCCCCTTACCTTGGAGCTTTGACTTGGCTTCTTCAAACCCAAACTGTGGCTCAGACTCCAGAACACTGGAACAGGAGAGAAACAAAGCACACAGTTCAACTCCTCCATCTCACATCAGTGGAATTCAAACACTTCTTTAGCTGGTGCCCAGCAATTTTACTGCACTCTTATACTGGGGGTGTCTGTGTGTCCCAGGACTGGGAAATGTATTTTGTGATCATATTAAAAACAAAAGGCTCATCAGGATATTAAATCAGAGCTCTGATGCTAAAAGAAAACAGCCTCAGCAATGTAGAGATGTTTGCAGGCAGTAGGCTACAGGCAAAAAAGACATTTTTGGGTCTGCAAACCACCATGAAATGTAATGACTTAAACCAGCTGCAGGGTGTAACAGTGCTGTACAAAGGCTGATGGGGAGATTGAGGAACTTTATTTTTCAGAAAAAAAGCCCAGAACTGAACATTTTGTAGCTTAAAGGGTGCTGGTAAAGGATGTAACACCTACTCTGAGACTGCCTTTGCTCCCCAGTCAAAGACATTCCCTGCCAGAAGTCCTTTCACCAGAGCAAACTGCCTCTCCTCCCAGCCCAGGGAGTCCAGGGACTCGATCACACTCTGGAAACACTTTAAGGCTATTCCATTTTCTTTCTGCTTTACCTGTAAGACAGACAGGAAACACTGGGTTTACAGAGCAACATTTCTTACCTGACCTGTCAGGGCAGTAAGCTGGTGAGATTTTTGGTTACTATTTTCACTGTTCAGGTGAAGGGGTTTATGTCCCACTCCCCAGTGCTGTTTCTCCTCCCCCAGCTGCTCACAACCAGTGCAGGAACTTGGTTCTAATCCCTCCCCTCTGAGCCATCCATCACTTGTACAGTTTCAAAGTATTGGAAAAGTGTCTTGAACTCACCTTGGAATAGGGATCTGGAAAATTGAACTCATTCAAACAGTGTTCCCTTGTATCCAAGAGACTTCTGACTGTTAAGGTACCATATGCACTTTAGAAAGGGGGGAAAAAGCAAATCAATTACTTCAAACAAAAAGTTATTTTTCCCTCTGTTTCCTATGAAAGTCACAGCCCCTCACATAATCACTAAAGATGAAAGTCACAGATGCTAAACCCTGGTTCTACAATAAGATTATTTATTGTAGATCCAATAATCTTAAATCTACAGTAAAATTATTTAAATACAGGGAGGGAGAATGTTCAGAATTAACTTGCTGCAATTTTTAATCACCACGAACAAATTTTTAGTAACAAATTTTCTGCCAAGATAGAATTTCTCTGCTCAACTCCAACACACAAAATCCAAAATCTCTGTGCAGAGGATCTGATGTTTGACACAGAAACTGGCCTGAGCCTTCAGCCTACTTTTCTTTGTTCTGCTTCACAACCTGGTTTGCTTTTGATGGGCTTCCACTACTCAAGAGAAGCAGCAAGTGATGCAAAAGAGAAAATGAAACCACTTACAAGGGCTGCTGCCTGAGTGTCTGCAGCTTGTTCCAGTATTTCTGGCGGAATTTCTCAGCTCTCTCCTGAGCATCCACTGAGTCTGGCTGGCTGGCTGCAGCTCTCTTTGCCACCTGGCAGAGAAATCAGGCAGCACTGGAGTTACCAAATTAACTCTTCCTCCTTGTAACTGATGTGAAGTTCAGTCTGAGCAATAACCCCTCCATCTGCCTCCCTGTTCTGGTGCCTGCAGCCTCCCACTCAGCACCTCCCAGCCTCCCTTCATTCCAAACAGTAAACAAGGATTTTAATGCCTTATTTTATCCCAAAAGATTTAAAGTTTGTTTTCCAGACTGTACTGTCAGAAATTAAGCACAAGTTCTAATTACTTAGAGGAGAGGAAAAAAATAACAATGCACATACACTAAAGGAGAAACAAGCAGAAATGCAATAATGCACATTGACCCCTTATGTTCTCTTTTTGTTTACTCCAGTGAACTGCCTGAATCAGCTTCAGTGCAGAAAAAAACAATAACTTGTGTCTGGTTCAATTGTGTTCTTCCCATGGAAGTGTCTGGGAGGCAGCAGGACTGCTCCCAGAGGAGGAACAACCCAAGGATCTCTGACCTTTGGTTGTGTAACTGTCCTGCTTGCAGCTCTGTACAGAGAGGTCCAAGTGACAGTAAAGGGAGAAAATGCTTTGAAAACACCTTCCAGAAGCTCAATAAAAAAAAAAAAAAAAAGTACCACAGAAGAACATTTGTACCTTTGAAGGGCCTAAGCCCTTCCTTAAGATACTGGGACAATATCAGGTGCCTCTGTCACAGGGAAAGAGGGGCTGCACTTCCAGAGAGGTGACACAGCAGGAATATTTTACAGGACAAACATGCTGCTTCACAGATTTGTTTCCTAAATACCTGTGTCACCCACACAGGACTGTTCTGTGACACTTACCCCATCCAGTGCCTCCTCAAAGCAGGTGAGCCAGTATTTTCTGGCCATGGCATCATCTGTGAGGTCAACAGTGTCTGGGATATAGGTGGAGGGGTCTTTCAGCAGTGGCAGGTTAACAAGTGGTCTCTCCAATCTGTCCATTTCCAGCATGTCAAACTAGGGGAGAAAGGAAAGAGGTGGGTTAGAACTCCCTCAGAAATGAATTCACAATGAATTAAATTAGCACAAGGGCTGCAGAAGTCCAGCCACAGTTAAGACTGACAGATTTGCAGACAATTTTAAATCATCATAAATGATCCAGTTCCCTCTGTGGATTATTTTATCCATGCCCACCCTATAGACAGAAATTATCCAGTGTGAAAATAATCCACTGTGAAATCAGAATTGCTGTACTGTCAGTGACTTTAAGAGATAACTGGGCTTGTGCTCTTCTGTCCAATCTTGTATTTGCCTTCTCATAAGAAGCAAATTAACACTGCTTAAAGATGCTGGAACATGAAATTCCAAAATCCAGCTGCTCCAGAGGAAGGGTAAGAGACAAACATTCCCCCCAGTTTGGTGAAGGGGAGTAAGACAAAGCAGCAGCCAGTCCATCCAACAGCACACAGGACATGAGACAACACCACACCAGGCACCAGACTGGTCACTTCTCTGGGGAGCAGGAGCCCCAGGGCCAAGAAGCAACCAGAGAATCATCACCTATGTCCAGGTCAGCACTGCTGGGAGAACACACACAGGTCTAGAAAAGACAGCACATACTGTACCACTCCTTGTTCTCTGCATGGGGTAAACATCAGGGGATGTGCTCATGAGCCCAGAGCTCCCAGCATAATTCTCTCCCCAGCTGTACTGGTTTGGATCTAGAAAAGAGAAAGACACAGACACACATAATCTGAAAATAAAACTGAGAATACTCCTGTGAGTGAGTCTAGAGCCAGCATCCCTCTGAGCAGCTGCTGCACTACACAAGCCAGCTCCCCTTGTCTTTAAAAGCAAACAGAATTTTTCCCTTTAACCCCCAAAAGAGATGTTTCAACCACTCTGTGAATTACCTGCTCCAAAGAGCTTCAACCTGAATGAGACAAGAGACAATTTAAGTTCTAAAATAATTATTCTTATCCCCATTTCCTTGTCATTAATCAGCATGCCTCCAAAGCACTATCACTAAGCATCTCTTACTTCTAAATCTAGATCCATTATTAATAAAATAGTATTACAGAACTCTCAAAGCACAATGTAAGCTTCAGAGAAACACTAGAGTTATTTCCAGATTTGCTTCATTTGAGAAAAGTTTAATGAGCTCAGATGTACAGTACATGCTGCAGAAGCAATATCTTTAATTCCTCAGTAGCTGGTTCCTTGCCCATCTCTATCAAATGGGCAGGAAAAGAATTCCACATTTTTTGGAGGTGTGTTTGATACTTACTGAGCTAAGTACCATTAGCAGCCTGTGGCTGTGCCACTGTAACCAATGTACTGCCTGGCTTGCCAGTACATCAATGGGAAAAGGAAAACTACATAGGCAGAATTCCACCAAAGCACCCTGGATCCAAGGATCTGGACAGAAGGGTCTCCTCTCTGAGGCTTTTCACTCTCAAACAAACACAGTTTGGAGATGCTGGTCTTCCTCAGTACATTAAAGGAATTCAGAAGTGGCCTCTTAAAGAGGGGGAAGTTCTCCAAACCCACATTTCCCCAGCTGGATTTAGAGCTGTGGCTGCTCTTTGCAGAATGCAGAGAAGAGAAGAGCCCAGTCCTGCTGCCTGCTCAAAGGTGAGCAGGAAATCCAGTGAGAAATTAAGATGTCCCTGCCAGAATGTATAAAACCAAAGCCCAGCATCTGTGTTTATTAGTGCCAAATGGATTTATTTAGGCAACAGCTTACATGCAGCCTCTTAAGAGAAACTTGGACAGTACACTGACATTTCAGAACACAGCATATACAGAACAGAGCAGTGCTGTACTTACTGTCTTGTTCAGCTCCTTTTAAAAATGCCCCAATGGCTCCCAGGTAGCCTTCATGTCTCAGGAACAATGCCTGAACCTCTCCCTGCCACAATATGAAACATTGCAATTGGATGGTCCCTGAGGGCTAACAGGCACTTCTTTGTCACTAGTTTCACACTTTAATTTAATAGAAACAACTAGAAGATGGTAATAGTCATTTGTGCTACATTCTCACACATTCAGCAACTTTAATGGTGCTCTGGAACAGCTCAGGGAGGAACTGCTCACACACATCATTCCCAGTTACCACACAGCTGGAAAACACCCATGCACCAGTGGTGTGTGCTCTATGGCCTTCCCTGGAAAACACCACTGCATCATTCCATGAATATTCAACTCCTCTTGCTTCAACAGGCTGGAAATGCAAGGCCATGTGATGGCCAAGGCAGGTGTGTGCCACTGCAGCCAACACCTTTGGGACACTGCTCATTGCTTTATTTCATTGCACTGCTCCTCAACACCACACAGACACTGTGCATTACCCACAGGCAAGCACTCCCCCCCTCCAAATAACTCCATTATTAATGCAAAATACAGGAATGCTGGGGAGGAGAACCCTCACCCTCAGAGGGCCCCTCAGCTTTCCTAGGCTGGGTGAGACACAGCCTTTTCCCAGGAATTCAGCAGTGACTTGGGAACAGCTCACCCTGAGGGGGTTACAGGGAAACAGCAGCTCCAGCTCACAGGGAGATTTGGATTTAAATCCTTGGCAAAGTGTCTTTTACAACCTAAAGCTGCAGTTTTGCAATAGCTTTCTTGGAACTCAGCAAGTTTTACAGAAAGGGACAACAATGGTGAAATAAAAAGGGGAAAAGCAGCACACAGGAGTCTGCATGAAGCACTGAGATGAGAAAAAAATGGTGTCATCTACTCTATAAAATTCCCAAAGTGCAGGACTAATCTACCTGTAACAACCATTAAGGAGCTTGTGGATTGGACCTTTTTCCTAGTCAAAAATCTTCAGTATTTTCCACAGCTTCAAAACCTGCAAAGAACTTCAGCTTAGTTGATTTGGGGTTTGATTTTTCTCTGTAATAACAAAACCCCACTGATGCCAACTGTCTCAGCAGAACAACCCCACACTGCATGACCTGGGGGTGGAAAGATGCAAATCAGCAAGAGGAATTGAATAATGATGGTGACTATTTAAGAACACAGTGGAAACTCATTACTTGGAGCTACAAGACAGACTGTCAATCAAAAAATAATAATAAAAAGAGAAAAAGGGAGGTAGGGAGAGAGAGAGAGAGAAAAAAGGGCCAGACACAACTCCCAGGCATTTCACATTGATTTCACCCTCCCACAACACATCCCTGCCTTACCTACCTAAGGAGCAGCCTTCTAAGCTTACTTCATGTGCAAATTCATTTAGGAAAGTATCCCAAGAGCCTAGACAAACAGCTGAGAAGTGGCCTAGCTGTAGGGAAGGTTGTGTTTTCCTTACCTTGGAGAAGAAGTTGATGCTGTAGGTTATTGTGCGCATGGTGACGGGGTGGCCCCGGATGAAGAAACCTCCAAAATAAATTTTATCCAGGTTGTGCAGTTTGGCATAGAGGCAGGCCAGCTGGCCAATGTCATTGCTGATCATGTGGAGCAAACTTTTAGCCATGTCTTCTTTGGAAAACTCTGGAAGGGAAGGAAGGGTAAAGCAAATTACACACAAAGTGAGGAAGGTCCAGTGGACTGAACCTGCAGCTGGGGAAAGAAAAATCCACAGTTGGAGCAGCTTTCCTTAGGTGTGGAGAAGAAAAGTGTTCCCCCTAGAAAAACTTCACATACAAATGTACTTCTAACAAGGAAGGGTGTGATTTGATTGAAGGTATCAGGAAAAAAACCCTGACTAAGCTTATGTGAAATATTTCTTGAAAAAAAAAAACTTCCTGGATGGCAGGAATCCATTTCTTCTCTCTAGGAACCACGGGTGAAGGTTCATCCATCCCTCTTGGCCTGAGATGCACTGCAAGTACTTCATTAAAATACTGCAAATAAACTGCAAATTGTAGTAAATCACTGCCAAAGGGCCTTTCTGGAGCCCAGAAAGCCACATCTATTTCCCACAGGAATTTATTAACCCCAGGCTAACCAGATAGCTATTTTTAAATTTTCCTTTGGCTTAGGCAATCCCAAATTGAAAATTTAAATGCCTGCTTATAAAGCAGTACTGCATAATATCTTTAATCAATATATAGCAGGCAAAACACGAGATCCTGAAAGATGCTGATGATTATTTTCAGTTCTATTTGTTTGATCAGTATAAAGTTGATTGCCAAGAGCCAGAGGAGATGTTTGGGTAGATTTTTTTGATCCCAGTACCTTTGTCTGCTGTGGTGGACTTCCCAAAGCTGCTGGCAATGAGATTGCCACTGAGCCCCAGGGTGTGGTAGGCACCTCCATACACATCCTTCACCAGCATGTCCACGTTGGTGTGCTGGCCCTTGGAGGCCAGCTGCAGCAATTCATCAAATTTCTGAGGGTGAGAAGCACAGTTACTACAGCTGACCTGGACCAGAGCTCTGCAGCATCTTTACTGAGCAAAACCAGCCTTAGAATTAACCCTGTCAGCCAAAGTCAGGTTATTTCTAATTACAAGGACAGATCCAGACTCCCTGTCTGGTCAAACACACAGATTTTCAGTGGAGCTCCTTTAAAAATGAACACAATCAACCTCTTTCTTATCTGCAGATATTTTTTTGAATTTCCCCTGAAAACTAGGGTGGGTCAGCACATACAAACAGGCAGAAGGCTCATGGCATCTCTTATCTTAGAAGTCAGAAATATAGGAACTAAGAGGAAAGAGAATTTTGTCTTCCTGAAGCACAATAAAATAGAAGTTTGAGAAAAAAGTCTCAATGTGCTTTTACTGTTGCAGGATGTGTCACTGTCCCTGAAATTAAAATTGCAGGCAAGCTCCATTATCCCAATACTTAATTTATAATCCTGCTAATTTTAATTTCTTCTACAAAACCAAGAGAGAATTAAGAGCAGGCACTGCCATGGTCTAAGATTTCTTCTTTAGGAGCATCAAACAAAAAGCACAGCCTAGGCATTTTCCATTTTCAGTTGAAAAAAGAAGGAAAAATTACCAAGAATCTTTGGTAATGATGGTTCTTGTCCATCATTTGTCCTTGAGCCCCAAGCAGGATTATAATTCTTGTCCCTATATTCCATCATATCTTTTTCCATGTAAAGCTTCCTTTTATGCATCAGAAGTATCAAAAATATGAACACAAGTCCAGGATTCAGCCTTGTTACCCAACATTCCAACATTTCAGGCTTCCTCCCAGCATTTAATTTAATCCCACCCCCCTTAAAAGAGAGACTTGGATACCTTTGTTTTGGTGAGCAGAGCTCCAAGACCCCAGAAGGTTCCACCTCCAATTGAGCTGCCCCCAATCCATTCAAATTTGTCTTCTGTTTCTACCTGTGAATCAAACAAGGCAGATTTATTTAGAAAGTCCTGTTATAATGTTTAACACAGATTTAAAGGTCAGAGTGTGCAGGGGTTTGGAGCAGGGGAATCAGTGGAGATGGAATCTTTCCATTGTGGAAGTGGCAGGTGAGAAGGGCACATTGCACATACACCACAAGCACTATTGGAAATATTTGTATTTAATTCTTGGCAAATAATGCTAAATATAGACATTAAACTTGGTCTCTTCATCAGTGACCAAACAAACATCAAAAATCACTTTGATCTGACAGCCTTTGTCCTCATCAGGTAATGTAACCACTTCACTAAACATCAAATTAAATGTAATTAAAAAAAAAAAATCAGTGAATGAAAAAGCATTTATAACTCTGCAATTAATAGAAATAAACTTTAAAAAAGGCACAATTTTCTTTTAAAACCTTGCATTACCCAAGAAGAAACAAGTACAAATCTGAATAAGTGAGAGGTTTCAGATCACCTTTACCAAACCTCCAACAAAGCATTTTGGCCACCACTCACCTTCACTATGGAGACCCCT
The DNA here is from genome assembly GCF_903797595.1 of Erithacus rubecula. Taxonomy (NCBI): domain Eukaryota; kingdom Metazoa; phylum Chordata; class Aves; order Passeriformes; family Muscicapidae; genus Erithacus; species Erithacus rubecula. The sequence goes on along the minus strand of NC_136676.1, from coordinate 5,059,849 downwards.
GAGCCAATGTTCACCAGCAAATAAGGGAAAATGTTGGGGTGGTTTGTCTGGAACCTGAATTCTGTGTCTGAATCCTTCTGGTAAGCAAACACCTCGTGGGGGATGTTCCTCAGCACAAAGTTGCACCCCTTAATTAGGCAGGTCATGACATCTTCCTTATCAACTCTGAGAGGGAGGAAAAAGCCTTAAATAAATGTCCCAACCCTCCTGATAAGGCAGTTTGCTTTTGGAGCAGTTTGCACAGACTCTGCAGACTGGAATTTTCCCAGCAGTGGCACAAGCCCAGCTCCCTGGAAACATGAAGCCTCCATCTGCACATGGTCTGGGGCTCCCCTCCCATGCCACAACTCCAGGCTGGAGTTCTGTTACACAGTAACTTTAATCATGTTGTCATTACAAATAATCCTGTTTGCTTGTTTACACTGCTCCATCCAGCCCTGCTCCTTTCATGGTCTGTGCACCCCTGCCACAAAGTAGGTCAGGAAGCTTAGTTGGAAATTAACCTCAGAAAACAATTTCCCAACATGGAATAATTGTCTGTTGCTCTTCCCCTGCCTCCTAATAAAGGACAAAAGGCCCCCTCAACATTTCAGAACTTGTTTATGACAGATTGAAGGGGCTGGGAGGAGCCTACAACTGGGATTAGCAAACACAGGAGAAAAAAAAAAACAAATACTTCTCCCAAGATTAGCAGGATTCACAATAGGACATATTCAGTGTGAAGTCTGGGAATGTGATACAAAACTTAGAGATGATTGATAAGTCAGTTAACACACACTGACTTCTGTGAACTTTGTATCTCTGTACTGTTAGTGATTTATGGAAATTCTTACAGGAAATATCCTGAGGCTTGTTAGAAACAAGACACAAACTCATCTCAGCTACTGCAGAATGATTTGTGTGTTCATGATGGAGAAGCTGCTCTGGTTTGGACCTGGGCACCAACTGAGTATGTCAGAACCAAATAAAAACCAGAAGCAGGTGCAGCACATGAGATAAGAGGAAGCTGCCTCCTTATCTTGATCAATTGATTATTAGTAACAGCCAATAAGGTACTAGTGTGAAATAAACAGGTAACAGAGTCCAGCTTATCAGGAGAAATCAGTAATTTGCAAAGACAGTGTAAAAGATGAGCTCAGGCCCTCAGGGGTTGAGGAATGTACTACACAGATCACAGCAGGAAAGGTGCCTTGAAGGTCCCCCCAGTGATGTGTAATAATTGGGGCAAATTAATGTTTTTTCTACACTTATTAATTCATAGAAGATGAATTTATAGGCATCACCATCTGTGGCTTTGATGGCTTTTGTTTCTGTATTGATAAGATGGCCTTTGATGAAATCTAGGCAGGTTTCAGTGTAAGCTTTTTAATATTTGGTGTTTGAACAGTAAATTTATGAGGCTGTAAATTCATGGAGCAGCCCTTTGTTATCCTGCAAGCCTTTGCAGAAAGTTTAGGTAGGAGCTGTACAATAAATGATTGAGCATGCCCAGGAAAATGATAAAAGCTTTTGGAGTAGGTGTAAGTTAATTCTTTACAGAATAAAAAGCAATTCCACTTACTTCAACCCCAGCTTCTTCTCAATAAGGTCTTTGAATTTATAGGCACCACCACCAGTGGCTTTGATGACTTTTGTCTCTGTATTGACAAGATGGTCTTTGATGAAATCTAGGCAGGTTTCAATGTAAGTGTTTTCAAATTTAATGAAGTGAAGTCGAGCTGTAATCTCCTCCTGAACAGATATTTCATACAAAGGTTCATTGTCTATGTCCTTTAAGAGAGAAAAGGATTTCTTAAGAGAATATTCTTGAAGAAACAAGGTTAAATGCTGAACTACTGAACATCAATACTTGTGCTTTTTTTGCCCTTGAAACTGTGTTAATGCCATTAAATATAACACCTCAAGCTATGTCAAAGAAGAATAGAGTTTCACAGGTCTTAATTCTCCTTAAGCTGAGAGAATCAATTCTCCCATGTAGCTGACATGCAGGAAATCCCTCTGCAAGAGAAAGTTATGTCTGCACAGAAACAGTTTGTTGGTTTTTTTTTTACAAAAGTACCACACTTACTGTCTGGAAAATAAATATTTCAAACAATACCTGGCAATACAAACACTTCCCAAAAAGTTTTATATAGAACAAGTTTTTAGATCTATTGGGTTTGGATACAATTTTTGTTCTACCCAGTCCAGAACATGTGAGTCAATCAGATGCAGCTGATCCCTGATGGAATTCTCACCTTTCCAGAATGATCAAAGGATCTCACTCTTGCCACTTTGTGCTGTACAGTTGAATAATAAGCCAACTTGGTTAATGAACCACCTGTTCATAAAGAGATGACAAGTTATGATTAATGCCTCAACTGGGAGCAAACAATAGAACTTATGTTTATGTCAGCTCTTGGTTCTCCAGGTCTCCTCAGTTAAAGCCAGAGAGAATTAATGGAAATGCAGAAAGAACATTTGTTGAGGAACTGCTTGGCCTGCTTAACCCCCAGGGCATCACAGGAGGGAAAAGCTCCATAAATTGAGTTTGTGCCCAGCTGATGTGGGATGAGGATGAGCAGTGGAAATTCTTAATTAGCCAGGCCAGTACATGCTCTGCTGTTATTTACTGTGTCTGGAAACTTTAGGAAACCTCCACCAGACCTGTACCAGGATTTTTTCAGCTGGTTTGTCACCACTGAGCAAAGCCCCTCATGTGCACAGTGTTTCACCAGCAACATCTAAATAATATTCTCACTCTGCTTTTAGGGACAAGTCTGCAAACTCACAGCTTGGTAAGAAAATGACCTTGTGTACTGAGTAATTATTTTGCAAGATTGGTCTTGGCTTTGGGGTAAAGAATGCTCAGAGTGATGTTTCTCAAGCACACAGCAGTTGCAGATATTACCAAAGTGCAAGTCTGAGCAGAGCAGCCCCATCATCCCCTTCAGGCCTCCAGTTTGCTCATGGCAATAAAACTTTCAACTCTCCCCTTGAAACACAATTCAACCCCTTGCCCTGTCTTTGCATCTGACCTGCAAAAGTGGATTTCTGGGGTTACAATGAATAACTTCAATGTTTTCCACAGTGCTCCAGGTCTGAGGGTAACTGTGATCCACTACTGGGTTATCATTAAAGTCCTGAAAGCAAATAAAAACCTGGCAATGTTAGATCCTAAATAATGGCTAAATTCAGTGGCACTGCACTCTGCTGCCTAATAATAACCAAGAAATGAAGCAGCAGAGGTGAAAGATAATCCCTAGAGTGTGCAGCTTTCCCTTCATAACAGAACTGTCAGCTCTTCCACAGTGCTCAAATATTTTTGTTAGGAAAATAATTTGCAACCTGTAGGAGAAAAACAGGCAGTTTACTCCAGGAAAATTTAAGTGAGGTCAACGTGGAGTGACCACGGACAGACACTTATAGTAACAAAAGCCAAAAAGCTTCCCTGACCTTGGATCTGATTTCAGTGCCCCAGCCAGTACTTTAAAGTTTCTGGCAAACAAACCCTACAGTGTATTCTGCTAAAAGGTGAGGGGTTGGACAGGTTTTTTTATGGAAAAGCTTCCCTCCACACCTCCAAACCGAGGATCACAAAGCCAGTGCTGGAATGTCATGTGCTTTACACCAACAATGACACAGGTGCTGCAGCAATTCCTCACCAGACCCACGGTATGCAGAGCCATGCTTTGTGCATTATCCCCTTCCTCTTGCAGTTTTTAAAGACTTAAATCCACTCAGAACACCAGCTGAGACATGTAACTGGGTTTTATAACTAATCCCACGCCTCTAATTCCGCGCTGACCCGCACAAAGGGCCAGTTCCGGCTGTTGCTGTGCCCAGCCGCTCCCGAGGGGCCGAAGGAACTGGTGACACCAGGGTTTCTGTTGTGCTGCAGCTTTTCTTCACACTGTCCCTAAGCCAGTGTTCACATGGGCAGGAATAGCTTGTTTTTCTTTTCCCTGGCTTTTTCCCATAAAAGTTCCACGGATATCGAGACAGTGAAACGGGAGGAAAACGCGCGAAACGGCACTTTAGGCTTATTCCAGAGAATGAGGGATCCCCGCACGGGAGGAACTGAACAGGCTCAGCCTGTCCCTAAACAACTCCCGGCTGTGGCGCGCAGGTGTCACCCTGACATGTGTCACCCCGACATGTGTCACCCTGACATGTGTCACCCTGACGCGTGTCACCCCGACGCGTGTCACCCCGACGCGTGTCACCCCGACGCGTGTCACCCCGACGCGTGTCACCCCGACCTGTGTCACCCCGACCTGTGTCACCCCGACGCGTGTCACCTCGACCTGTGTCACCCCGACCTGTGTCACCCCGACCTGTGTCACCCTGACCTGTGTCACCCTGACCTGTGTCACCCCGACCTGTGTCACCCCGACCTGTGTCACCCCGACGCGTGTCACCCTGACCTGTGTCACCCCGACCTGTGTCACCCCGACCTGTGTCACCCCGACCTGTGTCACCCCGACGCGTGTCACCCTGACCTGTGTCACCCTGACCTGTGTCACCCTGACCTGTGTCACCCCGACCTGTGTCACCCCGACGCGTGTCACCCCGACGCGTGTCACCTCGACCTGTGTCACCCCGACCTGTGTCACCCCGACGCGTGTCACCTCGACCTGTGTCACCCCGACCTGTGTCACCCTGACGCGTGTCACCCTGACGCGTGTCACCCCGTCCCTGGCTCAGTGTGTGGGAAATCGGGAATGCCGGCTGTACGCACAGGGCAGCGGGTGTTTTTGGGGGTGACTGAGGCAGCAGTGACAGACCCCGACCCACGCCAAGCCCCGCAGCCGCCCTGCCCTGCCCGGGCACTGCCGCAGCCGCCGTCTCCGGCTCTTTTTGCTTTTTCCAAGCCGGTTTTGGGAGCCGGAGGAGCGCCCGCAGCATCCCGCGGGCCGCGGCCTGGGGAGGGGGCGGCCGAGGGGCTCCGCACTCGGGCCTGGCGCACTGGGGCAGGGCCTGGCGCGCTCTCAGGGGGTGCTGCCGATGTCCCCCAGTCCTGCCGGCCCCCGGGCGGTCCGGCCGAGCCCCCCGGGCTCTCCCCCGTCCCCCTCTTGGCCACCAAGGGCAGTCCCGGCCGGGCCGCCCCGCCCGGCTCCCCGCGGCCCGTTACCCGCGCACGGCCCGCCGGGACTTGTAGTGCCGCTCCTTGCCCACGCCGCGCCGGCACCGGGCGGCGGGACTACAAGTCCCGTCGTGCCCCGCGCTGCCCCCACACCGCGCAGCCCGCCGGGAGCTGTAGTGAGCCCGCGCCCACCCGCGCTAGCTCGCGCGTAGCGGGGAACTACACTTCCCACCGTGCTCCGCGTGAGCCAGCCCGGCCCCCCGCGGGTCTCAACGGGGCCGGAGCCGCCGCCCGTTCCCCACCGCCACCCCCTCCCCGCAGGCCTCCCACGCCCGGTTACCGATGTCTATGGCGAAGCGCTTGGCGTTCTCCAGGTTGCGGAAGATCTCGTCGGGCGGGAGGGTGATGCTCTTGTCCAGGCTGCCGTGACCGCTGCCGCGCCCGCCCCGCTCCGCCATTTTGAAGGCGACCCGCTCCCTCCCTTACCCCGGCCTCATCGGCATGCAAATGTATGCGCATAAATCTGCATATGAATGAGGCGGAGCCGCGGGGATTGGGCGGGGAGCGCGCTGAGGCCACGCCCATCGGGGCGGGGCCTGATGGATTGCGGTGGGGGGAAGAGACCCCGGGGGGAACGGGGGGGAATGGGGGGGACACGGTGGGGAGGGGGGAATTGGGGAGGGGAAATTGGGGAGATATTCTGGAGAGGGGGGATTGGAGAGGGGAAATTGGGGGGATATTCTGGAGAGGGGGGATTGGAGAGGGGAAATTGGGGGGACATTCTGGAGAGGAGGGATTGGAGAGGGGAAATTGGGGGGACACGGTGGGGAGGGGGGATTGGAGAGGGGAAATTGGGGGGACACGGTGGGGAGGGGGGATTGGAGAGGGGAAATTGGGGGGATATTCTGGAGAGGGGAGATTGGAGAGGGGAAATTGGGGGGACATTCTGGAGAGGGGGGATTGGAGAGGGGAAATTGGGGGGACACGGTGAGGAGGGATCGGTGAGACCCCAGAGCGGGGGAAATTGGGGGGACATCCCAGGGGATTGGAGAGGGGAAATTGGGGGGACACTCTGGGGAGGGGGCGATGAGACCCCCGGAGGCAGCGTGGGGGGGACGGGAAAGACCCAGGGCAAAGACCTCGGGAGGAGCAGGGGGGCAGGAGAAGGACAGAGCCCTGGTGGGGTCGAGACCATGGAGGAATTTGGGGTGGATGGGGGGAGAGACCCCCGGGAGGAATTGAGGAGAACGGGCAGAGAGACCCCCGGGGGGGATCCCCGGTAGCTCCCGGGGACCGGGGGTCCAGGACACCCACACAGCCCCACGTGTGCCCCCTGTAGCCAAATCCCTGAATTTTAACCCCCTGCGTTTTTCCAAGTGTTTTGTGACCCTGACATATCCCCAGGAATATGAATTGTGCCTTGGGAAACTTAATCTCTTAATCAAAAGCACTTTCTGGGTTTGGTGTCCCTGCCTGTGACAAGGGATTGGAATTAGGTTACATTTCAGGTCCCTCCCAACCAAACCATTCCATGATTTTTTTTCACCCTTGCAGTGACCTTTCCTGGCGCTGAATTCCCAGAGAATTGGCTGCTGGGGCGTGCTGTTATTTTTGTCTCACATTGAGAGAGCTGGGGTTTGATATTCCCGAGCCATGGAAAACAGCATTGCAGGGGGTCCCGATGGACACAGAAATGCTGGGGAAATTCGGTGTCAAATCTGAACATCTCTGCTTTCACTGGAATCTGTCTCATGTCCATTGACCACAGGGAAACCAGCTGTAAAAACTACTTTAAAAAAAGAATAACTTCGGATTGATTAAGCAGATTTTTATTTATTTTTGACCGTTAAAAGTTTCTCCAACTTCTGACGTTCAGGATAACTCTGGCACAGGTCATACATTGGTGCAGCTTGCACAGAACACATCGTAACATCCTCCAAGGACAGTAACAAATTCCCATTTTCCCCTGGCAAAAGGGTACCCAAAAGTAAATATAATTTATACACCTGCCTTTCATGAAAGACTTTAATAAATATTTCTTTTATAATAGACAGCATAGCCGTAACTTTCAGTCCTATAAGGACATAAAAAACGAGCTCCTGCCTTTACAAAAGGCACACACGCATCCTGAACCTCACAAACAGCCCTGGCTCGTGAGCAAGACATCCCGAGGAATTTCCTCTACATAGTTTGGGATATGGTTTAACCATTCTCAGAGCGTGCTCAGTACAGACTATAAATATTATAGAACCCCTCATGGCACCGTGGGAAGGCCAGATTCCCAAATGTGTCCAGTGAGACCCCGGGGCGTTCCAGGTGGGGAGCCCGAGGAAAAGGCTCCTCCCGCAGGGACACTTTTGGGAATTCTGCCCGTCCCAGGGCAGAGCTACACGCACAACCTCGCAGAGGTTAAGAACAGCCGTCGTTCCGCTCCGAACGACCCCTGCAGCCCTCCCAGCAGGAGGATACAGCTCACATTCCCTCAGAACAACTCTGTCTCCACGCGGTGGGATCCTCGCACTCCTTCTGGGAGAAGGGGAGCTCACATCCATGCAGAGCAATGACCTGCAAAGGGGAAATATTCTTCCCTACTGGTGAGAGGAGTGGGGGCGACTTGGACAGCAAGTCATGGTCTCCTCTGGAACACGGGAAAAGTCCAAAAAAATCACAGAATAGTGAAGCGGAGGCTTTGGAATCGCTTCGGTGCTGCTGGTTTTGATGGAAGCTGGTGGCTGGAGGTGGGCACGGAGGAAGAACCGGAGTCCCCAGGTGTCACCTGTGCCCTCCGGGAGCGGCTGCTCAGCTTCCCCCGCGGTGCTGCGCCCGTGGGACGGGGGGACGGGGATTGCAGAGCGGCGCCGGGCACTGCCCCTCGGGATCATCCTGCCGCGGGCTCTGGGCACGGGCTGCTAGAGCTGAAAGGGCAGGAGAGAAAATGTTACACGGGGAGGAGCCGGCTGGAGCTTTTCCCAAAGGGAAAGGCAGCGAGAGGGACGGGGGATGTGATGGGGGCACTCACCTCGCCCGCTCGCAGCCATCCCCCCAGGATTTCGCCTTCCCCCAGCTCCGAGTTGGGCTGGTGTCTCTGAAATCCCTTCAACAGGAGCAGTTCCAGCTGCTGTAAATCCGAGCCGGGGTTCCCGGAGCTGTGACACAGAAGGGGGAGAAGGGAAGGTGAGCAGCGAGGCTTCCCCTCCCCAACAACACCCCAACAGCTCCCAACACCCAGAGTGCGGCCCTTCCCGGCTCTCCAGCACACACTCACCCTGTGCTTCCTTCCCTCCGGGCGATGGGATGTCCAGGGAGAGAGCATCGTTATCCCAAGGGCTGCTTTCGGCTCCGAGTGGAGAATGGAGCCGGGCTCTGCCCTATTTATACGCAGGGGCCGCATTACAAAAGTCTGGGTCCGGAGCGACTCGGAGTTTCCCACAGTCTCCAGCCAATCCATGCGTGCCCGGGACAAAGGGAAAGCATCCATTACAGCATGGCAAATTGACTGTGAATTGCCTGGGGATAATACCCCGCTCCCAAAGGAGCAGGTGGGCTGGGGAGTGCGGGACACAATAGGGTTTGGCATCGCGGCGCTGGGCAGGGAACGTGGGAAAGCGTTCGCCGTCATTATCATCCAGCTTCTGCCTGATGTTGGGAACGTCAACATCTCAATGTGCTGCCTTTTCCCAGGCTGTGTTGAAATTAAGCACAGGAGACTGATCCCGGGAAGAGATAATGCTCTGCGCCCCAAAGAGAGGTTGAAAAGGGAAAGATGCAGAATTAGAGGGACTAAACCCTTTTATCGACATTAAACCGTGCTTAGATGAATACAGTACCAGATAATTTTCAGGCAACGAGAGACTAAAATCGAGGGAAGAGCCCTTCAAATAGTTAGCTTGAAATATTTTCCTCTCTATTGTTTAGAATCCCTCTGTAAGTTATACCCAGAGCTCTTCCTTGCTTTTGTTTGGGTAATCTGGGTTTTCCTACGGCAGCCCATGACATGTAATGATTGTGATGTCTTTCCCAAACATGTCCTGTTTAATTTCATGCCACTTTGTAAATGCCTCACTGTTCCTGAATCTCCACCTAAATATATTTCCCATTTACAGACAACTGACAGGGAGTTAAAAGTTAATTCTTGCCTACTATTTTGCTGTATTTGCAGGAGGTACTACAGGTGTGAGGCCTTCCAGTGAGTTTGCTCAGACTTGGGACTTCTCACCTCTGTGCCACAGGTAATGAAGGGGAAAGGACCAGACAAGATTCTGGATTGGAACTGCCTTGTAGCAATATTTTAATTTTCTTCCAGGATGTTTTATGCTGCCAGCTCAGGTCTGCTGCCCCCTCCCAGCACAACCCAGTACAAACCCAGTCATGTTTGGGGTCTGTCAGTCAGGCATGGCAGGCCTCATGCAGTTTTTGAATACCTGTTTTTTTACAACTACAACATTGATGATAAACCCTGCTTATTTTTTGTGTCTGCCTTTCAAAATCAGACAGGAAACTTCTCATTTTCCTGTCACCTGCAGGCAAGCAGTTCCACCTGCCCTCAGCATCCCTCTCAGGGCCAAACCTGTGCCATGGATACCTGGATAGCAAAATGTCACAGTGAATAAAAAGACATAATTCTGCAAAAGATGATCCCGTAACCTGAAGATTTTAAGGCCTTTTTCTCTGCCTGGATTCTTGTGGATTTCCATAAACCAGGTCTATTCCCTTCCCAGCCCAAAGACACTTTATATTTAGATGGATCACTTAGGGTACAACAAATTTAAATCTTGATGGCTGTCAAAAACTATAACTGAACACGGACCATGAGTCCCATTCAAAATCAGCTTGCTGAATTATTTTGTCAGCTTGTAATCTGCAGCATTCCTTGGGGTTGGGGCTATCCCTGGCTGCATGTGCTTGTGCTGTTCCTGCAGAGGGAAGTGAAGCTCGGGATTTTCTGGAGGGATGCAGGGACAGCAGGTCCGCATGGGAAGGAGGATGCTGGCGGCACCCGCGGCCACGGCGAGAGGGGAGAGAGAAGCTCTGACCCAATTTTCAGCCCTGAACATTTGAAATGAGCGGTTTTAAATAATGCCACGCTGTCCGCAGCACAATGCCCCGGCCTCCAAAGGGCTAAACCAGCTCCCAGTGATTAAGGGCTGATCCTTTCCTTGAAGGGCCGGGCAGATGGTGCCGCAGGCGTGGGCTCTCCCCGGGACCCTCCCAGGCACACTTCTTTTGTGGGCAGTTTAACACCGTGAATGCGAAATCCTGGGACCTGATGGGAATGGTGAACCAGGCACCCTGCCCTGCTGCCAGCACACAGAGCTCCCAAACTCCGGCTCCCTCTCCCTTGGAAAGGGATCACAAATCTTCCGTTCCCCCGTGCCTGCCTCAGCCTCCCTCTGTGTGCTGCTGCGGGGTGAGAGAAGCAAATATTCCCCCGGTTGGTTTGGTTATTAAGATCTGAAAACTTAATGGCAACAGCATTTCCCATCTGATGGTTGTGAATAATAAATTGTCTAGACTTGGGTTGTCCCTATGGTGTATTCCTAATGGAGTGCAGAAAGGATTTCACTAAGGACAAATCATCCTCTGCTGTAGGAAGTCCATTTAGTCTTTGTTAAAAGTCTGTAATTAGTTAGCTCAGTTTGGTCTTTTTTAAAAATTCCACTGTTAGTGCAGCAGCCTGTCCCCCTAAAACATGTTTGTGATCCCAATCCTTGTCATTGTGCTCCATGCCCTTGGGAGGAATTTGTGCCTGGGACTGTTGCTGCAGAGCCAGAAAACTGGGCTGTCTGAGACACACAGAAATGATTTTCCCTGGTTTGGGAATGAAGAATCAAAAGAGACAAATCCCCAAAATTGCCAAACATGGACTTGACTGAACAACAGGACACAAAAATTCCGTTTTTTGGAGGAGGTTTGAGATCTGAAGATGCTGTGGCAGAGGCTGCTCCTCTGTAAATCCCATCAAATCCCGAGTTGCACCACGAAGATGCTGTTTCCAAAAATCACAACCTGCCAGGGGCTGTCCCTGTGTGCTCTTGCAGGAGCCCTGGCTTTCCCCATGTTCATCTCCAACTGGAGCTGCTCCCTGCAGACCCTGAGCTGTGGTGGAAACCTGGGGATTGCTGTGAGTTGAGGAACAGCCACGGGGGATCCAGGAAAGGATCCAGCCACCCCAAGCCTGTCATTATAGGTTGATGTCCATGACAATCCATAAATCAGAACAGCTGGAAGTTCTCCACCATCCTGTTCCTGGTTTACAAGTGGTGGTTTCAGCCCAAGTTTAGATTTACTCCACACACAGTTTGTACAAAAGCTGCTATTGCTTGTAATACCAACTGGCAGCTTAGCCCACCTGATCCTTAATTTTCCATGGAGAGGAATTCTGTACTGCAATGGAGCAACAGGTGTGGAGGGGGGGTGAACTCTACCAGCAAAGAGTGTGGAAACCCAGAATTCCCTTGTCTGTGTGATGCAGATTTGAAAAGCAGTGCCCTGTGCCTCTGTGGCTGTGCTTCTAGCACACAACTCGATGGCTTGCACCAATTTTTATTTTAGACCATTTCCTACATTCATGCCAGCCTGTCTCCCAGATGCCATTGATGGCGTTTTTAAAGAAATAATTACGATTTTAAATGTTTTTTTTTTCTTCCCCCGTGCCTTCCTTAAATGGTTTAAAAATCTTTCTGACAACCCCTCTTGAGACACCTATTTAGTGTCAAAGAGCATAACGTTCCCAAGTTTTAAAAGGGCCTTCTCATAATACTGATCGATCAATGTGCTCCTTGGGAAAATAGCTCTCCAGATGGTCCATCGGGACAGGAATTGCTGCTCGTCACAATGCCGAGCCAAAAAGCGTCACTAATGTGGGCTGTTGTGAGGCACGCTTCCTTTGTGGGCCTCTGAATGCCCTAAATAGGGAAGAAAGTGTGGGAAACTCCGAGAAACTCAGGCCCACACTCTGAGGTTAATAGGGGCTTTGTTGGAGAGTATTCCTGAGCTCTGGGATCAGCATAATAAACAACATCTTCCCTAAGGGTGGGAATGTGTTGGGAGCAGGGGACAGTCACCCCAGGGGCCGGAGGAGCCCTAAGAAGCTTTGAGTTCAATTATGAGAAGTGATAATAATTAATAAATTGTCAACATAACCTTTGCTGTGCAGGGGCCGGGCAGGCCCGAGGTCTGGCTTTTAGCTCTGGGTAATTGGTAAATTAAAGCCCAGAGGGGCAAGACTGTGCTTGATGAAAAGCAGAAGGGGAGCACTTGCACCACGGTGGATCTGACTCCTTGGAGCACAAAAAGCAGATTTTCCGGTGGGGTTTGGTCCCATCCCACTGCCCAGGGAGGAGGAATTCATTTTTTCTCTCCCTTACACTCTTTTTTTACACACCCTGCAGAGGTGCTGCCAGCTGTGACCCCCAAACGTGTTTTCCTGGGGTGGAATCCCATCCCCAGAAGAGCAGCAGCCTGTTCTGTGCCACGTGTGGCTCTGTTCCCAGCGGTGCACATCAGGCTGGGCTGGGTTTTGGGGCACATGGCACTCCAGCTGAGCCTCAACTCCCCCAAACCGCCCTCATTAGGCTTGATTTAAAACCCCACGGGCATGGACAACAGCTGGAGCTTTGCTGGCATTCAGAAGTCTGTGCTAATTGACAAGGACAGGTTGAGCACAGCGAAGTTGAAGTGACTTCTTCAAGCTCACTAAGCAGCATAAAACTTAAAAATATCTCTTGTGAATTATTTAGCAGTTCATTGGGAAGGACAAATCTGGAGCACTGGTAGAGAACTGTCCCAAACCCCCCCCTTGCACAGCATTGGCAGAGAGGTGAAGAGCACCCAAGCAGCATTTGCACAAATAAAAATCAAAATGATCCATGGCCCAAAATGAGGCAGAGCAGCACATCCCTGACCTGGCTGTTTGGGGCCTTTCTGTGTGGTTAACAGAGGATTTCACCACAAACCAAACAAGGACTGGGCAGGTTCAGTGTTGGGTGCAGTTTGATCTGTCAGCTGAGCAGATCTCAGGTTGCCCCGTGCTTTTGACAAGATCAGGTATTCAGTGTTTCCTTTTGTTTGGGAGCAAACTCTGTGTGCTTGAAATGCAGATTTTCAAGGGCAGCTCTCCCAGGGAATCTGAGCAAAGTTGGATTGTTGACCAAATGTGTTTCGTGCTGTTCCTGTATCTCTGGGACAAGAATAGGATTCCCTGCCATAAACCCAAATCAGTGAATTACCGTGATTAGAGAATAGTTTTGTGAAATGATTATTTGTGCAGATTTAGTTTGAAGACAAGGTAAAATGAAAGGAAATAATTTAAGAGAGGAAATGCTTCCTCAGTCTCCTATCTAATTACACCTTTAGCCGTATGTGGGATAATTTCACTTGAGTAAAGGGAGGCTAACAGAATTAGTGTCAAAATTAAAACAGCAAAAATTAATTCACCTAATTGCAGGTGATTTCAAAGATCCCCAAGCTGAGGCAGGTGCCAAACTCTTTGGAAATTGTTAGGAAATTTGCACAATACTCCCCCCCAAACAGACAGAAAGCACAATGCTGATCTCTTGGTGGAAAAATTAGTGGGGGAATTGAGATGGCTGTGGAATGAGTGGTTTGTTGGGGGCTGAATGGGTTGCTGGTAAATCTGAAAGGCTGACACTTCTCAGCACCTCACTTCCATTTCACTTCCATTTTAATTTTTGATAATTTTTCCAGAGGTTTCTTCCTTACCAGATCTGAAATCCTGTTCTGCCAAAGGGACTTCACAGATTTAATTCATGTATTGGAGTGAAGGACTCAGAACTGACACCTCCTGATGGCTTCCCCACCACAGGAGAGCCTGCATGCACCCAGCCCAGCAGTGTCAGCCCTTTTAATCATTCCAAAGCAAAGCATTAATGACTAAAACCATTTTTATTGTATTATACAGTGAAGACACACAAGTTGAACATCACACAGGATGAATACATCACAACTTTATAAAAGCTTTTTAAGCTCCTTAGCATGCTCAGTGAATGATTATAAAGTACTTATTGCCTCCCTTCCTCCCCCTTTTCCTTAAGGTATAGCAGAGGTATTTCCTTTACAAAAGGCACCAATTATCCCTCAAATGAGAGCAGCAAAAAGTGACATGAAAAGAATTGTCCCTAGAGCTCTCTGTGATCATCACAACTTTTTGTAAGAAGGATACTAAAAATAGCAGAGGAGCTTCAGAAGAATCAGCATTTCTTAATAACATCTTTCACTCAAAAGGGAAAGGCTCAATCCTCTCTTTATGATACAAAATACATTCTCTTCTTGAGGAAGGTCAATACATTATCTAGAGACAATGGAGCACTTGAACCTGTGACCCAGGCAGTCAGCGGAAAGATTTCCACTGACAGCCACCGGCTCAGCAGCCTGTGATGGAAACCAAAGGGCATTTGCTCTCTAAATCACCACAGAACTTGGTCCTGTCTTTGGCCAGGAGCCACCAATAAAAGCAACAAATTTGCTGCAAGATACACCCACAGTCCTTCACTATGAAGGGAAACCACCCAGCGACCCTCATTTCTGGTGACAGAAAAACAATAACCGCCCCCTTCTCCCACCTTTGGAAAGCAATGTTTCCTACTTCAAAGAGGAACTAATAAACCACGGGTCCCTCTAGTTTTTGTAGCAAAACGTGGGAATAAAGTTCAGCAGGTCTACCAGGGTCTCCAGATGGTCGGAGCAGCAGGCACGCTCTTCTGGGCAGGCTGTTTTCTGGGAAACACACAGGGAGAGAGGCTGGGGCCACGCAGAGCTGCAGAGTACGAGGTATCTGCAGCCAGCTGAGCCTTGCAGAAGTGCTTGATGAGCTGGACCTGGGTCTCCTTCTTGGGCTCATAGTAGGACAGAAAGTGCATTGCTTCCTTGAGGCACCGCAGGTACCCGCTGTTAAAGTCCTGCTCTGGGCTCTTGTGGATGAACGCTGAAAGAGAAACAAAAGCAAATGCAGCAGGTTAAAATCGTGACCTGATGATGGGGCAGTTGTGATTTGTGCAGTGACATTGATGGGCCTGGGGAGCTGCAGCCTCTGCTTCTCTGGGGTATCTGGGAGGGCACACACCTGGGTCCAGGTGTGCAATACCTGCCCTGCACTCACTTTTTTGGTCCTGCAGCTGGCTCTGCTGCTTCAGGTAGCTGACAGCCACTTCCAGGATGTCGGCTTTCTCCAGCTTGGAGTTGGGCTGGTGCCTCTGGAACTCCTTCTCCAGGAGCAGTTTCAGCTGCTCGATGCTGCTGTTAATCCGGTCGCGGCGCATTTTCTCCACCACCGGCTTCCTCAGCTGGGAGAGACGGAGCAGATCCTTAGGGATTCTGTGACACCTGACCCAATTTCCCCTCTGATGCCCTGATACACCCGTATTCAAAGATACTTTTTTATTTTTTTTTTATTTTGGCAAGAGAGCTGTGTGATGCTGCTTACCCATTCCCCAATCATTTTAATTTTTAAAAATGTATATAATCCCCCTTATCTCTCTTTAATATTTGCTTTCCCCCTCTTCTCCCATGTTATATTTATTTGCTAGAGGCCTTTCCAATGCCCTCCGGGGCTCCACTTACTTTATTCTTTTCCTTTGGCAGCAGCTTCTCCTCCACGTGGATCATGAGAGCATTGCTGGGAGCCATTCCGAGCGCTCAGCCCTGGGCACAGACCCCAGGCAGCTGCTGTGCCGAGCGTGAGGCGATGCTTGGGCAGCTCCCAAATGCCTCTATTTATACCCGGGGAGCCGGGGCAGATACGTGAGTGTCGGGATCGCCGGTGTTTCCCACAGCCCCGCAGCCAATCCAGCCCCGCAGCGGGACAATAGAGGAAGCATCCATTAGTGCATGGTACATTGATCGCCAATGCCCCGGGGAGAATAACCTTCTGCCCACGCTGCTGGTGGAGTGTGCGGCGTGGGGAGCTGGGAAAGCACGGACTGCCCAGCTGGCTGCGCTGGGATCGGTGGCGTTCCCGAGGCTCCGCATGTGCCAGGCACAGTCGCGGCGTGGAGGAGGCACGCTTTTGGGGAAAGGTGGGAAAAGGAGGGCAGCCCTGCCAGGGTTCAAATCAACAGCCCCCGGGACATCTCTGTCCTTCCCAGAGCCTGGGGAATTTCTCTCTGTGTGTCTGTGTGTGTGTGTGTCCAGCCAGTCATTGAACTTTCATGGGTGGCCCAAACTGTGGCCACAGGTTTCTTTGCAGGACATTTCTAAATGGTTGTTTGACCAACAGCGAGAATAACTAGAGAATCGCACCCCTCTTTCTCTCTTCCCCATAACACATCAGGGTTTGTGAGCCCGTTGCACCATCACCACTAAGGACAGCCCACGCCTCCCAGCAGAGCTGGGCCATGCACAGTCACCCCTGTAGCTCCTGCTATTCCTTTTTTTCATCTATCTCTTCTATACAGACTTTTCCAGGTTAAGATGTGCTAAAGGATAGCATGAAGCTCAACTCGGACACCTGGGAAGTCTTAGGAAATCAGAGGTGGGCCGTGATTGGGATTTAGCAGTTGAGGTCCTCAGCAAGGAGGTCGGTTCTGCTTCTTGCTGAGGTTTCAGGTGAAATGCTGAGTTCTGACCTGGCCTTGCTGCAGCCTGGCCCTGGCGAGTGTTCTGTATGTCAGATCTCAGACACCATGTACCTGTCTCACTGTGTAACCCTCAGCATGTCATCCCCACTCCATTTCTTCATCTGGAAAATGTGCTGCTTGCTTGTATCTGCATGGAAACGCTGGGATGAATTAAGCAACCATTTCTTTTGTGATAAAGGCAAGAAAAAGAACGAAGCTGTGAGGACACTGGAGGTCAGTTCTGATTTTGTGATGTGAGTACCTGCTTGGGTACAACCCTTGAGGAAGCACCAAAAGTAACCCAGAAGTTATTTGGGGAAAGCTGTGCTGCATCCTGCCACGTGTGGGTTCAGCTTGGGGTGCCCCAGGCAGAGGTGTGCTCCTCCTCCGAGCATCTGGGCATGGCAAGGGAGGAGGGAAGTGTGTAGTGAGGTAAGAAAGCCAAAGAATTTCGGGCTTGGAAATGCTGCAATGAAGCCCGAGGGGAATGGGCAGTTGACAGGAAGGAAGGAGGTGTCACTGCAAGAGGCAGTGAGTGGGACTCATTGTAGCAGCCTGAATGGACTCAGCTCTTTGTGAAGGGCAGATGTTGTCCTCGGAGCCCTTTATTCCCTGCCTTGTGGGAAAGCCAGGAGACAAGACATCTCATGAACGCTTTGAAGCAGTCAAAGGATTATGATACAAAATAAGACCCAGCTCAGACACCATGCCCCAGCTTCTGCCAGCTTTAATGAGGTGTTGCCTGTTTTCCTGTGCTCTCTGGCTGGCCTTTCTCCAGGAGCTGGTGTCCCAGGTTATCCCTTTCCTAGCAGAGGAGCCATGCTGGCAGACCTTAAGCCAGGAGCTGACAGGTAGGCATGGACCAAGCTGGTTGAACACTCTTCAGTGTCAAAAACCATCTTTTTCCCAACTCCTGAGAAGCCCTGACCTTTATTGCTGTATTAGAACTGATAGCCAGATGGTCTTTTGGGAGTTGGATTCTTTCCCTTTAAATCATTCAGGCTCAAGCACCGTCACTAATGTCGGGAGTAGTTGCAAGGCACACTTCTATTGTCCCAGCAAGAAATGTTATCAATGGGGGAAGAGTATGGGAAAGGCAGAGAAATCCAAACCCACACAGCCTGGCGCTAATAACCCTTTTGTGGAGCTGGGCTTCTGTTGGGGCACCATGAACTCTGTGGCTTTTTCACCCAGGAAGGCTGAAATGGGCACGTTTCACATCCAGGGGCTTCTCCTGGATCTGTGTGCACGGGGAGAAAGGGGTGACAAGGGGTAGAGACACCAGTTCATGCAGGGGTGGCTGTGGGAATGCTGAACTCAGGCTGTCCTGGGGCTCTGGTTTGTTCTACTGTGCCTCAGTTTGCTCTTCTGGGAAATTTGGGATGTTTGCTCTTCTGGGAAATGGGTGAGTGGTGCTGAGCTGTTCCACAGAGCCCTCTGGGAACTGGGAGCTGACCTGTGCCTGTGGTGGGAGGCAGGGATGGGGCTGATGTGGCCCTTGTGCTTTCCTGGCATCACCTGGGAGCATCTCAGGGAGCAGAGTGGAGGAGCAGCAGTGCTTGGGGTGCACAGAAGGTTTTTTCTTGTCTTGCAGAGGGGTTTCTTTTCTCCCTGTCTGTTGGGAGCAGTGCTGGGAAAGTTTTTGTACCCAGGGAAATGGAGGAGGTCAGGGTCAAGCCAGCTCTGATCTCAGTTTAATGGGGAATGTGCTGGTCCCACCACTGAGGGACACAGCAGTGAAAACACTGCCAGTGCTCCAGGCAGACACACCTGAGTGGGAAATATTACCTTTGAGTGCTATTGAAAATTATGAACCCTGGTAAACTACTGGGTCTGTGTGTCACTGCTGGGTGAACCTGATCTAATGGTTAAAATTCACAGATTCCAGCACCACAAATCCCTGCAGTGTTAGCACAGCCCTTCATCACCCTCATGTTCCCACATCCTCTCTGGAGGTTCTTGATCAAGGTGTGAAAAGACAGGGAACCTGTTTGAGGTGAGCCCTAATGATCCTGTGTCAGTTCTTAATTGAGGAGCCACTGCTTCTTTTGGTGTCTCAGATGAAAATCCCTTCTCCCAACTCTAACCCCACCCTAACCTCAACCCTAACCCTAATCCTGCCTATCATGCTCTGCTCAGAGTCTTTCAGTGACATGACATTCTACACAGAAAATAGCACAAAAATCGTTTGGCTGGAAGGCAATATGTAAAGAAATAACCATGTAAAACTTGTTACTCAGGACTGGCTTCTGTTCCCACATGGGAATCATAACTCTGCATGTGAACCAGTGGAGTGAGAGTCGAGGGAAATCTGCCTCTTCCAGGGGAAAAGGTTATGTTGTTATTAGACCTATTGTATGAAATATTCCATTAAATGTCATTAACATGGCATTATCTTGCCTCCTTAAGACATCAGAACCCACTCAAAAAGGGGCCTTAATACTGTAAAGTACATTCTTCACAGATTTAGCCTTCTTTAATTAGTTTTTCTTCAAGACCAGAATGTTTAATACGCTGCCATTCCCAGGTGCATGAGTGAAGGAAAGTGGACTTTGATCATTAAGAAACATCTGAGACAACTTGATCTGCATTTTTAGGGTTGTTAGAGGCAAAGGCAATTTCTATAGCTGCTTGTGTGGTGACCCCCAAGTAGTCATGCCCCAATGACATAGTCCTTCTACAGCGGGTATCACAAATAATTAAAAATTAAGGAGAATTTATTATTTTTCTGCCCAGCTGAAATTCCCACAAGTCACCTCTTGGCATATTCAAGAGTGCACAAGAGGGATTTATTATTTCCTGGTATATTGACTCTGAAAGGTCTGGGGATTACAGCTGCTTTGCACATGAATAGCTGGAGTGTGTTGTACAAAAGGCACGGTCTGTGGGATAATGGGGTTGGATGTGGGAAAGCGCTGACCCTGGGGGAGAGCAGGCTGGTGCCTGATGGCAGGAATCAATTATGTCTCAAAGGAACACATTGCCCTGGGAGCAGGCTTGGCGGGAGCCACCATGTCCTGTGTTTACCACCCTCCTCCTCCCAAACCCGCAGAAAACAACCGCGGGATGTGTCCCGTCCTTCTGCTCCTTCCCGGGGCTCGTGGCAATCAGCGCTGAATTACCGGGGATTTTGGAAATGCTGTTGCTTCTCCTCTCTGGGATGGGGCTGAGGGATCTCCCACGTGCTGGGTTGGAGTTTCTCCCAAGCATCCCGGATGGTGCTGAGCTCACTGGGAGCTCCTGAAAATCTTCTGGAATTCCCCATCAGTCACCTCCCCTGCCCTGGCCAAGGACTCCTGTCACCGACAATGCAGAGAGGGCAGCAAACAGAAGCTGCTGGGTTCATGCACTTCCTTCATTGTTTGCTTTTGGTTAGTTTTTTGGGAGGCAGTGGCATTCAGCTCTGGCAGTGCTGCCAGCCTTTCAAAGATTTGACAAAAACAATTTAATGTTTCTAATAAAAATAAAAGCATTTTGATGCTATTTTTTTCCTGAGCATTTGGACTTTGGATGGACACAATTAATTTTCTCTCTTTATAGAATTATGAGGCTTGGATGTGAAGTCCTGCTGAAGGTCCTAAGCGTTATAAATCTCCTGATAAAAGTCACAGGAATCAGCAAATAAGCTTTTGGCAGGGAGCAGGTATCCTGCAGAGAGGATATTTCAGCAGAGCAGGTTGGGAATAGGGAATGTGGCTCCCGAGCTCTGGCCCCAGCAGCCCCTTGGTGGCATTCACCAGAGGGGAAGGGTGTGTCCGTGCCAGATAGGAGGACAGGCACCTCTCCCCTGACAGGAGCAGCAATTAGTCCCATCTGCATGAGGCAGATATTTAATCACTCAGAAACCAGCGAGGGCAGTGGTGGGAGATAAGAGCCTCAGGTTCCCTGGGTGTTCCCTGAGCCTCGTTTGATTGTCCCTGTCTTGGGAACAAGTCTATAACCTGAAGCTGACTCTCCCTAATGCCCCAGTGGATTGCTCCACTCCCCTCGAGCTCAGCCTGAGTTTTGAGGTGAGTTTTGGGTGAATTTTGGGGTGTAAGCTCCCACTGGAACCCATTTTCTTGTGCTTGGCAGTCATCAGTCACCAGCTGCAGAGCACAATGGATGTGTCTGGGAAAAGTGTCCTGGGGCTCCTGTGAGGTCCTGCCCTGCCAGCCAGGTGGGTTTTGGAGACACCTTTGCCATGCTCAGCTGGCAGCAGAATGTAGAGATGGTGTCTGGTAAAAGCAAGAAGGGTTTTTCGGGAGGTGGATCACCTGATCCTGAGCCAGGCAAAGGCCTGACAGAGGGGCACATGCAGGAGCAGCCAGGCCATGGGCAGGGTTGGGTGCCCTCATCTCCATCCACAGGACAAGACATATTGTCAAATTCCCTCATATTCCCTCAGGAATCCATGGAATTCAGGGCACACTCCCTCTCTGAGGAGCTCCAGTCCCAGGACAACCATACCTGCTGGGAAGCAGCTGAGCAGAATTCCATGGTGCTGACAGACAGACAGGCTTGATCAGGGACTAAGCACAGCTGCAGGTCTGCAGGAGTGAGAATAAGCAAATGAAAACTTTCTTTACTTTCTGGAGAGATTGAGGCATCTTCCTTTTCCAGCTGTTTCATGGGCTTAGAAAAATTATACTTAATAACATTGTCAAGCCCCACTGCTGAACTGGAGGGCAAAGGAGAATTTGGTATCTGCTTATCTGGGTGGTGCATGGCTGTGAGTGTGGTCCAGCCTGGAAATCCAAGTCCTTCCACAAGCAAACGAGTTGGCCCCATTCAGAGATGCCAAAGCTAATTAAAACAAAAGTGGGTGCTGAGCATTTTTGCAAACCAGATGTCTCAAAGAGCCTCTTGGCCATAGAAGCCTGTGACCTGTAGGCTGTTTGAAATCTTGAAATCTTGGTTTTCTTCTCTCAGCCTCATTTTCCCGCCTTTGTAAAACACTGCTAATAATACATCCTCACCCACGGAGGAGGTCGCTGAGAATTCATTAGCTGGTATTTGTAAAGCACTTTGAAAATGCAAAGCCAGTGTATTATTCCTACTCTTCTGGATGCTTTCCATGTTATTAAAATCAGGATTTCAGAAAAGGCTTATCTGGGATCAAAACAGCATCCCAAACTTGAAAGGAAGCAAGACTGTTAAACCATCAACTGTCGCCTCCCCCTCCAGCCAGATGTTAAGCCCTAAAGAACTGAAGTGGCACAAGGAATTACTTTCCCAAGTTCCCCCAGCTGGGCTGACAGGCCTTGATCAATGGTTTTCTCCACGGTGAGGGCTATGCAGATGGTCTGCCCAGAGCAAGGTTTCTGTGGAGTACAAAAGGAAGTCAAACACCATTTCTAATTCAGCTTGTAGCATGGCACACTTCCTTTATCCTGTGCCTGAATGCCCTGAATGGGAGAGCGGTGTGGGAAACTGGAGGGAACTCCACACTCACCATGGCTGTGGGGCTCTGAGACACCCCTGTCCTCAAACCACATCTGCCTGTGACAGGCAGGGGGGAAAGGAGTGACAGATCGAAAAATCAGATTATAAAACCTGCATGGAGGGAAAGTAAGGCACGAGGAAAAAGGAGGAAAAAAGGGAAGGAAGCTGTGCAGGCAGACAGAAATTGCACCAGCCAAGCAGCAGGACAGGGAAGGACAGGGAGGAAATTCAGGGAAGGGGTGGGAGGAAATGACAGGGAAAGGAGCTGCAGAGCAGAGCCCTGCTCATCTACCAGTCAGGCCAAAGCAAACTGTCCCATTGGAGGTGGCAGAGGTGAATTAGATTGCACTGAGAATTCTGAGCCACATCCCCTGTTTGCCTCTTTAACTCCCCAGTCTGTTCAATATGTCCCAGAAAATGCAGCAACTCCTGTGGGCCACGAGGGTATTGTGAGAGTTTTGTAGGACCCATGTAGAGCTATGGGAGCTGAGCCTGCCTTTCAAGAAAACTCAGTCAGGTTTTATACCAGCAACACCAGGAGGATGAGAGAAATGGGAAACAACAGACCTGACTCTTGTTTTGGTATTTGGCAGGAAAAAATTCAAATTTTGATTAGGTTTTGATAAATTCTGAGGTAGGTATGGAAATGATTTGTATTCCCAAGTTTACAGAGATCAGGAAATAGCTCCAGAGTTAGAAAATCTGCAGAGTCCAAATTCTCTGTTGGCCTCAGTGTGGATCCCAGTAAGGCCCTTGGGATTGGACCCATTTTATTTTCCACTTCAGGATACTCTGCAGAACTCAGCACTAACTGAACACCCACATGTTGCTGTGTTTCCTGTTCCCAGTTCATCTCTGCCCCTGCTCTCCTTTCCATGACTTACTAACATACGGCTGTGGAAGTTTGAGTACTCTGGAGTTTCCCACACCATCCCTCAACCATATTCCCTCCTGTCACAAAGGAAGTGTGCCCGACTACAAACCACATTAGCAACGGTGCTTGGCTCTGCTTTGTGTTCAGTGGGAAACCCTGCTCCCAAAAGGCCATCTGGGCAGCATGGGCTGGGGGGGAAAGCACTGGGAGCAGGGAGCATCTCCCCAGACTTGGGAAAGCAGCAGCATCCTTAAGGCTTTCTAAAGGGCTAACATCTGGCAGGGATTCTGGGGCAAAGCCGTTGGTGATGCTTGTTTCAAACATCCAGATCCAGTGTTTTGGGATCCTAATGAGCTTTCTGTCTAGTAGTGTGTGTGTTTGGAGTAGGAGATGTGTAATTCCAAATTCATTCTTCTTAAACTTTTCATAATAGGGGGGAATTTTTGATACCACATTCTTTAGAATGTCCAGCCAAAGAAGAGCATCTATTTTGGGTAACTGAGTATCTATTTTGAGTAATTCTTCCAACTCGGTCAGTAACTGGGTAGTTTTTTCCCCTCAGAGATTTTGCAACCAAAGAGAAAATAAAAAACTGTTTTAAAGATGTGTTTTTATTTCCAATTGTTTAAAATTTGTGCGTGACACAGAGTGAGAATGTAGGAACCTCAATGGATTTCCAACCCAGGGGAGACTTTGCTATGTTCACCTCCCTATAATACATTGAATATTGTAATTCTTATTACCACACCCAGTTTAAGTATGCAGGGCTTCCAGCCTCTCCAGCAAAAGTGGAATGGCACAGAGGATTATTTTGCATTCAGCCTCCTCAGGTGCAGGCTCTGGGTCGGTTTGGATGCTGGTAGAGAGGAAATTCTGAGCACTGATTTTTTGACTGCTAGTGCACAACCACTCCCAAAAGCAAGGAGGTTGGCATGATTGTTCCCATGAAATTAATGTAGTTTTTATCTGGGTGTTGAGTGGAGAATCAGAGGAAAGCAGCAAGAGAGAAACAGCAATTGTCTCTAGCAAAAACTGCCCTGCCCATCACAGGACTGGCACTTTTCTTCTTCCTGTGCTCAATTAACGAGCTGGAGAAACGAGTCCCAGCTCCGGAGTTTCTGTTTCAGGGAATGTCCCCGAGAGGGATGCGCAGAGGGCAAGATTGGTTTCAGAGGTGGCATTACATGGGCTCAGAGATAATCCACAGTCTTTGAGGAGAACATGTGAAACAGTGTCACAAAAGCTTTCCCACAACTTGACATAAAAGACCCGGAGCTCAACAGCTGCTGCTCTGTGCCGAGAGAAGGGAGCCCATTCAGGGCAGCACAATAGGGATGGAAAAGCAGAGCCTGGAAGAGGTCACTGAAGCCTTACCTGGTGCACCAATAATGAGCTGCAGAGTGAGAGAGAAATGTGCCCCTGCGCTCTGGCTGTGTGTTCACATTAAAGGCTGTGTGTGACCACACACACACATTGATGCAAAGGTGAACACACCTACATGTACATTAATGTGAATACAACTGGTGTTTACTCACTACAGTAAGAGCTCCACGAACATAAGCCCTGACATTACTTGATGGATAAATTGCTGGCAGATCTGGTTCAAGTGTTCCAGCAGGAATCCCTGACTGTGTTTCCATCAGAGTCTGTCAGCTCTCCCAGCTGCAGGCACCTCCTCAGCACAGGTTGTGCATCAAACACAGCAACTGGCCCAGGGGAAAATAATGAGGAACCAGGAATTCGATCTCTAATAAATTTATGAGGATATAAATCTCTTCTGCACCAAATTTTCCTTTAGTTTATGGACTAAATGAAAACAATTAGAGCAAAATATGTTTTGGGGAGGAAGTAAGAGGCAGCATGTGATACTGAACTGATCCTGAAACAATCCCAAAACGCTTCCCCTCAAGTATTAGTCTTGCATGTATTTGGAAACAGGAACATAAAGCGCTTATGACTTGGCTTTAGAGTTTTCTAGAGGGGTGCATAAGGTACTGAGAGAAGAAAATGTTTTCAATAATTGTGCGTACTTAAAATGAAATGTTTTTATTTGTAGTGAGTCAAAGCGGGAAAGCCGTTTTCTGCTTCCCATGAGCAAAGCTGGTGCCGAGGCGCCTGTGGGAGAACCACAGGTGTCTCAGTGTGGAAAGCAGGTTAGTGGATTTTAGGAATTGCTGGCGTGTGCGTGTGCCTTGTGCCTGCTGCAGCGTGTGCCTGGACGCGCTCCCGGGAGCGGCATTCCCGCCATGGGCAGCTGATCTCCTCCTCCTCCTTCCTCCTTCCTCCTCCTCCTCCTCCTCCCGCATGTGAACCCCGGGCTGCCCCTGGAATGCTATTGATCCGCGGCATTAGTCAGCAGCCTTTCCCGTTGAAGGGCAGCTCTTTCCCAGCTCCTGACACGTAACTCTGATCCCAGCCTTTGAGGGAGCACACACTCCCCACCTGCTCATCTGGGGGAAGGTCATTATCCGCGGGCTATTCACCGCCACTGGAGCATGCAAGAATAGCTGCTTCTCCCATTGTGCTGCTCACGGCCCGGATTGGCTGGCGAGTGTGGGAAACGCCACCGAGCCGCAGACCCACACACTCGCCCCGAGCTCGGACAGGATAAATATCGGCACAGGCGGCTTCCAGCAACACGTTTCTCCTGGATTCCACTCCAAGACCTCTCTGCTCAGGACAGATGGCTCCCAGCACCGTTTTCTTGGAGCCCGACAACCTGCTGACACCAAAGGAGAAAAACAAAGTAAGTGCGGGCGCAGCAGAGAAGTTTACAGGAGTGAGATCTTGCCTCGCTGTTTAGGAGCGGTGGTGGGCAGCAAACAGCCCAGTGTCAGGGAGAGGATCCTTTAATAACAGGTCTCTCTTCCTTTGCTTTTTACAGCTGAGGAAGCCGGTGGTGGAGAAAATGCGCCGGGACCGGATTAACAGCAGCATCGAGCAGCTGAAACTGCTCCTGGAGAAGGAGTTCCAGAGGCACCAGCCCAACTCCAAGCTGGAGAAAGCCGACATCCTGGAGATGACTGTCAGCTACCTGAAGCAGCAGAGCCAGCTGCAGATGAAGAGTAAGTATTGAGGTTTTTCTCATTCTCCATTTTATCACAAATCTGACTGTTGTATGGATCTCTAGCCACGAACAACTGTTCTAAACTATTCTTTCTTCCCTCTCCCTCTTTTCTTCCCTTCTCCAGCTGCAGGATCCTTCCATAAAAGCTCCCAGTTTGACTACAGAGAGGGCTACTCCAGGTGTTTGCAAGAAGCATTCTATTTCCTCTCTCTCCACAAAGTCCGGACTGAAACACAGACCAAACTTTTAAGCCACTTCCAGAAGAGCCAGTCAGCTGGTCCAGAGGTGTCCTTCTCCCCTGGGAACGCCGGTGCCCTGAAACAAGTGTCTCCAAAGGACAGCAGCCCTCTCTGGAGGCCCTGGTAATCAGGGGAGTCCTCACTGCACAGACCTGTGACAGTCCAGAGGAGGGATCTGACTGCATCTGATAGTCCAGCTCTGATCCTCTCTCCTGTAGGGAATTTTATTTCCCCCCGTGTTTTATTTATGTATGAGAGAATGCCTTGCTTTTGACTTTTTTGGGATCCTCTGGCAAAAGTTGAGGTGTTCTGTTTAGTGTTGAAGCACTGGTGCAGTGCTGCCCGAGCAGGGGCAATGTCTTCAGAATGAAGGAGAGTGTTTGTAAATGTTACAGTTTTGATGGACAGGAATTGCTGTAGGAGATTTTCTCTAATATTCCCAGTAAGAGCCATCAGCTTTGCTCTGGCTTGACTGACAACTCTGGTTGACTCAGTCACCCTGGAGGATAAATTTATTCCCTTTGGTTCATGAACACTTGGTTAAAATATTGCCCTCTATTTGCTTATCAGTTGTGCAGCATCAAAAACGGGTTTGGTTTTGGTTTGGATTTCTCCCCCATGGCCCTTTCATAGTCCTGTATATACAGTGTGAGGGATGACCAGGAGTTAGGAAACTATGTGGAATATTTCTACTATTTGATGCTTTTTTCAATTTAGAAAAAGAGTATGTTATTGCTTTATGTTAAAGAAAAGTAGTAGGTAACAGGCTTGATTTGTCAATGTTATACATTTTGGGTGTAAGCTATGCTTTTTTAGCATTTTCATTATAATAATGATTTTTTATCTGTATTGAGTGGTTGAATTCCTGGTGGATGGTGTTTCTCCCAGTGCTGGGACTGCCCTATGGCTCACCTGCATACTGTGTATGCGTCTCTGTGTGTGTAGAGAGCAATAAAATGCATTTGTGTGCAACTTCTGTGTGGGTCTCCATCTGAAGGATGTGCAGCTGCTTGCACCCCTGAGAAAGGTTAAATCATTCTGAAGAAATGGGTTTTTTGTAAAGCTTAAGGAACTCTCATTCATGTTTTCTTTGTATCTTCTCATCAATCCCACCATGTGAGTCACCCTGAACCTCAAGGAGTGCTCCTGTCACACAAAATCCTACTGAACATTTCCTCACTGCCCTCCTGTCCCCAAACCCTCACCTGAGCAGCAATGTCCTGCACCTGCCCAGAACCTGAGTTCTCTTTCCACACCATTTATTCACAAAGTTAGCCCCTAAGCCCAGTTTGGAGGGGTGGGTTTGTGTCAGGTTTAGAGGGGTTTGTACCAGGTTTTGAGGGGTTTGTCAGGCTTTGAAGAGTGTCAGGTTTTGAGGGGTTTGACACAATTTGAGGGATTTGTGAGGCTTTGAGGGGTTGGTTTCCCAGGGTCTCAGGGGTATCTCAGCCTTTGAGGGGCTGCTTTGGCACAATTTGAGGTATTTTACTGTCCTCGGGCCCTGCCAAAGCCTTTCCTGCTGCCCGGCCGGGAGGGCGGGAAGCGCTGAGGGGATCTGAGCCGCACAGCCCGGCGACTTCACTTCCCGTCCCCTTCCTCCATTCCTTCTTTTGCTTTTGCTTTGGAGTCCTGCGGAGACCCCTGCTGGGGCACCAGGAGGATGGCGGGTGGGGACACCGGGGACTGTGAGGGAACGGCCTCGGGGGCCATGAGGGACACGCCTGAGGCAGACACCTGGGGGGCCATGAGGGCCCCGCCTCGGTGGCGTGAGGGAACAACCTTGGTGACTGTGAGGGAACCGCAGTGATGGCTGTGGAGGGAATGACCTCAGTGGTGTGAGGGAATGACCTTAGTGGTGTGAGGGAACCATCTTGATTGTGTGAGGGAACCACTGTGATGGCCGTGAGGGAACCACCTCAGTGGTGTGAGGGAACCACCTCGGTGGCTGTGAGGGAACCACCTTGATGGCCATGAGGGAATGACCTCAGTGGTGTGAGGGGATGACCCTGGTGGTGTGAGGGAACCATCTTGATTGTGTGAGGGAACCACCGTGATGGCCGTGAGGGAATGACCTCGGTGGTGTGAGGGAACCATCTTGATGGTGTGAGGGAACCACCATGATGGCCGTGAGGGAATGACCTCGGTGGTGTGAGGGAACCATCTTGATGGTGTGAGGGAACCACCATGATGGCCGTGAGGGAATGACCTCGGTGGTGTGAGGGAACCATCTTGATGGTGTGAGGGAACCATCTTGATGGTGTGAGGGAACCACCGCGATGGCCATGAGGGAAATACCTTGGTGGTGTGAGGGAATGACTATGATGATGTGAGGGAACCACCTTGATGGCCGTGCCTCTGTGGCTGTGAAGGAACTGCCTCGGTGGCATGAGGGAACCATCTTGATGGTGTGAGGGAGCTAGCATGATGGTCATGAGGGTCCTGCCTCGGTGGCCATGAGGGAACAATCATGATGGCGTGAGGGAACCACCTCAATGGCTGTGAGGGCCCCACCTTGGTGGTTGTGAAGGACCTGTCTCAGTGGCCATGAGGGACCTGCCTCACAGACCACAAGGGCAAACAACCTCAGTCGCCATGAGGAGAAACCACCTCAGGGGCCATGAGGAGCTGGCCTCAGGGTCCTGGCTCTTGTGTAACCCAGTCCTTGTGTCCTTACTGTGGTGTTGGTCACGCTGTTGCCCCATGGGCAAAGAACACTTGTTGCTTTTTCCTTCATGAAGGCAGAAGTGTGTGAACTGCTGCCTGCAGTGAATGGTCTCTGCAGGAATCACTGGGTCACAAAGATTATGCTGAACTCCCCTTAGCCAGAGGTGCAGAGAGAAATCCAATGGGTTTCTCCCTTCTTGGCACAAAACCCAAGGACAACGTGTGTGAAGTTTGTCCTCTTGGCAACTCCACCACAGCCTGTCTGACACCTGCACCCCACTGCCCAGGGAAGCAATTCTAATTCCTTCTGGGTGAGAGAGGCTGCTGGGTCTGCACTGGTCTCTTCCAAACAGCAGCATCCTCCTTCCAGTAAGGCTCTGAGTGTGGAATCCTGTTCCTACTCCTGGGAACAGCTGAACTCCTCTCTTTATAAGCTCATTGACATGACAGATTTAGCCTTCAGCCTCTCATCCAAACTTGGAGAGCATGGGAGGCTCTTGGGGTGGCTCCAGCAGAGCTGGATCTGCAGCCATGGAGAGCAGCAGGTACACTCCTGCTACCTGGGTTTCAGGTGACACATCCCTTATCTAGAGTAGAACAGCTGACAGTTTCCTTCTGAGGAGAATAATTTTCCACTTACAAGCATTAAAACAAATAGGTAAGAGCAGCTCCAACTTGGATTATCCACCAAGTCAGGAAGACATTTGGGAGGAGAGATGGTAAAACAGGGCAGCAGTTCCACTGGCAGGTTCTAACATCACAATTACTTCTTTTCTCACATCACACCTGAGGAGCAGAACACTTCCCCAGCTCTTCCTCTGACAGCACTCATGGCAATCCTTGTCTCTGTGGTTCTGCTGGCTGCTGCAGCTGCCCTCACAGACATCTGGCAAAGGAGGGAAAGTTATGTGCCCCTTAAATATGAAGAACATGACTGTAAAGGGGTAGTTTTGTAATAATATCCTGGAGAATGGTCTTAGCTCTTCAGCAGAAAATTCCTCTCACTGCTTGTTGGTGGGACTGTTTCCTTCCCTTTGCAGCAGTGCAGGAATCAGAGTAATTTGGGTAATGCATTAAAATCTGATTTGAGAGTGAATCTTGCTCTTAAGATAGAAGTAGAAGCTTGGCTGTTAGTATGGAGAGAGTAGGATTTGCTGATAAAAGCTGATAAAAGCTGACTGTTCATACACTGTGTTTTCCTTTGACATGTCATGAACAGCATTGAGAGGTTTTGATGTTAATGAGGAGGAGAAAGGGGATCAAACAACTGCTCCTGTGCAGGAAGTTGGTGCTGAACCCAAAGAAACCAGGCCTGAATTGGACATTGTTTGAACTGTGGCAGACAATGGGGATGGTTAAAAAACCCAAGCACAACCCTTTCTTTCCCCCCCTAAATCATCATGAAGAGAAAGGCAGCTTGAAAATGAAAAGGAGGGTTTGCAAAGGAGTTAATGAAATAGCCCAGTGGCATCTTGTGAAGCATCAAAGCCTGCAATAGCCGAGTGATCAAGGCACTGGGAGTGTCATCAGGGGCTGGAAAGCTCTTCCCTTTTACATCCCCTTCAGGAGCACTGGGCTGTGTGGAATGCCTGGACTTTTCTTCTTCCCCCATGGACAGTTGACACTTGGTATGCATTAATTATCCCACTGTTGTTTGTTGATGGGAAAAAAATGGTTGGTTTTCTTTTTTTCATTTTAAACTTTCTGCATAATACACAATGCAGTTTCCAAATGTATTTTTGTACAGATTTTTCTGTTTTTAAGAGAAAAGAAGATATTACTGGGAAAAGAAATGGTGCACAGCAAGAACCATGTGGCTTTTAGTGTCCACTGGGTCTAAAAATAAAGTTTCCATTAAAGAAAACACCTTCTCTCTGTGAAAGAACTTTCCTGGTACCTGCAGAAGGGAAAACTCTATGTGGCTGCTGGCTTTGCCTTAAGGAAAAAGATTAGTCTGGAAGAGCATCCCTGTGGATGTGCAGCATCAACCAGGATCAGCAATCCACCAACTAAAAATGTTTTTTATGTTTTTTGTTTTTTTGGTTTTTTTTTTTTTTTTTTTTTTTTTTTTGCAGGGTTTGATGTCTGCACCGTGGTTCGATAGAGTCTGAAAGCTGCTCCTGTTGGATGTGAGTTTTGGTTTTTCAGGAGCTGGAGCGGGATTTGTCACCAGGTGGCAGCATGGGAGAAGGAAAGGCTATGGATTCCTGCTGGGAAACATCAGGATCTTCCTTCTTTTCCTAAGTATGTAATAAAGCTTCTCTGAGGCTTCATTGTCTAAAGTGCAGCAAAACACCTGTGAGTGCAGAATCACACAGGCAGTTACTGCCTTGCTGTCAAGTGATTCCTGTGCTAGAAAGAAAAGGATTTGCTGAAATAATATTCAAAACTCACTATTAAATGTTGGAAGTTTAAAATATTCTCATTATAGTAGGATGCTTACCAAGGAAAGCCCCCCATGCCTATCCGTAGGGAAATCCTCCCTGAATTGGCCACTGTGATTTTTTTCTTTTAAATTTTATTAAAAATTAATACATGTTACATTTTCAAGTGTAAATACTGAAAAATAGTCTATGGCAAAATAAAAAGGCACAGGATTAAAACCAGCTTAATTGTTTCCATGGATACATGTCTGCTATTTGGCAAAAGGTATTTTATACACTTTCTACAAGAATAAGCATCGTTTTAAATATATCTCTGAAGGGTGGGACCCTGTCATTTAACCATAAAGACAGAATTTGTACTCCTAAAATGTGATAATTGTAGTGATGCCTCACTTGAAGGAGGTTCTTTGGAGCAGAGGAACTCAAGTGCAGGAGGAAAGTGCGACAGGCATCTTTACATAGAGCTCACTGTGTGACATGTCACGACAAATAGCAATCCATGACAACAAAGCAGTGATCAAAGTGCAGGGGCACAGACAGCACGAGAGTTTACACCAGCTCTAACCTGATCTGGGGGAGAATGCACCAGAAACGGAACCAGAACACTGGAAACGGAGCAGTGGAACATCTCAGACAGCATTGCTGAGCCCCAGAAAGAGGAGCTGGTATATTAAAATTATTATTCCTTTCTGAAAAATAGATTCGTGGCGGCTTGTTGGTTTTGTTTTCGTGTAAGAATTAGTCCTTGTAACCCTGATGCAGTGTCCTAGTAACAGTCAGGATGTCATTGGAAACAGTCGTTGTGCCCGGGAGCACAGCGAGGGCTCTGGCACCGCCCGCCAGCCCCGGGATGCGCCGGGGGATCCCGGATCCCTGTGCGCTTCCCTGTGCGCCGGGAGAGCTCAGTGCTTCCTTGGCTCACTGCAGCAGCTGCCCCGCAGCCCTGGCTGTGGCTGAGCAGCAGAGCACCGGGCACATCCCTGCCACCAGCTCTTCGTGGTGTCACCAGAGTGTCCCATCCTTGGTTACCACACCCGGCACTTCCCCGCGGGATGCATGGCCGTGCCCTTCTTACAGTGGAACACCTCGGAGAAGGCTTCAAAGTTCTGCAACGAGCCCATCACCCTAAACAAAGAGAAGGGACTCATTTACATGGAAATTGCTCTTCTGGGGAACAGAAAGAGGTTTGGAGCCTCAGAACTGGGAACCAGAGAAAAAGCCTTGAAGTCTTGAGTTTCTCAGGCTGGACAAGGACAAGAAGTTATAGCAATGATTAAACACCTGCAGGGTGTGTGAGAGTCGTGTGAGTGCCTCATGATATTTTGCAGGAAGTATCTTTTCAGAGAGGTGTTGCCTTCTTGGACCAATGAGTCTCTTCTATTTTGTTTTCCTCATACTACCCTAAATATATGTGTGTTTCTTTAAACAAAGCTCTTTCTTCTTCAGTTTCTCCATGGCAAGAGGAACTATGCTGCACTATCCTTTTCATTGCTTAAAATGCAAGACAGAACTAGATTGCAGTTCAGAGTATGGGGTGCTTTAGGAAATATAGGTAATATGAGCAATGAAATGCCAGAACAGGGTGGGTTTGGTCCTGCTCCATAACCAGGTCAGGTATAGGTATGTGCTCTTCAGCAGGGTCCTACAAGCCATGGGAGAAAATCTGGAAATCATTCAGAATTTATCTTGTGTGTTATCAGACTCTCCTTCTGTTCTGTCGTGGTGCAAGGGATTGAATGAAGTGAGTTGTGAGTTAGTAAATGAGTAAAACTCACCTGTACTTCAAAGGGCTGTGAACATCTGTCTTTATGGACTGACTGGCATATTCTGGTCTGTAGGAACCACACCAGACCTGCACAGGGAGATTCATCATTAGTGGGTCAGCGTTAAAGGGAATTCATGTTGGGAACCCTCTCAGTGGCTTTCCTGAGAGCTATCCCAGTTTGCCATGATAGCATTGGGGTATGTTTTATACTGAGGCAGAATAGATGCAATTATTTACTAATTTATCAAGGTCTTGGACCAAGATCTGCTGCTCTGGGACAGATTGATCTGTCCTTGATTTTCCCCAGGTGTTTCCTCCAACAAAGTCCAAGGGCCTGAGGCACAACCCTGTGTGTTCTCACCTGGGCAAAGTTGAGGAAGAAAAGCTGTTTGTGGGACAGGTTCAGTCCAGGCAGCTTTGGCTCCTTCCCTTCCCGTTCCAGCCACTTCAAGTAGGCCTGGAAATGATCACAGATCAACTCAGAGAGGCAGCAGGAGGTGCATTTTAAATGTTGTTTTGGGAGGAGGGATTTCAGTCCCCACATGCATTAACCAGTGTGCTTCTCTTCTGTATTTCTATAAATTTTCTCTCTCTGATACAAACAGTGCAGAAAATTTTATGAAAAAGTCGTCAGCATAAGAACTGTTGACTTCATGAACTCTTTCTACAGGAATTTGTATCTGGAAATAAAGTGTTAAATCTCCTTTGCTTCTCTATTGTGAAGATTTTTCTCTCTTCAGGTAACTGCTCATTAAATAGCAGATAACAACCTTGCTCAATGTTAAATCCATTACCTGTTATTGTTACACATTAATTGGCCAATTTGCTTTTTTTAGGTATATTGACATGATGGAGACAAGTTAATGTGCCCTCATGCTGGTTAATTCCCAACATTTTGTTTCTGCAGCCTCTCAGGTGCTGAGACAGTCCCAAAGCATGAAACAAAAGGGAGAGCTGAGGGTAAGAAGAGATCCAGCACCACAGAAAATTCATGGATTCCATGTGCAGGCAGTTTGTGTCACCCCACACGGCTCCTCCGTGTCTGTGATGGCTTTTAGAACAATCCTAATGAAGTAATTGATTGGAATTGTTTCTCTTAGGGTTAGAATTTCGATTTCTGAAAATTCAGGATGTTCTGTAAACACCCTTGACACCATACTCAAAACACCAAAGAGAAAAGGTTTTACTGTGACATCTGGCAGGGTTCTCTGTAGGGAAGAACATTCCCTGCTCACACCTGAGCTCCACCTTTGGGCTGCTCCTGGCTGCAAGAATGGCAGCAAGGCATAGGTCTGTGAGCTTCCAGGTGTACAACTGAGGCTTTAGCTTTTGGAATAGGGTAATGACACATTAATTGTCAATTTTTAGCACAGAATAGGTCCCCCCATTGCTGGATGCCAGGTAAAGTTAAATCACAGGGTGTTTGAGGATTACCTTATAAGCCTGTCTGACTCCTCCATTATCTGCAATATTTTCTCCTAATGTGCTTATGCCACTGACCTGTAAAAATAATCATTTATTTACTCTATTGTCAGTAAAATCAGCAACTCTAAGAACCACAGGTCAATCATACAACAGCCTGACATGCATGGAGAAAAGGGAAACTGACTTTATGCTGGGATAGGAAAGGAGAGAATGAAATTTAAAAAATCACAGGGTAAGAGCTGCAGATTGGAAGAGAACACACACAGATATAACACAGACAGAACTTGGGCTGCTGCTGGACAGAACATCACTGCACACAGACCCTGGGCTTTCTGGGCCACCAATGTCCCCAGTTTACCACAGCTCTTATGCCTTGTTCCCAGAACAGTCACCTGTAATATCTGATCTCCCACAGGGATCCCCAGTTAAAGTCATTATTTGTACAAACCCAGAGCTGTGCTTGTTACTCACGTTCTGTCCTCCAGCCAGCTCCCAGGTGTAGTTCCCATACTGGTGCACCATGCACAGGGACTGCTCCTTGAAATGCAGTGCTGAGAAGTTGCTCCACCAGTCCAGCATGTTCCCATCTTTGTCAAAATTCCTCCCTGCAGGAAAACCCAGGAATAAAAGGAAAGTTTTGAGTGAGATTTTAAAGCCACACTCTTCCAGTGTAGCACATGGAGCTGCACTACATCCTTCCTCCTTGAATTTTGATGCTCAGAAATATTTTGGGCAATAGTTTGTTCTCTTTGCCACAGGGTAATGGAATTGTGGTCTCTGTTATTCTCTGATTTCCTGTTCAGTCAGCAGCCCTGACTTCAGGTATAACTCCAAGGCCTGGTTTTATTTCCAAGTGGACTTTGCAGATATTGTGTTACAAAACCTTCCTTCAGAGATGAGGTGTCTGAGGTGCTGGTCTGCGTGGCCACATGACAGAACTGAGGTTTATAGAGAATTAAAAGCTGGAATTGCAGTTCTGGATTTTGTGTTCTTGGCTCTCTGGCTAGAACAAGACTTTTCCTTGCTCTAGAATTCAGTTTCTGAGCCTATGCTATGACATCTGTACAAACTTAATGAGCATAAAAAAAAAAACCAGCCTGAAGAAAACCCATGTGGAAGAAAATCCTAACTTGTAGTCAAAAGTGAGCTTTTCCCCCAAATTTTTTTACATGGCATTTGAGAAAGCGAAAATGTTCAATTTATTTAAGCATTTGTGTTGAAAATCCAAGTCTCCTGGGATTTCAAGACAGTACTGACATTTGTTTTATGCCAAAAATGTTTTTCACAGATTTCACTGCATTCAGGAGCCCATGGATCTGCTTGCTTTGTGTTTCTGGAATGATGATGCTGTAAAAGCAATGTTTTTTTCCTGAGAATTGCCATTGCTTCGACTTGATTTAATATTTTCAGGAGGCATTCCCTGCAAAACCTTCCACAGAGTGTTCCCAGTGTGTTCCTATTGCTGCTGAGCTGGATGTGACTGTGCAGGGACCTTCAGTCCCTGTGCACTTCCTGCCATGCCACGAGTTTTAGGTGAAATAATAACATTTTTTCAGTCATCTCCTCACCATTGTCATCGAACCCATGAGTGATCTCATGCCCAATAACCATCCCAATCCCTCCAAAGTTCAGGGCCTGGGGCTGGTGTTTGCTGAAGAAGGGGGGCTGGAGAATCCCAGCAGGAAAAACTGCAAAGACAGAGAGAAAGAGGGAGATGCTTTAAGGTGACTTTGCTTTTGCATCCTTGGCAGACAAATTGTTTTCTTGGTGTAAAGGTCAGGAAGGAACAGAACATATAAAATGATCAGAAACAAGCTCATGCCTCATGTGAAATTGTTTCTCTCTTGATAAATGGAAAATGACAAATTAATAAAGGTTTAATTTAGCACATCTGCAGCTACAATATCTCCCTGTTTGAGACCCAAGCAACATTTACATTAAGCTTAGCCTAATTTGGTCCATAATGTTTGCTGCAGTGAGTCAAGAACAGAATGTTTAGGAGCTATCCTTTGGAGACAGCACAGTTTGTGTGTCAGAGTCATTTTATAGGGGAACTAATGGAGGTTTTATTGCTTTATTTGGGTTAAGGAGAGGTTAGAAATCATCTGCTGTAGGATGTGATTCCTACAGACCACTGAGGCACTCAATGCCAGTTGAGGGGAGCAATATGAAAACTGTTCTGCCTCAGTCTGATGGCAAAAACCTTATCCCAAACCATGGGATTTGCTTTTCATCCCTTCTGAAAAGCTGAAAAGCATAAATGCTTCTGGAGGAATTCAGACTGGCAGTAATTCACTCTAATGAGGTATTTTCTGTGAAGGGAGATACTGAAATTATATTGCAAGTACTTAATTCAGAGACAAAACCCTTTTGGCTACACAGGTTTTATCCATATAATTTAGTGGAGAAATGCATGAGCCAGACTGCATTTAGAGCAGTGTGGGAAAT
Source organism: Erithacus rubecula (assembly GCF_903797595.1). Lineage (NCBI taxonomy): Eukaryota > Metazoa > Chordata > Aves > Passeriformes > Muscicapidae > Erithacus > Erithacus rubecula. Next base: position 5,022,921 of record NC_136676.1, on the reverse strand, counting down.
TGTTTTCTTAAGCTAGAGACATGAAGAAACAGAATTTAACTGACATACACACTATTGTGGGTGGTTGTGCTCAGATTTTTACACAGGCATATTAATCTACAAGTTGCTTAAATGAGTTGCTTTTGTATGGTTTATAAGGACAAAGCTGGAGAGGAACCAGGTGGCTTCAGGACTCGAGTTCCCTGCCTGGAAAGCTGATTCCAATCTGTGTAAAACCACTGGGGATAAACTGGAAGCTGAGGTTGGCCACCAGGAGAGCCCTGCAGCTTCCAGTCCTGATGCTGCTGTACCTGCAGGATGGAGGTGAGTGGAAGCTGCACAAAGGAAAACAGATTTTGGGTGAGGTCAGAGGGGTAAATTATCAGCAGTTTGGATGTTTCTGCTTCTAGCAGTTACAGAAGTTTTCTGCTGTGACTGTTGGTAGATTGGGTTATTTCCACTCCTGGACTTTCCCTAGGAGCAGGATGCAGTTACTGCCTGGCCTAAGCAACAACATAAAAGTGCTTGAGCTGAACAGTCTGGCAGGCCTGCCCAGAATTCCTGGATGGGCATGGGCAGGTTTACCTCTGGATGCAGACCTGCACTGTTGTGTGGATAAAAATGAGCTGGTTAAAAGTGTTTAAAAGTGTTTAAAAGTGTTTAAACCTACCTATCTGGTTCCTGTTGGGGGAATAGAATGCATTGACCACTGCAGCTCCAATTATCCATCTAAAAATAAATGTTGCACACAGTTAGTCATGATGGGTTTTTTCCCCCCAGATATTTTTTTGAAATTTAATTCTGGTTAAAAAATGCAAGGTATGTAGGAAAGGATTGTAAGGATATAATCCTTTCAGGGATTATTTATTTTTATACACACACACACACACACACACACACACACACACACATATATAAATCTAATATATATAACATATATATATGATATATATATATATATCCTGATATATACATAATATCAGGAATGTATATATGGACATATCAAGAAATACAATTTCCCTGTTAGGAGAAGGAAGAACCTTGTAACAAGAAGGAAAATCCTTATAAGGAGATAGCATAAGGGAAGGATTAATACAGGAAAAAGAGTGCATTGATCCCAGCTATAAAGAATTCCTGATACCAGGAAATACCTGGTGGCTTCTTTATGGGCAGCTTTCATCCCACAACATTCAAGGGGAAAAACATTTTTCACTTTATCTTAGAATTGTTTAATTCCTTGATTATTTCAGTCACAGGCATTCCCAGGTACTCACAGCTTGAGTCAAACACCCCCACCATTAACCCAGAATTTAGGTTGTGTCTGTGGCTCTGTCTGGAAACTCACATATCTTGGTCAACTCTCTCTCTCAGCTTTTTCAGGCTCTTTTGGGCTCCAGCTTGCAGGTTTTCCAGGATGTTTTCAAAGTAGTTGTGTTCACTGAAGTTTAACTACACAAACAGGGATCCAAGTACATTGGTCAGCTGAGCAGGAAGAGGAACTCCTTGTCCCACTGAACGCCCTCTAAAGAATGTTTTGGTTGCATGGTTTCACTGAATAGTTGGTTCTTTGCACCAATTATTTATTAATATGTTCCTTTTAATGTCCTTGGAAAGGGCAGTTGCACAGGTACAAATATTCCAGTGGCAAGAAAGTAAATGCAGGTGTTTATTTTGAGGTATTTAGTGAGATATGCACAAAACACTTACATTGGCATATTCCAGGTCCAGTTTCTCATTCTGGTCTTCCAAAATATAATCTGGGTAGCCAATCTGTTCTTTGATTGCCATTGCCTGGAAGAAAAGAGTTCAATGTTTCCTCTTAATTGTGGCTTTTGTTGGTGTGTTGTTGTTGGGTTGTTTTCAATAAAGTTTTGATACAAAGAATAGTTGAATGTTTGGGGTTTTTTCTTGCCTTTGGAATGGTGCTGATGGTCCTGAGGTCAATTAAAAGTTGGAAATGTTTTTTTTTTGGGGGGGGGAATTGCATTGTATCCAGTTGGCATTTTTATTGATGTGGGCTAATAAAAGATTGAAAGGAAAAGATAATGTAACAGGTTAATAATGTCCTCTTTTCCTCTTGTTGATGGAGAAACTGGAAATGGTAATACTACAAAATTCCAAGTATTTAATGTTCATAAGGGAATACTGAAGTTTCTTTTTATCTCTGACCTTCTCACGAGCTTTCTCCTTGGACACCTCGTCCATCCACTGTAACTCATCCAAAGTCTCCACAAACACTTCACGGATCTTGTCTATTAAATCTCGGACCTGAAAGAGATCCAGGGAGACACTCATCATTCACATGCCCTATTCCCAGGCACAGCTGAGGAAAAGCTTCCTGCTGGAAGGCAACATCTCCAAATTCTGTGTGCTAAACCAGGGTACCGAGCATCTAAAAGATCATCGCAAAGGAGCTCTTGCACCTTCTTGACTGGTGGATAACTCTCCCAGGCAACAACCAGGGAGCTCACAGCAGAAAAAATGGGCACTGTGGGCATGGTGGAGGTACAGGAGTATGAAGGGTAAACTACATACCATCCTCTTGCTCTCACCAGCAAAAGTCTCCCGGACATACATGGCTCCCACCGCGTTCTCCATGTTGTTGTTGACGTAGCTCACGCACTCCCTCCAGCGCGCCTCCTCCAGCGTGGTGCCGTACAGGGCCTGCAGCACAGCCCAGCCTCAGCCCTGCCCTGAGCCCACTGCCCCACCTGCCCAAAGCTTCCCTCTGCTGGGCTGGGCTGCTCTCAGGGGTCTGTGCTGTAACCACAGAATCTAGAATGGTTTGGGCTGGGAGGGAGCTCAAAGTTCATCTCTTTCCAAGCTCCTCACAGGGTTATTGTGCTGTTGGGTTTGTGGCAGCCGTGCTCTCCTCGTTAGGAAGAGGGGAAATACCTTCCTGTAGCTGGCCCGGGCATCCTTGAAGCGCCGGCTCAGGCTGCTGACCCTGTCGATCACCAGCCGCCAGATGAGGTAGTTCTGGATGGTGCTGTGTGGGAAAGTAAAGCTGAGCTTAATCCCCTGTAAAAACCAGGCAGTCAGAGGGGAATCTCAGTTCTGGATGCAGACAAGGAAGGAAATCATTGTTGCCAGTCCTGGGTTTCACAGCATCTCATTTAACTGCAGAGTCATCCAGCCTGAGGACTGGGCTGACATGAAAAAAATGTCTTTTTTTCCTTCCTTCTAGCATGTAACAAGAGTTAAGCCTGTCATGTATTTTTTTTCTTCCCATTTAACCTTTTCTAATTGAGTAGTGAGACACCTTGTACTGCAGTGTTTGGATTTGAAACCTCCAGAGCTATCTCCTGTATTTTACAGGGGTGTCAGTTTTCCTCAGAAGCTCAGAACTACCAAGGCTATCCCATAATTGACATTTCAGCAATTCTTCTGTGACTTTTGTCCTACCTATCCTGCAGTTTCTTTACCTGGCTGAGTACTTGGAGATAATTGCTTTCAGCTCTTGCAGATATGGCATCCCATACACAACCACCTCTTCTTCTGGCTCCACCTGAACGTTTACTGAGGACATGACACGTTGGATGAAGAAGGTCCAGTTAAATTCCTAGGCAGACAGAGAGACATTCCAATGTTGGATGATTAAATGCTTCAGTAACTGGACTTTTTATAGTCTTATGAGTTGTAGTTTTCAGCAGGACAAAGCTTTTAAATAGATTCTGAAGACAAAATCAGGAGTGGGAATGATTTTATAGCTCTTTTTTGAAGCACTGATAAATTCACAATTCACTTACATTGAATGCAAACTTTTCCTGCAGCTCTGCTAAGGTCATTTTGTTGTACAACAAGGTCACATCGTGCCTTTCCTCTGCTGGGGTCGTGGCCTGAAGACATTCACAAGGTTATTACTGGAATTAACTGACAGAAAGATCAATGGCTGAAATCACATGCAGGTGCACACATACATACTCCAATAATATTCAATAATATTCTCCCCTATTCAATAATATTTCAGGGATATGTTGAGCCAAGTGGTTCTTTCTGTGCTCTTTGGAATGGAAGCCTTCTCTGGGGGATTTTCAGGGTGCTGTAGGTTATTAAGGATGCAATGGAGCCTGCCCTGGTGTTATGCCAGTGCATGGCTTGCAGAAGGTGGATTATCCTGTTTCAGAAGTGCTTCAGGTAGAAGTAAGGCTGGGACTGGAGCAGCAGAGCAGCAGAGTACACAGCAGGCAGAATTAGAGTCACAGAGACTGATTTTTGTGCTGGCTCATGGCACAAAAACTCTTCTTCCCCCACTTTTTCTGTGCCGTGGGTTTTCTGCTGCATTGAGAACTGCAGCACAAACCAGCAAGTGCCTCTTCCCCCTCACCCCTTGCCCCTCAGAGCTTCCTGAGGAGTTCTTGATCTCTCTACTCACATTTGCAATCTCTGTTTCAAACTCCATGACCTTTGTCATTTCCTCTTGGACAAAGGAATCATCTTTGGACATGTTCTTGTCCTCCCGGATCATTTTGGCGATGGTGATCATGAACTGCAGATAAGCTTCTCTCACCTGCACTCAGACACAGAACGTGTAGAAAAGGTTTGCTGGGCATCATTTCATAAAATCCCAGAATGGTTGGGGTTGGAAGGACCTTAAACCCCATCCAGTGCCACCCCCTGCCATGGCAGGGACACCTTCTACTGTCCCAGGGTGCTCCAAGCCCCAATGTCCAACCTGGCCTTGGGCACTGCCAGGGATCCAGGGGCAGCCACAGCTGCTCTGGGCACCCTGTGCCAGGACCTCTCCACCCTCACATGGAAGAATTTCTTCCCAATATCCCCTCTAACCCTGCCCTCTGTCAATCTGAACCCATTCCCCCTTGTCCTGTCACTCCAGGCCCTTGTAAACAGCCTCTCTTCACTGTTTTTACAGTTCATCTTCACATTTCTCATTCAGCAAAGCATTCTCTGTGTCATGAATACCTCACAGGGCACTTGCCAGCCTCAAAACACACTTTCTGCTTCTCTGTGCCATCCAACCCTGGCATTTTGAGTTAGAATTACTGCTGGGGCAAAGAGGAGGCTCTGTGCTTTGAGTTACACCATGGGAACAGTGATCCAAAATTCCAGGGTGAACAGGGAAGGTTTGAGCTCTCTGAAAGTAATACCATAAATCTTCTCAGGTCTGGTTTTAGTGTCTGAAAGAAAAGCTCTGTTTCAGACAGTTCCCAGTGACACCTTTGCTTTATTCCTGACAGGAGGCTCTGACAGATTTATGCCTCAGAATGGGCCTTGGAAAGATATTTGGCTGATTTCTGATACAGGAAAACTTGATGCTACCTATTCTTCTCACATACTTTCCTTCCTCTGTAGACCCTGGAAGCCAGATAAACAGGGTGACTGTGGTGAAATTGAGTCTGGGCACTTACAGATGATGATTTGTGGTTTTAGGCTGAATGCTGAGCCTTAATCAGGCCAGACTCCCCCAGGCCTCAGAAGGAGTTTTGCCAAAAGATGCTGGACTAAGCACAGGGGGAGTTTGGGTCATCAGAGTTGGGCTCATTGTCTGGGGGCAGCGAGCTGGTAAATACAAATAAAAAGGGGTTGTGTCTCCTCCTTGGTCATTAGGATTAAAAGCACAGCCTCAGCCCCCCTGCTTTGTGCCTTCAAATTAAAGCTGTATTGAGCAGAACTGCTTTTCTATCACTAATTTAGGATTGTCTCTGCACTCTACCTGATTTCCTATCTCCTCCAAGTCAATCTATGTCTGACCTTCATGCCCCAATGCATAAATATCTCTCTTTTCTGCTGTGAGTGCTGCTGTGGAGGTGACACTTGCAGGGGAGATTCCTGGGTCAGCAGCTCTCCACATTTCCCAACTTCCAGGAGATTGTTTTGTCCCAGGAGCTGGCAGCTCCTAAAGGTGCCCAGAAGGTGTGAGGACAATCCTCTATGAACCTCCCAGGGCTGTATTTTAGCTAAATTCTATATAAAGTGTAGTCAAATACACTGAAGTGAGAAGAAAACTCTTCCCACTGATGTTTTCATCTGCCTTTACAACCATGAGACAAAAGAGTCTCAAATGCTGATTGTCATCCCTCTGTATTCCCTTCCATTCTTGTTAGGAAAATTGGTTTGATGTTGGGCTGCAAATACTCTTTGTTAGCAAGGCATAATTGAGGAAAATAAAATGTACTAAAGCAGTATTTTCATCTTGGAAACAGACAAATTATCTGGCTGTGTTTGCAACAGCTTTGTGTGTATTTACAGAAACAGTGTTTTTGCAGAATCAGTGTTTTTGCCCCGAGCATTGGCAGAGGAAAGCAGCTAGAAAATAATCTCTCAGAATTTCATGTAATTTTGGGGGAAGGGGAGAGTAAGTGGCAGCAGATTCTTACTTGCTGAGCAACAGGGATTCAGAGGAAGATACAAGTAAATTCCCTGCACTAAAAATGTGAAGCTGCCCTTCAAAATGAGAGACTGTCTAAGCTATGAAACATGATTTGATTTTCCCTTCTCCATGAGTTGGCCAGTTCTGGGGAGGCTTGGTATTTACACAGTTGTTCAGTCTTTCTGTAAACTTTACAAAATGTTGGCTTAATTAGGAAAAAAAATGTAGCAATGAATGTCACAGTCTAATTCTGATTGTTGCATAGAGTGAAGATTCATGTTTTGTGGTTTTAGAAAACACAGGAATACGGAATAAATCTGTTTTGGTGGCACAGAGTAAATAAATACAAGGAATACTTACTCTTTGATAGTTGCCCCCATTAAAGTAGTAGTCCCTGGATGGCATTCCCAAACTTGGCTGGTCAATCTGAAGGAAAATGAATTTCTCTGGTTAGTGGTGAGCAGGAACTGGGGTTGTCCCAAGGAAGCCTTGAAAGGCAGCAGGAAATCCCAAACACCCAGAGAATTTGGGCTCTCCTGGGTCTGGGCCGAGGTGGAAGATACAACTCTGTGTTTTCAGGTAAGGAGAGGGTGGATCTTAGTGTGGGTTATAAAGCAAAATCTTTCAGTAATCATGGAGATCCAAGAACAAATTTCAGTAACTTTGTTGCTTGACTTTAGGGCTGGACTTCTTGCACAACCATTCATGAACAAACTCTTAATGTATTTTAAATGCATGGTTTCCTACTATGTATTGAACCTTATCATCATTTTTGTAAGTCACAAGAATTTGCAGCCCTTAAATGCCATAAATCAACAAAGTTCCATTCATTCTTATTCCTTTAGCTGAAACAAAAATTATGCTGCATAAAACATTTCCCAATATGTCTTTGACACAGACCTGACAGTTGGGGTACAGAACTAGTGCTGTAAAATACATTTTACCACTATTGTTCTATGGGCAACTCATCTGTCTGCAGTATAAATAATTATCCAGAATAATATAATTATTCTGGCATATAAATAATTCCCTGTCATTTTTTTCTTACATAAATGATGTGTCTGCTGGAATCCCGGTCATCATTCCACACAAACATGTCAATGAGGACACGTTTGTTAAACCTGGAGTTCATTATGGAAAGGTTTTCCTCCATGCTCCAGCTTGGCTCTGGGAGATAAAAGGGAAAATAGAGTTAATTTGTCAATCTGTAGCAGACTGATTGAAGTTGTACAGTTCACAAGCTGACTGCTGAAATTTTGGAGATCTCTTTAAATGGATCAATGAGTGTTAAATGTGTGATACCCTGACTTCTGTTTGGGAAGAGAAACTGAAAATGAAGGATTTAATTTGGTGGCAGTGGCCTCCCTGATTCAATAATAATTTTGAGGGAGCCCTTCCAGTCCCAGCATTACCTTTGGTCTTACTCCAGTCTGCAGAAGCCACTGGCCAATCTCCAACCATCCTCAGGGCCTCCAGCAGAGGCAGGGAATCTCGTTGCTCTATAAGACCTGAGGGAGGAAAGACAAATTCTGTGTTGTTTTCATTCAAAAATAAAATTAAGAAAAATAAGTAATGGGCCTAACAGCTTAAATTGCAACTGAATGTGGCAGAGAAAAAAAAAAAAAAAAAAAAAGAGATATAATGAAACAATTTTATATTAGTCTTTAGAAAAGGAAGGAAAATACTTCTGTGGATCCAGTGCTGATTTGGACTGGATTGGTTTGGGAAAGATGAGCTGGGACAGGTCTGTGCCTTCTGAAGGAAAGGCTTTGCATCCACACCAGGATCCCTCCTTTCCACATCCCAAATGGGTATATTGAGGTTTCATGAAGCACCAAGGCATCTTCATCCATCTGAAGATGAATTTTCCAGGCACAGCCACATGGATTAGACAGATATTGACTGGATTTTGCTTAACAGGACTTTGGTTTTCAGTACATCTGATTTTGAATGAATCAGGGCAATTGATGGAACAAGAAGACACTCACTCTCATTCATGCAGGACTTGTAAAGGATTTTGGCTTTCTGAAATGCTTCTCTGTCCCCTTGATCTGAGGTCTCCAGCACACCTGGGGAAGAAACCATTGCCATGAGGTTTTTGCCCTGGAGAGCTTTGATCATTTTACAGAAATCCCTGAGGAATCAGGGCTGTGAGAAGCACTTGTAGGCTGCAATTACTGTCAAACTAGAGAGCTCTCCATGCTATTAATGAAAAAAGTGTCAGGAGGAAGGACATGCAGACAGCTTGTCCTGCTCCTTTTGGAGTTAGCACCCAATCACCTCTGGCTAATTTTAAGTGGGAACAGGATGTTCCTACAAAATGGCGCAGTAAGAGATGTAGAGATTAAAGGATCAGAGAGAAAAAAAAATCCCAATCAACACTTATCTCCCAGTTTATTTCTCTGTGAGTAGAAGTGCAATGGGGATGGGGCAGCTGCTGCCTACCTTTGAGGATGATCTCCAGCTCGTCCCTCAGGGTGTCGAAGATGCTGTACCTGGAGCTGGTCTCTGGGATCACGTGCCGGTCCAGCCAGCCCCCGCAGGCGTACTGGTAGAAATCCTTGCACGGGTCAGCTCTGGGGTCCATGTTCTGGATGATTCTGGCAGCTGGGCAGCAAAATTGGGGAGGTGAATTCTACAGACTGCCCAGCAATCTCTGGGACTGGTGAAAACTCTCAGACAGCTGCTTGGTAAGGCTCATTCCCACATATCATGACTTGAGGAATCCTATTTTCTGCTTAAAAATGGATCTGGATGGCAGAAGAGTTGTCCCTCTGTTGCAGGGAAGAATGCCCAGTGCTCCCCTGGGCTCCAGTTTAGGCACTGCCCAAGAAACCAGTGCTTCCAGGGGGCTATTGGGAACCTGTGCTGGAGTCTCACCTCTCTTGAGGTATAAATACCAAAAAAATAAGGTAAAGACCCCATGAGAGAGAAAATTAAGTCTAAAGGGAATTTTATTGTGCTTATAGATACAGATATTGTGTTGGCCAGTTCATGGCTCAGAGCCAGAGCTCCTGACCATGCTGGCAATTTTCCTGTGTTAGTTATGAATGATATTCCTTACCCAAGGGGAAACCTCATTCCTTTTCCTCTACTGCAGCCTAAACTCTGAATTATCTCTCATTCAGGTTCAGTAACATAAAGCCTCCCCTCTGCAGCAATAATTCACAATAACTCCTTTACCTGCTGTCACACACCCAGGGGTGGTGCAGATGTTGCCTGAGTTGGTGCCATAGTGAGAACCTGCAGGGAGAGGAGAGGAAAGCAGATGGAATTACTTGTCTTGGAAGGAAATTGCTCCCAAAGTCACCCACCAGAGCCCAGTCCCAGTGACAGATCTGCTTGGTTTTGTGATGCTGGGCAGGTGTCAGGTCCCTCCCATGCTGTTCCCTGCAGAGCCCCCAGCCTCAGGGTCTTGAGAGAAGAAAATTCATTTTAGTTTAATTTCCCATTTGAGAAACTGGATGTCTTGGTTTACTACCCACTTATATCAAATAAGTAATGCCTATTACATCAAATATGTGTTTCCACTCTGAAAAACAAAATCTTGGTACTTTCCAGCAGATTTAGCCATTTTTAAGCTTTGCTTTTGATCCTTGTTTGCAGAAAAGAGTTACTAAAAAAAATTGCTTTCAATGCAAGTAAGTGCTTTACATGAGAGCAAACAAGATTACAGTAATTCTGAGAGAAATAAAACAGTGGGGGAGAAAAAAGGGCTTTGAAGTTCATCAGTGGAAGCAACATAAAAAGCCCCCACTGTGCTGGGGAATGTTCAGGGTTCAGCTGAGCGTGGAGTGCTGGGTGGGAGCACATCTGCATGGGAAAAAATCTCTGTCCTGCCCTGGCTGGGGTCTGGCAACCTGAACAGGAGAAAAATATGTGGAACAATGGGAAGCTTCACACAGATAGTTATATTTTTAAATTTTTTTAAAATATTTTTTTGTGTTTGTTTCAGCATTTGTTGGGATTTTTTTTGTGTGTTGGATGAAGCTTTGTCTAATTTTTGAAGTTTATTAAACACTCCCATAATTAAACAATTGGCAAAATCAAACCTAAAAGCCCAAGGTATCTCCAAGGAGAAAATAAAATACTTGAAGGAACAGAAATGAATAGATCAAGGGCAAAAAGAAACAAGCAAAGCAAAGGACAACATGAGGAAGAAATAATTGTACAAGAATTTTTTGCATAGCCCATTGTTTCCCAGGGACCAGGCAGGACTGAAATGGATCCTTTTTTCTTTCATTTATTTATTTATTTATCAAAGCTTCTCTCTTTACTATAACCTGACAATATCTGACTTCAATTTCTGGAACCAGCTGCTCTGAATGAGGTTTGAATTCCCCTCCCTTGCCCAGCCCCTCGTGATTGTGATGCTGTAACTGAGCAGGATGAGCAGAGAGCCAGAGCTGGTTTGGAATTTGAGGGCACACTCAGGGCTCTGAAACCCTGTCCCAAAACCAGATCATGGGAAATGCTGGGGAAGGGATCTCAGTTTACCTCAAAAAGTGTCTCCTTTGTTTCTCAATCAATTCTGTGCTTTTATTCCTCAGTTCCTTTCCTGCCACAGGCTCTGGGTATGAACAACTCTGCCCTCTTTGTCTTTCCAGTCTCAAATCTTTGCTCACTCAACTGGATCTTTGTCACCTGCACCTTCCAACAACTAGAAATGAACTTAAAATGCACTTCCTGAATTCTCAACAACTCTGCCTTTTGTTCTCTCAATCACTTTTCTAGAAGAACAGCGCAAGTTTTCAGTAGGAACACAGATATTTCTCTATTTATTTTGCTCCTGGTTAAGCACTGCTGACAGGTGCAGTTGCAGTGATAGAGAAGCTCCTGCTTTGACATCCATTTCAGTCTGCCACAGCAGCAACAGAGAATTGATCAGGGAAGAGAAGCTTTAATGGAGATAAATGAAATAACCTGAGCTGTGGGACTCCTCCAAATGGAAGAAAATGAGGGAAATTAAACACTCCAGATGCTTCTGCAGAGGTGAACTGCTCACCTGAGAGATGGCAGAGCTTCAAACCCCCTGGGGGTCACTGTAGAGAATTTGATTGTCTTAATTTGGCCTCACAAGGAGCCACTGATCCCTGTCCCATCTCCTGGCCAGTGCAGGAGCCAAGAAGGACCTGAGGGATCTCTGGATGCCAGCTCACCTTTGGGAGGATGCTGCTTTTCAAACCCAAGTTGCTTTTGCAGAGCTTTACTGCAGCTCCTTTTTCAGAGAACAAAAGCCAAGCCAAGCCCTGTGCAGGGCTCTGGAGGACACAGCTCGTGTTTGGTGCATCCCCAGGGCACCTTTGGAGGAGCACAGACGGCTGGGGATGGCACACATGGAGACAATTACAGCCACAGTTGTCACCAGCCACTCATGTGGGAGCTTTTACCTCTCAGCCCCTTCCCTTTCCTCACATCTCCTCTGCAGAAATGCTGTTGGCACTGCAAGCTGCCCTTGTGGCTGATAAAACCAAAATTTGGTTGCCTGTGCCAGGTGTCAGCATTGTCAGAAGGAGAGCAGAACACAAATGTTTGGTTTTATTCCACTTTTCCTAGGATTTCTTACCTATCATCATGGCTGAGCCAGAATTTTGTGTGAGAATCAGTAAATTGTGTGTTTATTTGCCCGTTTTGCAGCCCTGCATGGCCTGTCACTCCCCATTACTGCTCTGCATTCATGTGCCTCCATCTGACTATGGCTGAGGAGAGTCCTGCCACCCAAATGTCACCATGACTTGTGTGTTAGCTGCCACTTCTTGAAATTCTGCATCTCCCCTCAATAGCTGGCTCGTTAATGAAGGTTCCTGACGTCAAAGGACATTTGGGCACCAGAGAAGGAGAGGAGCCAGAGCTCAGCCACAACCTTGTCTCAGTTTTTAGTTTAGGTGCTGCTCCTGCTCAGCAGGCTCGTGTAAATCTGTTATTTAAGTGCACAACAATCACATTCAGTGCAGGAAATGAAGGAGAAAAATGTGATTTTTAAAAAATCCCTCCCCAAAGCAAAGTGCTGCTTAGTTTCTGTTTCTGAGGGCTGTGACCTTGGGCTTCCTGACAGCCAGCAGGGACAATTTTGGGGATGCAGCCACAAAAATATCAGTGAATCCTCCTCCTGAGCAGGCAACTTGGGAGCCAGAAAGTCAGTGAAATACAGAATTACAGGAGCAGCAGTTAGGTGAGGCTGGAAGTTGTTTGGAGCTGAGTTGCTGGAGGAGCTGCTGAGTGATTTGATGTTACAAATGCAGAGGTTTGTGATTTGATGTGTCAGTACAGAGAGGCTCAGGATGTTCCTCAGGCTGTGACCTTTGCAGCAAGGGATGAGGTTTGAGGTCAGTAAATCCTGAGAGGGGGTGTGAGGGGAGGATTGAGAGTGTGGTGTGTTCAAACCCACTCCTCCTTCCCAAATATTATTTTATTCTCCCTATGTTTTCTTTCTGCTTATTTAGATGAGCATGTTTTTGGGTCTGAAAACTTCCTTGGATGTCAAAAATCCCCAAATTGTGGCCAGAACTCTGTAACTGCACTGCTGTGAGAGCTTGAGTGTTTTTGTTGGCTGGGAATAGAGATAAAAATCCCAGTCAGCATTAACAGAACTCCAGGAATTATTGCTGTGCCCACAGGCCCATTTCATGCACCACAGTGCTCTTCTGCAGGATATATACAAGCAGAAAAATATTCTCCCTGAGCCACAAAGCCTAAACATGCCTTTAGAAATTAAAAAAAAAAAAAGTGAATGCAAAACAGGACAAGCAATACTTTAATTTTCTAATTTAATTCCTAATTACAAGCTAAATAAAATTATTTTTAGAAGCTTGGGTAGTGTCCTTCTGATCAAGGATGTATCAAGGTGAAGTGAGAAATCTGAATATGCTCTTAGTGAGCAATCCAGTGTCCCATACACAACCCAAAATTAACATTTCAGTGAAATCAGCAATAGAAGAATCCCAGAATAACATTGTTGGTTGTATCACATGAATGATACTCAGCCAAATAATTTTTTTTCCTGTTATATGGGATTTATGTAGTACAGCTTTGAGTTTTTCCCTTGGGGAACCTGAGACTTGAATCTTTTGGCTGAGCACTGGGAATGGGCTGAAGTGTGGCAGCCAAACAGAGCTAAGGGAGACTTTGGGACAAAACTTTTCATGACAAAAAAAAAAAGTTGTTTCAGCTACAGGAACATCTAAAGAGCTCTTATTGTCTCAGCTCTTAACCCAGGTACTGCTCTGTGAGGATGAAACTCCTGCTGCTCATTTCCCACCTGGAATCTCATTTCCCACCCAAAGCTTGTGGCTCTCCAGCTGTGCCCCAGATGGGAACAGAGGCTCAAAGTGGCTCCAGGGCAGAGCTGAGCACACCTGCTGGGGTGTGAGGAGCACAGGGCAGGCAGAACATCAGCCCTGCACTCAGGGCTCAGCCTGCAGAGCACTTCCAGAGAAAGTTGAATTGCAGATGGGAGCCTGTGAAAATATTCAGGTTTTAGACCTGAATTTAGACCTGAAACTTTCTCAGAGATAAGCCTTCCATGCAGTGAGCACAAACTCTGCCTCTGGATTTAGATAAGACCAACCCTTGGGCAAATATTATCAATACCTGAATTCTGGATTGTCTGGAGCCAGTAAATGATGGAGGGCAGATTTCTCAAATCCTTTATGCAGGCAGCAAACCCTGCCTAGCTCAATGTCTGATACAGAAACTCCTCCTCCAGGACCTGGCTCTGGGGAATTTCTTTCCTGACCTAATAGAATAAACTTTCTGATGAACTTCATGAATAGAAAACACTCAGATTTTGCCCTGCTGGTGGCAGAAGGAGTGAACAATAACACTGTTCTTTTAAATGAATTATTGCTCAGGACTGTGCAGTGTTTCACTCACAAGTGCTGAAAATGCAGCTCCTGCAGCAGGGGAAGCAGAGAGTGTGAGGACACAGCAAAGCCTTGCTCCAGTTTTGCTGTTCCCACTTTAATTTTGTTCTCCAGTGTTTTAACAAAGCTCCCAGTCCAAGAGACTTTAGTGGAAGTGACAAACATGAGGCAGAGCTGCTCCTGAGCATTTGATGCTCCACAGGGTTTAGAAGTGGGACTTTGCACTTGCTGTGCCAGTGGGAAAAATTCGATTTTACCAAGTGTGCTCTGTAGTTAAAATATTTAGGCAAAACATTTCAAAATAATGTGGATCAATGTCAGGTTTCTGGCAAGATATTTGCATTCAAGTCACTGAAGCAAATCACACTTAGAGATCCAACTGCCTGATGGAATATTTAAAAATTCTCCTTTTCCTCAGCAGCAAGTGGCTTTTTTTTTTTTTTTTTTTTAAGCTTTCGCATTGTAATAAGCAATTTTTCCTTCAGGGATATTGTTTTTAGAAGTGTTTTAAAGCAGCTGTTGCTTTATAAACCCTGACAGTAATGATTCTTGGCTTGTGCTTGGATAAAATAAGGAAATGTCAGTCCTCACACACAGACACACACCTTTCCTCTAAAACAGCATATCAGCTTTGTCAAAACAGCTCTGAATTCAACAAATTGCATGGAATTAAATAAAAGCATTGAATCTTACAGAGCATAACTCAAAATTTAAGCCAACATAATCTCTGTGCCCAAGCTGGGACTGAGCAGAGAGAGCCCAGTCCCACACAGAGTGACCTCATGGTCTCCCCTTATTTTTGTTTTAATTTATCTCTGCGAAAAATAAAAAAAGGGACTTTTCCTGCTGTTTGCAGAGGGAAGGGAGGATTATTCCCAGGTTCTTACCTCTGCTGCTGGCATAGAGGATCACCAGGGCGACGGCAGCACAAGTCATGAGGAGCAGCAGGACAGCCAGCCCGATGGCCACAAAGCTCCAGGGCTTCTTCCCAGATTTGGTCGATTTTTCCACAATATCCATTTGACTTTCTGATTTCCCCATTATTGTAACTCTAAATCGGGGAGGGGAGGGCGAGAAAGGGTTAACAGCGCGGCTACATCAGCATCGGGAGAAAAAAATGCATCAGAGAAAAAAAAAAAAAAAAGCAGAATAAAAGCAAAGAGAGAAAGAAAACTTCCAAATTATTACATGTATTTGTCCATTTGATTGTCCACAGATTTGCCAAGCTCATTCTCCATCTCCCGTGTCTGCTCTGGAGGTTGTGCTGCCCCGGGCTCTCCGTGCTGCAGTGGCAGAAACTTCAGGAGCCTCTTTGGGAAGTGTGGAAAAGTCTCATGACCAGGTTGGGCAACTCCTTTCTCCCCAGCAGAGAAGGAGGGGGGCAAACTGCCGCCTTGCGCTGCCCTCTCCCAAAATATTCCCTCTGCCGTGAAGAATCCCTCCGTGGCGCTGGGCAGGGCTGCGTTAACAGCCGGGGAATGCGGGGGATCCTCCCCGCTGCGAGCGCCCTGGAGCGGCTGGGCGGCTGCGGGATGGGGACGGGGAGAGGCTGCGGGGACACGGGGCAGCTCGGGGAGGCTCGGCCAGGCTGCTGCGAGCCATGGTGGGAGCGGGGACCCCGGCCCCGAGCCCGGCCCCGAGCCCGGCCCGGCTCCGGGAGATGCTCCGGGGGAGGAGCGGGTGGGATGGGCTGCAGGAGCTGCGCGCCGCGGCGGCTTCTCCCGGGGTCTGGGGTCCCGGGAGTCCCACCCGCTTATTCTGCCGTGTTCCTGCGGCTTCTCCCGGGGTCTGGGGTCCCTGGAGTCCCACCCGCTTATTCTGTCCTGTTCCTGCGGCTTCTCCCGGGGTCTGGGGTCCCTGGAGTCCCACCCGCTTATTCTGTCCTGTTCCTGCGGCTTCTCCCGGGGTCTGGGGTCCCTGGAGTCCCACCCGGTTATTCTGTCCTGTTCCTGCGGCTTCTCCCGGGGTCTGGGGTCCCGGGAGTCCCACCCGGTTATTCTGTCCTGTTCCTGCGGCTTCTCCCGGGATTGTGTGATCCCTGGAATATCACCCGCTTATTCTGCCGCGCTTGTGGGTTCTGGGATCCCTGGAAAACCACCCGGTTAATCTGCCATGCGGCGGCTTCTCCTGAGCTCCCCGGGATTGAGTTTTCCCTGGAAAACCAACCGGTTATTTTGCCGCGCTTGTGGCATCTCCTGAGCTCCCCGGGATTCTGTTTTTCCTGGAAAACCACCCGGTTATTCTGCCGTGTTCCTGCGGCTTCTCCCGGGATTCTGTTTTTCCTGGAATGCCACCGGGTTGTGATGAGAACCTGCCGAAGCTCCCCGGCTTCCCGCAGCTTTGGGGAGGGATGAATGGGAGAAGGGAGCGCGAACGGGCTGATTTATGGGTTGTTGCAGGCAGTGCACACAATCCCTTCATGGATATCATGGATATCTGGCCGGGAACGACTGGGGAAGGCAGTAAAAGCCAGGGCAGGGCAGGGCAGGCGTGTGCTTTCCCCGGGTTTGTGTCACCCTGCTCCAGGACGGGCTCCGGGAGGAGGGACAGGCGGGGTGTGTGAGCTGGGGGAACTCAGCTGCAGGAATTCACCCCGGAGAAATGCTCGGGCTGTGCCTCGGCACTCCGAGTTTGTGTGAGGAGTTCAGGAGGAGGTGCTGGGGGCAGAGCGGGGATTCCTTCGTGGCTGTTTGCTGGGAATGGACACACAGTGTTCCAAGAGTGGGGAACAATGAACACCCTTTCCTTCTGCCAGGAGCCCAAATCTCCTCTCCCATTCTGCCTCAAACCCTGGGAGAATTTCCCTCTCATTTTTTCCCTCCAGAGTCATGTTAACTCAGGCTCCTGGCAAGTGTGTAGGCAGCAATTCTCATCCCACCAGCTGAGGAGGAGTAGGAGAACACAGGGATGTGAAATGTGCCTTAGCAGATCCTGGGTGTCCATATGGGAAACAGAGCTGCAGAAGGCAGGGTCACTCCCAAGGACACAGCTATACATTTAATTAGGATTTCAGTGATCTCTCATTTCTGCTTGCAGAAATTTCTACAGCTAACAAAGATTAGTTTCCTGTGTTTATGGGAATCTTCCTTGTTGTTGATCAGATTTACTCTTATTTACAACGTAGCTGGCTCCAAGTAGGATCTACCTGGTTGACATCCATAAAACTGCAATAGGCAGGTGTCTCAGAGGAGATAATATGGCAATTTTTGTAGACTCAGTGTAATTTTTGGAGATTTAATATAGTTATTTTTGGAGATTTAAAGTGGTTATTCTCATAGATTTAATGTAGTTATTTTTGTGGATTTTATGTGATTATTCTTATAGATTTAATGTAGTTATTATCATAGATTTAATGAATTTATTCTTACCCCACAGCTATAAGACACTGCAGGGTATGATTTTGCCCATTTTGGAGGTGGAGAATCAAGATGCCAAAAATCTAAGAGCTTTATTTCTTCTGCTGTGCTAAGTGAAAAAAAAAAAAAAAAAAACCCAACCCAACTCAAACAAACAACCCAAAGAAATGCAATAAACCTTATTTTCTGTGTGAGCAGCACCAGCAAACTGTAAAGGACATATTTGCAGAATCATTAATTTTGATTGTCTTGAGCAACTTGGAGTGGTCACTGGAATGGAGCAATCCATCATCCTGACAGTGCAGCAAGGTCCCTGTTCTGGTCACTGCCTCGAAGGGGACAAACCTGCTTTGATTTCTGACAGTCTCACTCTCACCTTGGAGCCTCTGTGGCAAAGACAACCCGATGCTGTGAAGTGGAATGGAGTTGCTTCGTTATTTATTTTCCCCTAAATCTCACATTCAATTAAATTATTCATAATTTAATCACTGCCTGCAGAAATTCTCATCTGCTGGTCCATTCCACCGTCCATTAGCCCCTGCTTTTACAAAACAGCTTTAAAAGCTTAATTCCTTTTTGCAGCCCTGGGAAGGTGAACACTGATCTGGGATTTCTTCTTGCAGAGATTGAGGAACAGTGGGAGTTTTCAGTTCTTGGAAAATATCCTCTCTCCCCAAAGCAATGTAGACTCAAAACACATGAAGCAACCAGGCATTTGCTGTTTGGGTTGGGCCACTTTGAAAGGATTTTTCCTTTTTGCTTACTTTGTAACTTTGCAGAGGCCGTTCTCCTGTTACTGGAATTTGGAAGTGTAAGGAGCTCGCAGTGGCAAGGTTACAGCTTGAAAAAAAAGCCTCAAATCAGGGATTTTTACCCTTGGATCCTGCAGGGATGGGGTTTGAGCAGCCAAGCTGGATGATTGCCCCTCTGTGGGATGTGTTTGCTGGGAACTCAGAGACCCCACGTGTGAATATTTGCTCCAAAGGTGCTTCCTCAGGCACAAAGCATCCCAAACTGCACAGAACTGCTGAATACAGAGAGGGAGCAGCTCTGGGGGTTTATGCAGTGCTTTCCTTCTTGGGAAAAATTCTCAGGTCTGGGGGGAATTTAGGTCAGAGGTTCCAGCCCTGGACAGCAAATATTTGAGTTGTTGCCTCACATGTCTGGGAGACAGCACTTGAATATTTTTGTCTTCACATTTTCCCTGGAGAATCTGGAATAATGACAACTATACCTGGACACTGAGCTGGGATGAGACTATTCAAGGATATTTTTGCCTTGCTCAGAAGTTTGGTTTGTTGTGAATGTCAAGTTGACCTTCAACTCCTCCTTTAGAAAGAATTCTGCAGATAGAAATTTCAAGAGTTGTGCATTTTTTTCCCCCTCTGCCTGTGTTTGTTTCGCCACTGGTGACGTGAACCTCAAAAAATTGTGCTTATGAGAATATATAACCTAAAATTATATATTTATTATTATTATATGAGAATATATTACCTACTTTAGTAGCCTGCCCAATTTTTGCACAGTTTTTAGTCTGTGATTGGATGCTCTGGGTCACCTGAACAGATGATCCCATGGTTGCTGCTCCCAGAAATGCAGGGAGTGGATGTGCAGCAGGGCAGTGATTTCCCAGCTGGAGCTCTGGGGTTCTCCTGCAGGAATTAAACAGCTCCACCAGATGTAAAAACAGCTCCATGTCCTAAAGCAATCTGAGCCAAGCAGGACGTGGCAGCATCTTTAGTGTGATTTGTCTTAAGAGTTGTTGCCATGGAAACAAGGTCTCCATCTCTATCTGGTACATCCTTATAGATATCCATAGGGAGATTTGAGGGAAATTCTCTTACCTCTGGGTGCCAGGGTTTGTGGTTTGCCCCGAAACCTTTGCCTATACCAAAAAATAAAGCAACCAAACAAAAAACCAAAAGCAAGCAAACAAGATTGATTTGAGGCAGTCCTGTGGAAGTGCAATTCCAGATCTGGAATCACCTGTGTGTGAACTGCAGGTTAGGAATGATCAGCTCCTCTGTGTGAGGGACAGAGGTGTGGGGAGCAGCTCCAAAACTCCTCCAAGGCTGCTTAAAATCTCTTCTATTATTTACCTTTTTGGTTTTAGTGTAATAAAGAACCACGAGTCTGGAAAGAGAGCTGTTACCTATTGTCATCCGAGTTTCAATGTTCAGGTTACACAAAAACCTGTTTATCCTGTGTATAGAAATTAATCTCAACTGAAAACTGACCTGAAGCAAGATTTATAATGCATGTGTGAAATGGTCAGCTTAGTAACCTGAACAGTGCTCATTATTCCAGTTAAAATGTCAGCAAATGAGATTAGTATACACTTTAAACTTAAACACAGGAGAAAATCTGAAGCTATAGGGTGACATTAGAACAAAAAAGTCCAACCCAGCAGCCTCTCCCCAGTGAATCAGCAGATGCCTGGCTCCAGGACAATGGCTGGATGCAGCCTTTGATTTATTGTGGCAGGGATGCTGCCCACAGAGGAGAACTCATTGTGCTCAGAAATAATGGGTTTGTCTCTGAGAGCCAGCAGAACCCTGTCATCTGTCAGCCAGCAGAAAAGAAATAAAGCTCAGCATTGAAATATCTTCTTGGAGCAGGTTGGCAGCCAGCTGTGTGTGGTGGAATAAGTCCTGGTAGAGGCACAGCTGAAACAGTTTAGAATGGGGAAAAAACCTCAGAGTTTAGGTGATGCTTCAAAAACTCTTCTCTTGCTCTCCCTTTAGAGATGAGCAACTTTGGAGCACCCTCAGAATTAAAAACTACCAGACATCAGTGGTATTGTGCAGGAAAAGCACAGCAGAAACATCCAGAAACTCCTGCCCTGAGTTGCTGGATGCACTCACTGCAGAGACAAGCAGTAAAAAGGTTCTTACCTGGCTCTTGTGGAGGAGGTTTTTCAGCTGCAGAGGTGCCTGGAGCAGTTTCTGGGGTGGAACTGGACAGTTTGTGTTTCCTGGCAGTCAGAAATAAATGTTTATTCATGTTCCCAGCATTGATCCTCTTCCAGGCTCTCCCCAGGAATGGTTTTTGCAGAGTGCTGTGCCCAAATCTCCCTCTCTCCCCCTCAGCCACACACAGGTGGCTCCCAGTGCCCAATGAATTAAATGCTCTGCTCTGAGACTTCTCAGGGATTTAACCCCTTCCAACGTGCCTGAAACCACTTGGTTTTAGAGTGGAAAATAGGGTGTGCAACAAGGCTGCCTTTAAAAGGACAAGATGATTTCCTGGTTTCTTAGCACTTGGAGAATTCTCTTCTATTACAGCAATTAATTATTAAGAAAGTTCTCATTTTCCATGAGGTGCTTTACCTTTTTCCCCCAAGAGGTTTATCAAAACTTCTGGTGTCTCATTTTCACACCCAATTTCAGTGTTGTAATTATTTCAGTATTGCAATTATATTCTTAATGAAAAAAATGCTTCAAAATTACATGCACATGACTTGAAAGGTTTATTTTTGCCTTGCTTTGATGTATAGGAAGACAGATTCCAAACAAAATAGGTCTCAGATATTTTACCTTAAATGATTTTCAGTTACAGAGACCATGCAAGTTTCAGCTGTTCATCAAATGTACTGCTTTTAAAAATGACAAGGAGATAATTCTTGTTTCCAAGGAAAGCTGTTCAGACCAGTTGAAAAATTAGAGAATATAACCCTAGTCCTGTATTTAAACACCAGGCACATGTTATTTAATGCAACACAGAAGTCCAAGCTATAAAATCCTATTCAACAAATGATTGGTTTCAGCAAGACTGTGAAGTCCTGGATTACAAAATATTTGTAAATATACTTAATTTGCAGCAAATTTCCTATTTCATCCAGCCCTTACCCTTTTCTTGCATCCCCACTGGCAATTAGGATGTTATGGGGGAAATCAGGGGGTTGGCATCCTTCAGCCCAAGGACAGGGACAGGGGCTGGGGACAAGGTGCAGCTCTTTTCCAATAATGGAAAATGTACAAATAATGTCATCTTCAAAGCACCCTGTACCCGGAACTAAGAGGTACTGACAAGCATCTGAAAGAGAGAATTATCCCCATTTTACAGATGAAAGGGAATCACACAGAGAATCAAAGTCAAGATTAGATTAATAGACATTGATGCCAGAGGAGCTATTATGTCTTGTCTGGCATCTGGCAGAACAGAGTGGAGAATTTCACACAGATTGCTTCATTAAATCCCTAATCTCTGTTTGGGCTGAGCAAAAGACCTCCAGAGCTGACACAAAGACACTGCACCATCTTCAAGTGCTTGCTTGTGGGGCACTGCTGGAAGTTCACATCCTATCCCAGTAGGAGTTTATTTAACTTCCTGCTGCCTCAGCTAATTTTGTTGGAATAATATTTTTAAGAGCCCCCCTCTCCTCCCTGTATCACCTGAAATCTCCTTTGCATTTGTGCTCCCTCAACGGAGATGAGGATGTTGGAGTGGGAAAAGTTGAATCTTGATAAAATAATTTTTATTTTTTCCGGTGAGAATAATCAATCACTGGAAGAGCCTCCCCCGGGACATGACAAGGTTCCCTTCACTGGAATTTTACAAGATTTCCCAGGCTGGGCAGGGTGCTGAATAATTTTATCTAGGGCCCCTTTCCCATGGGAGCTTGGCTTACATGACCTTTGATGTCCCACCCTGGGCTGATTTTTGATTCTGTGTAAAAGGTTTTGTAGATAGAAACTGATGTAAGTGTGTGCTGAAAAGTTGTGTTGGTCCAAAGTTGTGTTGGGACCAAACCCAGCACCAGTTAAAGTTCCCAGTTTTCCTGCTGGGAATGATTTGGATCTTTCCAAATGACACAGTCTATTCTGAACTGTCAGTTCTGTGGCATTTTCCTTTACATTTGTGCTTGATGTGTGATTATCCTGCAGTTCATCAGGCAGGTTTATTAGGAGACTTAATTGGATTGCATTAGCTGGCATTTAAGCCATCCAAGCCATTTGAGAATGCAATCAATTAAAACATCCAAGCACATTAATGATGTGGACACAGGGCAATTTATGTAGATGGCTAATTACCTGTTTACTTCAGGAAGCAGAGCAAGAATGGCCAAATGATGCACGAGAAGAAAAGAAACAACATTGCAAAAAAAATCCTGTTGGCAAGGCTGCAAAAATGAGCACATGGCAAGGTGTAATTGTTTCCATTGTTACAGTCTACAGTAAGAGAACAAACCCTGCACCGTGACAGGCACTCAGAGGTGCTCCCAATAATTTCACGTTTGAATGTGACTTCCAGAGAACAGATTGAGCACATTACCAGTGCTGGAATGTCTTATAATGGCACATCTGAGCTTTCTAAGCAATCAAGAAGCTCTCTGAGATGGTCATTTCAAGGGGGGAAGTGCTAATCCCTCTCAGTTTTCCATTTCATCCACTACTGATCTGGATCTGGGGGACTGGGGCCCCGTGGGGACTCTGGCTGACCCCAAGGAAGAGTTTTTGGTGTGGCAGCACCCACCTGGAGATGAAAGCACAACTGAGGGGCAGAACAAAATGCAAACCAGGGTGGAATTAACATTAACATCTTCCTGTGCTTCCTGCTCCCTCCTACCATCCCCCCTGGCTTTACGGCTCAATGTTCTCATTTACTGCTGCAGCTCAGGAATGGAGCATGCAAACTGATTATGAGCTACTGCTCTTAATTTCCTTTACAGTCCAGGGGGAAATTCTTATTCTCCTTCATTCTCTGCAACTCCTGACTTTTTGGGGTTGTGTAAGGAGCATAGAAACACAAAAATGATCAGGTTGGGTGGTGACACACCTAAAGCCACAGCTGCTCTGGCACAAAACAAGTCCCCAGTGGCTCTCAGGGACACAAGGGAATCTTGCCAAGGTTTCCAGGAGGTCTTGGCTATACATCTTGTGCCCAGGATAAATTTTGGAAGTGAATTAATTGAAAATTGCCCAGTTGCACATGTCTTAGAGGTGAAGGTTGCACACCTGTATGGAGATGTGGGACCCAGAGGGTCGGTGGCACCAGGACAGAAGCTGTTTCCTCACTTCCTCACTTTTCTCAATTGCTGGTTCATTAGTGAGGAACTAAAAACAGCATCACTGTGATCATGAGTGGTTTCCACACTCTGCTGACAGCTTTGGGACTGGCTCATGTTCTCCAGCCTCCCATTTGAGGTGGAAATTTGTTCCCCACCTGTCCTCAAACATCCCCAGCTGCTGAGAGCTACAGCAGAAATATCAGCTGTGTTTGTTTTCTGCTTTCCAGGCACTTCTGGGAGCCAATAAACCACTGCTCCTGTGCTCAGGGCTGTCTGTGCACACCTGTGGGCAGGTGCAGGCTCTGCAGCATTGACAGAACAAACAGATATGGAAAAGTCATTCCTGAAATCCTCAGCAGCAGCAGGAGGGGAAGGAGCCTCCTGAATGCCACAGCTTTGGGATGCTGTGCCTCCTAAATAATGAACTGCTTTTCTAAAGGTGCCACAGAGCAATGGCTGAGTGCAGCAGCAGAGCCCAGCACAGAGCAGTGTGGCTGAAATCCAGCTGAAGCAGCCAAGGCTCCAAAGGCAGGCTCCAGTGCCAGTGACAATTCCATGGGACACATTAAATTTCTGGTGACAGCGACTCCTCGGAGCCCTGGCAAATTGGAAACTGCAGGATGCAGCAGCAGCACAATGATAACAGTTAATCTTCTGCAGGGCCATGATGGTAAAAGAAATGGCTTTTAGATTAGCTGCCATTAGAGTGAAACATCTGCCCCTGCAAGCCAAGGGGACTGTCCTCACTGGGGCACGAGGAAGCTCATTAATCCCTGGGTTTGCTCCACACTGGAGTGGTGTTGGCAGCATAGTGGCTCGGGCTGAGAGGCAGCAGCATCAATTCCCTGGAGATGTGGCAGCTCCCAAAGCAGCTGCACGAGTTGCTTCATGTCTTTAGATTCCCTTAGTACCTGGGAGCACACAGGGAAGTGAAATAGGAAAAACTAATGGGAGTGATGAATATCACAAAAGCTCAAAGTTTAGCTCTGCCTGAACTCTGAGGAAAAGCTTCCACTGGAATATTTAATTCCAAACACTTTGCCATCATTTCTAAGCTGTTCTTTGCCTGCTGGACTGCAGAGCATGAGGTCAGGAAACTTCCCTTGTTTAACTCTATTTGTGATGCAAATAGTGCAAATATTCTCACATCTGATTTTCCTTTCACATACTCACAAGGAATGTTGAATATTTCAGAGGGGTAAGCCTGGCAGGGCACTGTTAGTACAGGAAATTCTCAACCATGATCTCAGTTTTCTTTCACTGTTCATTACCTGGTGATGATGTGCAACATGGTTATTAAGGCTGCAGAATATTTTAAAGGAACAAAATTTATAGAGAGCAAAGAAATAGTTGTTAATTCAGAGCTGAATAAACTACAGATATTTAAGCTGTAATTAATTAATGACTGCAGCTTCAAGCTGGATAAAAAAACCAGGTACTCAGTTTCATCTTTTATTAGGCTGCACTTTCTTCTTGATTACATTAATCTTGATTAATATAAATATATTTAAATTCTTCCCAGTTGTGTGACATTTACAGCAGAATTCCTTGAGGGTATGTCCTACAGCACATTGTACAAGGAGCAATAAAGCTCTTTTATGAAGTATTCAGCCTTGGGCTGCTTGCACAGGGTGAGGGAAGGGTCTCACAGCAATGGGAAAGAGCTCCACAGTCCCCATGAACTGCAGCTTAACATTAAAGAAATGAGGTACAGAAATGATCACTGCAGGTTTTGCTGGTTTTCCTGGCAGATTCTTCAAGCCAGAAGTAGAACCAGTTTGTTGTTGTTGTTGTTTTGGGTTTTTTAGTTTTAGTTTTTTGGGTTTTTTTTTCCTAATCTAATCATAGAATTATGGACTGGTTTGGGTTGGGAGGGACTTCACACCTCCCACTGTCCCAGGTTGCTCCAAGGCCTCTCCTAGAAATTGGTTGGAAGAGTAAGAACACAACAGAGAATTAAAGAATAAATCAGAAGCTTGGGCACAAGCAAAAGACTTTAGTGGGCACAGACAGAGGACAAGGAAAATAAAAGAAGCAAATGAAAATATTGATGAGAAGAGTCAGGAGAAGCAGCCATTCCTCAATGGCCTTTCAGTCACCTGAAAAGGAATTTTTTCCTCAGGATAACTCTCTATCTGTCTTGCAGGGATGCCTGTGGTCCTTATTTTTAAAGAAAAAAAAATCTTTAGGAGCAATAAATGCCTTCTGTCCAGGAGAATACATTGCTTAATGAAAAGAGCAGACAAAATGGCCCAAAATTCCAGACTGATGGAGGGAATGTTACTCTGGGGGACAGGACAACTGGATTGTCTTCCCAGTGCTTTCCATGGTCTGGAAAAAAGTGAGATATCCTGTTTTTACATAATGGAAAGACTTCCAGAAAAAATTTTGAAGCCCTAAACAACCACTTCTCAAAAATTCCTTGAGACACAGAGAATTTCCTGTCTGTTAGTTACTACTTGAAGGAAAACATGATCAATTTTTCTTTTTCTTCCAGCTTTCAAATAGAGCAAACAGTTGTTTAAGGATGTAATTTCATGCTTGGAAAGAAACTCTCCCATAACATCTTGATGCCCATTAGGGGGAAAAATCCTCATCAGTGTCACTAGGATTAAAATGGAATTTGAAGGGCAAGAAGCCCAGCCCTACCAGTGCTCTTAGGGCAGAAAAAGGAGCATGCAGAGGAGAGGGAGAGGTGGAAATTTCCAGGTGTCATTGCTAGGGGGGATCCCATGGCTGCTGAATGAGGTTCCACCCTGGAATGTTGACTTTGAGACAACAGCACAATAAAAAAGACAATGCTTCCTCTTCCCTTTCATCCTAATCAAAGCAGCAGGGCAGTCCTGCCATTGCTTTAATCTTCATTTTCAGCACTAGTTTCTGGTTTTCTCCACGGTTATATTAGCACACTCCAAAAACATTGGGACAACTCCTCTGGAGCAGCCAAAACAAAGAAAGGAGCAGCTGCTCTGGGCCCCACCTCAGCTCCTTTGTGTTTCTGGACTGAGCTGAGGCTCCCAGGTGAATCCCCAGGATGTCCCAGCACTGCTCTGGGGCCCTCCTGGGCCTGCCTGGGGCAGATTCTGTGCAGCAGAACAGTTTATTTGGCATTTGTGATCCTGGCAAAGCCACTGCATTCCCAGCAGGGCAGATCCTTCATCCAGGTGAGGGGCAGGAGAGGGCTGTAACACAAATGAGCCTTCACAGACACCTTACAGGAGTCACTTTGGACTGATCCTTTTGACTGGCCCATAAAAATAAGGCAAATTGATGGAACAGTATGTGTTAAAGCTCATCAAATACTTGCTAGGAAATGCATGATTATTATTCATGAGCTGCAAGTGATTTGAATGTTTTCCTTCAGTAGGACTGGAACCCCTGTGTTAGAATTTGTTGTTCAGCCAGAAAAAAAAGCTTTTTTCACAATGGGGAGTTTACATAATGCACAGTAATTTTCAGGAATCCTGAATCTGCAGTTTGCTTTTGTTCCTCATTGCACTCTTGGTCAGTTTTTTTTTTTTTGCTGCCTCAAACTTTCTACTCTTAATTCTGCTGTCCCATGTTCAGTGTAGTGTCTGTTGCATATTTATCAGGAGCTTCTCATCTTTCCCTCATTCTTGCAGCCTCCCAAACAAACCAGAAAGCAATCAGACTGGAAAATCCCCAAACAGAGAAATCAATGTATGCTACAGCTCGATGCCTCCCTTTTGAGTCTTGCTTTCAGCTTCTGGAGTTCAGAACTTTTATCAATTCTCAGCCCATAGTCTGTGATCTTCCAGGCCTCTTCATAGCACTGCTTTTCAAAGTTATATTGTGCAATTTTGTGAAAAGTTTGGGTTAAAGATTCCCTGCCAGGGCAGGTGGTGATGGTGCCCAGGGCCAGGGGCTCGTCCAGCTGCAGAGCCTCCATGTAGTGCTGCACTGCTGCCTCCTCCTGAGCCAGGGCCAGCAGCAGGAAGCCCTGGCAGCAGTGATCCCCAGCCTGTGTTTTTGGGCTGTTACAGCTGTGCCCCTGGGTCACTCTCTCCATGTCTTTCAGAGCCTTGTCATATTTTTTCAGGTGCATCAGGCAGGCAGCTCTGCGCCGCAGGTGCCTGGGGCTGTCCCTGCTGGCCAGCACAGCCAGGCTGAGGTAGCCCAGAGCCTGCTCCTGCTCATGGCTTTTCATCAGCTCCTTCCCTTCCTGGGCTGCTGCCTGTGGGACAGAGGGAGTCCGTGTTAGTCAATCAAGGGGAAAAAACAGGGCAATGTCTGCTCTGCACTGGTCATATACACAGACACTAAGAAATCGCATTTATTTTATCAAATGTTGGAGTTGCATCTAGCTGGAGAACTAATAATTGGTGTATTTTTGCATACAGATAAGATATAAAACTCTTGGCTCGTTGGGAACTTGCTGTTATCTCAAGAGCTTCTGAAATCCTTTGTTTCTGCATGTTATGCAGAATTACTTCTGAATTTGTTGACATTCCTTAGGAATGATGAGCAAAAAAGCTGCCTGGACCAACCACCCCAGGTGCTGCCTCACAAATGAATTTTTTTTTTCTCTACTGGAGATTACCTAAACTGTAGGAAAAAAAAAAAAAAAGGCCAACTGGTGGCTTTGCTAATTGTTAATCTTGAGTGCAATTTGAGCTCTCTGCCCTCATCTGAAGGAAAAAACAACAAGAAAATAGAGAAGGCTGAAAGAGCCACATAATTTTTAGGTTCATGGAGGTCAATAAAGAAAACTCCATTAGAACTATTGGCCTCAAATGGATTTCTCATTATTTCCCTTCACTGGTAATAAATAAAGCTTTTAACCTGCTGCAGCAGAGTGAATATTCAATTTATAAACAAGGCTGAGGGTTTACAAAAGGCTGGGCCAAACAAGCTGAGGCTTCAAGCACAGGAAAAATGTTTCCATCCTCCTCATTTCATGGGTCACTCCTGCTTGTGGATGCAGAATTCCAGCTAGCCCAGCCACTGTCCCAGTAGCCACACTTGACAGCCAGGTCAGGTCCTCCAGTCCCTTTGTGTGTCCCTCTGATTTTACCTGGCTGAGGTTAGAATTGATTTCTGTCTGCCAGGACTGATGAAAACAGGTTCTGCAGGAAAGGGATCAATAGTGCAGGGCCAGTCCCTGCACCTCATCTGAGAGCAGTGGCATGTATAAAATAATTTAACCTCTCCTCATGGCTTATGAGGAATTCTGCCCCAGTTATTTCATTATAATGCACAGAATATATATATATATATTGCTATTTTGTTTGACATAGTCATATTTATTAAGGAATCTGAGTTTCCACGCAGAGAAAATAGCAATAGGGCCTCTCCCCAAAAAGTGTCAACCCCTGGCCATAAATTTTCAAGCAGCCTGTCCAAACCCACCTCAGGTGTGTACATTTCAAGAGCAGCACATTTACTTTGTTCCTTGAAATGTTTTTAAGGCAACACTTCAATGCAAGTGTCCCCTCTGTGGCAGGAATTCAAGGTGGAACTGCAGCTGCATGAGGAGCATCCTGGCAAGGGAAGGTGTTTTTTTCCCCTAGAAATTCCAGAGTTCTGGATCACATTGTTCCAAGGAACACAGTGCAGTTCCTCAAGACAGCTTGTGTTTGTGTAGTTAAATTGTCACTTTCAGCCTCTGAGGTGCATTTGTTGTCTCAGAAGCAGAAGAAAACACAATTGTTGTTGTTGTGCTGAGTGCTGAATCTGATGCTGGAGGTTTCAGTGCTCTAACCTGGGGCATTTGGGGTTATTGCACCACAGCAATATTACATTTATTCATTGAGCCACTGTTTTGACTCCTTCATATTTCCCTGAGAGTCCCCAAATCAAGCCATGAGATTCTGCCTTTCCTGCCACGCTTGGAGGAAAAATCCCATCTGAAAATAAAGGATTCCCTTTCACCCTTGCTGGTGGAGCAAGGTTGAGCAGCTGCATTCTGGATTTTCTTTTGGCTCTGGCAGTCTTGAGGGACATTTTTGGCATGTAATGGGGAAGGATGAATCAGCAACTTGCACATTATCTCCTAACAGAGATAAAGATGAAAACCAGGCTCAGGGAAAGGAGGCAAAGGGAGCCAGAAGGACATGGCACAGCTGAGTTCAGCTGCTCCCTGCATGTGGCCTTGGAGAAGCATTTTTGTCATCAGCAGGTGACCTGGAAAGGCAGGAAAATCTGTGGAGTGCATGCCAGGGGAACTCGAGTCCAACCTGTCACCAAAAGTTTGATTTTGGTTTCCAGACTGAAATAATTCAGGTTCCACCTGGAAAGAGACATGAGTGGATTCCTGGATTCTCTGTGTCCCTTTTTTTCCATCTATTCACCTCTCTGAGTGTAAAGGACTGAACATACACATATTTTTGTGGTATTTTTGGTTCCAGTCCCTAGGACTTCTTATGATATGACCAAGGCTTAATTCCTCAGAAAGAAAAGAATGAGGAGTTTACTGGACATGGAATTATGGCCAAGGGTTAGTCCTGAGCAATAAATCCCAGCAGATGGAATGATAAACTCTCAGCTTTGGGACAGGGTTGGCTGTTTCCAGAAGAGTTTGGAGCAAGTCTTCCCTTCTCCACCTGCACCTGCCATGAAGGGAATGTGGAATGGCAACTTCACCTAATTCTGACTCAGACCATGGAGTTTTGGAGACCCTTTTTGTAGGAATCTGGATACCCCCAGAAGCTGCAGCCCCTGCAGTTTGGGAATCAGTGCATTTACCCCTGGCTTAGGAAAGCCAAGGGTTGAAGTTGCACGAGCAGCAAGCAAACTCCCTTCCTCTGACCTTTTGCAGCTTAATAAATCTTTCAGATTCCTATTCCCATGGGGTTCTGTCCCAGTTGTTTACAAATTTCTCAGCATGGGACCCCTTTGACTATAAATAATGGGAGAATTTTATTGCTTTGTTTTCCATGAATAAAAAGAGTACATCAAGGAGCTCTCTCCTTCCTCCACCCTTTCCTATTCAGCTTATGGAGAACTATTTTTAGCTCTTCAGACCTGGCTCCAGGATAATGATGACACGTTTTTAAAATGCCTGTAATTCCAAATACTCAAAAAACAATATGGCAGAAATGATTTTGTGCTGGAGTGCTGAGACTGGGTGTGAACTCTGAACTCTCCTTTTCCTACCTGGGAAATTCAGGAACACAGCAAACTCTCCCTCCCAGGGTAGGAACCCTGGCAAAGTCAAGGCATTATTGGGAATCTTTGCACTAATCCTGTCTGTGAGCTTTTGAAACTGTTCTTTTACTGAGATCTTCCTTTCACAAACCAGAATAACCTTGCAGGCAAAAGGAAGTGCAGCTGGGAAATCCTTTGAGACTATGGGCAGGTGGATGAAACAATTCCTTCCCCACCCCAGAGAGCACACACTCCTCCCCTGGTCACAAAACACATCTAAAAACCCCCAAGTGCTGGAGTTCAAACATTTACTAGTTGAATAAAAGCAGGAAGATGAAAGAGAGCAATGTTTTCTTTCTTTTAAAATTTCCAGCACTGGTACTGGGCTCCAGTTTTGAAGTCAGCCTGGTCACACCCCTTGTCTCAAGCAGAGGGATCTCTCATGATAAATAAGCCACAGTGAGGAGTTTTATTTCAGCCACAGCTACCAAAAAGAGAAAGAAATAAGTTTCTCTCCCATTTTAAAGCTTCACTTGCCTGTGGCACCAATGGGTTCTCACACATCAGTGCAGTATAAGTGACACAAATGTTAGTTTGCTTTTTCCTTCTCGTTTTTCTTTTCTTATTGACAGCAAAGAACATCCCTCCTGTGTAGCCTTGGGAAGCAGCATGGGTGCACTGGGCTGTGAGAGCCCCACAGAAGGAGTGATGTGGCAGCAGGGGAAATTCAGCTGTAAAATGTGTCTTCATTTACAGACACCTCCTCAGGGCCTCCCTAGTCACAGCCTCAATTGTTCCTTTATCAACTTTCTGAAGTGGAAGATTACAAATTGCTTCTGAAATCTTCCAACTCTTCCCCTAAGACTGAACTTTTTACATTATTTAGAAGAGAGGGGCTCTTTTCTCTGTAATGGGGCATGTCTGGGGACTGGTAAATTAATACTTGTTTACTTATATCCTCCTGCTGTTCTGCTCAAATACATTCCAAGGGCTCCTCTTGCTGCATTAAGGATATCAGCATGTTGTTTGTTTTATAACCTGGGAGAGAGCATAACAATATAGCTTCTCACCAGGGTGCACACCAGCAACAAATTGAATAAAAGGAAGCAAACTGATTCTCAGAACACAGAGCTTCTGGGTAATCAGAATTGCAGATGCTTGGCTGAGTGTTAAAACTCTTCACCATCAATCTGACCTTCTCCTGTCTTATTGTTGGAAAGACTTTCTTTTTGGGAGAGAAACTTGAAAAAAATGCTGAATAATAGATATTTGGTGGGGTGGGGGACCAGAGCTATGTGACACTGTTGTGTCAGTGTTAGCTAAGAAAATCAGCCTCAAAGCCTTTCATTTTATAAAAATATGAACATAATAAAAATCCTAAATGTTGTACAAAAGAGTAAGAAGGATGGAAGCACTTAATATCACTGATTTTAAATATTCAGTATAATGTTACCAAGAAAATGAACAAAATATGAATCTCCCTTCCCCATGAACCTCATGTATCCCCCAGACTTCAACAACCAGCAATGATTTGTTAATTCCTACCTGCTGTCCCTCACACTCCCTGAATTTCAGTGTGGGCATCACCAGGTTTTGTGCCAGGGAGACCAAAAAGGAATCCCAAATGCTCAGGTGTGGCAATATGGATTATTAGAGACTGATCAAGGTCACTGCAGGGGAAGAAGTTTGGCTCCAGCTCCCTGCCCTGGCTGGAGGAAAAGCCAATTTGTGCTTTGTCCTTCTGATAAACTCTTCCCACACACTTCTCAAGGCAGGGAGAAATCCCTGCAATCCCAGTTTTGCTTCCCAATTCTTTCCCCACTGAATCCAGGGATGTGTGATCAGTGGAAAGGGCTGTACCTGAGCCAGATGCTGCTGTTGCTTGGTGCCTACAAAGTTCAGGAGAAAGGCCAAATCCTTTTCATCTCTCCTGGCCAGGACACTGAGGGGGGCAGCTGCTGCTGCCACGTTCCTGCTCTGCAGCTGCAGCACAGCCAGGCGAGCCCTGGCAGAGTCCTCAGCAGGACAGTGGCCAAAGGCTTCCTGCAGGTGCCTGAGGGCCTCTGGGTGCCTTCCTGTTGGGGAACAGCAACAGACTCCATAACCCATCCCATGGGGAGCAGGGCACCCTGAAACCTCAGCAAGGCAGGGTTCAGGCAGCCAGTCCATGTCTAAAGGTGTTAATTACATCATACCCTGCCCCAAAATGTTTTCAAACTTGGATTGAAAAGGACCATCCAGCATTGTCCAACATCATCCAGCATTACCCAACACCATCCAGCATTACCCAACACCATCCAGCATCATCCAACCCCATCCATCCCTATCCATCCCCATTGATCCCCATCCATCACCATCCATCCCCATCCAGCATTATCCATCCCCATCCAGCATTATCCATCCCTATCCATCCCCATTGATCCCCATCCATCCCCATCCAGCATTATCCTCCATCCCTACCCATCCCCATCCATCCCCATCCATCCCCATCCATCCCCATCCAGCATTATCCATCCCCATCCATCCCCATCCAGCAGCACTCCTGACAGTTAATATTCATTTTATCCATTTTCTGCTTGCTCACCAGGCCTGACCAGCTGTGCTGAAGGACTCAACTCACCATTTGCCATCAAAACATCAGTGTAGAAGATGTGATGTTGTGCACTCCTGCAGATTTTGGTCAGTGCTTTTGCCACCATGAGAAGGTCCCCGAGGGTTTCTTTTCCTGGAAGGTCTTTGGTGGCCATGAGCTCAGTGAGAGTGGCCCTGCCATGCTGGAGGAGCCACCCAGTGACCAACCCTTGGGTTTCAGGCTTCAAGGACAGGATTGCTGGGATCACTGCTCCTGCCTCCACCTTCAGTGCTGAGATCAGATCTTGCACTGCCTCCTGTGGAAAAACAGCACCAAGGAAAGAAATTGAAGCAATAATTAAGTATTGATCATTTGTTCTTTCAGCTGCTTTCTGTTCTCTGCTTTACCATGGAAAAACTTTGCTCTCTCCTGTCCTTGTGCTACAATTTTTCCATTTTCAAAGCTGATAGGAGATAATAAAGGCAGGTTTGAAAGAGTGTTTGCACATTATTTCAAACTCCTTGTGTTATCATAGAAAATTATGGCCAAGGTTTAGTCTTCCTGTCTCTAGGCTTGGGAAATAAAATCAGTAACCTCAAGTGTGCTGTCCATGCACCCAGGCAAACCCAGAGCCTTTCACTGCCCAAATTCTGTGAGAAACTCCTGATTCCACCAACTCCACGACAAATTCTGTGATACTTTCCATTCACATGGTTCAATCCCTCAGAAAAACCAGCAAAGCCCCAGATGGACAGTACCTTCTGCTGCCTCAGAGCCAGGTGAACAAAGCCTCTGCCACTCAGAGCTTGTGCATTGCTGGGCTCCTCCTTCAGCACAGCATTAAAATCAAAAATCGCCGTTTTCATCTGCCCCAGGCGCCCGTAGCACTGGGCCCTGGTGAGGAGACAATCCTCAGCATAACCACCTGCAGGACAGGGATGCAGCCATGGTTACTGCAAGGACACCCACAGGAAACTGCAAAAAAGCTCCACTTGGCCTGAGGATACCTCAGGATGAAGTACAATGAGAGTTTGCTTAAGTGGAAGTTTCCTTTATTTTTGTTGCAAGTGGAATTCCTACCATGTGTTATCAGCTGTGAGCTGAAAGGAAAAAGGAATCTGTGTCAGTTTGGAGTGGGAGCAGCACAAATGAGAGCAGAAAGCCCTGAGAGGGAGATCTGTGACTATGTGAGAGTGGAGGCACGAAGCCATTTGGCTGTTTTAATAAAGTGGGGTCACAATCACAGAATAGTTTGGGTTGGAAGGGACCTTAAAGAGTCCCCAGCCCCCTGCCACGGGCAGGGAAGGTACACATTGTTTTGGATAAATGACTTATCCAGATGGGACTGACTAATTCCCTGCCAGAATTAATATGCACTGGGACTTGTGATACTGAGCTGCTTTTTTTTTCCCCCCCCTCTGTTTTCACACAAAGTGCTGCCCAAATAAACACATAGAGCTGTCAGTGAAAATCCTGGTCCCTCCACTCCCTGCCTGCAGAGCATTTCTCTCCCTGCCATCCACATATCCCTTCCTTCCAAGGCAATTTCGATAAGGATCTTAACATGCCCAGGGTTGCAATCAATAACTGTGGCATCCAATATTGGATGATAAATCATCAGTGCCACTGGAAATATGTTTTCATAGGGAGGTCAGCAAACACAGCTGCCTGCAGGGATCAGCAAGCAGACAGGCTCCAAGCAATTCCTCTGCAGTAATGAACCTTTTTCTCCCTCCTGGTTTGCTCCAAAACTTCTGTACCAAAGGTTATTATCACTCTGGAGCTCTACCAGTTGGCTCCTCTAAAGACAATATCTATTTCTTAACAAGCATCTGTTCTAGCAGGTGGGGAGCTGATAAGCTGGAATGCATGGGCTGTGAAATGGAACCATCTCCAAGCAATTAACAGGGTTTTTATTCCATCTCCACGAGCCAGTCTCTCTTCTTCTCAGTGCTGCTGTCATAACATTTGCTCAGAGTGAAAGGCAGATTTCCATACAAACATGGTTCCACTTGGAACACGCCAGCAGCATTTCCATGTCAGCCTGGTCTCTCTCCTGAGGGAAAGCTGGAATAGTGAAATGTGTGAGGGGCTGAGTTCACTTTGCACTGGGTGAGGAAAAGGGGCTGATGTGCCTGTAGAACTGAGCTGAACCCATTTCAAGGAATTTAAAACTTATTTCCTTATTGTTTAACTGCACCACTTCACTGCCCAGGTGATCCTGCTGGGTCAGCCCAGGAGGGTGTCACCAGGAGGTGACAGAGGACATCTGGACATCCTGTGCCAGATGATTTCCCTTAGGAACAACCCCCCAGGGGCAGCCTGCTGTCCTACCTGCAGCAAGGATGGCAAAGGACAGGTGGGCAATGGCCTCTCTGATGGCAGCAGCCTCCTGCCTGCCCTTCAGGAGGGCCAGGGCTCGCTGGTGGCAGTGGCTCTGCAGCAGCCTGCGGTCCTCATCCTGCAAAATGTCCAGCACTGGCAGCAGGCAGGAGGAGTCTCCAATCCTGATCAATCTCTTCAGCAGCTTGAGGATGGGAGAGGAAAAGGCAGCAGAGAAAGTTTGAATGTGAGGCTGGGTGGGAGATCATTGTGCCCTTCCCCAGCTTCTCCAGCATTCCCTGGGGTTTTATCCAGCCCAGCACCACAAACCTCCCTGATTTATCCTCTCAGCTGGCCCTGGTGTCAATGCAGGTTGTAGAAAACAGGAATTCTTATCTTTCCTCACCACCACTGCAGCTGTGGAAATAATTCTGGGCAAATAACTGGTGCTGCCTGCTTTGTTTTGGGCAGCATCTGCTCCATATTGGCAGTGGAGTGTTTTTTTAAACACAGGATGATTGCCCAAAAAGAAGAGAATGTTCCTGTGGAACACAAGGATTCCAGTGACATTTTGACTGCAAAATCAAAACCAGTGAATTAATGGAAAATTAGAGAAGTGCTGTAACTTATTTTTAGTATTGTTATTGGGAATCTGGGAAAAGCATGGATTCAAACCCACAACTGCTGCCCTTCTGGAAAAGAATCCTATCTGACCTTTGGTATCTTTGCCTGGATAAACTCTTTTTAAGCTGCATTTCCAATGAAAATGAATCAAAAGATTGTTTTTTACAGTGCTCAGC
The DNA here is from genome assembly GCF_903797595.1 of Erithacus rubecula. Taxonomy (NCBI): domain Eukaryota; kingdom Metazoa; phylum Chordata; class Aves; order Passeriformes; family Muscicapidae; genus Erithacus; species Erithacus rubecula. The sequence goes on along the minus strand of NC_136676.1, from coordinate 4,986,582 downwards.
AGGGACTGGATATTCAAATCTGAGCCAGAGAAGCCTGGACAAGAACAAAGTTATCCTCATGTACCAGACACATCTCTTAAACCCATAACTTTCTCTGTTTTATTAATAGATAAAAGTGATTGGCATCTGACAGGCAGGTGGGATAAAAATACATTGAAGAGAAATTTTCAGATGTTCCATGAAGAACTTGCAGCAGAAGCTGCAGATGGAAATCCAACTTCCAAGGGCAGCACTCTAATAAAGCCACACCCTTCATTAACAGCCTTCCCAAAGGCAGCAAATTACAGCAAAATTTTATTTTTCATAGGGAATAGGGAAGTGTTGACAGTAAAATCATTCTCCTTATCAGTTAGAATTTATATGTCATTTTTTAAAAAAATACAATAGTTCCCTCTGATGGCAGAGCCTGGGAATTCAGCTTTGTGATCCTGGGTGTGAGAACCAACTTGCTGGAATGACTTTCAAGGTTTCAAGCACAGTTTATCAGCACTGGGGAAAGAAAACTGCAAATGGTTATTGGAGTTTCTGTGTTTGTGTGTTTCTTCTCCAATGCTTCATTAGGATACTAGGGAGGTGGCACTTGTGCTTTTTTTTCTCCAAGGGAACATTCCCAATCACATAATGTTGTCCCCAGGGACAGGATGCTCTGCCTGATTAAAGTGCTGAGAAATGCCATTAAAAAGCATGTGGGGAATGAGCTGGATTTAGCTGGGAGTGCTTGTGTGGCCTTTTTTGACAGAAACTCCTGTGATTCTATGATTTTATGGCAATATCAGCCCTGTATTTACACCTTAAAATTTCTGCTAGAGGTTCTGCATGTGTGCTCCAATTTTCACTGTGCTACAGCTCCCCCTGTCACTATTCAGGGAGCTCCTAAGAGCAAAGTTTGGTTATAAAGGGGAAATGCACCCAAACCACTGAACACAGGGATTAAACTCTAATTTCACTGTTGTCTGGGACAAATCAGCTGTTGAGGAGGGAATGACCCTGAGGCTTTCCAGGTGCTCCTTACCTGGTTGCCATCATACACAAAGCCCCTCTTGAGCTGCAGCAGGGCCAGCCTGGCCAGCACAGGAGCCCTCTGGGGGTTTTTGGAGAGAGCCAGTGAAAGCATCTTGTGGGATTCTTCCCCACGGCCCATCTGGTACAGGGCATCAGCACACAGGATCTGGGATGTCTCATCAGAGCTGTCCAGCTCCACCAGGAGAGAGGCCAGCTGGAAAACCCCAGGGGCATCTCTGGAAGGGAAAAAAAAGCCAACAAAACAAAACACCTTCCAGGTTAGGAATGTGCACAGCCCTGTTTGCTTTTTCTGAAAGGAAATATATGGATACCTCTTCTTTTGGAGCATCATCTGTCCTTCCTCCTGGAGGACCTTCAGCAGCAATCCCCTCTGGTTCCACGGCACGTAGGACTTGATGGTGAAGATGGTTTCATCCAGCTTTAACTGGCAAGCTGTGATATAATCCAGGGCAGTCAGGTAATTGCTGCCACCAGAAATGCGGATCAGCCCACGGCCACACAGGGCTTTGATGCAGCTGCTGGGATGGGGGGAGTCGTGCTCAATGACCCTCTGGAAGTCCTGCAGGGCTCTGTGCTGGTCCTGGGCGTGCAGGGAGCAGAAGCCTCGCAGTGCCAGCAGGGTGTTGTGATAAGTGCTCTGCTCTGCTGCCAGCAGCTGCTCACACATGTCCAGGGCGGCCCCGGGGTGTCCCTGCAGGAGGTGACAGTCGGCCAGACGGACACGGAGCTCCCGGCTGCGCCCCGGGCAGATGTGCAGGAGCAGCTGGATGGTCTGGATGACAGCAGGGAGCAGCTCGGTGCCATGGCTGCCCCTGAGCTCAGCCCCAGCACGCACAGCCTCCCTGTAGGCTGCAAACCTCCCCTCCAGGGCAGCTCTGGCCTGCTCCTCGATCTTCTCAGCATCACTGGGTGAGAAAACCTCTTCAAAGCATTTCATTGCCAGAGCAGGGTCTGCTGCAAAGGCTGCTGTCAAATCCTGCATCATTTCCTGCGTCCATCCTCCCAGCAAGAAATACCCAGCAGCTCGTTGCAGCAGCAGAGCCACAACATCCTCCCCTGCGAGATTCTGAGCTGAGAAGCCCTCGAGGGCCTTGGTGCAGACAGCCACACACTGCTGGAACTGTGCTGTTTTCAGGAGGTGAGCCGCCCGTGCCCTGCACACCCATTTGTGCCCCGGTGCCAGCGCCGCCAGGAAGGTGTAGCAGTCACCCAGCCATTGCTGCGAGGCTCTGCAGCCTGAGCTTTCCTCCTGGCACCTGGACAGGTGAGCAGAGAACGCCTGCAGCACCTGGCCCAGGTGCTCCCTTTGCCTGCTGCACACGTAGGCCACCGCCTCTGCTTGGTACAGCACAAAGGCTTGGACATAATCCACGATTCCCTGGCCGAGCTGAGTCCCCGAGAGCAGCCGTGCCAGCGCCCTCAGCAGCAGCAGCTCCATGGAATGGCTGCCGTTCGCCTCCAGCAGCAAACTGCACCTGCTCACCACCTCCTCCGAGCAGCCCTGCCTGAGCAGGGCCTCCAGCTCGTACACCAAGGCCACCACATTGTTGGGCATGAGGGTGGAGAGGAAAACTGCAGCTATTCCCACGCTGAGGGACACCACGGCCAGGTTCCTGCTCTGGATTTTGGGGATCTCAGCCTTGCCTTGGCACCAGGCCTCCAGGGTGGCCACCACTCTCTGGCAGAGCTCCTGGCCCATGGTGCTGACCCTCTGCACGGCTGTGGGGCCACAGCAGCTGAAGGCAGCCAGGTAAAAAGCGGTGGCAGCTGGAAATTCCTGCTGGGAGAGCTGCTCGTCCCCTTCCCCACAGAGCAGGGCAGCCAGATCCTGAGGAGACATTTCCTGTGCCTGGACCCTCAGCGAGCGGCATGGCGGGGAGAGCCCGGCTGCGGCCTGGGGAACAGCAGCCAGGGGCTGTGGAGAGGGGTTTAATAAAAAATAATCAATGAGGGGCTGAGGAGATGGAGTTTAATAAAAAATAATCAATGAGGGGCTGAGGAGATGGGGTTTGATAGAAAATAATCAATGAGGGGCTGTGGAGAGGGGGTTTAATAGAAAATAATCAATGAGGGGCTGTGGAGAGGGGTTTAATAAAAAATAATCAATGAGGGGCTGAGGAGATGGGGTTTAATAGAAAATAATCACTGAGGGGCTGTGGAGAGGGGGTTTAATAAAAAATAATCAATGAGGGGCTGTGGAGAGGGGGTTTAATAGAAAATAATCAATGAGGGGCTGTGGAGATGGGGTTTGATAGAAAATAATCACTGAGGGGCTGTGGAGAGGGGGTTTAATAAAAAATAATCACTGAGGGGCTGTGGAGAGGGGGTTTAATAGAAAATAATCAATGAGGGGCTGTGGAGAGGGGGTTTAATAGAAAATAATCAATGAGGGGCTGTGGAGAGGGGGTTTAATAGAAAATAATCAATGAGGGGCTGTGGAGATGGGGTTTGATAGAAAATAATCACTGAGGGGCTGTGGAGAGGGGGTTTAATAAAAAATAATCAATGAGGGGCTGTGGAGATGGGGTTTAACAGAAAATAATCACTGAGGGGGCTGGGGAGATGGGGTTTAATAGAAAATAATCAATGAGGGGCTGAGGAGATGGGGTTTAATAGAAAATAATCACTGAGGGGCTGTGGAGATGGGGTTTAACAGAAAATAATCAATGAAGGGCTGTGGAGATGGGGTTTAATAGAAAATAATCAATGAGGGGCTGTGGAACACAGGTTTGAGCAGAAAATCAGCAGTGAGGGGCTGTGGAGCTGAGTTTTAAGAAAAAATAATCATGAAGGGCTGTGGAGTAGAGGTTTAGCAGAAAAAAATAGAAGTGAGGGGCTGTGGACTAGAAGTTTGTTAGAAAATGAACAATGAGGGGCTTTGGAACTGAGTTTTAGCAGTAAAACAACAGTGAGGGGCTATGGAGCTCAGTTTTAATAGAAAATAATCATGAAAGACTGGGGAGCAGAGTTTTAGCAGAAAGAAAACAGTGAGGGGCTGTGGAGCACAGGATTGAGAGAAAATCAGCAATGGGGGACCATGGGGCAGAATTTTAGCAGAAATCAGCCATGAGAGGCTCTGAAACACAAGTTTTTCTGCTTAAAGGGAGCAGCTTTTCAAATGGCAGATGTCAGCAAGCCCAGGTGCTGTGCAAAACCAGAGTTTGGTCACTGCCAGGTTTCTGGGGGATTAAAGGCAAGAGGAGAATCATCACAGAGGTTGACAATGGTCAGGCAGGTTGGAAAGCACCTGGTCAGAATTCCCCTGCCCATGGAAGGAGAAAATAATAGAAATAATAGAAAATAATCAGTGAGGGGCTGTGGAGCTGAGTTTTAATAGAAAATAATAATGAAGGGCTGTGGAGTAGAGTTTTAGCAGGAAAAAAGCAGCGAGGGGCTGTGGAGTAAAGGTTTGATAGAAAATCAGCAATGAGGGGCTGTGCAGCTGAGTTTTAGCAGTAAAACTGGGACACACGAGTGATAAATCTTTAATCACCAATGTCGCCACTAGTGGGGGACACGGAGGAGTCAGAGCCACACCTCAGCCTCACCCACCCCTTACCTTTTTCCTTGGCTCGGAGAAAGGATAAAATCCGCTGATTTCCAGCCAGCGGGAAGGACGGGGCGCCTTCCCCCCATCCCGCACACCTGCAGGTGCGGGGAGCGCCGACACCTGAGAGGGGACGGGACGGGAGGGATGGAGGGAGGAAAGGAAGGAGGGAGGGAGGGAGGGAAGGAGGGAGGGAGGGAGAGCAGCGCAGGAGCCGCGACTGAGTTGCCTGGAGACCGCAAACACTGCCCGGTGTCCTGCGGGGCGGGACCCGCCCGAGTCTGCCTCCTCTTCCCGAGGGATGCTCAGGGCATGGCCAGGACAAGGATCCCCCTGATCTGACTGAAATGATCCCTCACCTTGGGGAAAGAATCCCCAAAGCTTTGGGGAAAGAATCCTTCTCACCTCGGGAAAAGAATTCCACTTACTTTGGGGAAAGGATTTCCCTCACTTTGGGGAAAGGATTTCCCTCACTTTGGGGAAAGGATTTCCCTCACCTTGGGGAAAGGATTTCCCTCACCTTGGGGAAAGGATTCCCCTCACTTTGGGAAAAGGATCCCCCACACCTTGGGGAAAGGATCCCCCTCACTTTGGGGGAAGGATCCTCCACACCTTGGGGAAAGGATCCCCCTCACTTTGGGGAAAGGATCCCCCTCACTTTGGGGAAAGGATCCCCCTCACTTTGGGGAAAGGATCCTCCACACCTTGGGGAAAGGATCCCCCTCACTTTGGGGAAAGGATCCCCCTCACTTTGGGGAAAGGATCCCCCTCACTTTGGGGAAAGGATTCCCCTCACTTTGGGGAAAGGATTCCCCTCACTTTGGGAAAAGGATTCCCCTCACTTTGGGAAAAGGATTCCCCTCACTTTGGGGAAAGGATCCCCCACACCTTGGGGAAAGGATCCCCCTCACTTTGGGGAAAGGATCCCCCACACCTTGGGGAAAGGATCCCCCTCACTTTGGGGAAAGGATCCCCCACACCTTGGGGAAAGGATCCCCCTCACTTTGGGGAAAGGATCCCCCACACCTTGGGGAAAGGATCCCCCTCACTTTGGAGAAGGGGTCCCCATCACCTTTAGGAAACTAACCCAGGTCATGACCATCAGCAGAACAAGACACAGGAAATTACTTCCACAAACCAGCAAACTCTGTGATGCAGCCTAAACTTTTAACCTTATTTTTTTTTACTAATAAGCCTTGTTTTTAATTATAAATGTAATTTTTAATAGTAATCCTGATTTTTTAATAATTACTCTTACTTTTTTAAATAACAACCCTTACCTTTAAATAATTATCCTTATTTATAAATCATAGCCTTTATTTTTTAGCAATTGGAGTGTTTTCAGCAGTAGAGCAACTCTATTTTTAGGAGTGTTTAGCCTGATGATGTCTCTTTAAGCCTGGGCCACTCTGAAGTCCAACTCTTTCTTTCTCCACATTCTTTGACATTCAAAAGAGTAAAAAAAAAAAAAACACCCTCTATGATGGATAGAGATTTTTTGACATTTTATTAAGAGTTTGCCCATTACGTTGATTTGATTACTTTCACTTTAATTACCCTAATTAGCCATCAAGATATAATTTAGCATTGCTGTCACATCAGGCCACAGGTGATATTGCCAGGAAAAGACTCAAGGGCACGACAGAAGCAGTTCTGAAATAGAAATCACATTAAGGGGAGCTGGGTTGATCAAATGCCTCTGCCCCTCCTTGGAGGCTCAGGCAGAGCTTGTGGGAATAAAATTGGGACTGGAGCCTCTGATGGAGCCTGGTCCAGGCTGCAAAAAATCATTACCCATCATCTGACTTTGCTGCATGACTGAGTGGGCTGGAAGTTGCTTCCAGCCACATTTTGCCCTGTAGATACAGAGAATGTGAGGGTGGCATTGTCCTCCATCCATCATTTCCAGCTGAAAAAGGCTGGTTTGGGTAAGGATCCCCTGTGCTTCCTGCTGGACACGGGTGGTTTAGGGGATGCTGGGCTTGGCCAAAAAGGCAGCAGCCTCGTGAAATGTTATTTTGTTGGCTTTAGGTGAGAAAACCACAACCAATTTCATGTTGACTTAAATCAATTTAGGTTCCTGACTTTGGACCTTGAAGGAATAAGAGGAGCAACATCTAAGGAGCTCAGTGGAAAAAGAATATTTCTCTGTGCCCTGGTGAAATCCCTGAGACTGTGAGTGTATAAACCTGTTGCTGTAAGAGATGGAACCAGCAATGCCTCTTAAACACTTAAAGGTTCTTCTCAAGCCCCCAGAAAATTTGCTGTGTGTCCTGTGGGGTAGATAAGACCAGCTCCTTTCCTGAAAGAATCGTAAACACAAGGGAGGAGGGGAAATTGTGGAGATGTCTATCTAAACATTAAATATTAAATCTGCTACACACTCATTAAATAGTAACTCTACTACAACAGCTCCTCAGGATGTCTCTGATTACTGATGAATTTTTAAAGGGAGGTGGGTGGGGAGGGAGTAAATACAGAACAAGTTTGCAAACTTTGTTTTTCCTGCTTTGCAGAGCAGGAGGTGCACAAACACATCTGCAACAGCCCTTCTCAGAGACAGGGCTGAGAAATATTGCACTTCTTTCTTTTAAATGCTCTCAGTCCCTGCAGTGCAACAAGTCCCTTCTCTTATTTCTCTTACTCCTCTTAAGGCTGTTAAATGCCACATGCAGCTAGGGCTGGGGCTGAGAGACCAGCATTTTGGGGTTGAACATTTGGATTAAAAGGAGGATGACCTTTCTTTGACAGAAAGAAGTATAATGGAGTGAATATTAATAATGTAAAAAAATCTTTGATTTATTTGGTGACTGTTTTTCACTCTGAGCTATACCTGGGCTGGAGAGAAGACACCAAATTCTGCTCTTTTTAGGCTGGTGTGACCATTCAGGCTGGGGAATGAGGATGTTTCTCCTAATTGATGCAGGCTGGGTGACCAGGTGCCCTCCCCACTGAAGCCCAGGAGCTCTGCTGGTGTGTGAAGCCACAGGATGAAATTTCAGCTCCACGCCCTCTGTCTGTTGGGAGAGCTGGGCTGAGGGAGCTCTGTTGTCAGCCTGAGGCAGGATCTCCTTCTCCTGTGGAGGGAATTTGCAGCCCTGGCACCGTGTCCCCGTGTCCCCACAGCTGCTGCTGCTCCTTTGGGTCCCAGCACAGTTCAAATGGAGACCTCTAAGGGTTGTCAGTGACAGATCTGCTTCCTAATGAAATCTGGTGGGAAATGCTAATTTTAAGGATGTTTTCAGTCTTTTAAATGCTGTTTTGATCACAGAATCATTGAGGTTTGAAAAGATCTCCAGGATCAGTGTCCATCCTGAGCTGGATCCCCACCTTGTCACCAGCCCAGAGCCCTGAGTGCCACCTCCAGGAATTCCTTGGACACCTCCAGGGATGGGCACTCCAAACCTCCCTAGGCACTTCCAGGGTCTGAGCACCCTTTCCATGGGCAAATTCCTGCTGCTGTCCAGCCTGAGCCTCCCCAGGCACAGTTTGGGTCATTTACCCTCATCCTATCCCTGTTCTCTGGGAGCAGAACCTGACACCCCCCAGCTCCCCCCTCCTGTCAGGGAGTTTTGCAGAGCCAAAAGGTTCCCCCAGGCATCCTTTTCTCCAGGACTTAAAAAATCCTATTATAGAATATGTTAACTCTTTGGTCAAACTTCTCTGCCCTGCAGACAGTCACAACCACCTGGGTGCATGCAGGTGGTGCAGAAAGCCAAGGTGATCTCTCCATGCACTGGACTATTTTAATCTCTGCTAACAAAATAAGAATGACAATGCAAAGGATTGCAGGGATCCTTGATAAGGAGCAGGATTAAGATGCACTTGAGTGAGATTACAAGAAAAGTGTGGTTGTTCCATTAGAGAAAGGAATAATCCCTTTGTTTATGTTCTGGAGATTAAAGCAGTGACAGCAGAAAGCACCCAGAGGTCACCACACACAGACTGTGCTGTCTCAGGGGCTGTTTGGGCTGTGAGTCTGGGATTCAGCTGTGCAGCAGCAGAATTTAATCTGTTCTCCTTGTGCTGGGAGTTCTGCAGTGGCTCCATGTGAGGCAGGGAAGTGGCTCTGCCTATTCCACAGGCAGAAGGGTGTGCTTGACTTGGAATAAAAATCAGTGGGGTGAATGAAGGAGGTTCCCTTATGGTGTTCATGGTGTTCCCTTAGGATGTTCACACACCCACCTTCCCCTCTGATGCTGCATCCTCTGATACAAAGGCTCCAGGGCAAAAATTTCCTGCTAAAATCACAGAACTATGAGGTTGGAAAAGGCTTCCAAGATCATCAAATCCAACCTGTGATCTATCACCACCTTGTCACCCAAACCAGAGCTCTGAGTGCCACGTCCAGTCATTAAATTGGTGTTTAAGAGACGTGTGGGTGAAGGTGGCCCAGGCTGGAGAAGTTTTAGCCTGGTCATTTTATGATCTGACCCAGACAGTCAGGATTTGCCTGAGTATTACAAAGCTCATCCCCTGCAATCTCATCCTTTCCTGCTCTGAGTTACTCCACTGGCATTTCCCAGCCTGGCTTTGCAAGTTCAGGATTTTCTAGATGGCAAGTTCTGAAATGAGGAGCAGTTGGGCCATGTGTGATTGAGGATCTGGATATCCAAACATTCCAGACTTCCCACCCTCGTAATTAGGCTGATTTTCCATTTGGTTTAGCACTTCTGTATCCAGTGAGGGACATTGGAATTAATTCCTCAACATGACAAGCAAGGGGCATTAAAAAAAAAAAAAGTAGCCATGCCCTCTGCTTCTGTTCTTCCCAGTGCAAAGTGACAAAGCCATCCCATTTCTGAGGTGTGATGTGTTATTTGCCACGTTTATTTAGGATAAAAGGATTTGAGGCTGAGGATAGTGACGAGTTCAATGGGCTGAGCCTCAGGAGGGGCTCCCAGCACTGCTGAAACTTGGAATAACAAACCCATGAGTGATAAAAAAGGGAAGCTGTTAATGTTGCCAGCTGAAATGGAACACTGTTAACCCACCCACTTTATCCTTCCTCTGTTAATACTGAAGCTTTCTGCTCTTATTTCCCCTCATTCCTTCCCTGCTTCCCCAAAAAAACAGTGATAAAGGGATGTTGTTAAGGGATAACTTCTTGGGTTCTGCTGTTTCCAAATCATCTTGGCCTGCAGTAAGTTTATCAACCAGCCATGGCAACATCAATCACCCAGAAAAATAGCACAGAGTGAAATGACTTTTCAAAATGTCGTTGGTATAATTATCATCTTGGCCATTACATTAAATGCCACCATTTATAACTGTTATGTTTAAGTATGCAAACAGTAATTAACTTGGTAATGAACTGAGGACCCCTGTGCCTCTCTTCCCTCAGCTAATTTGCATGTTAATTATCATTAGCAACCAGGGAAACAAGTTATAAACAGCTTAATTAGCAGCTTAATCATTTTTACAAGAAAACGTGCTGCACTTTGATACACGAGCAAGAGTTGGATTAATGAAGTCAGACAAGGGAGTTCTCCCTGTGCTGGTCCTGCTGCAGTGCTGGGCTTGTTTTTGGGTTTATTTTGGGCAATTTGGGGCCCCAGATGTGCCCTTGCACACCCCTGTGCACACTCAGGCTCTGGGTACCCTTGCACAAAGTTCTCTCAGCCTTCCTGATTGGTATCTACTTAAGAAATTCTGAATTTCCTAATAAAAACTAATTTACTTGAGTTTTATCCTCATTTTTTTTCCTTTTTGGCAGAAATTTTCTGTTGATTTAATGGAAAATGTAGGTGTAGTTTGATTATTTAGATCTAATTTGATTATTTGGTTGTATTTTGTTGGGATTTTTTTGTTTGTTTGTTTTTGGTTTTTTGCAGGTAGTTATACTATCAATTACACTATAAATAATAATTATATATATTATATTCTAATATAAATAATAGCCAGCTCACATGCATTTTGAAGAATTTGTTTTTCTTTTTAAGGTTTTTAAATTACACTCAGAAGTTTAACAGAGAGCTTGAATTAGACATAATAATTAAAGAATAATTAAAGGAAGGCAAATCCAAATAAGAAGGAGCAATGCAAGCTGTGGTTTGTGGGTGGTGCTGCCCACTCTGATGGCAGGTGCAGTCACCTGTGTGGATTAACATTTTTTGGAGATTTTTCCAAGATCTTGAATGGGTAAAATCTCCAGATGAGGTTCACCCTGTTCTTATAAAATGTCATTCTGGGAATTATCCCACATTTCCCTTCTCACTGGATCAAGAGTCAATATTGGATGGAAAGCAGCAGGAATTTTATCCTAAAATGGGAACAAATTATCTGAGGGGGTTGTGGGATCTGTCAGCAGGGATTTTTGGGAATGGGCCATCTGTAAAAAAAGGGTTTGGGTATTTTTGATGCTGGTTCAGGACAGGAGGGCGGATCTGGAGCCTGGAACCAGCCGGGTCCTGGGATGAGGCTGCAGAGCATCCCTGCTGCTCCATCGGGACACCCGGGATCAGACAAACCGCACCTTTGACCCCAAATCGGGGCTGAATTCCCCATCCCGCGGGAACCCAGGGGTTCCCTCCAGCAAGATGAGGATTCCCGTGGTTATGACGCGTAAAGGAGTTGGGGTTTGTACCCGAATTTGGCTGAAGAGGTGGCACAGGCTGGATTGTCACCTGAGTGCCACCCTGCCATGGCGGGCTCTGGCCAGCAGGGGGGGCCAGCGCACCGCCAGAAAGGGCAGGGACGGGCCCGTTTGGGAATATTCCCTTAAATTATTATTTATTTTTATTTTCTATTAACACAGAAGCAGGAAGCTGCCGCTGCCTTGTGGGCTCAGCGCACGGAACTCACCCACAAGGCTGCTTGCAAAATCCTGGCTTTGCTATCCACAATACAGGAGTTAATTTGGAGGGCTCAAATGCCTTAAATACCTTTGCTTCTTCCCTTTTTTTTTCCCCCACAGACAGAAAGATTTTGATATTTGACATTTGAATTTATCTGCTGGCACATCACTGCCTCTTATTAGTTCAAGGGAGTCTGTAAGGATGGGTGAAAATCTAAAAGTTCCCAGCTCAGGCAGGCAGAGTGGCTATGAAGGGTACAGTGAAAAACTGCTGTCCTTGGAGGTTAATGTGTAATTTTAGCAAAGAAAAGCCAGGGAAGGCTGGAAGGAGAAGGAATTGCTGCATGAGACAAGGGTGGAGTGCTCCAGCCAGCTTCAGACCCTGCCTGGCTGGGCAAGGGGATGATTTACATCGATTTTAGGTGTGTTTTATCTGCTCTGCCACTGCCCCCCATAATTTCCTAGTGAGGGGCACTGCCCCTGCAATGGCAGCCAGCAAAGACAGAGCTTCCTGTGCTATGTTCCATAAATCCCTTATCAGCTCTGTAATCAGAGAGCGTGGCTGGATGTTGATTTTGTTACGGTACCTGGAGCGAATCTCGAGATGTTAATTTAAAGCCATAAAACTACAGCTTAGGGTTTCGGTGTCCTAATTGAAACTTCCTCTTCTTGGAGGCATTCATTCCTCTGCAGGGGAATAATAATCGTTGGGAAAGAGAGGGAGATGCAGAGAAAATGAGAGGGGATTGTTTTCTGGAACCCACAAATGCCAGGGAAACTCCAGCCCCCAGTGCCCAGCACAAGGATCATGCTGAAGGATCCTCACTGCACTTGCTGTTGGATTTTACCAGCAGTGCAGTAGAAGCTGCATGAGATTTGTTGTCAGAAATGTGAGGTTGGGTCTTTTTCTCCTGGAGAATGTCCTTGTTTTCACTGTCACCAGAGCTGGGCACAGCTTGGCCTAAGTTGTGCCATTTCATTGCCCTTTTGGTATTTGGCTCTTCTGCTGTGAAAGTGCTCACCAAAAGCAGAATATTTGTTCTCAAGGTGCTGAACCCAGCCCAGGGGTTAGCTGATAGCTGCAGATCACATCCTAAAAGTGTCCCACCCCTCAGCCAAGAGTGGGATGGGAGCATCACCCTGGGGGAAGGGCACAGAGGGTGGGCACTGGCTCCCTCCTGTTGTTCTGTTATTTCCTAAAGCTCAAGGAGTAAGTTCTGCTCTTCTGAACCCTCCAAGCTCAGGGTTCTGTGTCCAAAAATGCCATTAAAGCCCAGGCAGGGTGTGGGACCTCATGCTTGGAAGCAAAGCAGGAAGGATAAGACAGCAGCAGCTGCCAGACTGGGAGCCAAGGGCTGGAGCAGATCAAAGGCAAAACTAAATTATAGATTGATAGATGCCTTTAGTTTATAAGTTATTAAGCACCAGGTAACAGTTTAGATTAATATTGTGCCTGGAGGTTTCTTTTTTGCTACTCCTTTTTCCCCCCTTCTCTTTCTCCTTTTTTAAAAATTGGAGAAAACAAAATATTTTTCTAATTAAGTAAATCTACAGTGGTTGCTAATGGGGCCCGTCTGTGTGCTTGTCAGGGCACAGGGAGAGCTGGAATAATGATTTTATTTTTTCATTAAATAGAATTATAGGCAGTTACTCAAAGCAACTGTGAGTCTAATTGAAAGAAAACCATTTCTTCTTAATTTACTTTCACGGTTCTGGATGATAAAAGAGTGCGTTCGCTGGAAAATTAAATAAAAAACACAACATGAGGAAGCTTGAAATAATGCTGCTCAGGCACAGGTGGGAAGAGGGAGCACAGCCCTTTTCCTGCTTGTTATTAGTGCAGATACCAGAGCTTCCTCTTACACCCAAAAAGTGCATTTTTGCTTCCTAAGCTTTCCTTTCAACTTCCCATTTCCATTTCCAGGACATCCCCTTGTTTTCCAATTTTCCATCCACCACGTTGACCATGTAAGCTCAGCCTTTTCACAGGGTTAGATTTTCCCTCTCCCCCCATGGATGGCAGTTTTTGCCTGTATCCCAGAGATTCCTGGCCAGTTCAGGCACTGGGATCACTGGGATGACTGGGATCAGCAGGCTCAGGTGGGATTTCAGCAGGGGATGTGGGGAACAGCCCAGGACAGGGCAGGGCTGTGCTGCCCAAGCCCTGAAATCACTGTGTGTGAGTGTGGGAGAAGCCAGGTAGGGAATGGAGGGAATTAGAGCCACTCCAGGAGTTATTCCAGGGGCAGAGAGGAGAGGTGGGTCTGTGTAAGGATGAGTTCCAGGGTGTGGAGTCACATCTAGGAGGGGTCCTGGGGCTGGGAGCTGCAACAGGGCTCTGCAAACGCTGCCCAGGTGATGGCACAGCCCAGGATCTCCTTCTCCTTCTCCTTCTCCTTCTCCTTCTCCTTCTCCTTCTCCTTCTCCTTCTCCTTCTCCTTCTCCTTCTCCTTCTCCTTCTCCTTCTCCTTCTCCTTCTCCTTCTCCTTCTCCTTCTCCTTCTTCTCCTTCTCCTCCTTCTTTCTCCTTTCCTCAGCTCCAAGCTCCAGCCTTGGGCTCCAAGGGCACTGGGGATTCCTCAGAGCCTCCTGTGTTATTTGATTTCTGTTCTCAGTGGCCAGGAAAGGTTTGCCAGTGCCTTTCTCAGCCTCGAGTGGCTGCAGGAACCTTCAGGCTCTCTCAGAGTGGCCCAGCACGGGCAGGGGAGGGTTAAATAAACGGGAACTGATTAATTCCATGGCGAGGGTCCCTCCCTGGCCCTGGTGCCACATCTGGCAGGGTCACAGCAGCAGGGCCTGGCTGCAGCAGGAGGAGAGGGTCTGTTTCCACTAACCAGTTCTGCTACTTCTTACACTAAGTACTTCCTAAAAGAGCCCTGGGATAAGGTTTCACCGGGGCTGCCGTTAGATTTACAGGGATCCCATTTGCTCCAGCTCTTGGATTCACTCAGCCCGGGACAAGATTAAAACCAACCCTTCAATTTCCTTTTTTTTTTTTCTTTAGGAAATGAACTGTGGCTTTTCTGCTAATGAAAGTGCAGAGACACTGAACTCATTCAGGCTCTCTGCTGGCTCTGGGTGTGTTTGATGTGTCTTCAAGGTGCACCTGAAGGAAGCAAGAAGTCAAGGCTATTCCTGACAATTAGCACTGAACATTATTTTCTGCCTTTTATCAATGCTAGGCATATAAGGAAGCCAGAGCAGTGCTTGGAGTTGTCACTTTGGGAAATGTTTAGTCTTTTCTGTTTCAAAATATGGTAAAGAAAATGTAGTGAAACATGAAACAAAGCTCAGTATCCAGATGCCTCCTTTATCCTCCTGTGATCCTGTAAGCCTGAAAAATCTGTTTCATTCCAGTTTCATCTTCCTGCTGGTAATACAAAACTCAAGAAATCATTTCAAAAGAAAATTGCAATCTGCTCTTCTTATTTTCCTGAAATATTTCTAAGGAATGGTGTTTGTAATTGAGAAGAGCTTTTCCCTACAAACTGTTCTGCTGCTGATGCCATGAGGGCTTTCCAAGGGTAAACCTTCCTTGTGATACCCCCTGATCAGCTGTGTCTTGGATCAGGATGATTCAGAGCAATGGGACAAGATATTTGTATTTTTCCCACCAACAGATTTAGTTGGGAATTTTCTGACAAAAAGCGTTTTCATTGCTAAGTGCTGGTTCAGCCAAAATTATTTTTCTTCCATCTCATTCCCAGAAAACACAGCCTCCTTTGTTTCCATCTGCTGCTGGAGGATCTGGGCCTCTGGGATCAATGGTTCCAGTGCTGTCCCAGCATTTTCCTCCCTTTGGAAAATATGAAGCCTTCCAGGTAGTCTGGAGGAGAACTGGACACCACAAAAATCCCCATGGAGGCAAAGGAGCTGGGATTTTGGGATCCAGCTGAACCCTGGCTTGAGTCTGATTTGCAGAGGACTTGCCAAAAGAAGGCTGTTGGGGTTTGGTTTATTTTGTTTGTTTGTTTTTTCCTCAGTATCTGAGAGGATGGGGTCAGGTGAAGAAAATCCCCAGTCAATGGGCTCACTGTGCTTTACTGATAATTAAAACTGGGAGGAACCATCACCAGGCCCTTGGAATTAGGTGATATTTTAGGTTTGGGAGCACAGTTCCAGTCCATGTTAGATGAGCTAAAATGAAGAGTGCTGCTGAATCTCCCATTTTTGTTAATGTGGAAGTTCCCTTAGGTTCTGAAATGCTCTGAGGAATAACCAATGTCCTGGGAGCTGCCTGACAAATGCTTCTTTCAAAAGAAAGATTTTTTTTTCCCCCAAACTCTTTAATACCTTCCTAATCTGAAGGACAATTTTTCTCCTCTATAATCACTATATTAAAATTTAATGGAGAGTATTAATATAACATACTTAATGGCAACCTGAATATTATTCTGGATATATCTGCACTCCAAAAGCTCCAGGAGCTTGAACAGGAGAGGATTTAACTCTTCCCAGGCTCATGGGGGTAACAAAGGTGATTTTGTGGCTGCCAGACAGAGCTGGGAATTTTGTTGGCAGGTGGCAAGCAGGGATCCTCCTACTTTGTCTGCTGGTATTGTTCCTGTTCTGGAAAATTCTCAGCCCATTTTTGTAGGGAATTTAGATGGCAAGAAAAAGAGAATGCAGCTGTTGTGGAAGCTGTTACTGTAGTGTCTGTGCACAGTCATGGCAGGGTGGAGGATGGAGAAGTTTGGACATCCCTAAAAAGAAATAAGTGAGGAACAGAAAAGGAAATTTTACTGTCCCACAGAACAGTGTGGCTGGGCTGTGTCTGGGGAGTGGGGGCTCCATGCAGAGCTCTGAAATGTGGAAAAGCCCTTTCCCACCTCTCTCCTTATTCTTTTCTCCCTGTGCTTCTCCAGCGAGCAGATTCTCAAGATCTTGTCCTTTGCTCTTCCTGGAGATAGCCCAGCCTCACCAAGGAGCCTAAAAAGGGAATCAGCCTCCAGATGATGAGATTGGCTTCAAGCCACAAGATTACTGCTGAAAGATTGTTTTAAAATTTGGGGTTTTGAAGGTTTATATTTCTAATGTTCAACCTGTGGTCCACAACTTGCTGTAAATGAAAACTTGTAAACACAGCCAGACAAAATCTCTGATTTGATGCAAAGTGACAAAAAATTTGTGTGGCTGACAAAACCATAAAACCTCAGGTCCACTTAGAGGAAAGAACACAGGAAACAAATATTTCTGTGCAGGTTTGGTTCTGTGGTTCCTCTTTGGGCTGTGTGTGAGTGTGTTCTGAGGGGCTGAAAATGGTGAGAGCTTGTTTTTACAGAGTCACAAGGTAAAATATTCTCACCTGGAAAGAAGTCTGTGCTGAGGTGGAAAGAAACCGGGAAAAGAAAATAAAGCAGCAGGCAGTGGGTGGCAAAAGGGAGCGGGGACACAGCGGTGAGTGTGAGGGATGACTTGGAAAGGAGAGGGATGCTATTGAGGAACAGCAGTAGGAAGGAAAAGAGGGGAGGGTGAGGGGAAAAGCAGGAGACATGGTAAGTTAAGTAAATTCCCATTTATTTCTGCAAGAATTTGCTTCAAAAGCTCTTCCTGCCCTCGCTGAAGCTCGGTGTTTGGACGCCCTCCACGGCGGGGAACAACACGGCTCTGTTGGAGCGCCGGGGGTGAAGCCCCGGTCACGGGCACCTCCAGCTGCTGAGCCCCACCTGAGCAGCGCTGCAGCTCCTCCAGAGCCCCCAGACCCTGCTGAGCCCCACCTGAGCAGCACTGCAGCTCCTCCAGAGCCCCCAGACCCTGCTGAGCCCCACCTGAGCAGCACTGCAGCTCCTCCAGAGCCCCCCGACCCTGCTGAGCCCCACCTGAGCAGCACTGCAGCTCCTCCAGAGCCCCACCTGAGCAGCACTGCAGCTCCTCCAGAGCCCCCCGACCCTGCTGAGCCCCACCTGAGCAGCACTGCAGCTCCTCCAGAGCCCCCCGACCCTGCTGAGCCCCACCTGAGCAGCACTGCAGCTCCTCCAGAGCCCCCCGACCCTGCTGAGCCCCACCTGAGCAGCGCTGCAGCTCCTCCAGAGCCCCACCAGAGCAGCACTGCAGCTCCTCCAGAGCCCCCCGACCCTGCTGAGCCCCACCTGAGCAGCACTGCAGCTCCTCCAGAGCCCCCCGACCCTGCTGAGCCCCACCTGAGCAGCACTGCAGCTCCTCCAGAGCCCCCCAACCCTGCTGAGCCCCACCTGAGCAGCACTGCAGCTCCTCCAGAGCCCCCCGACCCTGCTGAGCCCCACCTGAGCAGCACTGCAGCTCCTCCAGAGCCCCACCTGAGCAGCACTGCAGCTCCTCCAGAGCCCCCCGACCCTGCTGAGCCCCACCTGAGCAGCACTGCAGCTCCTCCAGAGCCCCCCAGACCCTGCTGAGCCCCACCTGAGCAGCACTGCAGCTCCTCCAGAGCCCCCCGACCCTGCTGAGCCCCACCTGAGCAGCACTGCAGCTCCTCCAGAGCCCCCCGACCCTGCTGAGCCCCACCTGAGCAGCACTGCAGCTCCTCCAGAGCCCCCCGACCCTGCTGAGCCCCACCTGAGCAGCACTGCAGCTCCTCCAGAGCCCCCAGACCCTGCTGAGCCCCTGGGCAGGGCTGCACAACCCAACCCAGCTGCTGGTTATCCCCAAGAGCTCCGTGGAGGAGCCCTGGTCACCTCCCAGCTGTGCTGGTGTGGGGAAAGGACACAGCAGCATGGCACTGTCCTGCATGGTGTAAGAAAGAACAAGAAATTCAATTATTCCATTCAATTTATTGAAGGAAGCCATTGCTTTAAATAAGACACTTAGTGGAAACCAAAATACAGATGGTTCATTGGTTAGAGAAGGAGACACCTCCTGTCCCAGGCTTTCTCATGGACCCAGCAGGTGTTTATCTTTTGTTATGATTCTTTCTCTTCTGTTTACACTAGAGAAAGAGGCTCTAGCTTGAGAAAAATCCTAGCTGAGCCTGAGAAAGCTAGGCTGGAAAAATCCTTTAAGATTCTCCCTGGGCCTGTAATAGCCACACTGGTGGTGTTTAAATTCAGGATGGGCACGTCAGGCCAGGCAGCCAAAATCCCATCCCACCCTGCCAGGGGATGTGCTCAGAGATGGTCCCTGCTCAGCTGAGGGCCCTGCCTATCACACTGAATCAAAGGCTTTTCAGGCTTTCCCCAGCTCCCCTCCCTGCTCACACACAGCAGAGATGTCCCAGCTCCTGGGGACTACAACAGGCCATTGTTCTGCTCCAGGGGGAACAAGGGGAGACTTTGTGGGGTTTGGAGTGTGAGTGGTGCTGTGAGGGGCAGGGTGGCTCTGGAGATGTTACTGCAGGGCCTGAGGAGGCTCCTTCACACAAATCCCTCTGTTTTAACCAGGACTTGCCATTCCCTATGGAATCCTGCCTGTTCTCAGCTCTGGTGGCTTCTCTAGACAAAAGCTGCAACCATTTAATAATCAGAATTTGCAATATTTTACCTGCTGTGGATTCCAGTCATGGGTGTGTTGCATGGCAGTTGTGATGGGCTAATACAGCCCAGCAGGATTAGCATTATATTTACACATACATTTTTTATTAAAACTGGTTCTTCTGGGCCACTCTTATTAGTCTGTTATTTTTGAGTGTAAGATCTTCTTTCCTTTAAAATACATTGTGTAATGGTATTTAAGAAAGAACTGATCCACTTTCTGTGCCCATTAAAAAGTACATTTTACTGCTACACAGCCTTTTATACAGATGTGCTGTAATTTTAAAGAAATTTTAGAGATTTCATTTGAAGTCACCTGCAGAATTTATTTGACTTTATCATCTGCAGTGAAAGGCTTTGACAGATAAACCCTGAGTTGCTTTCTGAGGTGGGAGCACCATCCCATCCACATGAGCTGGAGGAGAATCTTTCAGGAGCACCAGCACCACTGGCCAGTGGTCTGACAATTAAATCTAATATTTCATCCAGTGCAAGGCTTGGTTCCTGTAACAGGAACCCTCCTTCCAATGGGTAAATTTTCCCTTTGGGATGTAGGATCTGCTGGAATTTTGAACCAAGGGCTCCCACCCTGTATCTCTGGCACTGGCAGTGATGCCAAGCCTGGAGCACCAGGAGAGGTCAGTCCCTCTGTGAGAGCATCAGAATCAGAAAAAAGTTTTTAGAATATGAAGGCGGTGTTTTTAGGATTAATTTTTCTGCGTGTTGATGGTTTTTATTACTTGGGGTTTTGGTTTGTGTTTTTTTTTTCTTTTGGGAGAGCAGATGATTTATTTAAGTTCACCACTGCCATTGATGCTCTGAATGACCTGAAAGAAATCAGAAATTTTAGATTAATTATCAGAATAACTGATCAATAACTTACCAGTTAACTGCTAACTTTAATAACTGATTAATTATCAGTTACTGAAGGTGAAGGAGGCTGAAGCAAGGGGTGCTCCTCATGCCATTTATCTGTAAAGCTCCTGGTGGGCCCTGCTAACCCAGAGGGCTCCAAGGCAGCCTCCAGCTGGCTGACATTTCCCACACGTTCAGGGTGTCCCCCCAAGATGTTCTCCAATTAGTCACCATCACTCACAATCTGTTTTCCATATTCACCCACAGTTTACAGTCAGGCAGAGGAGCACAATGGCAGCACAGCTGCTCCCAGCCAGACACAAAGGTTATGGCTCTGTGTACATAAGCAAGCTGTGAAAGTTCCAGTCCCAGCCACCCAGCTCCTTCACCCTCCTGTGCTTTTAAAAGCCAACAGAAGCAGAAACAAACAGTGAGTGTGCCTCTCCTCTCAGCCCTGCAAAAACATTTGGAAGCATGGAGTGAAAGGAGGGATTTTTTGTTTTTCTAATTTGATTCCCATTGCTGCAGCTGCAGCCAAAACCTTTGGGTTCTGGAAAAAGTTCAGAAAGTGCTGCTTTTTGGAAGAAGTCGTGTTTATTGGAAAATTACATCTTGCCCAGTAAAAACTGACAGTGTAAGTACTCCAGTCTATTAAAAGCTCCAGAAGACACAGTTAAGAGTTTATTTAATGATTGCTGCAGATGGGGTTTGGGAGCTCAGAGCCCTGGCATTGGGAGTTGGGCTGGAGATTGTGTTGTGGGAGCACAGAAACCATCATTGTCGTGTTAGTGACCCCTCTCATCCACCCTCATGCCTAAAGCAGAACCAAGTGCCACAAGCAGGCTCTGCCTGGTGACTTGTAACCTGTTTTTCCTGAAGGAAAAGGTGTCAGGGATCAACACAGCAGCTCAGTGAGAGCAGGGGACACACCACAGCTGAGGGAGCCCAGAGCTGGCAGCCCTGGGATCCTATTCTGGGAGCAGACTCTGGCTCAGACTGGGGCATGACCCTGTGAAGTTTCCTGGAACTCTTTGGACTATGGAACAAAAATACATTGTGGAAAGAGAGGAACTGCTGCCCCAGAGATGTTAGACCTGACCTAAACCCCATCAGAATGTCGTGAGCTGTAGGCAGTGTTTGAACTGAGCCCTTAAAACACAACTGCTCCATGGCAGAGCTCTCCAGGGAGGGAGGAAGTTCCCAGCAAGACCTGGATCTCCAGGGAAGGTCTATTTCTCAGAGTTCTGCCCATGAAGAAGGGAAGAGCCTTCTTTGCTCAGGCAATCCTCCCAGTCCTTTCCTCCAGCTGTCAGGTCTCTGCAGAGCAGTAGAAACCCAGCTGAGGTGTTTTGCATGGCTCTCACACACATCCCACATCTGCCTGCTGTCATCCTGCTCAGCCACACCCCAGGTGTGTGAGCCTTGAGGCCATGGATGACTGCAGCTGTGCCAGATGTTTGAGTCCAGCCCAGCCCTGCTGATTTCCTCTCAATTCCATCCTCTGCATTTGCTGCAGTGGTGCCCACTGTCCTTGGGCTTTGCTCCCTCTGACCAACTTCTCACCTCGGATTTGCCTGTGGGCTGGGCTGGGACACCCAGGGCTTGTGCCAGGGGAGTGGAATTGCTGTGAAATTTTGTGTTCTGGTTTGGGGTCTGGTGGCTGCAGCCTGACTGAGACTCCAGGTACCCAGGCAGGTTCTGCTCCCTGAGACCGAGCTGGATCACCTGCAACTGCCCAGAAATCCTCTCTCCTCACTTCACTGGCTCCTGAGGATTGGAGACAGTGGATAGAGACTCCCTCTGCTGCCTTTCCCCTGAGCATCAGCTGCAGTTTCACTCCAGCCAGCAGAAATTGTGAGTGTGTTTGTGTGTGTGTAAAGATCTTCGTGTCGGGGCTGTTTAGAACAAATTCAGTGTAATTCAGTTTTACAAGCAGTGCTAGGCTAAATCCAAATCAACATTGCTTTCAGCAAAAGGCAGTTAGAATTCTTTTTGGCCTGCTAGCAGAGCATGTGTTGCCACATTTGTCTTTCAGAAGTGAAATAAAATATGACATTTACTGACAGCCTGCTTCCAAAGTGGAACGGGCTGATCTCAGTTACACACAGAGGCTCTGGAGCCAATCCATGATTGCTCCTGATTCCCTGGGTTGGAGCTGCCATCAGGATGGAACCTCTGCAAAGAGGAAAACTCATCCAGCAGTAGTCTCTAGTAAGGAGATGGGGCTGGTTCTTTCAGGAGGGATATTTTCAGCTCTAATGATGGAGTGAATTTTGAAACTCCTCGTGCTCTGGGCTCAAGCCTCATTCTCAACCTAAAAAGTCTCAAAGTCATCTGTAATTCAGACAGTTCCACTGCTGAAAACTGGAGAAAACCCAGTCAGCAGTGTGTGGAATATTGTGTGGCTCCTGGGACATCCTTGGGGAGCTCCCCTCAGATCCAGAGCACTTACTGCTCATTCAGCATCTTTGTTCATTTTCTTGGTGTTCCTTCTGCTCATGGAATGGTTTGGGTTGGAAAGAACCTTAAAGCTCATTCCCTTCCATCCCCCTGCCATGTTCAGGGACACCTTCCACTGTCCCAGGTTGCTCCAAGCCCTGTCCAGCCTGGCTGGGACAATTCCAGGGATGGGGCACCTCCAGGTGACTTAGTTACACTCAGTAACCATTATAAGGATTTGTTCTCCATGATGATTTGTTCTCCATGATTAATGAGGGGATAACCTCATTAGTCCACCTAAATAACCTCTTGCAAATCTATTTCCCTGCCCAACACCAAACCTGGGAAAAAAGAGGGAAAATCAGAGGGGCAAGTGCACACAGATATTCTCTGTCCCTCTCCGAGCTGTTCCCTTCCTATGCCCACCTTTGGACTCTGAACTTTCTCCCACCCAGCCCCTCTCCTGGGACACTTTTCCTTGGAGCAGGTGCCAGCCCCACTTCAGCTCTGCAATATTTGGGCAAGTGAGCAGCTGGGACAATGTTGGCTGCTCTCCTCCCATTATTCCAAACCTCCTCAAGCCTCGTGTCGTTACTTTGCTGATAAATAGTCATCATAAATTCTTTAATAGGACAAAGATAGGCTATCCCTCATCCCAGCCAGGCTGTGGGAAGCTTGTAAATCTGGAACAAGAGCCATTCATTTGGTTGGAGAATCCAAAGCTTTGCTGTTTAGAAGGATTCATTTCCACCCTCCCCCTCAGTTAATCATTCTCCAAGTCCTCATAAATATCCTGGGCAAGGGAGAAGAATGACCTTTTCTTGCTGTGCCATAAATGGGTGGTGTTGTGCTATGAGTTTTTACTCCTCAGCTCACAGGTGAGAAATTCAGCAGCCAGCCAGAAGTTGCAGTGTGGGGGTTTCTTGCTGACTCTTCTTTCTAGGCCAAAAGGAGGAGAAATGAATGGGTTCAGAGACCACATAATCTCCCAGGAGAGAGAATAGAGGCAGGCAGATCACATGTAGGTGTGCATTAATGTGTTTTCTCTTTTTGAAATTTATATTGGAGGTACAAACTTAGGAAAATACTGCACCAAACTACTGCAGCCCCTCTACTGGTTAGACTTCAAAAAAGCTCAATTATTTCATTATTTTATCTTTTTCCATTCAAAATGTGGAGGTAGGAGGGGTTTTCAAGGTTGACTTTCAACTGCAGAAGGCAAAACCATTTTTGTTATTGAAGGGAGACATTTTCAGGCATTTATTGAAAACATCTTCTGAAGGAGAAGGAAATAATGAGTAATGAGAATTCCATACTGAAATAAACATGGAGATACATTTTGTATTTCCATTTTAAGGGAAGATTAGGAGGACTAAAACCCAATGTGTGAGCAGCCTTCACCCAGGAGCAGCTGAAATAGTCACAGTTCTACTCATGGCTGATTCCTTGAGTTGTGACTCTGCTGCAGGTGGAGCTGCTGCTCACTTGACCCCAGTCCATGAGTTAGCCTTGGCCAAAAATTCATTATCTAGGTGTGCAAGGTATTGTTTTTCCTAAAAATGCCATTTTTCCTCTTGAGAATGGTTTCTCACCAATTCTTGACTTGAATTGTGTTTTGCAAAAAAGCTTTGAGTTTGTCAATGTGTGTTGTTTTGAAATTTTAAAGGGTGCAGTTGTCATCCTCCTGTTTAAATGACTTTCTGCTTTTGAACTTTATTCAGCTGAAGTAAAGACACTTAAAAATGTTCAAAAATGAATATTTCTCCGAAATGAAAGGAAACAATATGAGAAAACACAACTTTCTTTAGGCAACTAAACATCCTTGTGGCCAGAGAAAGGTGAGACTTCAACTGAATAAAAAATCAGCAGGTTGGTAGTTCCAGAGTTGAGCTGTGTTTGTTTTGGTGATGAGAACATCTGTCCCTGGCAGTAACATCTGGTTCCTGGCAGTGGTTTGGTGGTTTTGGTTGCTTGCAGCCCAAGTTGTACAACCACTGGTGATTATGAAGACCACACCTACAATTTAATGTGACCACACGTGTCCTCCCTTCATTTTCCTGTCACCAGTTGGCTCAGCCCTGATTCATCTGGTTCATCAAATTTTCTTCTCTTGTGTGACTTCTTGGAAAGGAATGTGAGGTTGGGAGGGTCATTCTTGGAAAGCTGCAAGAAATCCAGAGTGGCCTTTGGGGATGGGAAGGAGGGAGGTCACTGTGGTGGTGCTGAGAAATTCAGATGTGTTCAGTGGAGCAACCACTGCCACGGATTCACGACTTTGAAGCTGTGCAAGAAATCCTGGAACACAGGAGTTATTCCCTGGGAGTCTGCAAGTTATGAGAAGGAAGTGTAGAGGGGGGAAAAAAAGGAAGTGAAAGAAAAAAAAAAAAAGGAAGAGAAAGAAAAAAAAAAAAAAGGGAAGAGAAAGAAAATAGTCTATTTTTAATAAATTGCTTGAGCTTCGGTATTAGCGAACCAGGGATTAGGAGCCAGCTTGGGAACCAGCGAGGGCTATCTTTGCCTTCCTCTAACCTCATTAACTCTGTAATGTTAAACACATTCTCAAAGCAGCCTCTTCTCCACGTCCTGCCTTCCTCCCAGGGCAGCAGCACCCACCTCAAAAGCATCTCTGTGAGCGCCTCGCGGGGCGCGCCGGCGCTCCCTTCTGAGCTCTCATTGTCCTCACCCTCAATAACTGAGCAGCACACACCGAAATCCAAGGTAAACACTGCCCTGGCCTCCTGTTCCTTGCAGCCCTGGGCTGCTCTGAGGCTCGCCACTGTGCTGGGCTATCGCAGAATGTAATCCAGAAAATGCTTTCATGGTAACCTTAGACAGCGGCGAGCGGCGATAACATCTCGAGGCCCCCGTGACAGACAGGAACTCGCAAGCATGGAGTTAATAATGCAAACTTTCAAAAAATGAAACTGGCAGAAGGAGCCGAGGAGGGGAATAAAAGGGGCCGGTGTGGCTGTAATTGGGACCATGTGAGCTTCCTTAGAGAGGGATTAAGGGAAAGAGACAGGCCTCGCCCGCGAAGATTAGTTTCAATTAGACGGGCTGGAGGCGAAAGTCAGGACTTGGTGAAAGATTAAAACAAGAAGGGAGAAAGTTTCCATTGCTTTTGCTCCAGGCCTGCACAAGAGGGTTCAGTGAGATCATGCTAATTGAAGGCAAAGCTTGCATGGAAGTTCGGAAGAACTCGCATTAATTGATTCGTTGCTGTGATTTTTTTCCCCCCTTATCCGCAGTGTTCTTTTGGGTTGTTCTTTTATCCTGTGTTTTCTTTTTTTTTTTTTTTTTTTTTTTCCCTTTC
The DNA here is from genome assembly GCF_903797595.1 of Erithacus rubecula. Lineage (NCBI taxonomy): Eukaryota > Metazoa > Chordata > Aves > Passeriformes > Muscicapidae > Erithacus > Erithacus rubecula. Next base: position 4,961,168 of record NC_136676.1, on the reverse strand, counting down.
AAAACCATCCCCAACTTCTGCTGTGGTTGCAATGAAGAGAAGTTGTGGACACCCCACCCCTAGAAGTGAAGGGACAGCAGGGGACAGTCCCTGGTGCCATCCAGCCAGTGCTGTTTCCATCTCCCTGAACCCCTCCCAGTTTAGCATCAACTACCAGAACCAAATTGATGCTGTCACTGTTGCTGCTGCACAGCTGAGCTCCTGGTTTCACAAATTAAAAAGCCTCTTCTCTTGACAGATTTGTTTTTCCCACACGAAGATCCAATTTAGGGCATTATTTAAAAGTCCCTGCTGAAATTTACAGTGTGAGAATCACCCAGGCTTGTGTTTTTTTTCCAGTTCTGAGGTTGAGTTGGGCAAACACGTGGTTTCCTCGTGGCTCCCATGAAAAGGAACTCCTCAGGAAATGGGAAATGGTGTTTGAGTCCATCTCTGCCTGGCTCAATCCAGTGCTGGTGTAACTGTGATCCCAGAGAGGAAATTCTGCTGCCTGCCTCCCTCCCCACCACTTTTCCAGTTTCAGTGAAAAAGGAAATAATGGAATCACAGAAATTGGAACTGGGGAAGATGGGCTGGAGTCAGCTGGTGCAGAGCCTCTGTCTGGCACAGCCCTTGGTGCTTTGTCTGGTTTGCAGTGCTGAAATCCCAATTACACCATTTCCTTGAAGAGGAAACTATTCCAAATATGAAAAGGTTTCCATGTTAAGAATTTTCTCCCTTAGCCCCTTGACAATACTGAAAGTTATAGGAAAATGTATATCCAATCTTTCTATATTAGATCAATATTTTTATTCCATTAAACTTGTCTCTGAGGAGCAAGAGACATCATCTTTTGCCAGATTTCTGTATCAGATTGTCACTCGGCGGGTTTTTTGTTGCAGAAAGCTTTGGAATTACAATGCCCAGTCAATTAGAGTTAAATGCATTTTCACAGCCAGCCAGAAAAACATTAGCACTAATCAAAACCATCGCACCGACAGGGATTCCCAAAGAGATTTTTCTGTTTTGTTGTGCTTTATGAAAATGTTCTCTCAGCTAGAAACATCAAAAGGCAGCCACGAGCATGTTCAGCTAAAATATGAGGATGAGAATGGGAGCTGGAGCTGCAGGGGGATCTTTCTCACTTGCTGCAGGGTTTTTTCACCTGAGCTGCTCTTGGGGAGGTCCCTCCTGGCAGCCCCAGGGGCTGATCACACCTTGCTCCATCCCTGTCCTCAGCTCCACACATCACTGGCTTTCCCTCTCCTGGTTCCTGCTGCATTTTTCAGATTCACAACAAAATCAGATCCTGGGGCTGATTGCTCTGCACCTTTTTATTTTCCATCTTGGGAAAGGCCCAGCTCTCCCTGTAGGATCCCAGCCCATGGGATGTTTCAGTCAGGGAAAAGGACAAACTGCAGGGCTGACCCTCAGAATGGAGCCCTGTGAGGGCAGTGGGGATGTTGTCTTCCATAAATATCCCTTTTCACATCACCTCAAGGTGAGGCCTTAGGATTTAACTTTTATATTTTTTAGATCCTCTACTGCTTTAGTGTTTAACTCTAAAACTCCATGGCCCATCAGCTGCTGCATTTTATTCAGACAAAAAAATTCCTCTCTAGGCCTGAAACTCAAGGACACCTTATTGTCTCAGGCCTCAAAAAATATAAACAACAGTGAATTGAGGGGGACAAACCTGGAGTAAATAACTTCATTACCTGAAACTTTAATTGGAGGGTTAACCTCTGATATGTAAATGGACCAAACTTATTATTGTATAAAAACTCATGACCTTTGTCCATCTTGGGTGTAGCACCTTGGAGGCTTTTGATTGTACCCAAGGTGTGTTCATTGAAGACCTTTAATAATACCCACTTTAATTCTCTAAATTTTGTCTAGCCTCTGTTTTAGGTGGCCACTCCAAGGCATCAGAGGTGTCACAGAATCCCTTTCTTGGAGCCCAGAACACTCCAGCACAGCTCACAGGGATCTCTGAGAGTCCAGGACCTGTCAGGTTTTTCCAGCCATGGAAATGACACCATGGATATTTCTGAAGTGGATTTGGACTCATCTGGGGTGTGAGAGGCTGTGTAAAAATCTGGGAATTCTAAGAGTGGGCTATTGTTCAGATTGAGAGCAGAACCAATTGACATCATCCTCTACCCTGAGTGGCACCTGGACACAAACAGCACTTTGTAATTACAGCATTTCTTTGACATGGAAACACTGACAACATCCCAGTGTTTCCCTGTTAAAACCCACTATCCCTGTTTCCCTCTCCCCCACCTACCTCCCTCCAGCCTCATTTTTTGATTTTTTGGGTTTTTTTTTTTTTTTGGCTTGAAGTTATTACATGGAAGCCTGATAAATGGATGCTGTGAATGAATGTTTTCCAAACATTGTAGGAACTATTAAGAAAGTGGTTTTCCCTCTTCTCCTTTTTCCTTCCCACACTCCTCCCCTCTCCCACCCCACAACTAATAGCACACAAATAGCACTTCATGCAATTTTGGCTACTCTCCACTGTTCCAGGCAGACTTCAGGAAATCTCTTGATTTATAGTTGGGGCATCCAAAGGCAGCATGCTGCCTGCTTCCTTCAGGGATGCCTGTTGGTGACATTTGGTGGGCTTGAGGTGCAGTATTTCAAGTGGGCAATATCCATATTTTAGTCAGATAACTCCATGTTTATACTCATAAATTGATTTAGTAATGAAATAAGCTCCTTTCATGATGCTTGCTGGCTTTAGGGGCTTTGTTATGGTATACTCAGACTTCCTGAAGTTTAGTTCACCAAAGCAGAGCCAAACTTTTCTATCCATATTCCCACAAGCAGTCCAAGTGAATTCAATAGGGCCATTCACATTAATAGGGAAAGCAGGATTTGGGACTGTGTTCAGAAAGCCCCTGCAGCATGTGCTGGGGGCTCAGTGGCCTTTGGGCTCCCCACTGCTGCTCTTGGCTGGCCCAGGAACATCAGTCCTGAGATGCTTTATGATGCTGGAGCCCTGTCTCAGATGGGATGCTTGCAAAGGGGCTCCAGGCCAAACTCAGTGCTTGGCCCCTGTTTTGGGTTCTGTCTCCATGATCAGTGACCCATGGCTGGGAACAGTCCCCAGGAGAATTCCCTGCTGCTTGGAAGGGTCAGGGACTCAGAACTGGTCCTTCAGGAGGAGAAGTTAGTTGTTGGTTGTACCCTGGTCACTGGGGGCTAGCTGTGCCCTGTGCCATGGGAAAACATGGAAAAACTCCTTGGGATTGCTTTATTTGACTTGCTTGATCTTAGTGTAGGTTGTATCAATTACTTTTCAGTGAGGGGCACAATTTTCCTTCTCTTTCTTAGATATTGGGAATTGGAGACACTTAATGCACCACCAACAGAACTTCAGCCTAAGTGGGTAACACAGAACCAAATCCTTGGATAAATCTGTGCCTCTGACACAGGATTATTTGCAGAGAGAAAAAGTCTGTAGCTTAACTGTGTGCTCTGCAGAAAGGATTCCTCCTGTTCAGAGCACAAAGATCACCCTGGACCACAGAGGGCCAGAATAAAACATGTTCCACTGCAATTATTGAGGTGCCTGTCTTTAAAAACTTTGCACTTTGTGGATGGGCCTTGCTGATTTGAGCAGACATGGCAGAGTTTCCTCATTTACACTGAGTTTAATTCAAGCTCCCTTGCAGTGGGGACCTGCAAAATCTTTCCATAGGAAATGTGGGAATGAGTGAGGCTTGGGTTTGACTTTCCTTCATGGGAGACAGGACTGTCCCTGTTGTGCTTGGAAGAAGTTTCTCATGACATCTCCTCCTGAGCTGGGCTGCTCCTGGCTGCAGGGGGAAGGTGTGTGCAGGAGGCAGAGCTTCTTTATGGCACAGAAAGATGGGTGTTGTTAAAAATAAAAAAAAATCTTGGTTTTAGGTTTTTCTATCCAACATCTCACAGGCAATGAAATGTTAATTGAAAGATGCACCTAAATTCCTGCACTCCTGAGCTCAGACAATGGCTTTGACCCAGGATCAGGCTGTTCTAGTCCCATTTGGAGCAGATTTGTTTTTCCTGCAGTTTTGTTCCAGAGTTTTTAGTTCTTTTTTAACAGATGGGTGATCTGTGACATTCCTTCCTTCTAGAGATGTTCTGGTTTTCTCCTCTATAAACAGAGGAAACACCCATTTCTATGAAGTGCTGAAGACAAGCCCCACACAGCCTTGGCTCTGCTGGGAGCTCTTCAGAAAGGTCCAAAGCTTTATTCTATCAAATTACTGTTGTTATTATTATTATTATTTCAAAATAAAGTTATTATGCCAAACTGGGACATCCTTGGACAGCTCTGGGGCATCATCTCCCACTGGCAGCAGAGGGGGTTTACCTGTTTCAAAACATTTGGAATTTTGCCCAGAGTTAAGAACTTTTTTCTTGGTTTTGTCTTGTTTTGAAGGGAAATGGTGGAACAGCACTGACAGGTACCTCAAAGTTTTTTGAGGGATGTAACTGAAGGTTTCTCATCAATTTCAAACTATGTTTATCAATAGGTAATGTTTATTTCTCCAATTGTATTATATTTCATTTTATGTTATTTGTTTTCTCCTTTATCATTCATTCTTTATCTTAAATGAAAAAAAAAAAATCCCACATGAACTGTGAAACAAAGAGTTAATCTTTTCCCTAAGAGCATTCTGATATTTCATATATCTGCTTTTCTCTCTGGATTATGGCAACAGGTAAAGGTTATCCCAAGAACAAAATAAGCCACGCTCACAATGCAGGAAATTTTTAAATTTCAGTCCTGAAGTGGACAAAACTCTTGACAATTGCACTCCCAACACCACACGGTGAAGACACCACAGTAAAACATTTCTTAGAGAAGTTTGAAGAGGAAAATTTAATGGAGGAATAGAAAGCAGGACAAGCTCCAGAGACTCTTTTCCTGCAGAGCTGTGTGGGACTGGGGCCTTTGTCTATTGAAAAAAAATGGCCCCAAAAGCCCCTTCTCGTCTCCCACTCCTCCCACGGCTTCAGCTAAATTCTCAGATCGTGAGGGCATGTAGGGAACAGCTGCTTATGATCTCTTCACAAGTGCTGGGTCATTGGTAAACAACCATCCCTCCACCCTCTCGGAGCTAAAAGGAGGGGGAAAAAAAAAAATTATACAAAAAATGCATTCATTTTGCTGATGATGAAGAGTAATGAAGAGCACGTGCACGCCGCGCGCGGAGAGAGGGAGAGAAAAATGACAAATTAAATCATGTCTGGTTTGACAAGCCTCTAAGTGTAACAGATCTGCACTTGTGCTGGCTGACAGCAGTGATTGATACCACGGAGCACTCGTCAATTTTTAAACACACAGCCTGAACAAAGAGGAATTCATGGCTGGCCTGGCGGTGCCGGGGCTGCCCGGGGTAAGCGCCCTCCACGCCGCCTGTTTTCCTTGGCAAAAACCTGCTCCTCGCTGTTTGGACAACTATATTTATTTTTATGGTCCTTAAAATATTGTAACCCAGTCAACTCAACAGTCATTTAAGGTAATTTCTGGTCTGAACAGCATCTATTTTCTAGATGGCTTTACAATAATGTATGTTCGCTGTGGGCCAAGTTCTTTGTGTAGGTTTGGAGTTGTTAAATGGGGGAGAGTTGCAGGATCCAGGAATTTCTAATAACTTGAAATCTAAACCTGCTGGATGTTTCAGGCTGTGCCATTTATAGAAGATATTTAGCATGGCAAAACAACGTGCTGTTCTTTATGTTTTATTTGTGTACAAACCAACCAACCCAAACTTGGGTTTTGGGGGGAAAATGTTGGTCTGAGACTTTGAAAGTTTCAGTCTGAACAGGTCAGGGTGTTAAATGTAAAGAAAAGACAATAGTGTAAAAAGAGCCAGTCTTTAATTATCAGTGTTTTGCTATTGCACCACATGAACAATTTCTATGGAGCTTTTAAATGTATTAAATAGGAGCTGGAGGATAATGGATTTTATGATATCAAAGATGGCTCAGCAGTTCAGAGCAGCCAGAAGGATTTGTGATGGCACAGAAATAAGCACAAAACCCCTGTAAGTATCCTAGAACATGGGTAATCCTGTGAAAAGAGACATCAGAGCAATAACTTTGATTTTTAAACTTAACTCACTCAAAGCAGAGCTTGTGGAAGAGCATCCCACCTCACCCTGTCTCTGTCACCTCCAGCTGCCCTTGACTCATGTTTTTAGGTTGCTGTGAAATGATTTATTAGCAGGGAAAAAGAATCAGCACAGCTTTGAGCTAAATCCAAGGTGTCTGTAAATCCAGGACCCTCCTGGGATTTAGGAGATGCTTCCCCTCCTATCAGCTGTGTCTGTGCAGGGATAATTCTGTGATCCAGCCTTTCATTTTCTGTATCTTTACTACTTGTCCTGGGCCCTTGGCTCCATTAAGGGTGGATGCCCAACTCTGTTTATTTAGGCCTTTTTAATCTGACATTTCCAATCAAGCTAATTCATCCGAGAGAGACCAACCATCCTTTTATTTATTTTAGCCTATTTTAGCAAGGTAACCCAATCCAGACCATCTCCATATCTTGTTTACAAAAACAGCTGTGGTGACAACATCTGTCCTGTGTAAAATGTCAAAAAAAAAAAAAAAAAAAAAAAGAAAAGGGAGGAAAAAAGAAAACTTGGTGAAAATCATGGAGGTATCAGAGTTGTTATTCAGGCACACGTGGCAAAATGAGCCTCCAAAATGATTTTGTGTGTTATTTAGAAAAGAAAAATGGTCAGAAGGAGGTATCAGAGCTGTGGGTGAGGGTCTGTGTCCCTGTGCCAGGCCATGGAGTGTTCCATGGAATTTGTTAAGAGTTTGGACAATGCACTCAGACACAGGGTGGGATTTTGGGGTGTCTGTGCAGGGCCAGGAGTTGGACTTTGATTATCCAGGTGGGTCCCTCCCACTCAGAATATTCCATGATTTTATGAATACTGTGCCCAGGTAGAGGAATATGTGGAGAAAATTGTTGTTTCAGGCTTATAAAAGGGGTTTGTTTGTGAAAAAATAAAGAAAGTTTTTTTTTTCCTGATATAAATAATCAGATACAGCAGCAAGAGAAGGTTAAAAGGAAGCAAAAATACTGTAAAAAATCAGGTTTAGGGCCCAGTGATATCTGAACAGGCAGAAAAGGTGTTGTGATTATTATGATTATTTGCATATTAAGCTCTTGTAGGTTCTGAATGACACTAAAGGGATTTTACACCTCGCTGGTGAAAACAGCTGATTTTAAATGATGCTGGGAAATCCCTTTTTCCATCCAATAAACGAGGGGAAGTGTGACAGAATCCCACTCTGGGAGCTGAACTCACACCAAAATGACATTTCAAACAAGAGGGAGGGCAAGGCAGGGAACTGCCAGGGTGACAACACTTTGTGTCCCCAGCAGGGAGGGGAGACTGAGATTTCTGAGATGCCAGGGCAGCACTCATGGCTTGTCCTGATCCCTGCTGAGCCCTGAGAGCTCTTGGATTTCAGGAAGAGGTGGAAGCCTGAGGAATTTATTTGTCACTTGAGCTGGGGATGACCACCAGGAATGAAACCTGCAGAGTCCATTACTCCTTGCTGGTGTGTGGTGGGCTCCTGTTTAAGTTCTCTGCTGCACCATGTGTGGTTTGAGATGAACTTCATGAATTCTTATCCACAGTTCATGGAATAATATTGGGATAATGTTTATTTATATGCACAGAAGGGGCTGTACCTCAGGGATGGCAGCAGCCTTTCCTTGGCTCAGGTCTGACCTAACCATAAGAAAAAAACCCCATAGTTGGAGCTGGCAGAAATTTGGTGTTCTTACATTTTGGGGAATTCAAATCATCCCCATCTCAAGCAATAACAAAATGATTGTTTTGTGAATTAAAATATCTGTGTTTTATCCAAAAGCCATTTCTTACAGCAAAAAAAAAGAGTGAATGTTGTATATCTGACAGGCACCTCTTTGCTACTTAATCTGAAAAAAATGATGTTAAATTAGAGAGAGGAAGAATTGTCCCACTGACCCTTCAAATTTTAATCCAATGAGAAGTAGATCTGATGGAAAGCACTGTGCATGGTATAGGATACCTGAGAGAACTCTGCAAGTGCATTTTGACCCAGCCTTTTGAGACACAAAACTGAGCCCCATCTGCTCCTGCTGTGCACTTGCATCCACGTGACAGAGAAGATTAAAACAAGATACCAACATAAAAATCCATGATACAGGAGGAGCTCCTGGGAGGAGATCCTGAGATAGTGACAGCTTGGAATGAATCCAAACCCAGTTGCAGCCCAGAGAAATTGGCTTTCTGTTGTTCCATGTTTTCTGTAATGCAAACCAGTGTGTGTGAGGGGCTGGGGGGATGTGATTGTCATTAGGAAAAGCTTTTGCCAGCACAGTAGCTCAGACACCAGGGGATAATGCATTACACACTGATGCTTTCCAGGAGTGATTCCACCAGATTCCAGGGCAGTTGTGCTGCTGATCCCATGGGGAGGACGAGCTCCCCAACCTCACCTTCCCAATGCCAGGGCAGGTTCAGGATCCACAGAAATCCCCCCCACCTTCCTGCCACGCTCAGGTTTCACCTTTGAGGCTCCGGGAGGAGGGTGGAATCCAGACAATGGGGCAGAACAATGGGGAAAGCCACCCCCCGGTCCTGTTACAGCTTAATCCCGCCCGGGGCAGGGCTGGCGTGGCACCTCAGAGCTGGGGCACGCCAGAACTCCTGCGGAGATGGGAGCACCTGGCAGGGATGTGCCTCCCCTCAGCCCTGCCCAGGTGCTGCTCTGCACCCAGGTCTGGCTCAGGAACCCTCAGCAGGATGGGGCTGAAGGTCCTGAGAGCCCAAAATGAGCCAGTTTGGGCATCCAGGGCAGCAGAGGGGCTCTGACCACTGGTGGCCATAAAGAAGATCCCAGAGCCTCAGGGATGTGGTGACACCAAAACTGAGTGACAACCCTGTGCTGCCCAGCCCTTCCCTGATGAAGTTTCTAATTAATGCCATAATTTTGGCTTCCTGTCCTGGCTGCTGTGCTGCTGGACACAGCCACATCCCTCTTCAGAGGGAGCAGGTGCTGATGGCTGCCACACTCCACCTGGGGATTGATTGTAAAGCATCTTAAAAACTCCCACTTGCCAAGATGGAAAGGGGACTCTGCAGCACAAGGTTTTCTTCCCTTAGACCTGGAAAACCTGGTGGTGTCTGTGGTTTTGTAAAACCTCTCATACTTTATTTATTTTTATTCCTCTGCTAGCCCTTGGGTACAGATTACTTTCAAACAAGCTGGTTTACTGTTTGCATAACACAGGCTTAAATTCAGTTAGAAATGGATCGTTTTTCAAGTAAAATTCCCCAGAAAATAATTACAAGTATTTGGGGGTGTTGGGGAAAACATCAGGAATCTTTCTTGCTAAGGTCTGGTGACACCTGGCAATTAAAAATAAAAATCCATTTTGTGATCCAACCTTTCCTCCTTGTCCTTGGGGACAAATTAAACTGAACTGCAGAAGTTTCAAACATACTTCTAAATCCAGCATCGTTTGCTTCTGGGTAGATTCTACATTCTACAAATTATTTCTTCCTGGGAAAGTGTCTTGATTCATATTAATGAGGATTCCATGTTTGTGGTTAGGGGAAATTCAGTCTTGTGGCTTAAGCAGCCTCAGGACTCTCATTAAGTGCAAGAGGTTAATAATCTAAACTAGCAGTTAACTAGCTCTGGTCAGCAGAGCATTATTGCTTTTGGCTCAGGCGAGCTGAGCTGGTCCCTTGTCCTTTGCAGTGCCAGAAATGCAGGTGGAGACCAAACCAGGTGAGCCATTTCTGATTTTGGTGCTGGGGGAGATGCTGGGAAGTGTTTGGAGTGGAAATAAGGAAAATGATGTGAGAGGAGGGAGGTGGGAGCTCTGGGGTGAGCTCTTCACTCAGAGGTGAATTGTGCTCTGCTGGTTTGAGACCCTGGTCCAGCCAAGGGCTCTGCACAAGCACCTCAGGCAAATCCCTCTTTTTTTTTTTGGGAATAGAAGGTTGCTTTGCTGCAGCCCAGTTCAAATGTGCAGAACTCCCAGTGGTGCTTGGCTCTGTGTGGGGAGGCATTTCATGTGTCCAGCGTGTCAGGGACAGGCACTGAAAGAAATCATGGAATTCCAGAGCCCAGGTTGGATGGAGCTCTGGAGATCCTCTGCTCCAACCTGCTGGTCAAGCAGCTCCACGTGGATGGGGTTGCTCAGGGCTGTGGTTTGAGCACCCCCAAGGGCAGAGCCTGCAGAACCTCTCTGGGCAGCTGCTGTGGTGTTTGATTGCTGTCCTGATGTGTATTTGGGAATTCCACCTCCCAGCTGGTGCCCAGAGCCCCCACACTGCCCCTCTCCTCCAGGGACAGCCTGGTGCCATCTCTGCATCCTCTGCTCACAACCTGAGTTGAGAGTGCTGAGCTCTCCCCTTTGCCTCCTCTGTGTGCCAGAAAGAGTCACCTCTGCCCAGGGCTCCACAACCAGCCCCTCCTTTGGTCCTTCCTTTGGTGAAGCCAAACTGGACACAGTGCTCCAAACCCAATGGGAAAGGAAGGAAAGGAGGGAAAGGAGGGAAAGGAGGGAAAGGCTCCTTTTCCTGGCTCTGCTGGCTGCACCCTCACCAGCACAGAATCAGCTCAGGTGCTCCTGATGTTGAAGAATTGCTGCAGGAAGAGCAGACCAGTCACAAATTGGCTCTGTCCTTTTACAGCCCATGGAAATTTTAGTTTGAATTGCACAGACTCCAAGCAAATGAAAAAGAAGCAGCCAAATCAGTTATCAGGCTGGCTTCCTGCAGTGTCCTGACAGGTCCCAGAGGCCTCTGCAGGGACAAGGTCGGGCTGGTTTCTGCCACATCCTCTCTGCCTAAATTTAGAATGGTGAAGAGATTCTAATCTGTAAGAGATCTTTTTATGGAGTAGACTCTGTTCCCAGTGGAAAAATTAGGGCATGATCAAATACCTCAGAGTGATGCCCCCCTGCCTTTCCAATGTGCTTATTTCAAGGATAGAGTTCATTTTTGCAGATGTCTCCTGTTGGAGCATCCACAGATTTATATTCTGGAGTTTTTGGAGAAGACATCCCCAAATATCCAGAAAAACACATTTCATTTAGTCTTGCTAACATCAATCTGAGAACAAGCACCCAAAGGTTGTCTGGAAATCCAAAACATTAGAGTGGAGAATCAAAGAGAGCCTGGGCTGAGATGTCTGAAAGCAGAGCTCTTGTTCCCCAAAGCAGCCCTGTGTGCTGTCCAGCCCCTGCTGACACAGCTCACACCACCCTGAGCTGCATTTCACCTGCCCTAAAATGGAAATAAGCTCATTATCTATGATTTTGGGAGGGATAGAGATGCTTTTGCTGTCTGGAGCCCCTATGGCTGTGGTGCCTCTGCTGCATCAACAGGCAGCAGAGGTTTGGTGGGAGCAGGGGCTGCTCTCAGTGAGTGCAGTGCTCAGAACTCTTGGGAGCCCCTGGCTGATGGGGTCTGGGGCTGTTCTGAAGCCCCCCTCACCTTCTGTCAGGCTCTGCACAAGCAGTTCCCCTTGGGAAGAAGTGCCTGGGACTCCAGCCTAGCCATACATCTCTGTCAAAATCCCTATGAATAAATTAACCTTTCTAAAGATTAGTGCACCCTAATACCTCAGGGTTTGGTTTTTTTTTTTTTTTCCTTCTTGTATTTTAACAGAACAAATGCTAAAAATGCCTTGACAGACCTGGCTGGGGTTTGTTCTGTGGAGCACCTACAAGGGATTATGCTGTGAGTGGTGTTAAAGGCACAGCCATGTGATTGTGGTCCCCTCCTCTGGAGTAGGAAATCCTCATTTGGGCAAATCATAAAAAAGCTGAAGCAAGCTCTTATACTTTTCCTTCTGAAACATCTCAAATTCAGCCACCCCAGACAAAGATGAGGTGGGATTTGAGCAGCTCTGGAGGTTTTGGGAGCTGCAGCAGCACTGGGAGAGTGGAAGCACTGGTGGCCAAGTGGGAACAATGGGCTCAGTGTCAGCAGCCCAACTTCCCCTTGTCCTCCAGGCTTTTCCCTCTCTCCCTGCTCCACCCCAGCCCTTATTTTGGTAGGACAGCCCAAAAGGGGGTCAGGTATCTGTGGCTCCATTCTCCTGCCATTGAATTGCTGGAATTGATCTGATCCTTTCCAGGCAGAGGGGGCCATTCCAAAGATGGCAGGGAGTGTTTTGATTTTTGATCCTTTTGAGATGAATTATGGGGAGGAAGCTGTCTGCTATCAGAGGAATTAGTCAAATTCCTTGTCAGATGTGCAATCCCATTAAAAATGCATTATCTGTTTTCAAAGCTTAAGTGTGGGTGTTGGTTGAGAGTCTTTAAAATATTATTGTAAACTTTCACTGAGAAAAAGTATTCCTGAGTCTTTCATGAGGGCTAATCCCACTTCAACTACTGTAAACCTGCAACTTCTGGGGTGGCCTTCCTGAGCAGTGCAAGGCCAAATCATGCCATTATTCTGGGAAAATCCCCCTGGAAGATGCTCACATTTGTTTTATGATGTTAGCAGCAGCCCAGCATTGAGTTGATTTATTCTGATAATGATTCTGCTCCTTAAATTTTCCCTTTGCTTTCCTGCCTGACATTTAGAGTTCAAACAACTCTCTGAATCCAAGAGCTGAACTCATCCCAAATGAGATCCCCAACTCTGCTGCCAGCAAAGTGTAAATTTGTGACATTAAACTGTATCTGCTCCTAACTTGAATATCTAAACTGTGGATGGAAGGAATCTCAGTCAAAGCTTTGAAGAATGTGCTGGTGGAGGGAAGCCACAGGTTCTTCTGTGAGGGATTAATGGGATTTGCTGGAGCAGTCAGTGTCACTCATTCTTTGGAACACATTCCAAGGAATTATTTTAATAAGCAGATGAAGATGCCATGTAAACTTCTCTATTTAAAATACCTATTAGTTGCAGAATCACACACACTTCCATTTTTTTTTTTTTAATTTTTGTTAATTTTTGAGATGTAAACAGGATTTCCAGGAAAATCTCAGAGATTTCAGATGTTTTTCACTCACACAACCACAGCATGGCCCCAGTTGGATTTCCAGTAGCCATGGCACATCATGAATGATGCTCTGGGGCCAGCTGAGCTCTGTTCCACAGGTTATTTCCCTAAACCTTTGCTCATTGGAATTACTGTGAGAGGACAGGGGCAATTCCATCATTTTTATTTGCCTGTATTGATCTGTGAGCATAACTGGGGTGGCCACAAACCTGCAGATCAGTCTGTACAACAAAGGCACATATTTTCAACATCAAAAATTAGGGTGGTCACTTTTTTAGAGGAAGGAAACAGCCTTGGCTGGCAAGATCTCCTTTCTTAACCTGTGCCAGCACCAAGGGCCATGTTTCACATTTGTTTTTCTGTTCCATGCAAGGAGTTGGCAGAAAATAGACAAATTCCTCAGGTCTGGCTGGGTGCTCTGGCTCCCACACTGACCATGTTTCCTGCCTGCATCTCTGGCAAGTGACTCAGTTTCTATAACAGCTCCAGCTCTCTGTGTCACTGCAGGGTTATGGAGCCCAGCTTGGTGATATCTTCTGAAATACATAAAAAATTCTGGGTTCAAATCACTTTTGGCACCGTTGCCAGTCCACCTGTTAAAATATTTTGCAGACAACAAAGTATGAAAGGAGTACAAGAACATGAGGAGTGTTTGGGATGAATGTGTTGTCTTTGAGGGCTTCTAAGGTGCTTTGGTTTTGTTTTGATGGTGGCTGAACTCCCCAGAGATCATAACTGGAGCCTGTCAATGAATGCTGGAGAATGGAATAATCACTCTTTCTTTAGCCAATCCATATGAAAATTCAGCTCAAAATTACAGTTTGAGGAGAGTTTCCCTCTCTCCTCTGCTAAACAAATGCAAGGGCCCCAGCAAATATTCCCTTCCACCTTTCCAGACTCAGCAATCTTCAAATCATGAGCTGATTTATTGCAAGATTTCCACCACTCTTTGCAATCTTGGCCCCACAGAATTCACACTGCCCCAAACACCAGAGGCAGAACCCTGCCTGACATTCCCCAGGCAACCCCATAACCCAGTAAAGGCAGAAAATACAGAAATTTCCTTGGCTTCCAAGTGCTAAGCAGAGAACATGTGGTGCTCAGGTCTTCCCCAGCCCCACCAGGCAGCTGCAAACACAAGTTATTGCAAAGCTGCAAAACAGAGACGGTGGCACTTTAACATTTCCTTGTCCAGAATGGGTTTATCTCAAAATTTTATGTTATTTCAACAAAGTGGAGTGTTTACCATAAATAGCAGGGCCTGCAGAAAGCCTGTTGGAACACTCTTCCTACTGTGAAGCAGCAGTACCTCAAGCCTGAACCAATTTAGGGGAGGCATTGGCCATATGATTTTAATATTAACAAGTGGAGCAAATTTGTGAGTGGGTTGTTGGCCAGTTTCATAGCAAGGGGCACCTGCAACCCATCAGCACAGCTCAGGCAACAAGGTGTCAATGCACAGGCAGAATAAAAACACGAATTTGGGGCGTGCAGGGATCACTCAGCTCGTGGGGAGGTGTTAACATGTGGGAGGAAAGGAAACCTGGCTGGTGTTTGGTGCTTTGTTAGCCAGGGGCAGGGTGAGGGGGGACACAGGGCACAGCCCAGGCTGCTGCTGCCACCTGCAAGGCTCAGGTGTGTGGGCTGGGAGCAGGGCTTGAAGCTGGAGGTGGCAGAAATTGGCCCTGACCTTGTTTTAGGAGGCAGGAGAGCAGCAGGTGGGTTGTGCAGGTCTGGGAAAAGTTTGGGATGTGAAGAGGGGCAGGTGGATGTCTCAGCACAGAGCAGTTTCCTGAAGTCACCCTAAAATTTGTGTTGCTTGAAGGGTCCTTGAAGGACCTTGGAAAGATCCTGGAAGAACCTTGGAAGGAACCTGGAAGGATTTTGGAAGGAACCTGGAAGGACCTTGGAAGGAACCTGGAAGGATTTTGGAAGGATCCTTGAAGAACCTTGGAAAGATCCTGGAAGAACCTTGGAAGAATCCTGGAAGAGCCTTGGAAGGATCCTGGAAGAGCCTTAGAAGGACCCTGGAAGGACCTTGGAAGGAACCTGGAAGGATTTTGGAAGGATCCTTCCCAGCTGTGTCCCCAGCTATTGCTTACATTCTTTGCAGGGATGTAATTTCTTGCCCTATTTCGTCCATTTCTCCCTCCTTGCAGCATCCCAGGGGTGACCTCAGCTCGTTGTTATGTCCTTTCCCTTGTGTGCCAGCTTTGAGGGTTTATTTCCATTTATCTGAACAAGCACAGCCCCAGAGTGACACAATCCAGGGGCAGACAAGTAAGGGCTGTCACAAAAACCAGGGGCTGTGTTTGAGGGAACACAGGTCACCTCCTGATCCCACCTTCTCCCTCTGACAAACATCTGGAGCTGCTGCTGAAACTCCTGCTGGAGTTTCTCTTTACTTCTTTATCCAGGCTGGGAATGTTGGGGCTGCTCAGCCTGGAGAACAGGAGATTGTGGAGACCTCTCTGAACCTTCCAGGACCTGAAGGAGCTGCAGGGAAGATGGAGAGGGGCTGCAGGGAAGATGGAGAGGGGCTTTCACCAGGAACTGGAGTGAGAGGACACCTGGCACAGGGTGCCCAGAGCAGCTGTGGCTTCTCCATCCCTGGAATTGTCCAAGGCCAGGCTGGATGGGGCTGGGAGCAACCTGGGACAGTGGAAGGTGTTCCTGCCATGGCAGGGACTGGATGAGCTTTAAGGGTCTGTCCAACCCAACCCATTCTGTGATTCCCTTGCTTATTCAGCCTTGGCTTAGCAGAATATTCACCCTCCACTCCAGGAGCTTCACACCCACCCTTGGCACGTGGGGACATCCCTGTGCCCGTGGTCACTCCTCACCAACCTTCCTTCTCTGTCCAGAAACCCCCTGACCCACACCCTGCTCTGCCACTCACTGTTTCCTGTCACTTGCCATGGCCTCTTCCCTGGAGGTAAGAAAATAACCTGGCTCACTCCCTCCCAGGGGTAATCTGTTGTTTTGGCATCCTGTGAATGACTGGTTTCAGGCGAGTCTGTCAGTGTCCCTTGCCAGCAACCAGGTTTTGGATGTTTGCTTTGGGAACATTTTGTGGTTGAGTGGCTGTGTTCCATTCCACATGTAAACATAGGCAAAACTCACATTTAGCAGTTCTAAACACTTGGACACTGGTCAAAGGGGCTACTCCACTTCTCTTTATTGAATACACTGAGATTTTGCATAAAGTACAGAACAATTTAGTAGCAGGAATGCCCAGGACCTGCCAAATGTATGATTTTGTTTGATTTTATTTTTAAAAATGCCTAGCACACAAGCTGAGCCTTTATTTGGAAGGAGATATGGAGCAAGCCAAGCTTAATTGACTCTCAGACTGTACAACTGGAGTCATGTCTAAAAGCAAAGCTGCCTTTTCCCTCGGTGTGTGCTCATACTGGAGGCACTTTCCACTCCTGTTTGCATGAGCTGAACCCACAGCAACTCCTCACACGACTCTGCCAGTTTGGCCTGAGGTTGGGACTGGGTCTCCAGCTCTTTAAAGTTTGTTTTTGCTTTCTCAGTCATCTGATTGCTCCCAGTGATGCCAATCTTTGGCTCCTCGCCGTGGCTGCAGCACCAGGGCTCTTGTCTGCTCAGCACTTTTCCAAATCCAGACCTTTTCCTGCTTCTTCCTGTGGCACAGGGGGAATGTGTTGGGCCCTATGTGTTTGGGCCACTTCATTTAATGTCCTGGATTGTTGAGGACCAAGCATTGAACTCACACCCATGAGGAGTCCAAGGGTGCTGCTGATGTCCACTATGTAATGAAAGCATCACTCACAGACCTATTTTAGCTCTAAATATATCCTTTAGAACTCCAAAAGTAGAGTCTTTTCTAGTCAGGGACCTGGGAACAGCAGAACTCAGCCTTTCAGGCATTAGTTTAAGGGCACATTGAACCCTGGTGGGTTTTCATGCCCAGCCTGGAGAGGACTGAGGATGTCTGGTAGCACTTGTTGGTGCTCCACAGCTTGTCTGCTCACATGATGCTGGCAAAGTGCCCCATTTCCAGCTGCTAAATTGCATTCAAAGGCCATTTAAAATACTTTCCTAATAAAACTTGCCTATAAAAATAGTTACTATAGCTGCTGCAAGGATGTTCTAGGAGCTGGTCCAAGAGACAGTCCCCACTGAGATGAGATCCACCCTACTAAAAAAAGCTGAGAAATTGCAGCCTTAGCAGGATTCCAGCAGGAATGAGCAGCAGCAAAGTGGCAGTGGAAGTGTTAATCAAACCTTGGGCTTTCTTAGTTAATGCACAGTCACTGCTGCAGCTGATGGATCAGATATGGAGCAGGGCTGCCTGGCTAGGGTTTCAGAGCTGTTTAAATATGTTACAGCTTGGCTTTTAAACTAGAAGAGCTTGGATTAATTGAGTAAGTGGCACTTAAGAGATTGCAGTTTAGGAGTTGGTGGAGTGTGGCTGAGCACAGCCTGGGTGTTCACTGCCTCTCCCAGTCTGGGGCTGCTCCTTCCCCAGGCTGGGACACAGCAGCTCTGCTGCAGCTTTTATTCTGAGACATGCAGCTGTTTCCATCCTTTGATCACAAGAGATAGCAGCACAGGCAGACCCAGTGCTGAGGAAAACTCCTTTTTTATTCAGAACAAGCTCTGCTAAGCTCAGCCCAGCTGCCTGGAGGGGCAGAGCAGGGCTGGCCCAGTGCCCCTGTGGCAGATGGAACCTGCTGGGTCCCCTCTCTGGCCAGGTGGAACTATTCCCTGTGTGCCATCCCATTCCAAGTGTGCTGGAAATGCAACTTTTAAAAGGATTATTTTTTTCCCAAATGCAGCAGAAACTCTCAAGGGCTGAAATTTCCCTCTGAGCTTGAGCATCTCCTTTCCCTTCTCATACAGGGAAAGGCTGGCTCTACCTCAGCCCCATCCAAACAGCTGATGCTTTAATTTATCCTTTTTGCTATCAATTCAGCAAGGAAAACTTTTCCAGGTCTCTCTGATTTGTAGAAATCTCCTTCTCAGCACTTTGTCCCAGGACAGAGACTTGTTTTTCTTCATATTTGGACATGCCTGCTTCATATTCCAGCTGCCACAAATAGCCCAATTTCTCTTCTTTCATCAGGACTTTTTCCTTCTGTGCCTTTCCAGGGGCAGACAGATCTGGATTCTCTCTGCAGAAGGGATGACAGTAACAGAAGGAGCTGTCAGGGAGCTGCTCCCACTCCATTATTTGCTCAGAACTAGGGACATTTGTGTGTTTTCAGTGGGGATTTAGGGGTAAAATTTACAGGAACTCCTCCTTTACTCACTTAAGCCCACACCAAGGATAAAAGTGCAGACCTCCAAGCATGTCTGTAACTCTTAAAACCTTTTAAGTCTTTAGTTCCCCCCCCCAAAAAGTGCAATAGTTTGATTATGCCCTGGAGGGCCAGAGTGGTTTTGCTATGAGTCCCTTTAGAAATAGGTGATTTTTCTTTTTTTTTTCTGTACCACCCTCTCCTTGCTCTCTCCTCGGTCTTTTGATTTCCAGAGAGAAGTTGTTGCAACACTTTGTTGTGTGGTGAAATCAAACCTGGGACTTTTAGGATTGATGAAAATAAAACAGCAGCCATGGAGCAACACGAGGTGCAGATTTTCTGCCTTTGGAATAATACCCTGGCTTCAAGCAGAAATTGTTTTATTTGGGAATGCAAAAACATTGGTTTCTAGTGCTAGAAAATTGCTTTCTGTGAATTTCTTCTTTCCTTTAAACTTACCTGGCTTTGAAATGTGTAAAAATGTAAATTTTTAGGCTGCTAATTGAGATGTTTTAATGAGACTTAAGATTGCAGAAATGGTCTCCAGGAATGGGTTTGTTCATTTTTGTTTTTATGGAAAGCTGTAGCACAGGAAGTGATGGGGAGGTTTTTAGTTAATTCTAAGTGAAATATAAGAACCTTTCCTTTCTAAGTTGTCTGATTCAGGAGTGGGCACTTGAAATGAAATTTTTATATATGTCTTAATTTTTGATCTGCCATGAGAGGCACAACATAGAGGGATATCACTTATTTCATCCTTCTGCCTTCCTAGAATATAAAACTAGAATATAAAACTACACACTTTTGGGATCATTAGCTAAACCAGATCTGTGTAAAGCTGATTTAACCCACATCATCCAAATTAAAACCAAGAAAATTTACTAACACTGAATTTTTCTGAAGTACCATAAGTGCTGACAACACCTATCAGCTTTAAATTGATATTTGTGCTTTTCCTTGTGTCTGTCATTGCAAAATTTAGGACATTCTTGAGATGATTTTTATAAGTTTCAAGCACTGATGTGCCCATATTGATTTGAGTGATGCTCAACCTGTATGGAAATCAATAAATATTTAGGATAATATAAATATCACTGCAGGGGTGCAGTTTTTAGTGGAGTTCTTGCCGTGCCATCACAATAACCCTCTCTGCCAGTAGGTGGGGTTCCAACCCTGTTAAAAAAAAAAAACAACCTGGGAAACCCTGTCCATGAGTGCTGGCTTCTCTCTCACTTCCAGCCACAAGCTGGCCACATCTGGAAATGTTTGATTTGATATAGTGTCGTTTTACATTGCAGAAATGAGCGTAAGCGGTTTTTTAACCCACCAAGTGAGAAATGTGAGCTGGGTTTTACTACCGACCCTTTAAATAAAAAACAGATCACTTATTAAACCATTATCTATCAGGGATGTGGAGAGGGCTGGAAATATCCCAGGATCAGGATGGGAATTGGAAAGGACACGTTTCTGTCTACTGATGGGCAGAGCTGAAATACCTCACAGGGTGGGAAACAAAGGCAGGAAAAAGGAACAAATTCATCTCCTCTCCCTGGATCTGCCTTGGCTTGGACCATTCCCACTCAGGCTGGGGCAGTGCTGAGAGGAAAGTGCTGAAATGTGTTATCAGGTGCTGCTTGTTATCAGAGTTGGGGTAAAATCTCCTCTGGTGAGCTTGTTGAGCAGGAATAGATCAGGGAAAGCCAGAGCATCCCAAATCTCCCCTCAGAGCAGGCAAAGGAGAAAATTCTTGCCTCTGAAACAGTGCAGCATCCTTTGTGCCAGCTCTGAGCACCCCCTGTGAATGCAGCTCAGTTCTTTGTGTCCCACAGGATGCACCCTGGTTATTGCAATTAATTCAGCCCCTTGTTTTCACCCCTCTTTGAGTGATTCCCCCTTGATAAGGGCAAATCCTGCTGGCTCTGACAGAGCTGCTCACAGAGCAGGGCTTGACTCCCTGTGGATGATGACAGTTGGCATCTGAAACCAAACAAAGATCAGATCTGAGATGGATTTTATTTTTTTAATTTTTTTTTTCTTTTTTTTTGGCCATCATGTTGCATTTAAAAGCTCGTATTACTTTGGCTGTATTACATTGCATCACACTCTGCCCAGTCAATGTGTCACAAAAAGCTGCCTGGTGTAATTGTACCCTGCATAAATGCACCAGAATGCCCCTGAAAATGATATTTCATGCTTGCCAGCTAATGCCTCGGCAAAGATTAAATCCACCAAAAGTAGGTATGTCCAATTGTTCGTTTGGATCAGCAAATAATTCATTGCCCACATTATCTTTTTTTTTTTTTTTTGAAATGTCACTCTGTGTTGTAAATCACTACAGGGCCTGCTTAAAATGCCAGCACAGGGATTTGTTTTAAAGGGAAAATGAAATTTTAGGGCCAATTCACACAGTAGTTTTCCCCCTGAAGCAGGGCTGCCCATCTCCAAAGGCAAAGTGCCTGCTTAGAGGATTTTTCTCCCTTTAAGTTGTGATTCTCCCTGGGCTCAGTTAATTCATGTGGAGACTCCCAGAAGGCACAGGCCTGGAAATGCTGAGGGGAACAAACTGGGTGTTGTGAATGGGATCTTGGGATGCCCCTCTCTGCTCTGTTTTTGTGAATTATCTCAGGGAAAGGGATCATTCTGCTCTCTTTGACCAAGAATTTCCTTAAGAAATGAGTTTCTGAAACACTGGTGGACCTGGGGGATAACAGAACAGCACCTCTGGAAGCACAAATTGACCCTTTTCAGCAGTGATAATTGAAATATTTCAGCATTATTTCAAATTAGGGACACTCCAGCTACTATAAGTGTTGGGAGTTTCCCTCTTATCAGAGTGGTGACATTAAAGATCATCTCATTCCATGCCCTGCCATGGGCAGGGACATCCCAGGGATGGAGCAGCCTCAGCTTCCCTGTGCCAGGGCTGTGTGTCAGACTCATTAATTAGCTATGTAATTAACCTCAGGATGAGCTTTTCAAAAACCACTAGATTAATTCAGGAAGGAAGATGTATCCAGGTAGTTGTTGCCATTTAATTGCTGCATTTTGCCAGTAGAAAGTTTGATGGAATATCCTGAATATCCCGAGTAGGGAAGGACTCACAAGGATCATCAATGTCTCTGTGTTGGCTTTGTTGTTGTGTTGTTATCATTCAAACTTTTGTTGTTGGGAATGTTGAGGAGTCACATTGGTTGGGAATAAAGCAGGATTTATTTTCTGCATTAGTTAATGGCACTTCCTCTCCTCAGCCAGCATTCCAGCTGGAGGGGATGAATCTCAAGCAGAGCAGCAAAACTCATGGTAACACTTTAACAGGATTTATTAAGTTTGTTTGCTTGAATAAACAGCAGAATCCTCAAGCACTTTCTCCTCTGAGGATTAACAAAGAACCTGGTTTCCTGACACGGTGATTTCAGGATATTTATGTGTGTCTTTATCCTCAAACCCATTCACAGATCCCAAATTTTACCTTTTTGTAGGTGGCAGGAGGGACATGGACCCTGAGTAAGCACCTGTATTGGTGAGTTCCTCAGCTCATGGTTTCACAGTGTTTCTCCAGCTGGTTTTAAAGCCTCTGCAGTCAAGTAGGCTCAAAAGATTCATAAATCTGTGTCCCAAATTTGCACCAGCATGACTGTGCAGGATATTTACTCAACAAACCCTGTTCCATGCTAATTTTAGGAGCCATTTTTACATCATCAAGAGTGGAAAACATCACACACCTCTACTGTGAGCATCAACTGGAATGAAATAATATTGTGATTCATGTCCAGGCATGAAAGTTTATAGCTATTATTTAATGCCTGTTACACCTCAATCCCTATATGTGTGTGGAGCTTGTTTGTGCTGTTCATGTTTCTCCATGTATTTTACATTGTTTCTGCCATCTCTCCCTTATTGCTCAGCCCAGGTTATTAATTAGCTGCTCCACATTAGGGGCTAATTAGGAGAAATTCCAGGCTACTGATACAATCCCACATTTTGATTTTTAGAACTGCTTGGAGTGGGTGGTTCTGATCCATTCCTTCCCCAGGATTTCAGCTGAGCCATTCCTGGTTTATGGAGCTGATTTTTCCACAATAAAAAGTCTGGCCCTGCTGCTTTCCCTGGGATAGTTCTGTTTGCTTTTTTTTTTTTTTTTATCCTTCTGGGTGTAGCTTGGTAGGACTGACTGAACCAAATGCAGGTTTGAATATGCTCAAGAAGTTATGAAAAAAAAAAAAAACCCCTTTGGATTGGGTTTGGAACTTGGAATCCACAGTTCATCCTCTGCTAAAGCTCTTTTCTAAACTTGTATATTCTACTTATGCTGCACATGTCTTTGGTTTTTGAACAAAACCCTGAGGTACTGCTCAAGAATCCTTCTGAAACATTCTGAATGCCTCCTATTGAAACATTTTCACTCTCAACCATCTTTTCATGCCTATATTGAAAATTTTAACAGCCTGTTTGTGAAAGAGAAAAAAAATAAAGTTTCCATGTCCATATGGAAAATGACTGAAGGGTATGGACAAAATTAGGGCTTGCCTGTTGGAACATTAACAGATTTGTCACACTCTTAGTCCCAGCTAATCCATGCAAAGTTGGGAAGAAAGCAATTCAGGGTGGATTTGGGAGCTCCTGGATGTGGGAAGGGCTGTCCAGAGCTCAGGGCAGGGATGTTCCCAAAGCCTCCTAAACACCAAAATCCTGATTTGCACCTGGAAATCACCTGCCAGGGGAATGTGCTGCATGTTCTATAACAAAACTGCTGTGGAGAATGTTAACCTGGATATGTAAATGCATTTCTCTTCATCACAGATTTATGGAGAACCTGGATGTACCCCAGGAAAAGGTGTGGGGGGAGATTTTAATGGATCTGCAGGAGCCTAAGAAAGGAGAATAGTGCAGGTGCACATGGGTGTGTGCTCCCTGTGCCTCTCCATTCCTGAGGGGTCCTGTCCCAGCACATCTGGGTGACAGAATTGGGCTGAATTTCTGAATTCTGCTGTGTCTTTGTCACAGCTGAAGACCCCTAAAATTTGAGGTGCTGTGGGTGAATGTGCAAAAGACCCAATCCTTGTTGCTGGGAACAGAGTAATCAGGGAAGGGCAGTTCTTCTGTTCTTAGACTGGCCCAATTATTTTATCCACACAGGCTTATTTTTGAATCAAAATAAGAGAAAAAAAAACTCCTGCAATTTTCCTGTCCATATTCATTCAGAGAAAACTTAGGAAATCAGTGCATTTCCCACTGCATATCCTGGATAAAGGATGAACTGTACTCCATGCTGAAGCTCTGCTTTGATCTCAGGGTATTTCTATTTAATTTCTGGTGTTTTTAGCTTTTATCCCCAAATCTTTTAGCCTGGGACATGGGGTTTATGCACACACTTGAAACCCAGGCCAAAAGAGACAAAGGCTGAAATGCAGAGGCTGAAGGAGGCTGGCACTTTCCTGTTGTAGTGTGGGGTTTGTTTTTTGTTTTTTGGTTTTTATTTTTGGTTGTTGCTGCTGCATTCCAATTCTGATCCTATCTGTTAATATCCCAGCTTGGCTTCACTCCCTCGGAGTTTGATGTCCCAACTTTTCCTTGTTAGCACCAGGAAATCATGAGCTTATAGAGAGGGATAGCCAGTGGGTCTGGGATTGATTACAAACAAAAATCCCAGATAAGATCATAAATTTAACCCATCCCTGTGATGTGATCGTATCAGGATTCAGGAACGTCTCCAAGTTGTTTCCGATTTTCAGCCACTTCATCTGGTTTGCATCCACCCCAGCTGGGAGCAAAGTCCTCTTGTGGTGGACTCTAATCCATGCCAGCCTGGGCTTGGAGGAACCCTTGTTTCTGTTATTATTGTATTATAAAAATGGATAGAAATGCTTTAGACAGGATGGACGTTTTGAGAAAGATCAGCTCAGGCACTGCTGAGATAAAACTGAGAGCACAGGGCTGATTTCCTGCCCTCCCATCCCCTTTTCTGGATTTTGGCTGCATCTAAACGAGTTCAAAATGGCATTTCCACACCCTGAAAGTTTGAAATACTGGAGATAAAACCTGTGCCTGAGAATTCCCTGAGAGGAGGCTTGGAAGAACCCTTGTTTCTGTTATTATCGTATTATAAAAATGGATAGAAATGCTTTAGACAGGATGGACATTTCAAGGAAGAACAGCTCAGGCACTGTGAGACAAAACTGAGAGCACAGGGTTGATTTCCTGCCCTCCCATCCCCTTTTCTGGATTTTGGCTGCATCTAAACGAGTTCAAAATGGCATTTCCACACCCTGAAAGTTTGAAATACTGGAGATAAAACCTGTGCCTGAGAATTCCCTGAGAGGAGGCTTGGAAGAACCCTTGTTTCTGTTATTATCGTATTATAAAAATGGATAGAAATGCTTTAGACAGGATGGACATTTCAAGGAAGAACAGCTCAGGCACTGTGAGACAAAACTGAGAGCACAGGGTTGATTTCCTGCCCTCCCATCCCCTTTTCTGGATTTTGGCTGCATCTAAACGAGTTCAAAATGGCATTTCCACACCCTGAAAGTGTGAAATACTGGAGATAAAACCTGTGCCTGAGAATTCCCTGAGAGGATCCCAAACCAGCCGAGCTCTGTCCTTGCAAACCCAACGGCTGCCACGCTCCATCCCCATTTCTCCACCCAGAGAGACATTTATGCTCCTTCTGCAACCACTCTGTTTTTATGTGCATCCTCCATCCCAGCTGCCAGCTTTCCCTGCTGGAAATGACTGCTGGGCTGCAGCCTGGAGATGTGGGAGCAGATTGAACCCTGCACCTTGAGCGGCCGATGCGCTCCCATCCATCCCCAGCCCCCTGGAACCAGGTGATTGAATGTTAGTGCTGCTTTAACGGCCTCATGGCTGCTCTGGCTGCACAGGACTTGTCTCCTGTGTGACTGTGCCTGGGAAAATCTATTACTGGAGTGCCATTAATCTGAGGCTGCCGCCTCTGGCACTTTCTGACTCTTCTATTTAATGGGCCTCTGCTTCCGGAGCTCTGGAGACATGCTGTTTTCCTCTCTTGATCAGCTTTGTTTAATTATCAAAATATTTGATGCAGAAAATTGACATTAGTTGTGAAGGTTTCTGCCTTCCTCCTCCTCCTCCTTGCAGCCCTCCCTCCCAGCTCTGCAGTGGCATTGAGATCTGCATGCTCCACCTTCACCTGAAAATAGAAAATCCCTGGGAGTGCTGCACTGGTGAGCCACAGGTACCTGCTGTGAGCCCTGCAGATCTGCATTTTGTCTCCTTTCTGCACAGCTGGAAAGCTGGGAAAAAGGAGCCCTGTGGGTTGCTGTGCCTGGCTCCAAGCTGAGCTAACCCATAGGTGAAGGCTCAGTGAGGTTCAAACCCATGGAGGTCCCTTAGAGCTGAGATTTCCACCCTGGCTTCCTTCTCCAGCTGGAGAAGCTTTGCAGGTGTTTCAAGTGAATTTTGCTTGCCCAGTGAGCACATTCCTCATTCCAGGGCTCTGGGATGGGCCCCTATGAATCAATATTTATGGCTAAAACAAAGATCATGGGGTTACACTGGTACCATACATAGCAGGATCCTCATGAGCAGGGAATTCCTGCACAAGTCCTCACATGAACCAAAAAACCCATCAGTGGTGAGAAGGCAAATTCAGCTAAGGTAAATTATGGTTTTCACTGGATGTCCTGAGCTGCTGGAGCAACTCTCACTCCTGTGCCATGGAGGCTGGATTCCATTATGGAAAATAACCTTTCTCCAAGCAAAACTCAGCAGGTCTAGTGCAGGGTAAGAGGGGAAATGTCTGGGCCCTGCTGTTTCAGCCAGGCCAGAGGGAATTGCTGAGATTTGGGGCTGCTGGGAGGCAGAGCAGGGCAGCTCTTTATGTGATGATGAAACACAAACATCACTGTTGTATTGTTCCTATTTTCTCCACTGGACTTGGCTCCTTACCACCAACATCCAACCATCATTTCTCCTTCCCACATCCTCTGCTTTCTTCACAGGACAGGCTGTGAGGAAGGTAAAATACAGATGGGGCCTATAAATATCACCCAATTCACTATTACAGTGACTTTCTACCAGTAAATCACATCCCAGCAATAATTACCCACCTTTACCAGCAAAGCCTTACATGCTGCTCTCACCCTCAAACTGGGATTAGTTGCTGTTTGATGTTTGTGCAGTTTATTTGGGTCTCTCTATATAAATATTTCCATTTCCTCTTATTAATTAAAATTAAAGGCATTAAATTTACTAATTAATTTCTATTAGCAGGCTGTCAGAGAATCTGGAGTGTTTGAACAAAGCATTTTGCAGTGAAAAATAAATAATATTTCACTGGAGCCAGAATATTTTGCAGAAGGACACAGATTTTGATGAGAAAGCTTCCAGGCTTCAGAGGGTTTTCTCAAGACAAAGGGACACTGAAGGAAGAGGTGACTGGACATGAGTGAGTTTTGCCACTGCATGGACGATTTTATTTTTCACCCCATGCAAATAGAAACAAGTTCAAGGTCTCCAAACCTTGCAGTGCTGGCTCAGAGCTTTGCTTTCAGCTGCTGCTGTGCTCAGCTGAGCCCTGCTGAAGGAAGGGAATGCCTGGGCTGCATTGGCACCTCCCTGCCAGCTGGAGCAGGGAATATTGCTGAAGAGACAACCAAAATTATACTTTTTTGGGCTCAGGGTTTGAGCAGGTTTTCAGCAGAGCTCTCACTCTGCCTTGAATAAAGGCCAAATGGATGATTCACAAAAGCCTGTTAGTTACTGGTCTTTGGCTGTGTAATGAAAAAAAAAAAAAAAAAAAAAAAGAAAAAAAAACCCCAAGAAATTAGGTTTATGGTTTCTTTCCCCTCCTCTTCCTTTTTGCAAGGTTTAATCTCGTGTAGTTTAAATTCTCCAGCCCCTCTCTCCCACTGCTTTTATCCTTGGAATATTTTTGTGGAAGTCAGTGGAGTTACCTGTGTGTAATTCCAGAATAATCCATGTCAGGCAGCTCTGGACCACTCAGATAAATGGAGAACACCAGAGAGATCCAATTCAGACTCCCCTTGTGAACAACCACTGCCAAAATATCACTGCTAAACCTGGATGCTGTTTGGGGCTCAGAAATGCAGAGCTGCTCAGCAATTCACATTCACTACATCACAAATTTGGGCATCAGGAGAAGGAAAACCCCAAGCTTCATTTATACTACAAATAAAAATAATCCTAAAGATACAAACCACCAAGGTGCAAAAATGGGCTTTCCAATTCATAAGCACAAGGCACCACGAGTTAAAAACCTCTTGGTTTCTTGGCTGAGTGCCCCAGGCAATAGTTTTCATCTATATTTCTCCATGGTCAGAAGTCAGAGCAGACCACTGCTATCTAAGACCTTGACTTTTTTTCCCTGACAGTTACAATTATTACAGCCCGGGGGACTCATTTTCTCAGTCTGGCCACCCGCTGACCTAGCCTGCAACCAGAATACACTTTAAAACAAACAAACACCAGCTCAGCTCCCCTCTCCTCCTCCTCCTCCTCCTCCTCCTCCTCCTCCTCCTCCTCCTCCTCCTCCTCCTCCTCCTCCTCCTCTTCTCCTCCCCAGCCCTAGAATATTTTCACACCTCTCCCCTTGCAGAAGGATATTAGCCACTATTGCTGAAGGCACAATCACATTATCAGCACCATTCTCTCTCCCTTTCTCCCTCTCCTCCCCCCTCAAAGATAAATTTTTTATGTTGCTATTTTCTTCTCTTTTGTATTTGGCACTCGATATTTACGTGATAAACTGCAGAGCTGCTGCTAAATGGGCCCTGATACAACTTAATAAATACATAACAACATCCAGGCTGCACAGCACTGCCTGTCCTGGCTCCTTGGGATCCTTGCAGATAATGGCTGCTAAATGAAAGTTAAGCCTTCCTGGAAGGAAAACAGATATTTATCCTGCAATAATTAATGGCATGGAATGAGCTGGTTGATAATCCTGCTCTGTTTCCTTCTCCCTGAGCGTGGCTGTGCTGGAGCACCAAACTCCTTGGGATGGATATGTAAGGAATACTCAATTAATGTGCAAGGAATGCACAATTAATGTGTAAGGAATACACAATTAATGTGCAAGGAATACACAATTAATGTGTAAGGAATACACAATTAATGTGCAAGGAATACACAATTCATGTGTAAGAAATACACAATTCATGTGTAAGGAATACACAACTAAGAATTTCTTTTAATTTCTCTGCTCTTGTCTGCTGCTGCAGCCAGGAAATGCTCATATTTAGTCTAGTTTTGTTAGGCCAGGCTTTAGAGAGAATCAGTGTGAGGTTCCCATTGAAGTGAGAGGATTCAGTGAGCACAGAAAGAGCAAATCCAAGGGTTGGGCCTCACCAAGGAGAGTCATAAAAGTGGATAGAGCAAAAAAAAAAAAAAAAGTCCAGATGGAAGGAGAGATCCCAGGTTCAAGCAGATCCTCCTGCCATGGAGGCATCTCACATTCACCTGAAATGCACAAACCTTTCTCTGTTCTCATACCTTAACATTTCTAAAGTTTTTTCCAAATTTTAGCAGCTTTAGTATTTTTTTTAATGTGTACAGGAATCAATTTAACCCGGGTAATTTCTTGCCACACAATGGATGAAATATTCCCCCCAAGCAAACATCCAGTGAGATTTTCCAGCTGAATCATCACTCTGTATCCTGGAGACATGGAATCATAGAATCCCAGAATGGTTTGGGTTGGAAGGAACCTTAAAGATCCTTTAAGGGCAGAGAACCCCCCTCAAACCCCATCTGTACCCAGTGAAGGTGTTCACAAAATGCTGTTTCTTCATTCCTTTAGCCAATGCTGGGATATCCTCCTGTGGAAGTTGCATTTCCTTGTTAAATCCCTGATAAGAAGATTGCTCAGAGAGTCAGAGTGTAAAAATTTGGATGGAGGTAACCTGTGAGTGTTGTACAGCTGTGATTCACATGGGGTGACTTTAGTTCCTGAAATGTGCACACAAAGGTTTTATCTTTCCAGGAAGAAAATAGAAGTTTCAATCAGCCACAGAAGAACATTAAACAAAATGTTTCAGCAATCTCTAAAATCCCTAGATTTTTGAGATGAGCTGTTTTCCCTGTGATAACATGGATGGGAGGATGTATTCATGCATAAACACAGGGAATACACGTGAAGGTACATTCAGGAATCATTCCTCTAATTCCCCCCCTACTTTCCCTTTCCAAATTTCCTCTCTTTTCTCCAACGGAGCCTTTCCCGGGCTGTGTCCTAATTGCTGAAATTAGCCAAAAATGAAGCGAGGGGGACTCACACAAGCTTTTCAGCACAAAGCCACGGGCACAAAGCGTTTTTGGGCTCTATAGAAAAGCGCAGGAGGAATCCCAGGGAACTCCGCACCCCGGGGATGCTGAGCTCGGGGGAGGAGAAGCAGCACCCAGGAATTTCCCTGTTCTGGGTATCCAGAGTTTCCAGCCCACAAAGGAGTTTTGGCAGCAGGGCTGGATATTTCCAAGCCTTGGCTGCTCGCACAGGGCTCTCAGTGCTGCCGGGGTTATCTGGATTTATCGGCAGCTGAGCCACAATCAGCGTTCAGCTGCTGTTTGTTTAGAGACAAACCATCTCCAACTTGTTGGAAGCGCCTTTTTTATGGAATTCACACTCCCGTGGCAAGCACTGAAAGCTTTGCTTTGGCTCTTGCGAGAGGATGGACAGCACACGGATGCGTGGCTGCCTCCCACAGCCCGGGATAACTCGGGAACAGCGCGAATTATTCATTTTAGACCTGCCTAAAGAGCGGGTTTGGCACTCGGAGGGGTCAGGAGATAACACAGCCACAGCTCTGAGCTCCCCAGCCCCAGTGGATGCTGCGGATTCCTTGCAGATGTTGCCGTAATTTTGTTGTGGTACAATTTGACATACGGCTCCCCGCTGCATCCGAAAGGGGCACATTATCTCAATTAATGTTTCACGGCAAACATGGCACTGATAGTATTCATGGGACTAAGGACTATTACCATTTGCATGGTGACTAGCACAAGAATTATGACTATGTGTGTTTTCCGCAGCAAAATTTGCCCTCGGGCTCCTTTTTTTTTTTTTTTTTTTTTTTTTTTTTTTTTTCCCCCTTTTTGGCTTGTGACAATGTTCCCTTTTTCTTCCTCCTTCTGTTTTGATTTCTACTTAAAGTTTTATGGCTCTGTCCCCTCCAGGGTGCTATTATCTTGTATGCTAATAGGGCTATGCATATTCTATTAGCGTTGTCAGTGTGAGATAAGAGGCACATTCTGTAAGGAGCACTCAGGGGGTAATAATCCCAGCAAGGGGTCTCAATGTTAGTACATTATCAGTCATCTTCACATTTCAGTGGAGCCTGTTTATGCACCTCTTCAGCTGCGCAGCCCAGACACCGAAAATTGCTGAATGTTTACGGAAACTGTTGTAGGGGAACATAATGGGGCTGGGAGATTGACTTGATAAAGGAGCCTTCTCCTTTTGTGGCTCGCAGATCCAAGATGTTTGGAGCTGGGTGCAATAAGGAGGATAATATGTTAGGATATTATGTTTGGATAATAAGTTAGGATGGTAAGTTGGGATAATATGTTAGGGTAATATTTTAGGATAATATGTTAGGCGGCAGTTAGCAGCTGAAGGGAGGGGTAAATCCACACTTGGAGCAAAGGATGAGAACAATCCGGGTTCCTTCAGAGATTTCTCTTTTTTTTTCAGGATGAGAACAATCCGGGTTCCTTCAGATATTTCTCTTTTTTTTTTCAGGATGAGAACAATCCAGATTTCGTCAGAGATTTCTCTCTTTTTTTTCAGGATGAGAACAATCCGAGTTCCTTCAGAGATTTCTCTCTTTTTCAGGATGAGAACAATCCAGAATTCTTCAGAGATTTCTCTTTTTTTTCAGGATGAGAACAATCCGGGATCCTTCAGATATTTCTCTCTTTTTTTTTCAGGACGAGAACAATCCAGATTTCTTCAGAGATTTCTCTTTTTTTCAGGATGAGAACAATCCGGGTTCCTTCAGAGATTTCTCTCTTTTTTCCAGGATGAGAACAATCCAGATTTCTTCAAAGATTTCTCTTTTCCCCCCTCTCCTGGTTCACATCACCAGCGAGGACGAGACTTTTTACACCTTTTAAGTTCAAAGTTGAGGAGCCACAGAAAGGAAATCGTGTGAATGGCAAATGAGTGACAATTTGTGACTCTTTGGGAGGGAAATGGCATTGCTGGGTGGCAGCACTGGGCTGTGACATCAGGGCCATGCCAGGGTTTTTCCCAGCTGGGCAGGCAGTGTCTGGATGTAAATCCTGTTTCTCCCACTCCATTCCTGTTCCCACCAAAATTCCCAGAAATTCAGAGTCTGTTCTGTTCCCACCCTCCACTCTGCCATGTCTTGAGTAAGTCCATTATTAAAAAAAAATTTAAAAACTAAATTTCAACTTTTTTTTTCAACTTTTCTGAGAGCACAATTTTCAGGGAACCTTTCACAGTGTCAGGTTTTTATCATAGAAGTTGTAGGAGAAAAGCCCAGTGTTAGTTCTTTGTATATGAAGTTAGAAATAAATATCCCTAAATGGCATTTTAATGGAGTTTTCTGAGTATTTCTCAGTAATGTGGTTGCTTCTGATCCAGCAGAGCAGAGGATTTGTGTGGTGACACAAATGGAATATGATGGGATTCAAAGTTATCATTTAATTGGGCTGAGGATGGGAAGAAAAAGAGATTTTGTGCATTTCTCAGGTGGAATATGTCATTAAGTCTAAAATAATAGATTTGGTGACAAATTCAGTGCCTGATTTTGCACAATCAGGGGGAATTTTGCCAACTAGCCTAATGGGGAATGAAAAAATAAAAAGGTGAGGAACCAACCTCATATTTAAAATGGACAAACAATTTCTGGAGATAGGGAACTTTTGCTGCTCCTACAGAGAAACTTTTCTCTGAGTAGAACAGTGAACAGTGCCAAGGGCAGCACCTTTAGGAGAGGCTGAAAATGTCACTCAGTGTAAAAATGCAGATTTTTAAATGCAGAGGTGCCCAGTTAGGGCATCTAAACTCCATTCCTGGCTCCAGGAGGGAGAAAAAGGCTGGTTTGGATCACTTGTGTAGGACTTTAGACTGCACATGAACACTCACTCCTTACTTTAAAAATATTTGTCCTTGACATTTCCAGACACATGGCTCACACCAAATGTATGCAGCTCCATCTCCTGAGGGTCCTGAGATTAAAACCCCTGTTTTCTCACCTTGTGATCTGGCATTAATAGCTGATAGAAAAATCACAGACATGACTGACATCTTCCTAGAAATGTGAGCCTGTGGAATTAATGAATGCCATGCAGGAAAGCAGGGGTCAGTTTGGAAATAGGATTTCTGTTGCCAGCCATCCAGTCATGAACTGGACAATCTGCTGTGCTTTTTATTTTTTTTATTTAATTTTTTTTTTTCACTTTAGCATTGAGGGAAATTGGTGTGGAGAATAAAGCAGCTGGAAAATAAGCAGCTCTGTTTCTGTGGCCACTGGAAATCAGGCTGGCTTCTGTTTGTGAGCCCTCAGCACGTTCCTTGGCTGCTAAATTCTGTATCCTGGTGTTTCTCTGCAGGGTAAATCTGCAAATCTGCAGGTCCAGGAGCTGCTGGGGCTCCCAGGGCTGAGGTTGGGTCAGTGCTGGCAGAATCTGAGCCCTGGATGCTCCATGGAAAGGCAGGGGGAGAATTCCAGCCCCAAAATCCATCATGGATTGGAAAAAAAGGCATGGAAAACCCATCTCTGGAGGATTTTCCATCCCTTTTATCAGGGATGTGCCTCACCTTGCCTTGAGGTTTGGGGATCTCCCATCAGCAGCAAGGGACAATGATTTTGTCACCTTTTTTCTACTTTTGTCTCCAGATTTGTCAGCACTGATCATGTCAGGATGAATTTGCACTCACATGTTGAAATAAAGTTATTCATAAATGAAACAGTCCAATTGTCACCAGCATGGATTTAAATTGCAAAAATTCTCTGCAATCAGTAATAATCCCCATGGAAAATCAGCACTTTTCAGGATACTCAAATATTTCACCAAAGAAGCAACATCTTTCTGGGTAATTTTAGTGTGAGGTACCAACTTGGAAGAATTTTCTTTGGAGAGGATGGATGGATTTCCTTTTCCCTTTTTTTTTTTATCTTTCCATGTGCCTGTTTCCAAGGGCAAGAACAAAAAAGAAGGGGTGTGTGAGGGGGAAGATGCAAAAGAAGTTGGAAGAGAAAGTATTTTATTTTTCCCTTGGTTAGGAACAGGAATATTTGAACAGCAATCCAGAAATGCTGCAAACCTTTTATTTGAGAGTGAGATGCCATTTCCCAGTGCCCTGTCACAGCAGCTCCCACCCTCTGCAACCACTTTTGGTGCTTCTGGGTGCACACAGGTTGTTTTGGCTTCCAAAAAAATGCAAAAGGGAGGGAATGGGATCTCTGCTGCTGCTCTTTGGGCATCTCATCAGAAAACAGGGATGAGGAGCTCTAAGGGCTCACCCCATTCCTCACTCGAGGTGTGTTGGAAGGGAGATTTATTTAATTTATTTGAAATGTGGGTGTGTTCAGCAGAAGCAACCACTAAATCTCTCTTTGCAGGATCAAACCAGCTGAGTTTGTAGGAGGTAAAAGAATAAATTCAATGAAATCCCCAGGATGGAGTTATCTGACATTTTATGGTGTTTTTTTATAGTTTCAGAGCAACTTCTGGAGAAAGGAATCCCCAAAAATCCCATTAGTGGGAGCTAAAAGGACAAAATGAATGAAACCCCAGGATGGAGGTATCTGATATTTTATGTGGGCTTGTTATCATTCCAGAGCAACTTTTGGAAAAAGGAATCATCTAAAATCCCATTAGTGGGAGCTAAAAAGATAAAATTAATGAAATCACCAGGATGGAGCTGTCTGATGCTTTCTGAGTGTTGTTATTGTTTCAGGGCAACTTCTGGAGAAAGGAATCCCCAAAAATCCCATTAATGGGAGCTAAAAGGATAAAACGAAAGAAATCACCAGGATGGAGCTGTCTGAAGCTTTCACAGCAGCTTCTGGAAAAAGGAATCCCCAAAACATCCCATTTGTGGGGGCAAAAAGGATAAATTTAATGAAATCCCCAGGATGAAGCTATCTGATATTTGATGGGGGTTGGTATTGCTTCAGGGCAACTTCTGGAGGAAGGAATCCCCAAAACATCCCATTTGTGAGAGCTAAAAGGATAAAATTAATGAAGTCACTAGGATGGAGCTGTCTGATATTTTATGGGGGCTTGTTATCATTCCAGAGCAACTTTTGGAAGAAGAAATCATCTAAAATCCCATTTGTGTGAGCTAAAAGGATGCAATCCCCAGGATGAAGGTGTCTGATGCTTTCTGGGGTTTGTCATCATTCCAGAGCAAATTCTGGAGAAAAGAACCACCAAAACATCCCATTAATGGGAGCTAAAAGGATAAAATTAATGAAACCTCAGGATGGAGCTATCTGATATTTTATTTTATTATCATTCCAGAGCAACTTCTGGAGAAAGGAACCACCAAAACATCCCATTAATGGGAGCTAAAAGGATAAAATTAATGAAACCTCAGGATGGAGCTATCTGATATTTTATTTTATTATCATTCCAGAGCAACTTCTGGAGAAAGGAACCACCAAAACATCCCATTAATGGGAGCTAAAAGGATAAAATTAATGAAACCTCAGGATGGAGCTGTCTGATATTTTATTTTATTATCATTCCAGAGCAACTTCTGGAGAAAGGAACCACCAAAACATCCCATTAATGGGAGCTAAAAGGATAAAATTTATGAAACCTCAGGATGGAGCTGTCTGATACTTTATTTTATTATCATTCCAGAGCAACTTCTGGAGAAAGGAACCACCAAAACATCCCATTAGTGGGAGCTGCAGGTGAGGGATGTGCTCCCAGGCTGCTGCAGGCAGGAATTGCCCAAATCCCTCCTGGGACAGGGCAGAGCAGAACCCCCAAAGCACCAGGAGCCCCCAGGGCAGGGCAGGGTGGGAGCAGCAGAAATGTGGAAGCAATTAGTGCAAGAGTCTTTGGGCAATTCCCAGAGAGACATCAGAGCCTGTATTTATGAAGCCTATTGCATCAGGCCCTAATGAAGCAATTAAGCCAAGGGTCCTCTGTGTTTGATCTAAATGTGGTAATTTTTACAAAAACATCGCCGAGTGATAGATACCCATAACTCAGAGTCCTTAATTGTACTTAATTTGTTTGGAATACGAATGTGCATTTAATTAAGCAGGGGCTTTGCCCACATGTTTAAAGAAGGGCTGTCAAGGAAAATTAAGGCCCAGTTTGTTTTCAAAGTTACTGGTTTTTATCAGGCCAGGACAGAGATCTTCGAACAGAAGGTTACAGATAATTAGGCAGAGACCTCAAGCCAAAAAAAACCCAAAAAAACCCCATAAAATAAAATAAAAAATCCAGAGACACTGTACAGCTGAGAAAGCAGGAAGAAAATCTCCTTGATGAAGAAACATAAGATTCAGCTGCTCACACAGGGAAGTCATGCATGGCTGGGATTTGGGAAATGGGACCTGTTGGTTTAAATGTGGTTTGTGCTCCTAAAGCTGGGGGTGTAGGCAGGGATGGCATCACCATGGAGCAGCAGGGACATGGAAAGGGCAAGAAGCAATTTTAATTTTTTTTTTTTTGTCCTTAGGATTCCTAAATCTGGGTAAGTTGGGTTTTAATCACCTCTGTCCCAAGCACAGAAATATTGTAGGTGGCAAAATTCATCCTGCTGGGAAGAATATTGATTTTGGAAACAGAGTTTATTCCTGGAGAAGCAAAGGTTTTGACTTGCTGGTACTATTCTGAAGCAACACTTTTTAAATGCAAAAAAATTATTTTCAAGAGTGGCAAACAGGGAGGAAAGCACAGAGAGAAAAAAAGAAAAACCTTGAGTGATCTGGATTTAAATCTACAGTGAAAAAAAAATTAAAGAAGGCAGCTAGGAATTAATAACACTTCAGCACATGAAGGAAAGGGGGATTTTTTTTGATATTGAAAAATTGGTTTCTCAGCACAACAGCAAACAAAGTCCATGTGTGGATGCTCTGTGACTCCTCAAGAATCAAATGCTGGTTATCAGCTTCTCAACACTGTCATTTTTAATGTCCTGGTGAGACATTTCTGTCAGGGGATCCTCAGGGTGGAAAATCCTTCCTGTGGTGTTGCCTTGAAGGCTGAATGGGGTTGGTGGCCAGCAGGGAGCTGTGCACTCATCACCAGAGCCACAGAGAGGAGCTGCAGCTGGAAATTGAACACAGATCCCCACTCCCAGGGTCTGAATGGGAAAATCCTGTTTTCTGGAGGGTTTTGTTGGGCTACAGTGCTGATGGCAGCTGCAGTGGTGTGAATTATGGATCGTGAAATGGGGAAAATGGGTGGATTTTGAAACAAAAATGATAATTCTGGGGTTATCTCCCAATTCTGGAGCTGCCTCAGAGGAGCTCACTGTGGGATGGCACCTGCCCTTCTCTCCTTGGGTGGCTCCATTTAAATTTGGCAGAACACCCAGAACGGCCCTAATTTAGAATAAAACCAGTCGACCTAAAATAAACAGAATAAAATAAAATAAATCCTATGGCATTAAAGTTCTTTTGGCTGGATCAGCTCATGCCTCACCAAGATTTATGGCACGGGTGTCAGAAGGAATGTCCAGCCCAGTCAGAGCTGGATTCTCCCATGTGAGAGTTTGGATACCCCCAAAAATAAGATGTTGAAGAGAAAAAAAATGCAAGAGGGTGCTGAGAGGCACAACAAAGGCAGGGAAATGCTGAATTCTGAGTGTGAGGAAGAGGAGGAGCAGGAGGTCACTGGTTTTTGATGTATCTGCCCAGCAGACTGAACCAGTTTGCAAAGGCCCACAGCACAATTCTTCCCCAGTTAATGAGTGTGGCAGCTGCTTCACCTCCTCACTGGTGTTTAAAATTTTTTGCAGCAATAACAGAGAATTCGAAAGGACATCAGCAGTGGATTTACAGGGCTCCTGGGAAATCAACTGTTTCCTGTTTCAACAGCTTCTTCATCATAACTCGCTCTCTCAGACACTGAACGATGTTCTATTAATCTCGGTGTGCAGCGATTCCTGCAAAACCCAGAGCTGGGCTGAGCCTCCATTTGTGAACCTCAATTCTTTTTTTTTTTTTTTTTTTTTTTTTTTGTCTCTTCAGCGGAGTAAACTTCGGGCAGAGGTCTGCTGGCCAAGTGGGTAATTGTGTTCCAGGCACGGTGTGAATAATGCAGATAAAAAACCTCCAGTGAATAATTCATTTTGCCCGCACTCGTTTAGAATTAGCCCGTCCATGGGTGTGTCCTCGCTCCCTCCGTGGATTTACATTGCAAAGTTGCAATTCGCAGGTATTTAAATATCAAAGCTGCTGCTCTGACCGTTCTGGGGTTAGCCCAGCCTTGTGTGCTGTCCCATAAAACCCAGGGTTTGATCTGCAGGTGAAACAGACCCATTATTTGTGCCTGTGATGGCTGTTTAGCATTAATATCAAAAAACCTGCAGATGAGGGCAGATATTTTGGCCTGGCTATAAATGAAAGGAAAATTATTTGTGGTTATTCCATGCTCAGGTGCCAGTTTTCTGCAGCGATGTATATTATCCAAAAATCAGATTACACCCTCACAGCCTGGCAGTGAGCTGTGGATTTTTGGTCAGGCAAAGCTTGTGAGCAGGAGGAAGGAGCTGCTTGTAGGGGTGACATTTCTGAGAGGTTTGGGCAGCTCTGGGCATCACTGAGAATCCTTCATTGAGGATGGGGAATGTTCCTCTCCAGAGATATTCCAGAATCCTCTGGACACAACCCTGTGCTCAGGGAACAGCTGACCCACTGTGGTCCCTTCCTCCCTGACCATCCTGTGACTCTGAATATTTTGTTTATCTGTACAGAAGGAGCCTGATGGGGTCGGGTTTGTCAGAGGGGACCTGGGAGACTCTGAAATTCCAGAGAGTGTCCAAAGTGCCCGTGGCTCTGCTCTGGCTCTGGAATTGGTGCCACCCACATTTAAACTGCTGCTGGGTGTTGGGTTCCTTGCTCAGGCTGCTCAGTTTGTGCCTCTGTAGGACAGGGCACCGTGCCAGCCCCTGCAGTGGCTGAATGGACAAAGCTTTATGGAAATCCCACTGGGAATCTGCTCTCAGAGCATCCTCCTGCCTCACACAGCCAACAAGTTGTGAGGATGCAGCTGCTAATGAGGGCTGGCAGGGCAGTGGGTTATCTTTGCCTGCCTGGGAGCTCCTGCTCTGCAGAGAGAGGCTGATGCTCCTTTGGGCTCCTTCTCAGAGGCTTTTCCCTTTCCAGTCCATTACAGGTGACAGAGCTGATGAGGAGCCTGTCTGTCACCATCATCCCCAGGGGGAGAATCCTCACACACAGACCCTGCTCACACTTCTCAGGCTGTGCACCAGCACAGGGGGAGCTCCCCTGGGAGCTGGATCACAGCTGGATCACAGCTGGATCACAGCTGGATCCCAGCCCTGCCAATCCCTGCTCCACACCCCCCTCCTGGCACTGCTCTGGGACAAACCTCTCCCCAATTCTTGGTGCTCCAGATAAATCCCTGGCCATCATTCTCCAAAGAAGATCGTGTTGTGAACAGCTCTGAAAAAATCCCCAACACCCCAGCAAACATTTCCCTGGATCCACCACCCAGGGAGGAGAAATGGAAACGACCCCCAGGCAGCTGGGCCAGGGGGGAGTTATTTTGTGCAGCCACAGGTGGGGCAGCTACAGCTCTTTCCTTCACAGAAATGCACATTTATAACCCTGCACTACTGGGGAGCTGCAAAGTGACCACAGGGATTCTGCAGCAGGGCAGGGATGGGCTGGGGAGGGTTTGCACCCCAAGGCATCCACCTGAACAACCCCAGCAGCAGGAACAGGTTGGGATCTCACTGCTAATGAACACAGGTGCTGTTCACACCCCACTTTTCACTCCCCAGTTTGAGCCGACCTTCTGTATCTCTGCCACAGCTCCAGTGTTGCTTCCCAATGCCCATTTATGAGGAATAAAGTCAAGACAAGCAAAAATATCCATATGTGTGTGTATCTCTATTTGTTTAACTATTCTCCCATATCCCATTGGCATGAGCTTCCCTGTCTGGCTCCATAATATCCCCTTTTTCCCTTCCTATATCAACTCCAACTCAGTTTATTACAGTTTTCTGTCTGATATTCCAAAAATTATTTTTCTAGGGTTAATCCCTAACCCCCAGCAATACCACTGGGAGAGCTGCATGGCAAGCTTGAAATAGTTACTACTTGGAGCAAGCAGCCTTTTCAAGTCTTTATTTATAATTCAGGGATTGGAGAAGCTGGAGCAACAATTTTTGGGTATAATGCATGACTCTGCTGTAGCTGTGTCTGACAGACCTGTGCTAATTACTCTGTGTGGGTTTGATGGAGAGCCAAGAGCAAGTTGTAGAAAAATGTGAATCACTAAAACTCAGGTCCCTGAAGTCAAAAGTAAAACAAATAGGGAGAGATCATTATCTGAGACAGAAAAAAAAAAAAAGCCATTCCCATGTTTTGTGCTTCTTTTTTCCCCTCCTTTAGATCCAAGTAGTATTTCTGTCTGGGTTTGGTTTTGGAAAACCCTAATTTTGTACAGTTGGGGCAGACAGTGCATTTATCCTGCTCAAACCCTTGTTCCTGCTCTTTGGAAGGCTGTAGCTGGACTTTGTGTGGCCTTCAAAGAGTCACTTAACCTTCCTGAGCATCAGCTCAGTCATTTGTAAAAGGAATATTACAATAATAGACACCCCTTGGGGCTGTCCCAGATGTCAATAATTAATGGGGCTAAAGCAGATGGAGCACCTCAGATTAAAGGTGCTAAATAAAGGCATTAAATTCATATTTTTTACTCCAGGAGAAGCAAAGCATCAGCGTGAGAAGTGTTGCTTTAAAGCTGGGAGTTGCTGTGAACCTCAGAGTATATTTTAATTTCCATGCTCCCAATTCAGCAGAGCTCTGAAATCCATTTTTAATTTTGCAATGCCCATTTTTTCCCCAATGTGAGGAGCTGCTGGAAGAGCAGAGGTAGAAGAGGAGGATCTGTGAGTGTCTGTGTGTCCATCCCTCATCCTTACCACAGGAAAGCCACGGGAATATGGGAACCAAAATGCAAATCAATAAATGAAGCAGGAGAGAAACCACAAGCTGTGCATTTCCAGGGAGGTTCTGTGGGATGGATGGAGGCTGCTGAGCATGACCTAATGCCTCAGGAAAAATCAGCAACCACCGACCTCAGCATCCAGGCAGCCTGAATATTGAACCAGAGGTCCTTGAGTAATTGTCCTTTCTTCACTCCAGGGGTGAAAAGGGTACATTAGACATTCACCAGCAGCAAATGGCACCTGACATCTCTTTAAGTGAAAGTCAGCTCAGAATTTTTTTTAATGGCCGAGCATAAATCTTTTAAATTATAAATCAATAAATAGTTAATTCAATAATAGGAATCTTTTAAATATTTAATGAGTCATATGCAGAATGGCTCTATAACTGGATGTTGATGGAACTGTGTCAAAGGAATTTGAATCAAACTTTTCTAAACTCCCTGTATTAAAATAGTTATTGATTCAAACATAAACCATGAGGACTCTGGCAAAAGTCAGGGGGGGCTGGAGGGGCTTGGCATACATTTCCTCATCCAGGAAAATGTGAAGCCAGCAGCTTATTTTTAATGGTGGATTCTGGGGCTTTTTAGGTTGTTTTAATGCTCCCACTACAAAAATGACAAAGACCCTACACAGACACGATTTCATACGTGCATATTCATTAAAATTCTGGTTTAATGACAGCTGTGCTCTGAAATTACAGCTGGGGCAGGCTGGCTCTGGTGAAGGGCTCTGTAATCAGCACTGACAGGGGCACCATGAACCATCTCCACTGGAAACTGCCCAAGTTTGTATTTATTTACAGGAATTTTCAGGTGAAACACTCTGGGAGTGCTATGGACAGCAGACCTGAGCTTGCTTGTGTTCACTCAGCACTTCCCTTAATTACCCTTAATTGAGGGTGTTTAGTGCTTAATGGAAGAAGAAGGAAGGAAGGAAGGAAGGAAGGAAGGAAGGAAGGAAGGAAGGAAGGAAGGAAGGAAGGAAGGAAGGAAGGAAGGAAGGAAGGAAGGAAGGAAGGAAGGAAGGAAGGAAGGAGGAAGGAAGGAAGGAAGGAAGGAAGGAAGGAAGGAAGGAAGGAAGGAAGGAAGGAAGGAAGGAAGGAAGGAAGGAAGGAAGGAAGGAAGGAAGGAAGGAAGGAAGGAAGGAAGGAAGGAAAGGAAGGAAGGACGGAAGGAAGGAAGGAAGAAGGAAGGAAGGAAGGAAGGAAGGAAGGAAGGAGGAAGGAAGGAAGGAAGGAAGGAAGGAAGGAAGGAAGGAAGGAAGGAAGGAAGGAAGGAAGGAAGGAAGGAAGGAAGGAAGGAAAGGAAGGAAGGAAGGAAGGAAGGAAGGAAGGAAAAGGAAGGAAGGAAGGAAGGAAGGAAGGAAGGAAGGAGGAAGGAAGGAAGGAAGGAAGGAAGGAAGGAAGGAAAGGAAGAGAAGGAAGGAAGAAGGAAGGAAGGAAGGAAGGAAGGAAGGAAGGAAGGAAGGAAGGAAGGAAGGAAGGAAAGGAAGGGGAAGGAAAAGGAAGGAAGGAGGAAGGAAGAAGGAGGAAGGAAGGAAGGAAGGAAGGAAGGAAGGAAGGAAGAAGGAAGGAAGGAGGAAGGAAGGAAGGAAGGAAGAAGGAAGGAAGGAAGGATTAGTTTTGCAGTGTGGCTTAATCACAGGTAAATTCCCTCTGGGGTGCTCAATGAGAATTCGGTGCTGTGGATTCCACAAATAGGTCCTGATGTCTGGGCAACAAAAAGGGTTTTGGTCACAGAATCATGGAATTAATAAGATTGGAAAAGGCCTCCAAGATCATCAAGCCAACCATCAGGTTTGGACTTAACCCAAGGCTCATTCAGCATTTCAGGAGTTTCTTGCCTTGAAATCAGAATGATAAGAGGGGAGTCTCCACTCCTGCACCAAAAGCAGCAATGAAGGCGTTTGATGTTGCCTCTTGAAATAGCAAAACGTGGTGCCAGGAGCTCCTCACCACCACACCCTGCACCCTTCATAAACTGCTCTGTGTCCCCAGGAGGCACAGCCTGAGTGTCAGGGGACCATCCCAAAGCAGGCTGAGCATCACCTGCAGCAGGATCTGCTCTGCCCGTGCATCTGTCATCAATTGCACTTGGTTCAATATTTGTAGCAGATTAGAGTTTCATTTGTATTCTGCACACCTCTGCTTTCTCCTCTCTCCCTGGGTGTATAAATACACCTCCAGAAAAGCTGCCTGCATATCCTTGTTGGGTTTTTTTCCTCCCTGAGATGACAGATACTGTAACAATGGCAGTAGATTAATATCTCCTTAATCAGCCAAATGAACATGACATACAAGGGTGACAGCTCAATTTGCTGCTAACAGATTGTGCCTATCACAGCCCTTCCATTCCAAGTGATGGTTATTTCTGGAAGAGATCACATGGTGAGGGGAGGACCCCACAGCTCAGAGGCTCCCATTAAATACATCAAGCACCTCATGGGTGTTACTCAGCCTCCTGTCAGGACACTGCCTGTGTGGGGAATGAAATGAGCCTTGACACAGACACTGCTCCTGTCCTTGCCTCCCTCTCTTGATTGCCAGCTATTTTTTGTTTGCTCACTGACTTTTTTTTTTCCCCTGTTGGAGCAGCCCAGACTCTGAGCCTGATTCCTGAGGAGGTGCACAAAGAGATGTGGTGGGGAGGAAGGAATCTGGGGGGAAGGCTCATTAAATCTGAGCCCCACAGCCCAGGGCTGGTTTGCAGGTGGGATTTCAGGAGGATCCGGTTGCTAACTCTGAATTTCAGCCTGCAGGGTTTAATCCCCATCTTTCTTTTCCTGCTTCCTGCAGTGTTTGGGCTGAAGGGACCTGTGCAGGTTCTCCCCAGGTCCCTTTTTGCAGGACAACACCTGAGCCCAGGTGGGGATGGCAGCAGGACATGGAGATCAGGCTCAGTTTGTGCTTGGGGAGCCCAGTTTTGGGTTTTCACCTCTCCCCCCTGTGCTGGGGACCAGGACAGTGCCTGGCTGTGACTTTGCTGATGTGCAAACGTGTCCTTCTCTGATCCTGCTGCTGCTTTGGGGTTGTGACATTTGGTGGCTGAACCCTGGAATTGAATTTCTCAGTGATTTCCATCTCCTGCTCCTGTTGAGACACCCTCACAGTGCCCTCCCTACCCTGATTTTGCACCCAAATTTATAAACCACAATTTGCAGGTGTCTGCCAGACCCACCCACAGGCAGGAATCTCCCCAAACCTCCCAGCAGATCCCATCACTCTCCAGTTTTCTCAGCAAATGTTTTGCACAACTCCCAACAATTTGCTTCAAAACAAGAGATGTCTTTACTCCTGAAAGATAAAATTGAATAGTTTGTGTGGAAAAGGTTTCCAAGGCAAAATTGACAGTATATGACTGGAATAATGGCATGAGGATATATCCATATGATTGAAATTATGGAGTTAAACCCTACCCAAGGAGGCTTCTGTCATTCCCCACACTTGCCACAATTTCTGTCATACAAATGTGTTCATTATTTTTATCTTTTTTTTTTTTTTCTTATTATTATTAGAGGTTTTTGCCATGAGAATAACTCATCAAGGTTTTATGACTAATAAATTCTCTAAATTACAGTCCAAGGATA
This sequence comes from Erithacus rubecula, assembly GCF_903797595.1. Lineage (NCBI taxonomy): Eukaryota > Metazoa > Chordata > Aves > Passeriformes > Muscicapidae > Erithacus > Erithacus rubecula. The sequence goes on along the minus strand of NC_136676.1, from coordinate 4,917,158 downwards.
CATTACTTTAATTTTTCCCTCCATATTCTGTTTTTAATTGCCAGGCAATTTCCCACTTGCCTTTTTTAATGACTCATTAGGCTTAAGGGGAAAGAACAGAATTTAGTCCAAGAAAGATCTTGCATTGAGTTTTGGACACTTCAGAAGGGAAGTGATACATTAAGAGAGGAAAAATCTGAAAGGAGACTTCAGATATCAAAGGCTGAGGATATTCAAACCAAAATTTTATAAGAAAGCTGCAGGCCAGGTATTGTTTATTAATTATTTTAACAATTATCTCTAATGAGAACTGCAGTCAAGATGTCTTTTTGGTTTTTGTAGGATGTAGATGCATGCATGACCTTTAATGTGTAAATGGACCTCCTGGGATCATTTCAGAGTTCTGAAGATTAAATTTAGAGTTGTCCTTAAAAACCTTGTGAAATCAGGACTGGAGGGAATAAAAGGTGACACTTTTGGCTACAAATTCTTTTTGTGGGCTTTGTGCTTTGCTGTCTGGGGGCATGTGAGGGCACCTGCTGGTCTCTGCTCTGAATAAAAGGGAATTCTGCTCATTTGGGGCTTCCTGAACCCACTGTCCATTTTAGGTTTACTGAACCCACTGCCCATTTTGGGGTTTGCTGAACCCACTGCCCATTTTAACTTTCCTGAAACCACTGCCCATTTGAGGTTTACTCAACCCAGTGCCAGTTTGGGGTTTGCTGAGCCCACTGCCCATTCCAGCTCTGCCAGAAATGGGCTCCAAGGCTTCTGCCATGGGATCTCTGTCTGTGAAAATACCTTTGTGCCAGGGAGGGGTTTCCCATTCTGGATGAAAAATGCCCAAATCTCACACAGGGATATGAGCCTTGGGTTTAGGTATTGGAGAGGTGTGAACTCTAAGTGAAATTTTAGCCTCGATTCCAGCTGTATAAAGCAGTTTTTAGGTGCTCCTACAGGTCTGGTCTCCTGCATGGATCAGGTGATCTCTCTCTGCCTTGCAAACCCACAGGAATCAAATAATTCCTCTGCTGTCCAAATCAGAGATTTTGCTTCCATTTTATATAGATTTGGAAGCTATTCCCAGGTTTCTACTGTGGTGGGGAGTGACAGTGAATCCCAGGAGTGACAGTGAATCCCAGGGAGTGACAGTGAATTCTAGAGAGTGACAGATAATCCCAGGGGTGACAGTGAATCCCAGGGAGTGACAGTGAATTCTAGGGAGTGACAGATAATCCCAGGGGTGACAGTGAATCCCAGGGAGTGACAGTGAATTCTAGGGAGTGACAGATAATCCCAGGGGTGACAGATAATCCCAGGGGTGACAGTGAATCCCAGGGAATGACAGACAATCCCAGGAGTGACAGATAATCCCAGGAGTGACAAATAATCCCAGGGTGCTGCTATGCCAGGAGTGACAGATAATCCAAGATACCATGAGTAAGATTTCAAGTGGAAAACTGTGGATAACAAAAACTGATAAAAACCACGAACACAATGCAGAATAAATGTCAGAATATTTAAGAAAGTAGGAGATCTGCTGGTGATACACTGTTAAACCCCTTAAATATTTATAGACAACGTTTGTTTGGGATTTGGCTGTGCTGAGCCTTCTCTGAGCACACCAAGTTTGTCCCTGCTCAGGACACATCCCCACAGAATTCAGCTGCTTCTCTACCAGCCCTGCACTGCTCAAAAGTTTTCAGGAAGCTCTAGAGAGGAGCAAAACCCCACTGGCTGCAGAAAAAGGAGTTTACAGTGTGAGTACCATCCCAGCCTCTCTAGAGGGAGGCAGAGCGCCGCTGCTCCAGGAATCATTCCCTGATCCTGTGAGCACCACAATCAGCAGCAACAAGGAAAAAAAAAAAAAAACAAAAAAAAAGCTCTTTGTCAAGTGTGTTTCATCTGGCAGCACAGGTTATGCCAGTGGCAAAGTCCTTAAATATTCACCTCCATCAGTGGCTCAGCAGGATTTTGCTGTCCAGCACTTTCCCTGCGATTGCAGCTCCCCGATTGCAGGGCAGGAGCAGGGGGTGCTTTGGGAAGCTGCAGCTGAATTTTGGGCTAATCAGGGTTGGAAGTGGTAACAGAGTGGTCCCAGTGCTCACATCTGGGCTCCCAGGATGGGGGGTAGTTATATGTGAGGATTATTTAAATGCACTCCTTGATATTTCTCCTTCCTCTGCTGTTTGCAGTTTGCTGGGAGTGTCCTCCCACATGGACTCTGTGATTCCACCAGGTGCTTTCTTGGGCTTCACCCACAAAATCAAAAATTTTGGGAGTTGCACCCTGTGTTTGATGTGAGATAAAATCCAGACTCACTGGAACTGATGAGCTTCAGCCCAAGTTTGCAGGAAATCTTCTGCAACAATTCTGGTTGTGTTATTCTTAATCTGGCACAACAAATTAGTTAGTAAACTAATTTTACTAAAAGTAAACAGATTTTAATTACTATCCAATTTAAAAAAATTATTTGCATGTCTATTGAAGCCTTGTGCATTATTAAAAATAATTTATTGAATATTAGACTCATCCATTCCATACATCCTGTGCCTTGGGAATGGCTGGAACTGGCCTGGATCTCCTGCTGCTCAGGATGATTTTAGACCTGTGAGAGAAAACCTGAAATGCAGCTCACCCCAGCACACACAACCTGGAAACCTGCAAGGTTTTAGCCATGAAAAATCCATCCCAGGTAATTGTGTGTCACACAAAGGGTTTGCAGAACAAAGTGATCCCACTGCAGTGGAGCCAAACTTCTGAAACTTTTGCCTGTGTGTTTGCAAGCCATGGTTTCCCTCTGGTAACTCAAGTCCTTACATGCATTAACTGTTTAAACCCAATTTTGCTGCGGTTAAAATTGAATATGACTGCTAGTCTAGAAAATATGGCCTATTTCCTTTTACTAGTTAGCTTTTAAAGGTGTTTTACAATTCAAATGAGCCATGCAATTAAAGGTGACATTGCCAAAACTGGACAGACTAAAATTAGACATTCCTGCTGTGTGTTAGAGCTTGGCCCACATTTAGATCATGCTGTCTTTGGGCTGTACCTGTCTGCTCCAATCTTGTGAGTCAACAGGACACTGAAATGTTCCAGAATCCTGGTGGGTTGTTCTATTCTTTCTGTCTTTCAGGATTACCTGATCCTTTAGGGCTCCAAGCACACTCACACACACTCATAACAATAGTTCAGCTTTTATTTTTTTTGTTTATTTTAATGTTTTTTTTTGCACTGCCTTGACCACCACAAACCCATCATTAGGAGCAAGCCCTGCCTCAAATCCCTGAATTCTGCATCCCAGAGTGGACAGCAGGGTCTGTGTGTCCTTCTGAGCTGATAAACAAGAACTGAGGAGAACCAGGCTCAGGGACAGTCACTTACTCCTGCTCTGACCTGTAGTAACCTCAGTGTAACCCCTGAGTTACAAGGGAGTTGAAAGAAGGGGGTGTCTGGCAGCAGCAGTGCCAAAATCCCACCTTCCAAACACCCCAGAGCATTAATTAATATGTAATTACACCCGGGTGATCAGTGATGTGATCACCATTAACAGTTAGTGCTGTGCAGGATTCTGTCCCCAATTGGGGACAACAGTGTGAGGACTCTGGAACTTTCCAGCAATTTCCAAAGTCAGAAGTGAGGGATATCCCCCAGAAAATGCCTGTTGCTCTCTGAGCAGGGGATGTGGCAGAGGAAATCTCTGCAGGCTCAGCTTTGATAGTGGCATCCCTTGAAATCAGTGGAGTTGGAGATTTCCTCTCCCAGCCTGGGGAGCTGCAGTGAATTCTCTCCTATCAGCCCATCTGAATTGCCTGACATGATGCTGTTCCCTCCTAGCAGGAAGGTGAGGAAAATTCACTCCTTTCTGGGAGAGGGGGCAAGGATTGAATATTTACAGCCCCAGAGGGATGTGTGCCCACCTCAAAGTCAGAAATAGAAAGATATTCAAAATCTTTGGGAAAAAAAAATCCAGAAAAAATCAACATAAAGTTTATTTTAAGCTCCCCAGTGCAGCTCCCTGGCAAGACAAGATTATATCCCAGCATACACAATAATGTAGTGTTTGTGTAGCATGTTGGAGGGGTTTTACAATGTGCTGTTGAACTTCTGTGTTATAAAATAACACATAAATATGCTAAAAACTGCTTGTATTGCCTGTTCTGCCTTTTTCCACATCTCACTGCAGTGCTGAAACCTGGCCTTGGGAACAGGCACCTGACCCAGGATCAAGGAATTTCTAAAATTCTCTAAAAAATAAGATTTTTACAGCACCAGTGACAAGATCCAGCCCCTTCCAGAGAAAGTTTGAGACACTTGGAAAAGCTCCATCCACTCCCTGATGCCAGGCCCAGCCACAGGGATTTTCTGTACAAATGATTCCTGCAGTGAATGAGGGATTTGTGGAGTTTTTGCAAAAATAAAAGAACCTGGAGTGCAGGTACCTAAGGATGGAGCTAGTTTAAAACTGGGGTTGTGTCCTGAGGGATGGGGTGAATTCTCCAATTCCAGCAGCTGGGATTTGAGATTCCCTGATGCCTTCTGCTCTCTGAGATGATGAACCAAAAGCTCCTTGAGCATCTCCCCCCATCCCTGCCAGCAGATCCAAATGTATTCCCCGACCCAGTAAATCCCCACTGTCAGGAAACAAAGTAGTTTTTAAACTTTAACGAGCAGAGTAATGGAAATGAAATACAAAGGAAATGAGAGGAAAAAAAAAAAAAAAGAGTAAAATGTCTTTTTATTTTGGTATTCTGCAGCAAAAAGTGTGTGCACTAAATAATAAATAAGCCATGCAATGTTTTTACAGCTTCTTTCGTATGCGTGAATATTTAAAACATGCAAAAATGTGGAATAGGCATTTACTGGGGACAAAAGCAGAGAACTGATTTTATGTACAGAGAGCAAGATGGGAAAACCAGAGAAATGCATGTTTAATGGCTTGCTGCTCACAGAAGGGAGATATTTCCAAGTGTGAACATATTTGTAGACAAACCAATCTGACAAGTCTGCTGGGGGATGATGGATTACAGCAGAATTGGCCTGGGAAGCAGAATTTTGTCATGTGGGTGCTGGTGGTGTAAACAGTGCCTGGGGCTGGAGCTGGGGCTGGGCTGGTACCTGAGAGCTCCTGGTTTGGTCAGAGGGTCCAGGGCTGCTTTTCACCCCTCTGTTGGATTTATTTGTGTTCTGGAGGTTGGTGATCCAGGAGGAGACTGAGGGGAGCACAGGGAATGCAGCTGAGGGACAGCTCTGATCTCTGATCTCTGATTTCTGATCTCTGATCTCTGATTTCTGATCTCTGATTTCTGATCTCTGATCTCTGATCTCTGATTTCTGATCTCTGCCCTGGGACAGGGACAGGAGCAGGGAACAGCTGGAGCTGTGCCAGGGCAGGTTTAGGCTGGATTTTGGGAAAGGTTCTTCCCTCAGAGGGTGCTGGGCACTGCCCAGGCTCCCCAGGGAATGGGAACAGCCCCAGGAGCTCCAGGAGCTGCCAGGGCTGCACAGGGTGGGATTTTGGGGTGTCTGTGCAGGACCAGGGGCTGGATCAGTGATGCTCAGGGTCCCTTCCAGCTCAGGACATTCTGTCACTCTAAATTTGAAACCAGTGACTGTGACCCCTTAAACTGAGAGAGGCTGGGGGAGCTGGACAGAGCCCTGGTGCAGTGCCAGCCTCAGGGCCATAAAATCAGAAAATTATCCCCTCAGGGATACCAGGGATCACCCCAGGTCCTGTGGGGGGAGCAGAGACCTGGCCCAGTGTGAGTTTATCAGGGACTTTCACTTTGCTCTTTCCTTTGTGCTGGGAAGTAGCTGAAACCAGAGAAGGAGCAGCCTGTGCCCTGACTGGCAGGGGCTCCCTGGCTTATGGTTTAATGCTTCTTTAACTGGATTTTTTTTTTTTTCCTCCTGACTTTGATTTCTTTCTGCCAACTTTATATTTTAATGCATGTTTTTATGGAAATATTTATGGTGCACATGTTGCATATAAAACACTATCATAAAGCTTTTTTGCTTCAGTCCTGTTGAAATAAATGATGTTATTATTATAATAATTTCATAGAGTTATATCTGTTCTGTAATGAAAAAGACCTGTGGCTGCTTGAGCCATCAACCCAGGCAGTTTTTACAGCTTTGTGACCTCATGGAGCTGCTGAAGCTTTTAAAATACTCCATTTCCCAGCAGAAGTGGGCACACAAAGCAGAAGGAGCAGATAGAAGCAGGAGGTTTGACCACAAAATCAGGATGGGCTTCATGCTGCACACATTGTTGTATTTGATGGGTTTTGTTATTGCACCACTGAAATTGGGGTTATCTCCTCCAGAAATGAGGTGCCCTGGTGAGATATGAACCTTGGGGCTTGTAAAGGATTTTTTCCTCCCTTCAACATTTGTCCAGCACTTAAATTACCAAGTTCTTGTCCACATTCAGCTCAGCAGACTCTGGGATTCTCAACAATGACAGACACAAACCCAGGTTGCAAGGGAACCAGAGTAGAAAAAAACCAGCATTAAATCTGTGACCATAAGCTTGTATAAGTTTGTCTGTGTGTGCACTGTGCACACTCACAAGCCTTAATGACAAATTTGGAAAGGGCTAAAGCAAACAACTGCAAAGTACTGTGGGTTTGCAGGAGATTTTAAAAATTAATACTCAAACATGAAAATGCTTTATACAAGAAAGGAACCTTTTAGTAACTTCTGCATCCTAGGAAGAAAAAGTATAATGAATAATTCAGTCCTGAGCTGAGGAAAATTATTTGCTGAACACGTGGAATAAGTCTGGGGGTGAACTGGTCCAGATCACCTGAATTAAGAGTTTGGAGCAGGAATGATGAGAGTAAAGCATGAGAGTGTCTGCAGCATTGTTGTGAGTGGTTTGTTATCTCTAATGTTTTTTAGGATCACAGTGCCACAGGATCCTGAGGATGCTGCTAATTGTGAGTCCTTTGGGAACCCACCAGAGGAAAGTTTTTAACATTTCCAGGATTTACTCAGGAGATGGGGCAGGAGGGAGCATCACCCGTGGGCTGGCAGCTCTGAGGTGATGGGAAAGGGTCCTGCAGCAGGGTCACATCAACTTTCAGTTAAAAAAATAAACACTGAGTGAAAATCACCAGAACAGCCCCAGAATTCAGCATCTTTTGGGACTCTGTGTCCCTATTAGTCTAAAGGTTTTTCCAGAAGATTATTTTATCTTTGTGGAGAGCACAGCCAGGTGACCCTGGAGAAGATGCTGGTGTTCTTTTATTTCTGTCACAGTTCAGAGTCAGAAATTCTTCCCCCAGTTCCTGCTGCAGCCTTCCTCAGCAAAGCCAGGGGTGAGCTGCAGCCCCATGAAAAGTGGAGAGATTAAATCCTCTGCCAGGAGAGCTTTGCTGCTGCTTTGCTGCAGGACAGGACCCAAATTTCTTCTCTTCAGAAAGAAATGCCTCAGTTATCCCAGAATAACCCCAAGACATGAGCCAGTTGTGAGTCTCTGCTACCATGTGCAGATAATACTGTGAACGAAATAAAATTTCATTAAATAAATTATTTCAGAATCAAGCAGTGGCATTTTGGAAGCAGCTGCACCTGCAGAAACAGCTCCTTGTTAGATCTTGAAACCAGGAGTGGAGTTCAATGGCTGAGGCCAAAACTTGAAAGCAGGGAGGGCAGAAGGGTCTCTGCAGCAGGTCAAGGTCATCCTTGGACAGGATCAAAGGGCAGGAGGTGGGGGAGGTTCACGGAGAACAAAGAGTAGGGCAGGAGATGGAACCCCAGCTAAAGTGTTTAGAGTGGACTGAAAACTGTTTTTATTTGGTCTGAGCCTCCACGTGTTTTATACGTTCACAGCATTGAGCCTGATTTACTCTTTGATTTTATTAAATGTTACACTTTGGGTATTTATTATTGGCCTCACTGTGCTCAGGTACAGGAACTGCTGGGAGTCAAATTCCCATTTTTAGGAGGAGATGAGTCCATGTACCCCTAAAAATCCTCTGGAGTTTCCTTCCCTCCTCTGAGTGACCCAAGCTGGGTGAAGCCACCTCAGGGAGAATTTTTGTCCCAGGCAAAATCAGCTCCAGGTTGGTTTTGCTGGGATTTCTGTGTCTGCTGAAGGTTCACACTCAATTCCATCACCTCCTTTTTGACTTTTCCTCATGGGTGGGGCGAGGGGGGAATTTCCAGCAGAAAGAACCAGTGTTTCCTCACTTGTCAACTAACCCCAGGCACAAATTCATTTGCTGCCCTCAGAGCAACCTGGGCAAGGCTGTGTGGTCCATGTGGAAGGCCAAGCCCATCTCTGAATGCTGGGAGGGCACAGACTGAACCCCTTCTCTGCCATGTCATAAAAAAACCTGGGTTTTGTGTAGTGTGCTTTGGAATGAGCCCCTCGGAGGAACAGGCTCCATAAACTTTTTATAACCCATATTTTATAAGGTAGAATGAGTTGGTCAAAAGGAGTTTTTTTTCATGTGTGTGCGTGTGTGTGCACATGAATCAGACTCATGCACAGGTCAGTCAGCTTGGCAAAAGAGGCTGGACCACAGATGAGATGGAAATCTCATCCAAAGGTGTGGATGAGAGGAAAAGCTCTTGGGAGTGGCCCAGGATTGTGCCAGGGACACACCAGGGGTGTCCAAAATCACACTGGACAAGGCTTGGAGCAGCCTGGGCTAGTGGAAGGTGTCCCTGCCCATGGTAGGGGCTGGATTGAGTTGGTCCCCAAGGTTTTTTGTCACCCCACACTCCCATGGTTCTGTGGAATGCAGCACCTGGCTCCTGCTGACACCCTCAGGTGAGCACCAGGTGAGGTTTCCAGGCTCTGTAAATCCCTGACTTTTCAGACATGGCCATTTCAAGCAGCTTTAGAATCTGAATTTTAAGGAGTCACAGCCTCCCAGGCTGGGATCATCTCTACCTTCCTCCATCCAGAGGTGACCACAAGCCTGCTGAGCCCCCAGGCACAAACCCCTGGCCCACCATGGTGCACTTTGATGTGTGCTAAAGGTGTGAAAACCCCTTCTGACTCCACAGAGAGGAGTGGAAGAATTCCATAAACTGTAAGACAAGAGAGAATTTACTCCCAATTTTTGGCAGCTAAAAAAAAAAAAAATTAAATTATAAAAGCCCCCAAACATCACTCTGCAACAATAATTTAGACATGGGCAGGATTTGAGGAGTTGTAAGGAATATTACCTGCCATAAAGTTTGAATGGTGTTGAATTTACAAAAAAAATGCCTGATGTAAAATCATACTGTCAGGAACAATTAGCCATGGTGCATAAAAAACCTCTTACAGAGATTACACTTCCCAGATTGTTTTACAGGAAAACTTTGTGTTAATGTTACGCTCTGAATGCCTTTTGCCATGAAACATTTAAGGAACAACAGTTTATAGTCTCTGATCTTTATGGTTTGGAAGAATGAACACTCTCCTCATGTTAGGCCAAATTGATGTTTTAAATTCAGGAGAAACCCCATCATGGCATAAAAAAGGAGAGAATGTCCTGAGAAGAAAGTGGTCAAATCATTCCAAGATGTTATGGGTTTAAGGGTTTTTTTTTCAGCTTTTTTTCCTACGGAAAAATTTTCATGGTCCTGGGCATATGGTCAAAAAACACAGAAGTGAGATATTTTTAGACAGGCACATTTGGGATAAAATTACTCAGGGACAACCTGGTGTGTCTGTGGCACTGGGGGTGGCAGGGGAATGTCCCTCCTTGCACGGATGCTGCTCCAGCACTGGGGGCTGGCTCAGGAGCTCTGAGCAGAGCATGGAAACCTTCTCCTCCTGCTGCTGCATGCCAGGCACTGTCTCCTCTGTGTCCCTGTCCCCTGTGTCCCTGTCCCCACAGCCAGGATCAGGGAGAACCTCTGCCCACCCCAGCTTTGCCTGGCAGGACTGAGAACAAACACACCCCGACATAACCAGAGCAGGGAAAGGGGTGAGAAAGGGGATGAGAAAGGGCTGAGAAAGGGAATGAGAAAGGGATGAGAAAGGGGATGAGAAAGCGATGAGAAAGGGAATGAGAAAGGGATGAGAAAGGGAATGAGAAAGCGATGAGAAAGGGCTGAGAAAGAGGATGAGAAACGGGTGAGAAAGGGATGAGAAAGGGCTGAGAAAGGGAATGAGAAAGGGCTGAGAAAGGGGATGAGAAAGAGGATGAGAAAGGGCTGGGAAAGGGGATGAGAAAGGGATGAAAAAGGTCTGAGAAAGGGCTGAGAAATGGGTGAGAAAGAGAATGAGAAAGGGGCTGATAAAGGGGTCCCCAGGCAGGGGAGGGTCCCTGCTGTCCCCTCACACTGGGGGAGCTGCAGGAAAAGCCCCTCCAGTGACTGACACTGCCAGGACATGGCTGGTGCATCCCCTGTGAAGGGATGAGCCTGACCTGAGCCTGGTCCTGACTTGAGCCTGGTTCTGAACTGGGTCTCATCCTGCCCAGGGCCTGGTCCTGCCCATCTCTGATCCTGCCCCATGTCTGCTCCTGCCCCATGTCTGATCCTGCCCCATCTCTGGTCCTGCCCCATCTTTAATCCTGCCCCATCTCTGATCCTGCCCCATCTCTGGTCCTGCCTATCTCTGATCCTGCCCCATCTCTGATCCTGCCCCATCTCTAATCCTGCCCCATCTTTAATCCTGCCCCATCTCTGATCCTGCCCCATCTCTGGTCCTGCCCCATCTTTAATCCTGCCCAGGGCCTGGTCCTGCCCCATCTCTGATCCTGCCCCATCTCTGGTCCTGCCCATCTCTGATCCTGCCCCATTTCTGGTCCTGCCCCATCTCTGATCCTGCCCCATCTCTGGTCCTGCCCATCTCTGATCCTGCCCCATCTCTGGTCCTGCCCCATCTCTGATCCTGCCCCATCTCTGGTCCTGCCCATCTCTGATCCTGCCCCATCTCTGATCCTGCCCCATGTCTGGTCCTGCCCCATCTCTGGTCCTGCCCCATCTCTGATCCTGCCCCATCTCTGATCCTGCCCCATCTCTGGTCCTGCCCCATCTCTGATCCTGCCCCATCTCTGGTCCTGCCCATCTCTGATCCTGCCCCATCTCTGATCCTGCCCCATGTCTGGTCCTGCCCCATCTCTGGTCCTGCCCCATCTCTGATCCTGCTCCATTTCTGGTCCTGCCCCATCTCTGATCCTGCCCCATCTCTGATCCTGCCCCATCTCTGATCCTGCCCCATCTTTAATCCTGCCCCATCTCTGATCCTGCCCCATCTCTGATCCTGCCCCATCTCTGGTCCAGCCCTGGATCTGCTCCTGCCTGCAGGGATTCAGGATCCAGCTCTCCCAGCCTGGTGCAGTTTTTTTCCAGCCCTGTCAGCACTTGCAGCCAAGGCATCCCTGGCAGCTCGGGCTGGATTCTGTTTGGCCTCACGCATCATCACCAGCCTTGCCAGTCCATTCAGGCCTGGGGTGATGATGTGTGAGGCAGAAAAAGCCCAGCCTGGCCTTCAGGTGCTGGGCACAGTCACCACAGGGGCAGGGAAATGACCTGGGAATCCTTGAGGCTGCAGCAGGTCCTGGGCTCAGCAGGGTGAAGGTCCCTGTGTGGGGATTTTTCTCTTTAAGGGGTGCCTTGATGGGCACGAGTATTTTTAGGAGTGGCATGGCATCAGATTAATAAATACATCTTTAGCTGGACTGTTTTGTGTGGGATCTTCTGTTCCCACCACCCCATATTAGGAGATGCAGTTCCAAAATAACTGCAAGTGCCCACATCCCTGCAAATAACCCACTGGAAACTGCAGAGCAGGAAGCAGAGCCAGGCAGAAGAATCCAGAATGCTCAAAAATCATATTCCATAATTTTCTGGCAGGAATGGAAAAGCAAACCATGGAAGATCCTGGAATATGTGTAGGTAAACACTGAGTTTGCAGAATTCCATGTCTGGAATCATGAGCTGTTTGCTTGAGCTGCCATGGGAAAGGTTTTTTTAGGATGGTGACCAAACAACCTCAGGCTTTGGGTTTGGAGATGATTGAGCTGGATTTTGGTCCCTAAATTATCTCCAAGGGTTGATGGCACCACATGGAATCACAATCAGAAAAATCCTGACAGGGATGTGATGAGAAGAGTGAGTAAAAACAGTGAGAATCCCCTGGGAATTCAGGCATTTCCCTGCAGGTTCAGGTTTGCACCCAGCAGGGAGAAAAGTCTGGGAAGGAAGGTGTGAATCCATGAGGAGGGTGAAATTTTAGGGAGAATTCTCATCTCTTCTCATTTCATGTGGGATTTAGAGGGACTCACACTGCCCAGGAATGCCAGGACTGGATCTTGAGCTGATGGATACCAACAATTTCCAGCACCTTCAAGGAAAGCTGGATTTTTTCATTCATCCTAATGGTGTGGGATGAGCTGCAGATCTGTACACCTGAAAAATCATCCCTGAGCCTGCCTGGCAATGCTCCTGTTTGCTCCTTTTCCATCACTTTATTTATAGAACCTCAAAAATCTGATCCCAAAAGGTTCTGGAAGACAAGGTGGGATTGCTCCAGAGGAAACCAGGAGTTCTCCTTTCAACTTCAGGTGATGTGATAAACTGGTCAGGCCTCAGAATCCACATTGCTTCTTTATTCCTGCAGCTTTGATCTAAAAAGCTGTTTATTTATGTTTTATGGAACTATAAAACCTCCAGTAAACATGCCTTGTGCTTTCTTTATGTTCTACATGAATTCTGTCATGAAAATGTCAGGGAGAAATAATGAAGATCTTTATTCTGCTGCTGGTGGTGTCTTCCTTTGGAAGTTGGGATGCTTTGTTTGTCTCCTGCCTGCTGAGCAGGGACAAGGAGGATTTTCCTTGTGGCATCTCAGTGGATCCAGCACTGTGAGAAAACAAGAACTTGATTTTTCTCTTTATCTCTCATGTCTGGGGGTGTTGATTCCAGTGCTGGGATTTGCCTCCTGAATTTCATCCATTGTAATATCTGGGAAAACCTGCTCAAAAGCTCAGGTTCACACTGAACCCCTGGGATAAGAGCATCAATAATATCCCAAATTACACAGCAGTGCTTCCCTCCACTTATATAAAATAATTCCCACTTATCACAACAGAGAATTATCAGCGTTGTTTTAACAGAGCTGAGAAATGAATTTGTAAATTCAGCAGGTGCCAAATTGCTCCTCACTGCTGGGATCTTGCTGTTTCTCCCTCCCTGGAGCATCCAGGCCTTTCCTCTGGGATTTGAAGAGTTCCCTTGGCTCCCTCTAAGGAGAGATATTTTGGGGGGTTTGCTCTGTGTCCAATGGTTCCTGTGGAGAGGAATTTTCCTTCTCTGGAGCTGCCTGGGCTGGGAATTGTGGTTTTTGCTGCCTGAGCTCTGTGCACAGGGAGATTTGGGAAGGTGGGAAAATGAGAGGGAACATTTCAGGTGTTCTTCCCAAGTCTCTGACCCAGCTCCTGCAAGAAGAAAAACTGAAAATGAAAGAATTCTATGGGAAATTGGGCATTTCTGGGGCTCCTCTCCAGGAGCAGGCAGCAGCTAAACCCTCCTGGCAAAGGGATGTGTATTCCCACAAGGGGTTGGGTCCAAAAACCACCCCAGATGCTGTAGGAATTATTATGTTGTTTTCATCAAGTGCCTTTTTTATGAATTCATGGGGTCATGGTAGAGATGTAAGAGCTGGAACATGAGCTTAGATCAGGAGTTTTAGAAAATGGGGTGGGAGAAAAAGAGAAATTCTCCATCCTGGGCCGTGTTTGGGGAGAAAACAGGGCTGGCAGAGTGGCCAAGAAGGGCAGAGAGCTGAGTTATTTTTCTAACACCCTTTCTGATCACCTCTGCATACTATGGTGATTGATGGATTGATTGATTGATGGATTGATTGATTTTCAGATTGAAAGGATTTATCTTTTCCCCCCAGAAGAGCAGAGAGCTGGTACCCCCAGCAATCAAACAGCTCAGTCTGGCTGTGTGAGAGGAGCAGGGAAGGATTTAAACTGGGGGTCAGCAGTGAAATCAGGTGAGAATCTGGCCTAATTCACCCCCAAATCATCATTTCAGCACTGTCTGTGCTGCCAGCATGCTCTGGTTGCTTCTTCCTCTACCAAATGTGCTCCTGAAGCTTCTCTGAGTCATTTTTGGGGTGCTGGAGCAGGGCTGGGAGAGCTGCCTTGCTCCCTATTGGAAGGGAGAGCCAAGGAATAATCCCATTTTCCAGCCATTTTTGTACCAGCAGAGTTTGTGTGTCGTGCCTGACCTCCTGTAACAAGGTTAAACCACAGGGATCCCCTGGAGAAGTTGCCATTCATCTTTTATATGTGAAGATTTTCAAGTATAGAGAGGGGATAAACCTAATACGGTGTTTAATGGAAAAAAAATTATGACACCAATAACACATCTGTGTCTGTAATTTCACAGGTTTTCTCTCTGTATATTTATATATGTATATATGTATAATTTAATATCAGCCTCAGGGTTGTGGTCTCACATGTCATCAGCTTGCAGGAAACTGGATCCTTGGCCTAAGTATCAGATGAGTTGCTAATGTTTGGAAAAAAAGCAAAAAACATGCTTGGGGTCTCTGTTTTATGGCTGTTATTGAAGTAAGAATTTGTGATTGTAACCCGAGTGCACGCCTGGCCAACATGTTTTCATTATTGTCTGGATAATTGAAAGTCCAGGCAAATTTGGATGCTGGGAGACACTGCACAAGAAGCTCTTGGAGCTCACAAGTGTTGAGGTGGCTCAAATTAAGGATGAATATATGAATAATTCAGCATTTAATGCAAGGCTTGAAGGTTTGTTTTATTCCCCAGACGTGGCTGATTAACTTGGGTTTAATTCATTTCCAGCCCTGCTTCTCCAGCACTCCCAGGCTGTCACCCACACTCTGCTCTCCTGAGCTGCAGTTTGGCTTCTCAGGCCTTAATTTTGCTGCAGTTCAGGGTGAACAATCCATGAAAATGTTATTCCAAAGTATTGTGCAAAGGGAATGAGCTTCCCTCTTGTGGGAAGGGCTGAGCAGAATCCTTCAGATCTATGGAGATGCACCTGTGGAAAGAAGCTGCTGCATCCTCACCAGCCTGTAAAATTAAATTCAGACATTTCTGTTGAGCTCTTGAGGAATTTCTGTTTGGTTTTGCTTGTTATTGCAAAAAAAAAAAAAAAAAAAAAAAAAAGGGTGATCCTGGTTTAGTTTGTGGCTAAAAAGTCTCCAGAACCTCAGTTTGTGGGCAGGAATTGATATTTATTGAAAATTCCCAGAGCTGGAAGGGGATTTAGCCCAAAAGGTGGTTCTGTGTGTCACTGAGCCACAGCCCAGACCCATTCCTGTTCCCTGGGTAAACACAGGATTCAAATCCTCAGGATTTATGGACCCAGCCCTTTCCCCACCACCTTCACCCCAGAGCTGACACACACAGAGAAAAAAATCCAAATGAGTTTTTCACCATAATCCCTATTTAACTGGGCAGAACTGGGAATGAAACCCAGCCAAAAAAAAAACTTTGGGTGGCTTTGGAAAACACCTTGGGACTGCTGTGCCAGGGTTCTGGATGCTTTAATGGGATGCAGGTGTCTGTGCTGACAGAAAAGGGGGTTGGGGGCTCTCATTTGGGGCAGAGCAGCCCCCAGCCCCCCTTGTGCTGCCCCATGGCTTGGGGGGGGAAAAAAAATCCTTTGAACAAGTGGGAAAAGCCAACTCCACCCTTCAAGGAATTCATAACTCACCTGGGCTCTCCCCCATCCCATAAATCCCCCCAGCAGCAGACACCCACCAGCTTCTCCTCTGAATCAGGGTCTTTATGCCCTTTATGGGGAAGATTCATGGCCCAAACTGCCTTTAAGTGTTTTTGTTATGAATAGGAACCCTTAAACATTTCCTTCTCATTTAATTTTTCTTTTTTTTTTTTTTTTTTTTTGGGCTTTCAACACCGTGTATGAGTTAGAAATAATGGGAGGCAAAGGATGCTTGAGAAAAGGGAGTTAAAATAATGAAGTGTGCCCTGGGAAGGAAGGGGGTGAGGGGAATAAATTGCCCATTAGCAGCAGAAAAATATCAGTAGGTACCAGTGTCCCCAAATATTGAATTTATTCCATGCTAGAACATGTTTCTACTTGATTTTGGAATATCCTGGAGGATGATGATACCCAGAATCAATTAATTAATAATTAATAATCAAGATGTGGTGATTTATTTACACTTGCACCAGTGGGGTTGGATTTTTTGGTGTGTGTTTGAGATTTTGGGATTTATTTTTGACCTTGTGTGGTTTTCTCCATGTATTATTTGTTTTTTGTTTATTTTAGTTTTCTTTTTTGTTTGTTTTTTGGTGCCACACGGACTGAGAAAGTTCAAGCTTTGGTTTGAATTAGGGATTCAAACAAATCAAAAGGAAACAGTGACTTCCTCCCACTCAGGTATCCCAACAACAAACCTGAGGAGATTTCACTTGGAAATGGATTGTGGATTTGCTAATACTTTTACTGAATCCCATTTTCCAGCTTGCCATGTCATTTAACAGCACAGCAGAGCACAAAAACCTAATGCCAACAATACAATATAAAATAATATCATTCTAATAATATATTTAGAGCTTAAAACTGAGCTGTGTTTGTTTATGACATCCTGGAAGAACTAAAAAAAAAAAAAGGCAAAATCTGAGAAAATGCAGATGATGGATAAAATCTCTGTGCAGAAATCCATTGGATTGTTCAGTGGAGAAGATCTGAGCCTGAAATGCAAATCCTGCCCTGTGCTCTTGGGCCTGTAAGTGAAATAACAGGTTTTTTTTTTTTTTTTTTTTTTTTTTCAGCTGCTGAAAGCCCCTTTTTAGGGGCAATTTGGTTCCTTGCCTTTTCAAAGGGAAATTTCATCCACCTGATTTTTTTCCTGGGGTCTGTTTACAGGTGACAGATGGACTTACAAATGTGCAACTCGTCACCTGGGCCAGGGTGACCCTGCCCATCAGCACTGCTGTGTGCAAGGTGTGTCTTGGGGAGTTTCAGGAGAAAAATGAGCATTTTAAGGAAAAATATGGGCATTTTGGGGGCATTTCAGGAAAAAAAATGGGCATTTTCTGGGTGTTGCAGGAGAAAATTGGGCATTTTGGGGGAGTTTCAGGGAAAAAAATGTGCATTTTTCTCATTTAACCCGATTGTACTTTTTATAAAGTCAGTGCCAACCCCCCAAGGTGTCTTTGGGGGAAGCAGCTCTCACCTTGCTGGTGAGTCCTTCCTGGATATTCTGGCATCTCTTCCAAGCAAAATTTTGGGAATAAAATACCTGGAGAAAAAAAAAAAAAAAAAAAAAAAAAAAAAAAAAAAAAGAGAACTCCAAACTCATCACCCCCAGGGTTTCTCTGCTTCCCACTGCCTGAAAACATTTTTTTTTCCCCCTGCCTCTTCCACACAGCCTGTGTGGTTTCATCTAATCTGCTCCTGGAACTGCCACCACCACGTTGGATAGCTGGGATTTGGAATGTTAACCACAGAATCAGCCTGAGGAATTTATAATTCACCTCAGGATTGGATACAATAAGATCATTATTGCCTCGAGATAGCCTTCAGGTCATTAATTTAAATTAGAAATGCCTTCAAACAGGATATTGTGCACAGCTCCTTCCATAGGCTTTAAAGCTTAAATAAGCTCCAGAAATCCTTGCTGCCAGATATTCTGTTGGCAAATGTGGATCTCCTCTTGCAATGTTGAAAGTGGCATTAGAGACACCCTTAATTGTGTTAATTATGATTGTTGTCATTAAAGGACTGAAGCCTCACACAAGATAATCACTTGTCACTGTTCTTTGGGGATTTGGCACTGGAGAGGGGGGTGGTTCCTTGCATAACTGGATTCAGGCTGAAATAACTGTGACCTTGTAAATGAGGTGGATGTTTCCTAGGGAAAGACAACTCTTGGAGCAGTGGAGGCTGTGGGAGGGAGCTGTAGCTGGAAAGGGAATTTTTACCAACAGGAGACAGCAGTGTGAGGTGGAAAAGGCAGAAAGAAGGACTGGATGTGATGGGTGAATGGAGATCCAAAAATGACTTAAATATCTGAGGGTGCAGAGATGCTGCAGTGCAAAGAGAGGCTTGGAGTGAAGGTAGCCTGGAGAGGCAGGTTTGGCTCACTCTGGGGTGGAAATATTGGAAATCATCAGGCAAACTGAACTGAGCAGCACCCAGAGGGCAGAGCCTGCAATTTCTGCTCCTTGGCTGGTGTGGATATGCCTTGCTCCATCCTCAATGCCACAGCAATCTCATTTTCAAAAAGTCTCCCCCCAAAACTTAGCACCAAACTCTGCTGCCAGGCTCAGCAGGAAAAACCCAGCAACATTGAAATTAACACTTCTGTCAGCTACAAATTCTGCTCTCTTCGTGGTTTCACTCAACCCTTGCAGCCTTTGATTTGGATTTCTTTCTCCAGTCTGAATTTCCCCGTTCAGAGGGGGGATTACCTCACACCCAGGGTTTCTGTCTGCCCTGGATTTGGAGTCAGGGGCTGAGCTGTCAGTGCTGCAGGCATCTGGAGGGAGGCAGCCTTCAGCATCCAACCTGCTGATTGCAAACGTACCTGTGGAGGTGTTTGCAGTGAGTGTTGGGTGATCACAGCAACTCAGAGCCCAGGCAGCTCCCAAATCCTCCCAGGGCTGGAGCCTTCATTCCTGGGAAGCAACTGCTGCAGGGTTTGTGCCCTTGTTTTAATAATGTTTTTGAGGTTTTCTGGACAAGTTGCTGCTCAAGGTGAAGAAAGGAACCTGTTGTCTTGTCCAGCTTGTTTCTTGGAAAGCTCAGAGTGATGCTCATGGTTGGTTATGGGTAAAATTAAATTGGTTTTTTCCCCTCTGTAAGCACCCAGAGCTGCCCCAGTCCTCACTGCTGTCTTCCCATTTCTTGGCTAACTGGGGGAAGGAAAGCTCCCTGGCAGCTTGCCACACTGAAACCCCCCAGCCCTGATTTATTATCACCAAAACCAGCTGCAGATGTTGGCTCTGCTGCCAATTAGGGCGTCTCATGCAGAGATTCCTGCTCTGCTGGCCTGGCACTGAGGAGAGCAGGGATGAGGGGAGTGGGGCCACGCCACAAAAATGGAGTTTAAAAAGATGGGAAATGGTTTTCACCTGGGCAGGTAGAGGCTGCAGAAGTGTGGGAGGAGTTTGGGCCAGTTTTTAGGGATTTCAGCTCTTTCTTGGGTTTTTTGCTGTGCTAATGAACCCTAAAATTCCACACTGAAACTCACCCAGCCCGTGTGGTTTGGGGGCTTGAAATTTGTCTGGGGTTCACTGGAAGTCTGTGTGAACTTTCCTGTGTTGGAAAGAAACTTTGAGTTTTCAGCAGCCCCCAAACCTCAGCTCAGCCCCTCTGCCTGGAGGGGGTTTGGTCTCTGAAACCATTTGGGGAATGAGGAGATAAAATGATTTATAGG
This sequence comes from Erithacus rubecula, assembly GCF_903797595.1. NCBI lineage: Eukaryota > Metazoa > Chordata > Aves > Passeriformes > Muscicapidae > Erithacus > Erithacus rubecula. The sequence goes on along the minus strand of NC_136676.1, from coordinate 4,897,822 downwards.
GAATTCTTGGATGAAAACAGCACCACTTATAGCTATGGAGAGGGGAGAGGAAGAGATACAAACATTTCCAGTGTTGTAAAGTACAGCCAGCCTCAGGTCAGATATTTCCTCCTCAGGTTAGATATCTCCTCCTGTTGTTAACCCATTGTTTAAATCAAATTGGTTACAAATCTAGATAATCTCATTCAAAATTAGAGTGATATAAAACCTGATTCCTTGCATCCCTTTATTCTACTTCTATTACATTTTTGGTCTATGATCTTTCAATTTCAGTAATAATTTCCCAATGCTGCATTTCCAGTGTTCCACGTGACCTGTTACATCCAAAAAGCTGCTCTGAGTATTATAAACATGATAAATATCACCAACTTAGACTTTCAACACTCTGTGCAGCATTGCAACTGCAATCTGAAAAAGTTAAATACAGCTGAGAACTATGGGAATTAAACTGGGGGGAAATTATCTGAATGAAGAGTGAAATAATGTGTGAAATTGTGGGAGATGAAAACCTGAGACAGACTCATTCATTGGTCTCATTTGAACTTGTGATGGGAGAATGCTCCTATGGATAAAAGCAGTTGTGGCCCTTAGTATGGAGCCTAAATATTTTTCCTCAGTGTTTTTTAGTGTTGTCTAAAACTCTTGAAATTCAGCAAAAAAAAAAAAATTCTGGAAGGTGTTCTGCTACTTATTATTCTCACAGACCTTAACACAGGGTTTATATTTATGTTGTGTCCTGAGACTTTCTCAAAATAAATAAATAGAAAGTCCAAGAGAACTTAAAGATGCTTTTCCTAAACATTTACCCCTTTTATGGTGTATCCATCTATTTATGCTTCCTATAACTTATAAAAATAGGAAATAAACAAAATGTCAGCCTGTTGCTTTATAACCTGTGCAATTCCAGCTCTGGATATTTGATTTAAAAGCAGCTCTCAGTGACCTCCTCGGGTATCAAGCGCTGAGTGCTCCAAATGAAATGCAAAAAGCCGAGGAAGGAATTCCTTGGGTACACACACGAGATCAGAGCCCATCAGCCACCAATATTAGATTAAATGAGACTAAACACTGCAGAGGGTGATTTTCCCTTCTCCCATGGTTTATTAGTGCCCTAATGCAAAGCACTGATTTTCTGGAGAGCCTTTGCGGTGTTTAGTCTCTGGCCGGGAGCGCAGGGATGCTCCGAGGGGATCCCGGGATTTGGGGGCTTATCTCCAGAGCAATCTGAGGCAGCAGAAGCCAGGGGTGAAACCCGATCACTGGGCTTTGCTCAGACTTAACAGCGACATAAAAGACTCGATTTTCCCCTCTAAGGGCGGAGATGGATTTCCCGATGAAGATGCGGTGTTGTGTTACCGGAATGCACCGAAGGGATTTCGCAAGCAAAGCCCCCAATAAAGTTCCACAGCTCCTGTTGGGGAATGGGGGTGCTTGAGGAGAGCCAAAAACACCCACCTGAAAAGCAGGAAAAGATGTTTGGGTGGTGCTGAAGCCTCCCTGGCAATGGCACTCGGCTGGGTGTGTTCAGTGTGCGGGATGAGGCTCTGCAAGGAGGTTTTGTTTTGTCTCTGTTTCGTCTGTTTGGGAAACTGAAAATTGGTTCCTTCCAGCAGGAATTGCTGCTTGCCAACGGGACACATTCCCTGGGATCGAAATGTTGTTCTGCTTGGGGCAGAGCTGCGTGTCTTGCTTAATTTTCACTTTCTCTGAAGAAAAATGTCATGAAAATTTTCTGTTTGGTCTCAATTAAGTGATGCTTGGTCAGGTGAGTTCCACCTGAATCTCAGGGATCTACAGGTAAACAACAACATTGACACAAACTGTGTCCCGTTCTCTTCTGTTTTAGGAGGAAATAAACCCCAATCAATCCATTTCTTCAGGCTCTGGAGGTTTCTGCACTGCCAGGATTCCAGGGAGCCACTGGATCCTAAATTCCCCCTAAATTCCCATGGGAGAATCTCAGCAAAACCAATCCCACATTCTGCTCAGAATTTTTTTTTGCCACCCAAACGTGATGCTCTGGTGTGACACAGAAATGTTACCAAAACCACTCTGAATCCAAATTCTTCACAGAGCTCAGTCAGATTTTCCTGAATTTTCATTTCAGAAAGGGAAAATAAAAAAAGCTGTAGCAGAATAAAGTAAATCCTGGTCATGCTGTTATCAAGTGTCACTCTGGATTTTCAGGGATTTCTTCTAATTTTTTTTTTCTGTAAAATGAACGTAACACCATTAGAAATTTGAAACTGGAGTAAAGTTTGGATGTAATAGAATATTTCCATCCATTTGGGTTTTAATTTACCAAATTGATTTTGGAATTTTGCTCTTGCCTGAAAACTTAGGAATTTAAAAATCCTAGAATTCTTTATGAATTAGAACCTCCTTTTCTGCACAGACCTGATTTTCCGTTCCTGTGAGGTGGTGCAAAAGCCTTTAAGTAGTTCAGTGAGTATTTTACACAGGTACCTGCTCACCTGGGGTTGATGAATTTCCACCAAGTATTTTTTGTCAGCTCCAAAGGGCTCATCTGCAAAGGAAACTCCCAAATCCCAATGAAGTGCCTCAACCACAACATCATTATCAATTTTGGTGGTTTTATTGTAATTAATAATGAACTGAGCAGAGCAGCAGCAGCTGCACTTGGTGTTGGTGGAACCAAGGATAAGATTTTCTGATTTCAGAACTGTCACAGGTGATTTCAACCTCCAGCCTTAAATAAAAAGTAACCTGCAGCTGGAGCAAGGTGTGTGACAGTGTGTTGGGTTTTTTTTGACTGTGTTGGGTGTGGAGATTCCTGGTGTGAGGGACAGAAAAGTGACTCTAGGGATGAAATGTTTCACATCAAATCTGACCAATAAAATCCACCCTACAACCAGAAACAGAACCTGGGGGGTTCATGGGCAAAGTCTCACCTGCTTTGTCCAGAAATCCTTCATCTACACCCTGTGGGATTACAGATGGGCAGGATTTGGGTTAATATTTGCAAAGTTGGGATGATTCTCTGCAGTATTTGTGCTCCTCAGCCAAAACAGGACTAATTTTGCAGATTACAGATCCACATCAGGACAAGATTGTTGGGTGTTTGAGGTGCAGCTCCTCCAGGTTGCTAACCCATGTGTTATTCTGCTACTGACATTAATTTGGTGTAAAACTTCACAGTGTGAGTGCAAAAAAAAATTAAATATTAGATTAACAGGCATCAAACCTTGTCCCCTGATGAAGTGGGGAGTGAAATCCCTTTGTGAGAGGGGGTTTAGCACCACTGTCCCTGACAAAAGAGGAGCCAGCAAAGCTTGGTGGGCCTGGCCTGGCTGGCACATCTCATCAATGCTCTGGCTTTAATTGAGTTCTTTCACTGCTCATACACTTTTAATAACATCTGGAGACAGGCAACCCAAGGCCGTGGCTTCTGTTTCTGATAGATTCCTTTGCACTGAGATTTAATGGATTAGCCAAAATGATGTGAAAAAATGGATCTCTGATTTATGACCTGCAATTTTTCGCTTACTGCAGCATTTTTATTTTTTTTTCTCCCCCCTCAATCAGTGTTTTCCACCCTGTTAAAGTCCTGTGTGAATAAGTGCTATGTTGTGTTTCTGGATTTGCCCTGAGGGCTCATCAGACGACCCTTTGCCTACAGTCCCCACCAGGCCATTTAAACAGGAAGTTTAATTTTATAGTATTAAAAAAGAGAAAACGGTACTTAATTATCTGGCTGTGAAACAGCAGTACTCTTTCTTAATTTTAGTAGCTAATAAAATGCTGTTCCTGCAGTTAACTACTTCTGGTCCAAATGCACTACAATTTTGGCTATTTGAATAGAATATTTTATGAACTGTTATATATTGCACTACAGTTTTTAAACTCTGCTATGACATATTTCTCTCAAGATTTATTAGCATTTTTTATTTAAAACAATATATTAAAGAGAGGAGAAAGAGTAATCTTAGCTAAAATTCAAATATTAAAAAAACATAACATAGACCAAATCTTTTCATTTAACTTCTCCCCCCACTCCTCCACCTTCTCCTCTCCCACCGTTGCTATAAAAAAGTTTTTTGGAACAACAACCCACACCTGCATCATTAATTCAATATGTCTTCCAACATGACTCAAATCAGAGTATCAGTTTCAGGGGCCATTTGCTACTTAAATGACTTTATGAAAACAGAACAATGAGCTGCCCCTATGCAGCCCTGACTCCAACTCTGGCTAAAATAAACCTCGACATCTTTTATATCCTCCTGCATTTCTTTCTTTCCCAACAGTTGCCTCTCTGCTGTTCCCCCACCCCCCAGAGCAGACAGGCTCATTAAGTGCCAGGTCTGTTGTGTGCAACTGTCTTTAGAAACTCATTAATGCCTCGAGCTGGGGCAGGGTGTCTGTGCCCAGGCACAAACCCATCTGGAAGTCTGCTAAATTAAAAAATTATTTGGGGTAAAAGCCTTTTGTGGCAGCCCATGCTCTGGAGGAAGAGACTCCCTGCTCATATTGACAATATTGGGATTTTTTTTTTTCCCCCACTTTGAGGTGGTGAGGAAGGAATGGTGCAGATGGCAGGAGCTGTGCTGGTCCCATCATTGCTGAGGGTGACCACTGGGAGGGTTTTGCTCCTCAGGTTTTTGTGAGAGAGAAGCCTCACACAAAATTAAGAGAATTAAAAATAGTTATATTTGTTAAAGGGCCTTCAGGTACATTTCAGGCAGAGGAAGCCCCCCAGGGGCTACACCCAAAATGGAACACAGGTCATGGATTTTTACACTTTTATAAATTGGGGGTTAATCTTCCAATTACAGCTCCAGGTAATTAAGTCATTTACCCCAAATTTGTCCCCCTCCAACTCACTTTTCTTTCCATCTCTCAGGGTCTGAGGCAGTGAGGATTCCTTGATTCCCAGCCTGGAGAGGAATTGTTGTGTCTGAGCAAAATGGGAAATGTGCAGCTCACACTGTACATGGAGTTTAGAGTCATACACTAAAGAACTGCAGGATTATATGAAATATGTGAAAAATAGAAAAGCTACAATCCTAAGGCATCAGGATGATCCTCGTGGATCCCTTCCAGCTCAGGAGATTCTAAGTTTCAAAAAAAAAGTGTGGATGTGGCACTTGGGGACATTATTTAATGGAGAACATGCTGGTGGGGCTGGGCTGACACTCAGACCTGATGATCTGGAGTTTTTCCCCAACCTTGATGATTCTGGGAGCTCCAGCTCCAAACTGCTCTTCCTCTGCTCTCTACTACAGGGTGTATCCCAGTTGTAGCAGCTGATTTACCAGAGCTGCCTCTCATTTCAAGGGTGTCCCACTCCACACAGCCCAGAGTGTCACCTTGACTTGCACAGGGTGTCCTGTCAGCTGGGGAAAGAAACTCAGAAAGGACAGCCCACACAATCCCTTCAGAGTCAGGCCACTTTTAAAGGAAATGATCCTTTGTTTGCAGAAGGGATCAAACCCCAGTGAGCATCTGCTGGGTCTTGGCTGTCACTTAGTGATGGAGGAGGCAATTCCTGCTGCTCCCACTCCTGCAGCAGCAACAGGGGAAAAGGGAAACTCTTGCCATCAATTACTGAGTCAGAGGAAACATCCTTCCCAGCTGGGCTGCTGAGGTTCAGTGTGCAGCCAGTTCACCTGCAGCCTTTAAGAGACTCAGGAAATGATCAGTATCAGCCTTGCAAGCACCTTGGATGGCATCAAAAAGAAATTATCATGGATATACAGTGGGTCTGTTGGAAAACTCTGTGTGCTGGAGGTTGTCCTCATATTGAGGAAGTGCATCTCCAGCACTGGAAAATGCTTTATTTTTATCAGGGATGTAGCTGCTCATCCCATATCTCAAACCCAGCTCTGAATTGCTTGAAGGGAGGGGAAAAAAAAAAAAAAAAGTTGCCTATTCACTTGTAAAAAGCTGCTGCTTATTATATTCCTTCTGATTTGGTGCCCCCTAATATAGACATAGCTAGAAATCTTCCCAGATCTATTTTGAGGGCTGTCTGAGCATAAATATTTCGTTGATGACAAAAAAGTGGCTTGTTGGTATATTTGAGAGTCTTCAAGGGCTAAATTGGGATTGGCTGGCAGCCAGGATTCTGCAGAGCAAAGGCATTGAGGAAGACAGTTTGTACAATGTGTGGTAGAGAGGGCAACTTGGAAATATGTCAGGCTTGGGAAAAAAAACCCCAAAAAATAAAAAAAAAAATAAATAAACCTGGGGTGGAAACAAGGAAAACACTACTGGAGATGGTAATTTAAATCAGAGTAATGGGAATAAAAAACAGGTTTAACATCTGAAGCATAGGAAGATACTAAAAATGAGTCACTTGTAGCAGCAGAGTCACTTATTTGTGTCATAGTTGCTTTGTATTCTGGGTGGAGAATTGGGAAAGGAAAATCCAGAGAGGCTCCACAAAAATGTTTCTGCGGGAGAAGGTAACAGGAGGTGACTGCAGAAAACCCTGTGCAACCCAATATTGGCAGCTCTGGATTAATCAAAGGATGGAACAAAGCCAGAGAAATCACTTGAGGGCTCCAAGGCTCTCCTGGTTTTGAGAGGAGCTGAGGTATCAAAGGGGATTGGAGATCATGGCCTTGATCATCAGCAACCCCTGCAAAGTGTCTCTGCTCTGCCAGCCCCCAGTAAAGCCAGAAAAAGCCCTGGGAGCTGTTCAGCCAGGATTTGCTGTCCTGATCCAGACTGGGATGGAGAGGGAATCACTGATGGGCAGGGGAGTCTAAACACTGGGGAACACTGATGGAGTAAAGAGGAGTAAAAAGCACAACTGGTGGTGGCTGGAGTTCATTAATTTTACCCCAAGTGCCTGAGATATCATGGAATTTTCACTGTAATTATTGCAGGGGTGGCTGAAGGTCAGGGCTGAGGATGAGGAGCTGAGGAGCAGTTGCTGGGTGGTGAATCCTGCACACCCTGCCTGGGTGGGGGTGAAAACTTCAGGCACATCCCAGCACCCCTGGCCAGAGGAATTCCCAGCTGTCACCTGAATAATGCAGGGAGGAAGATGTTTGGTTGATGTGTAATTCATGAAGGTGCCCAAAATTGGCTGCACAGGTAATGAGCCCCTTTTGGAGCCAATCCAAAAGCTGGTTGAGTCTTCTTGAGCACGAAACTTTAACAAAAAATATTTCACTTCTAGTTCTCAAATCTGACCTTGACTTTCTGGTGAGATGTGGGAGAGATGATCCTTCAAGATCCATCAAGAATTTTCTGATTGACAAATTATTTTTTATTCATAACTGGTTAGAATGAGCACAGTCTCTGTATCTGAAGGTCTGTAGTCAGAGAACTGAACTCATCTCTAGAACTCCAGCCTTGGTTTTTCCTCTTCTCTGTCTCCTGTCCCATCCTAGACCTAAAGCTGTGCCACCAGACAGGTGAAAAGCAAGAAAATTCTCTGCTTGTTCCATTCAGTGTTCTCAAATCCTCCCAGCACTTGAAAGAAAAGGCTCTACAGGGTCTGATTGTGCCATTTTTGTGCACCAGCAGTGTCACAATAACTTGAGGTGAGCCCACAAAACAACTTTTCAGGATACTGATGCATCCAGAGAGAATGATGCGGGCAGGAAGCTTCAGGAGAGTTCAGGACATGGTAAAAAATCAAATTACACAATTCTACTAAACTTTTCAGTGCTGATATCTGCACTGGCTGGGGAAGAGGTCCCAAAGCCTCCCAGATTCTCTCAGCCCTGCAGAGAGCAGCTCCCTTGGGGGAGCAGAGGCCTCTGTGGAAGGGAGAGCTGTGCTGCAGTGACTCTTTGGGTTTGGCTCTGCAATTAGCAGCTAATGTCCCATTATTCCAGCAGTGCTGCCTGATGCTTGCTGTCATTTCAGGCACCCCTCAGTGCCAAGCAGCCCTCAGTATTTACCCACCTGAGCCTTATCAGCTCTGCCCTGGGATCCCTTGGCCATTATGGAGATTTGCTGGCTGCTGGCAGTTGACACACTCATTCTCTAAAGACAACAACCCAAATGAGTCTATTAGGGCTGGGAGCTGCAGGGCCAGCCCTGCTAAGCAGGCTGAGATCAGAGTGTTTGCACTTCGAATTTGCTCAATTGGGCCCTTTCCATTATTGAGGCTGGGTGCTCCTGCTCCCCTGCATTAACTCTCTATTACCTTGTTTACTGTGGGCCTGTTCAATGCCAGCTTATGAATGTCAATTTGTTCTCCAATTAGCTCTGCCTTATTGACTGCCCTCAGACTCCCCAGCTAAGCTTTCTGAAGTGCCTATCGCTATCAAAGTGATTTGTTTAATTTTTTAAAGGGATATAACTTTAATGTGTCCTTTTATTCTGCTGTTATCTTGGTTGCCCCTATCTGGAGTCAGTTTATGGAGTGGGGTTTGTTCTAATAGCTTCATATCTGTGTTAATATTTCGTGACAGTTTATGTACTTAACTCGTGTGGGAGACACATTAATTCTCCTCTCCTGGCTGTGATGGACTGGCAGGAACCTGTGAGAGGAAGATGAATTTCCCAGAGGTCTGGAGGGTAAATGCAGATGGGGTTTGTGGGAGGGAAATTAAGAAATGCATTTACTTGAGCATCTCATTCCCTCTGCCACGTACAGGAGATATTTCCCACTCTGGGACTCAGCAATATCCTGCTTTTCCCAGTACTTTAGTAGCTGGAGGGACATCAGGTGTTGCTGGAGAAGGAATTGTGGAATATCCTGAGCTGGAAGGGACCCACAAAGATCCTCCAGACCAAATCCTGGCCCTGCACAGACACCCCAACAATCCCACCCTGAGGTTAACTTCTACTTTAGATTAAAAACATCTCAGCCACTGTTTTTATGGAGTTTCTCTTTTTTTTCTTAACCCACATATCTTAAAATTGAAGTGCCAGACCCCTTCCTCTTGTTCCTGAGATCTTTTTTTTTCACAACACAGGGAACCCCTCAATGGGAAGCAGGATGCAGGTGATTCCTGACATCTTTGGGAATTCTCTGTTCCTAGGAGCAGTGCTGGGTTTAGATTCCCTGTGCTGGGAATTATCTGTAACAGCAGAGACAATAACACACAGCACAAATGGTTTATTTTTCTTTCTTCCCTCTGAATTTCCAACACCCCCAAGATCTCTGCCTGCCTGGGATCTCCTGCTTCCAACCAGGAAAGGTTCCCTTGGACTTAGAGAAAATCTCCAGGAGAGATGACACTGGAACATTTTATGTGAGCTCTCATGGATATTTTTTGTTGTCAGTTTTAAAGTTTGGAAGAAAAAAAAAGAAAAGAAAAAAGATGAAAAGAAAAAAAAGAGAAGAAAGAAAAAAAAAGAAAAAAACAAAAGAGGAGAAAAAAGAAAAAGAAGGAGAAATAAGAAAAACCTTTTTTTTTTTTTTTTTTTTTTTTTTTCTAGAGCTCTTGTGAGAGGGAGGAAAATCTGTTTTTCTATCTCTTTTAGACTTGATTCATGGCACCCAAAGGAACTGGACCCAGATCTTGTAGGGACACCCTCTATGGGTGTGACACTGCAGGTAAATGATCCCAGGGGAAAGTGCATTTCTGAGGGATTCCAGCCTGGTGAAATTAATATAGAAATTAAATCAAACTTCAGATTTTCCTGCTCTTTCCTTCCTTCTTTTCTACAGCAGCTTCTCTTCATGTTTTCCCACCAATTTTTTAAACACTGCTCCCCAAATCCATGGAAAATTTGGGTTCATTGTCTCCCCAAGCACCCCAAATATTGCTGTCACTTCTTGGTTTGGATATTTTGTTGTGATGGGTTGGACCAGTGATGCTGCTGAGCAAGGAAGGACAAATCCAACTTTGATTCTGGTCAAATATTTCCCATGTTATGGCAATTGAATCCACTGTCTGAAAATAACATTTCTCAGTCATCCTCTGAGCTTTGCTTTTCTTTCTTAAGCAATCCACCCCCCCAAAAAAAGTTATTTGGATTTGCTGAAGAAAAACTGGGGCAAAAAGCACAGAGAACTCATAGGAAATGAGAGGAGGAATGGTTGTGAGAGGGGATTTGCTGCTTTTTTCTGTCTGGGACAGGTGGGTTTGGGCATCAGAGCAGTGTCAGTAAATGGCTTTTGCAGTTATCTCAATGCTTGGGCTCTGCCTGGGCGTTTAATCTCTTGTAAAAGCTGTTTATTGCCCCGGGTGCTGCTCTGCAAGGCGTGATCCCCAAAGTGCACCAACACCTCAATCATTCAGAGACTTCCCAAAAAAAACCAGCTGAGTGAAGCTCAGGCAGAAAAATATAGATGCTGCTCTCCTTAATGAAGAGATCCCAGCACAAAAATCAGTGTCAGTCCCAAATGTGGGCTGGGGGTGGAGGATGAGGGTCCCTGTGGAGGGTGAAACCCTCGTGGCTGTGTTGGGTTTCCAGGTAACAAATTGCCATCACCAAAAGGTTTTTTCCTAAAAGTCCATTTGAGATCTCTTAGCGATCTTCCCCGGGCAGATTGTGAGCCCCAAGGTGCTGTAAAATGTAAGTGGCATTTAGAGGTGGCATCACAAAGAAGGGGCAATCAAACCTCATTAACGCTGGAGTTTATAATTGCAGATTACTGTAATTTTGTGGTGGGTTCAGGATTTAGCAAGGGTGTTATTTCTGCTGTTGGGGGCTAATGAGTGGTGGGGGAAATTTATGTAAGTTTAATAATTTCTTCTTCTTTAGCAACCAAATGAAGACTTCAGCCTTTGTGAAAAAACACCCCAATAAATATTCACTAAATTTGGCTTGGGGGGTACCCAGACTTTTCTAGGTCTGGCTTTTAGTTCCTCTTGGAAGGAAAGGAATCATGGAATCATTAAGGTTGAAAAAGACCTGTAAGATCATTGAGCTCAATGTCAAACCAGTGCCACCACCAGCTCCCCACAGCACCATGTCCCCACTGCCACATCCAGTTTTTGAACACTTCAGGGATGGTGACTGCACCACTGCTCTGGGCAGCCTGTGTCAGTGCTTTACAACCCTTTCCATGAGAAAATCTGTCCTAATATCCAACCTGAGCCTTCCCTGAGCCCATTCCCTCTCCTGTCCCTGTTCCCTCATGGCAGGAGCCACAAGGTCCCCCCTGATCCCCCTTTTCTCCAGGCTGAGCCCCTTCCCAGCTCCCTCAGCTGCTCCTCAAAGATTTGCACTCCAAACCCTTCCTGAGGATTTGCTTTTTTTGAATTAAAAAAAGCAGTGGAGGATAAGAATGAGGCATCTTCCTCCAGGACTCTCACCAAAGGCAGGAGATGCCCAAAGTAGGGCAGGTCTGTCCTTTGGATCAGAACTTCCTGCTCATCTCTGGCAGTTTAGTGAAAGGAGCCTTGATTTTCCACAATTTTACATGATAAATAATTCCTTATAACCCTTCTTTGATGTTGCCAAACCCGGGCAGTGCAGAATGGAATCAGTGTTCAGTTTCTGGGGCTGCACCCACACCCAGGGGTGTCTGAGCTCAGCCCTGAGCTCGTTTTTTTTTTTCAAGCAGTTTTGGTTGGTAGGACAAAAGGCAGGGTTCTTACCCTAAACCAGGGAAGGGTCCTGACCTTCCACAGAGATTAGAGATGAGCTAATCCAAATTTTAAGGAAATTCATAATTAGGGATTTGAATTTACTTCATAGGATCTTTGAGAGGGGTGAATTTAGGAAAAGAACTGGGGGGTGTGCACTTGGGCCTTGCTGCTGATAGAAAACAAAGGGGAAAATAATGGAAAACAAGGGGGGGAAAACAATGGAAAAGCAGCTTCAATTTTTGACTTGTTCCATTCTTTATCTCCAAGAGTTGCTTTAATGCAGCCTGATTGCTGAGGTAAATTGAACTCATAATCACATTGAGCCAGTTATCATTCAGCACACTCTGCTTCCCTCCTCTGATGTTTGGAAGTGTTCAGGGGCTTTGCAGCTCCCTCCTGTTCCCTCATCCCTGAGAACTCCTGTGGAGAGTTTGACTCTCCCACAAACCTTCCCCTGAAGTTAAAAACAAGATTTAGTTTTTCATCATGATGCTGAACTCATGGGGAAGGAAGGGATCTCTCCAAGCCAGAGAAGAGAGGAGGGAAAAGAGACTCTGGCAATGGATAAATATTGGGATTGTGACCACCAGCCACGTGCTCAGGGCACACAACTATTTAAAATATAAAGACAAATTTCAGGCTTGGAAGAAGACAGAGGGATGCACTGAGCTGAGCATCAGAGATTCTGCCTTCAGTGTCTGCACCAATATTTGCTGTAGCAAAACCTAAAAAATCCCAGCCCAGCCAAGATGCCTGAGGAGAGCCTGCAATTGCTTGAATTTTTTTTTTTTTTTTCTGCACAGCAACGACATTAAAAGATGTGCAAGTTTTATTTTTTGACTGCATTCATCGTTCACCAACAGAAATAAAAATGCAAACCCTCCAATTTAAGTCCTTCAGCCAAAAATATGTCAATTTGCAAAGCAAAAAAATAGCAGCCCACTGCTATCCTTGACAGCTGCAGTTTGGCTGATTTTAGGAGATATCCCAAAAGGTGAGCTGGGAAGGATGTCATATCTGACTCTTATCTTTGAATCCCATATACTTATGTTTATTAAAATCAATATAATCCATTAGCCTACTTTGTTTCCATTTTTAATAATCTATTGATATATTGCCTGGGCTTTTATGGGACTAAACAAATTTCCTCTTTATGTGCCCTGTAATAGCCGGAGGTCAGGCTGCTTGAGAGCAGTTGCTGTATATAAATGTTTATTTACTGCCTGACTACTGATTGAGAACATATCTGGTCCACAGGCTTCAGATGGCTTTTAAACTAGAGATTTATGGCTTACTTCCTGTTTTCCAGACACAGTACACCATTTTTAAATAAAGTAATGAATGCAAGGTATTGTGAAAATAATAGCCAGGGATTGCCCCAAACTCCACGTTTGGGAGCAGGGCCTGTCGGGCCCTCTGTTATTTCATCATTCATTTGTTTTCTATTGGGGTGGGTTTAGGGACATTAAACACTCTTCTGGAGCAGTTTCCTTTGTGCCCAGGGTGTTTTTGTAGTGCCCCCTCCATCCTCTCCATGGCCAAGCTGGGAATCTGAAGGGAAGAACCTTGTCAAAGTTTGCCCATTCTTTTTTTTTTTTTTTCTAGCAGCTTCTCTTCTGTTAACCCCCAGTTCAGCAAAGCATTTACAGTTAGGATGGGTTTTACACGAGCCCTTTGTGTGGTTTCTTGCCTTTTTTTTTTGCTCCTAGCTGACAGCATTTCACAGAAAATGCTCATTTTTAAGTCTCTAAAAGTAACTTCTGACATTAGCTTGCTCTGTTTCTGTGCTTCTTGTTCACCACATTTCATGACATGTCAATTAACCATGTTTGAGAGGCTTTTGTTCTCCAAAAGTGTGATCATCTGCCCAGAAAAACCCTTTGTCCCTGCTGTGACAAGACAAGGAAATGACATTTTTCATCGTGTTGTTGTGATAAAAGTGCTCACTCATAAAATATCTGGAGCTGGTGATGGCAGACAAGTGGCTCAATTCACACTTGTGACAATGGCATCCCTGTCAGCAGAATTTTGCATAAGTTCCTGGTCTCAGGGTGAGAATTTCAGTTCCAAATCACAGTTTCATACAATAAAATTGGCCATTGTTTAGGACATCTCTGCCTCCCAGGGATTATTAACTCATAATTCCTGATACCCCCAATTCCTTAGCAGAGAATGGGGTGTGAGTACAAGAGAGAGAAACTGGAATTTCCCTCTGGAGTTTGGCTCATTAATTCACTTTTTTTTTGCAATTTTCATTGGACATCACTCCCCTCTGGCCACTACGTGGTTCAGAATCACCATTTTTAAGGTTATTTTGGTTTTTTTTCCAGAAACCTGTTGGTTTGAGAGTCCAATTCCAGCTTGTAGGAGGTGAGGATTTCAAAGAGTCACTGAGAGCTCTATGAGCCACCTTGGGCCCTGCTGACCCCAGCAGAGGTTTTATACTGATTTCAATGCCTGATATTTATATTTATATCAATTATAATTATATTTATGTCTGTGGATGCCTTTAGGATCCCCCAGGCTGGGCCTTGCTTGGTGATTTTGGTGTCCCCTTGAGGGACAAAGTTGGTGGCACAGGCACAAGATGTGCCAACCCCAATTTGGGAGTTTTATCCTCACCCTGGCCACATCTCCAGAGGCTTTTCCAGCAAGTTCAGTGATGTCATTGTGATTTTACAGCCTGAAAAAGATGTTGTGCATCCCTCCAGCTCTGAAGGCAGAACTCTGGGCTGCTTCCTTTGCTCCAGGGTGATTTCACACAGCTGGAAACCCATCAAAATAAAGATGATTTCTAACACCAAACCACCTCAGCTGCATTTTGCTGTTGTGCTGTTGCACGGGGTGTTTTAAACAGGAATAAAGCAGTGGTCTCCCAGTGATGGAGAGTGAGGAGCAGACCCCTGGCTTTCCTGGCTGTGTGAGATTCCCAGTGCTGATCTCTGGCCCCTAGATGATGCTGTTCATCTGTCAGGGAGTTTTCTCCCACCTCAGCATCCAAATGTGCCTCTGGCAACAACTGCAGGGCTTTGGGGATGCTGCAGCCTGGCAGGAGTTCTGCCAGAACTGCCAATTTTATTTTCTCTTGCTAGGAAATGGGAGTGAAGTGAGGTGGCTGTGAAAGTGTCACACTGGAGTGGCCCTGACACACAAACACGGGCCCTTTGAGGGAGTTTTATGTGTATTTTTAACCTTTTATCCCATTTAAATGGGTCCTAATGAAGGTAGCACAGAGCATGGTGTGGGCTGGGCCTGCCTGGAGAACCTGGAGCTCCTGCTCTTTATAATGTGAACTCCCTGATCCTTTGATTGACCACAAAAAGTCCAATATCAACATTTTCTACAGTGAATATGAGCTCCTGCTCTTTAAAATGTGTCCCCACAGACTGAATTCCCTGGAATTTGATTGACCACAGCATGTCCAATATCACAGTTTTCTGCAGTGAATATGTGCCTGTCTCTGGACACTGCTCAAGGCTCCTGGGGAACTTAATCTGGTTTTTCCCAGGTTTTTAACTTTCCTCAGCTCCAGCCTGGATCTTTCTCAGAGACAAAACAAGGAAAGGTAGAAAGAAAACACAGATGCACACCTGGTGTTGACCACTGTGTGATTGTCTTGTAATATTTTGCAAAAAGAATATTTTCAAAGAAATGTTACCTTCTTTGACCAATGAGTCTTTTCTACTTTTTCACAATCTCCCTTATATAAATCCCACGGCTTTTCAATAAATCCCTCCTTGCTGCTTGAATAAAAAGTCATGTTGCTGTATTCTTTTGCCATTTCCTCCCAGCAGCAGCTGTCTTTAGGGATTTATTTGAGGTATCAGGGGATCTCACCAGGGGCATTCCCAGCCCATCCCTGCATGGAACATCCCATGTTACCCCATGATCCTCATTCCCTTTGGGTTTAAAGCATGGATCCTGTTTGTGGGGGTGTTCATGAGATGCTTTGGGATTTTTCCCCTCACTTCTCACATCCAGAGCTCAATTCCACACCCCTTAGACTCAACTGGAGAGTGATAGATTTTAAAGGGAACCTAATGATGCCACAGCTACTTAACAGGATTTTCCAATGCACTTGTGTGTCTAATTCCCATTGATTTTACTTGAGCAAATTGGCCTCCACTTCCAGGACATGATTCTCCATCATTCCTTGGTTTTTACAACACCCACAACATCAGCAAACTCAGTTTTACTGAAGGTATAGCCCAAGGGAGAGCTCAGCTTTGAAAAATTCTTGCATTATATTTTAATAGAGAGCTTGAAAAATTTGGGAATCCTCCCATTGCCTTGTGGAACAATATTCAAAAGTTTAAGGCTTGACTCAAATACTCAACCACTCCCACTAAGAGGGGCTTATTCTGCCCATGGTCAAGCTGATCTGTGGTGGAAGTGAAGGAATTTTAAGGGTTTTACACCCCAGGTGAGCTTGGCTGAGAGCATTTCCTGACTCTGCTCTCTCCCCTTCCATGTGCACCAAGCTGTCAAACTTCTCTCCTTTGTTTGGATGTCAATGATTTCCTTGATGACAAGATAATCCAAATTATCTCTTTATTGCCCTGTAAAATCAAAGTAGGGGAGGAGCACTCCCAGGAATTTTGGGCTGTTCCAGAGCTCTGGCAGCAAGTTTTGAAGTCTTTCTCCTCCCTCTCCTAACTTCTGGGAAGGGTCTGGAATAAAAACTCTCCAGCAAGTGCAATGTGTAAATTTTGGGAAAAAAAAAAAAAAATAAAAGAGAGAAAATATTAAACATGTGTTTTGTGTTTCAAAACCTGGGAAATATTATGAAAGCAATAAACTCTCCCTGCAGCAGGGGCTGTGCCTGTGTGAGTACACACACTCAGATTTGGGTATGTGTCACTCTCCAGCCTCATTCCAGCAGAGCCAGAGCTGGGCTCAGTGAGGAAGGTGAGGAGCAGCAGGGCTGGCAGGTGACAAACACTCCAGGGAATTTGTCCTGGGCTTCCAAAGCTGCTCCAGCACTGGGGAGCCTCGTGCCAGGCTGGTGAATAAACACCTGAGAGCAGAGGTGTCCTCTGAGCTCTGTGATGATCATCATCAGCAAAGGGCACCTGCATCAGTTTCCTCCTGGGAATTTGATGTTTTGGCCCATTTTTCCACCCAGAAACACTCAGTGGCCTGAGGGTTGGAAAACAGCCTGGAATCCTGGAATCCTGGAATCCTGGGGTGGTTTGGGTTGGAAGGGACCCTAAAGCTCATCTGCCATGGGCAGGGACACTTCCACTATCCCAGCTTGCTCCAAGCCTTGGAGAAGGAATTGTGGAGCATCAAGGAAAGGTTCAGGAAGAAATAATTCCCTCCTAAGGTTCCCAGCAGGTTTTGGAACAGGCTGAGGACATTGGCAATGGGATTCCTGTGCTGTTGTGGCTTCAGGTTTAATCCAAGCTCCAGTTAAACAAATCATTGTTTAGGGAGCATGGACACTTCATTTTTTTAATAGCCTGTGACCTGCAATAGAATTTAGGTTGGGTGTTAATGACCAAAGGTTTTGCAAGTAATTAAATTTGTGGAAAGAGCTGTCCCTGAGAGGCTGGGAGTGTTCCTGAGAACAGGCTGGTGCCTGTGTGGTGCTGGAGTCTTAAACTTGAGTAGAACTGAGAGCAACAGGGATGGGGCTGAGACTCATCAGTCCAGGTGGATCTTTTAATCTGCATCATGAGTTACACACACTGCTGTGGTTGGTTCATGAATTTAGTAACAAAATAAAATTATAAATATAATTCTCTGGGCAAAATAAATGACATAAGTGCAAATGAGATGAGATGTAACTCACATCACAGAAAATGGTTTTATTTTCAGGTTGGGAATTCCAGGTTTCAGTTTTAGGCTGGGAATGTCATGTGCAAATTATCCATTAAGTTACTCACACTTTACAAAGAGAAGGCATGAACCATGTTGTAGCCACTCCTAAAATGTGAATATGTGCATCATTTTAGGATCTGTGCACAAGTCATAGAGATTCTTTCTGAAATTTTTCTCCTCTCTATCTAAGCTTTTGTGTCATCCTCAGGAACCTGAGAGGCCACAGCATTTCCCTTCCATTAAATAAATTCAGTGTCAGTTCTGCCCAACATCTCAGCTCCTGGCAGAGCCCTACAAGGGATCCTTGCTGAATTATCTGAGTGGTGCTTTCAGTAGGAGTTTTTCATTGTTGGATCTTCTTAGCAGGCTTTCCTCCATCAATGAGCACTCACCTTGTAAAAAGAGGAGGGTTTGCATCCATTCTTGTGCCCTGGCAGGTGGCTGTGCCCTGCCACCCCTCCCAGTGGGCAGGAGGGAGACTGGGCTGGTTCTTATCTGTGCCTATGAGATGTCCCCAGCAAGAACAGACACATTAAGAATGCAAAATAAGAAGCAAATATTGTATTTTTATTTTTTTTTTTAGCCAGAAGAAGGGATGGGGAAAGGCTGTAAATGCACAAACTCTGCATTTACAACGCTTTGTGCTGCAGCTTTGCATGGGAGGTTACCTACTGTGCACTGTGTCTTTAAAACACTAATGGGCCCACTGAAAAAAAGAAAAAAACACAAAAAAAAACCCCCAGCAAACCCATGACAGTCCACCAGCAACTAGCACACTAACAGGTTCTCATCTGACACCAGTAGGGAACCGAAGATATTTTATTATTTGGAAACTCCATATAGGGAAAGCCAGCCTTGAATCTGTCATTACTCCAAGAACCACACCTCCCCTGGGAGTTAATTATTTTCTTAAAATGCAACTTGTACTGTTAGTTTAAAACATTCCAACTGTGTTCGCACTCTTTAAATCTTCTGTAAACCTTAGAGTTTAAATCACTTGCAGATAAGAGTAATTCTATTAGAAAAAAAAAAAAAAAAAAGGGTTTGGTGGAAGGGGAAAGAGAGGGAAATAAAAGGGCATTGATAGAAGAGTCCTTTGGGTGCCCATTGCCCTGTCACCTTTAGAACTTGGCAGGAGCTGCAGCCCACAGTAACTTTATAGGTCCTGGCACAGAATGAAACAAAATAGGTGCATGCCACATTTTCCTTCCAAAAGAAGGCCAGGCAGAGACTTACCCCCTTTGTGAGGGGCTGAGGATCAGGGAGCTCGGTTAGATTGAGGAAAGAAAAAAAAAAACAAACAAAAAAAAACCTAATGGTTAGTGGGGCTGGCAGGTCA
Organism: Erithacus rubecula; assembly: GCF_903797595.1. Taxonomy (NCBI): domain Eukaryota; kingdom Metazoa; phylum Chordata; class Aves; order Passeriformes; family Muscicapidae; genus Erithacus; species Erithacus rubecula. The sequence goes on along the minus strand of NC_136676.1, from coordinate 4,879,189 downwards.
GAGCCTTTATTTTGAAGGAAGGCATTGGGCAAAGAGGTGGCTCTGGTGGGGTCACGTTTGGGAAGGTGGGGAGGGAGAGGTGTTTAAATACAGGGTGCTGTGCCATGTCTGAGCACCCCAGCTCCTCTGGTTTGGCTCCTTTTGCTGCTTTCATGGCAATTCTGGGGCATTACAAGGAGAAAAAAAAATAAAAAATAGCTCAGTGCTGTGGGTTTGCCACGAGTGAGGCAGGAAGAGGGTGATGTGTCACTTTTGGAGCTGTCTAGGCAATCCTCTGCTGTGCTGGCCAGGCTCTGAGGATGGAGGGGAATTCAGTGGTTCCAGAGCTTGGCTGCTTCTCCTCCATGCCCTCCCCAGCCCTTCTTTCTCCCTCTAATTTGTTTGGGCTGCAAATCAGCTTCCCAAATTCTTTAAGGGCTGTTTTTCTTTTTTTTCAGCCAGTTTGCTTTTGCAGGAGTGTCTTGGCTGAGCTGGGGTTTCACTCAGGGCCTGTGCCAAGCACCCCACAGCTGTGGGAATGTTTGGGAAGGAGCAGGACAGGGGAAGGGCAAAGAACCTGTCACTGATGATGCTGTGTGACACTGGCTGTGACCTGGGGACATCTCTGCTTTTTGGGGATGCTCAGGGACACCACTGACCCTGCTGGGGGACAGACACCAGTGGTGAAAATCCTGTGAGAGTGTCTGAGTGTTGCTGACACCTATTAAATAATAAAAGCTGTTATTTATAAAGCAAATCCCACCCTCCCCTCCGAACACATTCTGGATTTAAGGGGCTGTTAAACTTGGAAACACCCTAAAATTGGAATTGTCCCCCAGCCTTTCACTTGGTCCAAGGGCCTTGATAAATGGAACCCAAATTCTCACTAAATATGATTTCTGCAGGTGAGAGCACTGCAGAGGCAGCCTCTCCTCTGAGAGGAGTGACACACTGGAGGGGCTGTGCAGGTGGGACACACATCTTTGGGCACCTGGGAGAAAGCAGAGCATCAGGCAGAACTCTCCCCCAGCTTTATTTGCATCCTCTCCCTTTTTTCCTGATTTTTTGAAGTGCCCGAGGTGCTCCATGGCAGCCCAGATTCCCTGGCTGCCCCACCACCTGCAGTCAGGGAGCTGATGGAGTCACATCGCTTCATCTGAGTCCTTCTCTCCTGTAGAAATAACAGCAGCAATATAAAAAAGAATTATTTCTTCACCCCAATACCAGCCTTGAATGAAAATTCTTGCCCATAGGTTCAATCAGAACAGATCAAGGATGTCTTCTGGAGGTTTTTGTGACTTTCTCTGCTCCTCTTCAAGCAAGTAAAAGCACTTCCTACAAAAGGAATCCAACATAAAGAGTCTTTACAGAGATGACTATCAGAGGAGGAAACGCTTCTGATTATGTTTTTAGGCAGAATAAACCTGTATAAAGGACACATTTCCCCTTAAAGCTGAACTGTGTGTAATGAGACACAGGAGCCCAGTGAAAATAATGAGCTGTTAAAGAAATAAACAGTTAAAATAATAACAAAAGGCTAAACAGCTTTGGAAATACCAAGGAGAAAAAAGAAAGAAAGGGAAAAAAAAAGGCCAAATGTGATATAAAGACAGAGTTCCTTGCTTCCAGAGAGAAAGGTGATCTGCTTGAAGTGCACAAACATGAGAAGCCCTGGGTAATGTTGCTGCTGTTTGCACAGTTTACCCAGACAGGCTAAAATGTCCTATTAATAATAATAATTTGCATTCAGACCTTGGAAATAGTTGGCAAAGCCAAAATCTCTCTTTGAAAGCTCCCTAGGAATGAAAGTGATTCCCTCTGGCTGATGCTCAGCCCTGTCTGTGCTCCCCAAGGTACTGATGGGACAAGGAAAAAACAGTTTGAGTTTGGCCAGGGGAGGTTCAGGTTGGATTTTAGGGAAAATTTCTTCACTTTAAGAGTGGTTAAACACTGGAACAGCTTCCCCAGGGAAGTGTGGAGTCACCATCCCTGAGATTGTTCAAAAACATGTGGAGAGATCTCTCCACTGGAGGCTGCCTGCTCCTTTCTTCTCTCACAGTAAAAATTTACCCACTGACATTAATTCCCATCCCAGCTTCAAGGGAATTTCTCATCCTACTGGAGCATAAAACAAGGAGTAATTAGTTTTAATGTATCTAAAGCCTCTTCAACAGAGAAGAAAAATCTCATACCCTTGGTTCTCCTTGGTGGGACTAAGCCTCATTAAGGTCCTTGAAGTTAAAAAAAAAAAAAAAGATAAAAAGCAATGTGCTTTGTATGAGGGTGAGAATTCCCTTTCTGCTTTATTTTTACCTGATTTTTTCTTTTTTTTTTTTTTTTTTTGGGGGGCATTTTGATCCTTCTGATTGTTCTCCCTGCAGAACACCAACCCCAGAGAAAAGCTGGGGGTGATTTTCAGGGCAGTGGCATCACAGCAGTGACTGAATGTCAGGGATTTGTCCTGGGACATGGTGGGGGAAAGATTTGTGGGGTTGAGAGGGGAAAAAAAGGATAAAAATGGTTTGTGAAGTTGGGGGGAAAAGAAGGGGAAAAGCCTTGTGGAGTTAGGGGGTAAGAGAGGAAAAAAAGGGGGGAAATATGGGGGAAAAAGGCTTGTGGAGATGGGGGGAAAGATGGGAATAAAATCTTGTGGAGGTGAGGGGAAGAGGTGGAAAAAGAGATTTGTGGAGATGGAGGAGAGAAAAAGGGGTTGAGCTGGAGGAGAAGAGATGGAAAAAAGAGGTGTGGAATTGGGGGAAAGAGATGGAAAAAAGGTTGAGGGGAAGAGATGGAAAAAAGGGTTTGTGGATCTGGGGGGAAAGATGGGGGGAAAAAGGCTTGTGGAATTTGGGGAAAGAGATAGAATAAGAGGTTTGTGGGGTTGGAGGGAAAAATATGGAGAAAAAGCTTGTGGAGCTGGAGGATGGAGATGGAAAAAGGTTTGTGGAGTTGGGAGAAGAGGTGGAAAAAAGGCTGTGGAGCTGGGGGAAAGGGATGGAAAAAAGTGTTGTGGGGGAAAAGATGGGAAAAGGCTTGTGGAATTTGGGGAAAGAGATGAAAAAAGAGCTATGGAGGTGGGGAAAGAGAAGGGAAAAGGATTGTGGAGCTGGAGGGATAGAAATAGAAAGAAAACAATTGTGGAATTGGGAAAAAGAGATGGGGAAATCCTTGTGGGGAAACCCTTATGGGGTTGGGAGAAGGTGCCTTTAGCTGCCTCTAGCACCCAGCAGAACAAAACCTCAGCTCCTGGTGCCTGGAGCAGGCAGGGGGCTGAGCTCTGGTCCTGGAAAAAAGTGAATTTTGTGCTGGATGGAAGATGGGTGCCCTGTTTGAAGGACCTGGCCCATGGGATCTGATTCCTGATTTTACCATGAAAAGATCTCATTCTTCAGACCTTACAGGCATCTTCAAGAATTTTCAGATAGGGTGGCTAATAAAACCCAAAAAATCAGAGTATTTCAGTAAAAGACAAGAAAAACCTTTATTTTGCCCTGCTTAGAGGCTGATTATTTCTTCATCATTCTTGCTAGAGTTTTTTTCATGTAAAACAAGGCACTTTTCTCTGCTTGCTGGGGCCCTGTGCTCTAACACTTGAGGGAAGAGACAACAGAGGGGGAGTTTAGGACTTGGCCAACATTCCCAGAGCATTTCTGAGGAGGTGAGGCATCCAGGGAAGTCCAGCCCTGTGCCAGCTTTCATTGGCCACGTCTGTAAAAACCTTAAGTTCTATTTTTCACCTTGCATTTGCTTGTTTTTGTTTCTTTTCCCCCTCCTGGTTCCATTCCAGGATTGCTGAGTGTACAAGGATGCAAGTAAAGGGACATTCTCTGTTGCCTAACTTGTGTCAGTTGGAAAGCTTTAAAAGTTAATATTTACATGAAATGATCTCCAATTCATCTTGCTCGCTGCCTGTTTGTTTAACATATTTAGGTGATGGCTGCATTTGTTTTTTTAAACTATTTGCACGTTAAGGTACTTAAATTCTAACAAACCCCATCTTTCTCCAAGCCCTTATCACAGTTGTTAAAGATTTTTTCATTACTTCTATAATTGCACCTTTTAAAAACATGTTTGGGTATTTCTCATTTTTAAAAAAGCAACATTTTAACATAAAAGTCCTTTAGAGTGTGGAGAAAATCAAACTTTTTTTTGCTGAATTTTAGATGTTTTGATGGCTTTCACAATAAAACACATTTCAGATGCTCCTGGAAGCGTGGGGAGATTAAATTGCAGAGGTTTGTTCTTCAACCTGCAGAGATCAGTGCAGAATCAGTGGTTTTACCAATGCACAGTCCAAGCCAAGGGTGTCCCCTGTGGGTTTGATGAACAAATTTGAATTCCTGGGGAGCTCTGCAGGTTTGAGTGTGCTGAATTTTGGGGGAATTCTGAAAGTCTGATGTGCTGAATTCCCAGGGGTCTCTGCAGGATTGAATTTGTTAAATTCTTGGGGGGCTCTGCAGGATTGAATTTGCTGAATTCCTGGGGAGCTCTACAGGTCTGAGTGTGCAGAATTTTGGGGAAGCTCTGCAGGTCTGATTTTGCTGAATTCCTGGGGAGCTCTGCAGGCCTGAGTGTGAAGAATTCTCAGGGAGTTCTACAGGTCTGAGTGTGCAGAATTTTGGGAGAGCTCTGCAGGTCTGAGTGTGCTGAATTTTGCGAAGCTCTACAGGTCTGAGTATCCTGAATTCCAGGAGAGCTCAGCAGGTCTGAGTATCCTGAACTGCAGGAGAGCTCTGCAGATCTGATTTTGCTGAATTCCAGGAGAGATCTGCAGGTCTGAGTGTGCAGAATTTTGGGAGAGATCTGCAGGTCTGATTGTGCAGAATTTTGGGAGAGCCCTGCAGGTCTGTGTTGGCTCCCTGATCTTCTTCCACAAGGGAAGTGAGAGGTTTTCAGCACTGGCTGAGAAGGAAGAGCAGCACTGCATGAAATAACTTTCTAATCAGAATTCCCTCCTCCCTCAAACTCTGTTTGGACAGACAGTTAATTTATCTCTGTTTAACTGCAGAATCAATCCATCCATCAAAGCTCCAAGAGCTAATTAGCTGGGGTCAGGGCTGGGCTGGGATGCATGCTGGGGTGTGGAATACCTTGGGAAGCAGCAGGGGTGCAGGGAGCATTTCCCCAAAAAGCTGCCCAGGAGGCTCAGGCACCCAGAACCTGCTGACTTTGGCAATCCTGACTGGCAGGAGCCCTGAGGGAATCCCTGCTGGCACAGAGCTGGCACAGTGAGGGTGGGAAAGCAGCTGTGGGATTGAGGTTGAAGCCCCAGTGCTGTGGGCAGTGCCCTCACCCAGCTGTGACCACAGCCCTCCCTTCTGAACTGCTGACAAGGCAGATCCCCAGGGCACAGTGTGCTGGGAGGTGATGATGGATTCATTCCTTGGGGCTCAGCCTGCTCCCTGCCCAGCCTTGGGAGCGATTTCTGCATCATTCCCCCATTTTTCCTGCAGGCAGTGCCATCCCTGGGCACTGCTCTGCACCCCCTGGCCACAGCCATTCAATTTGGTGCCCATTAAATCAGGACAAAGGGCTGGGTGCTGCACTTGCCCTGCCCCAAGCCAGCCTGCAGCCCCTGCTCTCCCCACACATGTTCCAGGTTAGCCCTTTTCATTGACTATGAATCCATAAAAATCCATGTGGAACAGAGGGTGCCCAGTGCAGCCCTGTCTGCCTGACTCCTTCCCATTCTAATTGGGCAGCAAAGCTGTTTAATAGAGTCTGTGGAGTCTGTTTAACTGCATTCTGCCAGAACAATGCTCTATTCATGTTCTCAACAGAACTCTAGTGATTGCACTAATATCTTTAAACTAGAAAACAAGTCTTAATTGGAACAGATGCTGCAAATACCAATGCAAATGGCCAGCTCTGGTGTGATCAAAACCAGGCCCAGCCCATTGATTTGTTTTTAATAGCAGCTTTCATTTTTTATTAGTGTACACAAACCTCACTAACACTATACAAAAAGTCAGTAACAATATTCTGAAAAATCATCTTGTTTAAAGCAGACTCAGCCCTGCATTGTTTCTGGCAAGGTGCTGTTAAAGAGTTTCCATCCTGTTTTGGCAGATCACGTTACTCAAACACTCCTCTCTACTTTCTTCCCTTCTAGGGTTTGAATAATCCAGGTGATTTTTGGAGAAAGCTGTTGCTGTTACATGTAATAATCTGTTTGGATATTCACTTCCATTACAAACAGGCATTCAGGTTAGATTAGGACAAATAAATCCCCAATCCTGGTAAGTATGTGTGTGTGAGACAGGGATTTACTTGCTTTTGGAACCTGCTGTAGCAGAACTCAGCCATTCCCAACCATGGACTTTTTTTTTTTTTTCTTTTTTGTGGCAGTGCTTGGCCTGGGGAAGTCTGAGATATAAAGAATACAATGTTTTTTATGCTAAGAATAAAACAGTTCTGTGATTTTTCTGGAACAAATGGGTTTTGTTTTAAGGATGTGTGAGCTATTTGATAGCAGCAAGAATATCAAAACCACTCAGAGCTGAGAGAAATTTATTATGGCACACCTGGCACTCAGGATTAGTTTATTGGTCTGTGTAGGCAAATATTCCCTCAGTAGCTGCTACTTGGAATTGGAAAATATTTATATATTTATATTTATGTGCATAGACACAGATATTGAAGCTGACTGCAGGGATAAGATGCTGTTTCAGTCAAAATCAAGAGGCATTGCAAGCAAGAAAAGAAGAGGAGGTGGCTCTGGGCCTGTTTTTAAATCTGTGGGCTCTTGTTGGGTTTTTTTTTTTTTTTGAGAACTTGCTCTCATTGAGACTTTTCAAGAGAATGAAGAGGCTTTTTAGACATGGGGGAGTTTTCTGTGGGGCACAGCTGGATGTGGAGATGGCACAGGGAGAATGGGAAGTAGGGCTGGGATGATGCCTCAGGGTTTCACCTTTTCTATTTTTCATTTATTTGTAATCCTGCAGTTCTTTAGTGTAGAACTCTAAATTCCATATGGAGTGTGAGCTGCTGCTCTCCCATTTTAGTCAGACAAAACAATTCCTCTCCAGGCCTGGGAATAAAGGGCACCTCACAGGCCCTGAGAAATGTAAACCAAAAGGGAGTTGGGGGCAGCAAATTTGGGGTAAATGACTTCATTACCTGAAGCTGTAATTTGAGGATTAACCCTCAATCTGCAAATGGACCAGATTTATAAAAGTGTGAAAATCTGTGACCTGTGGTCCATGTTGGGTGTAGCACCTGGGGGGTTTCCTCTGCCTGAAATGTACCTGAGGGCCCTTCAATAAATACAAATAAATATAAATAATATAAATAATAGAAATAATAGAAATAATCGAAAAATATAAATATAAATATAAATATAAATATAAATATAAATATAAATATAAATATAAATAGAAATAGAAATAGAAATAGAAATAGAAATACACTGTTTTTTATTCTCCTAATTTTTGGTGGCCAAAAAGGCATCAGGGACAGTGGGATACCCTTGGTTACAGCAGCTTTGGGATGCAGGGCAGGGAGCTGGGGGGGTTGGAGCACTCAGGGTTCAGGCAGTGGCTCCATCCATCCCACACTTCCCAGTGCTGATTTATCCAGGGGATTGTGAGGGAGCCAAACAGAACAAATCCCCAGCTCCCAGCAAAGCCCAGCCTGGCACAGGGCAGGCTCTGTCCCCTCAGGTGTGCTGAACATGGGGACATTTGGGGCTCAGGTGATGAGGGAGGAAGGTTTTGCTCCATCATCTTCTTTGTCCCAGGAGATGAATCATCATCTTTGACAAGGCCAAGGCCTGAGGGATTAACACCATCAGTGATATTGAGATAAAAGAGATGACAAAAACACTCTGATCTTGTTAGTTATCTGCAAGAAATGCAGCATTTTAATAAATTTTCCCAGCTGACCTGTCTAAAGGCCTGGGCTCTGAGCAAGGCCTGGCCCTGGCTGGGCTGTGCCATCAGATCCAGGAGTTTCTGTGCTAAAAATAGCATCAAATATCATCATAAAAATATCATCACTTTGACTTGCTGCTTTGGGCTCATAAAACCTGGAGCCACTTCTGGAATTTTGAACCTCAGCTACAGGTGGAGGCACCGTGTAGGATTTTCCCAAATTCTGGCAATGATTTTCCAGATCCTCGCTGTGAACTCTGGATGCTGGGAAAGTGTTGGCTTTCCTGGGATATTTTTTTCTCTTATTTTATATTTACATATAAAACAACAGGATGGGAATGCTGGAGCAGCAACCTCAAAGCTTTATTCCATCACAATTTTAGCCTCATTTTACAGAACCAAGCAAGAGAGATGGAACAGCTTCAGCTGCTGGCACAGCAGAGCAAGTTCTTTTTGGGACAAAATCCCTTAACAACTTTCTAGCCAATAGCATAATATTAAGAGCTAACAAGGATTTGTTTAGGCAAATTAATAAAGCCACATCTTGCTTTGAACAATCATTGCTTGTAATAGCTGCAAACAATGGATAAAGCTCCATTGTTCAGCTTCCATATTTTACTGTCTTGCTTAACATATTTTCTTGATGCCTGTCTTTACTCAGCTCATCCTTGTGTCTTCAGCATTCTTGCATTTCTCCATCCTAAGATTTCCTTTCACACAGTTTTCTGAGAGTTTTACACCTTTTCTATTTCCCACAGTAAAGTATTTGAGCAATTGCTGATGTATCTTTGTCAGGCCCTATCCTTTCATCTAGTATTGATTAGCTGCACTACCTTGCTTATTTTTGCTCATTGCTAAAGCCAAGCAGTCACTTTTATTGGTTGTATCATTTTACTTTTGTGTTGCCTTTATATTCATAGCAAAATAAGGGAATTCTTTTCATTGGTGTCTGTGGTTTTTAAATCACCCCCATTAATTGGCACATGGGCACCTGGATATGTATCAGGAGGGGCATCCCAAAAGGGACTTGAACTGAATTTGGCCTCCTTGGGAAAAGGATTTACCAGTCATCCCCAGCTTTGGAAGGAAATGGAAGGAATTGTGAATTTTTACCCAAAGAAAATTCTGGTTTTGTATAAAAAAAAAAATTCTTCTCCCATAGGGCTGCCCCAACAAAATTAATTGCAGCAAGTAATTAAAGGCAGTGTGTAGGGGCTTGAAAGTCAGGTTTTTCTTGATACATTTTTGGATTAAAAGCAGTACAAAAGTAGTTAATTTCTCATTTATGCATTTCTTCCTTTTTACATGAAGAACATGTGAAAAACTACAGGCTTGGAGCCAAAGAACTGGCTGGGATTTAGGCAACCAGTTTGTATAATTAATGTGTGACTATATGAATTGATGAAGGCTACAGAAAATTATTCACAGGCTCTAAAATAAATGATGTTTGAATAGACCCAGTGAGCTCTGTTGTTTTTATTTAGCTCTAATACTGTTGTAGGTGTGTGTAAAAAAAGGGGGGGAAATCCTGATTATAATAGTATTAGAGCTAAATGCTGCCTCCAGGATTCCTCATGATTTCTCATGTCAAAACTCAGATAATTTGACAGGACAACAGGGAGTAGCTCAAGCTCTGAAGTTTGAAATTCCTCAAAATTGTTGGAATGGGATGTGTTGAAGGAGGGAGGGAACCTCCATATCTGAAACACCTTTTTTGAAAACCAAACCATTCAGATTTTGAGGGCTAAGAAAGCAAATCCTGTGTTTATTTAGGACATGGCAGAAGAAACAAGTGAGTTTTCTCTGCTGGTTCTGCTGCAGGGATTAACAGGCACACTCTGGCCTGCGTGTTGAAGTCCTTGCTCCATTTCTGCTTGGAAAAAGCTCTGAGCTGCCTTTAGATGTCCAGCTGGACAGCTGACAGCTGAATTCTGATCCAAAAGCAGGGAGCAGCAATGTTTTGTGGATATTTAATTAAAACAGCAGTCTCTCAGTGGAGGGAAAACTGCCACAGTTGCCTACAGCAGTTTCTTGGTACTTTCTCTTTAAGTGGCTCATGAGATTTTTAGTTTTGGAATTAAACTTCTTTCTCAATATGTCTCAGTCTTCAGGCTTCTGGGCTGATTTTGCAATAGCTTTTCTGGTTTTAATGATCTTTGCTTGGTAGGACAGAATTTTAGTTGCTACCTAAACATCTCAGAAGAAATTTCAACAGAAAAATTCAACGTGAGAGTTTGAAAATGTTCAAGGGAAAATCATCAGGGTCTGCCCAGAGTCAAATTTAATAAGCAGGTACTTTCTATTAAAGGAATTTTTGGTGGCTCCCACAATCCTTCTGATTACACCACGATTTTACCTAATGAAGTTCCCAACTGCTCATGATTTTTCAGCCAGGTGCATCTCCTGCCCTCATCCATCTGCATTAGGAGCTTTCCCAGTTTCCATAGTAACTGTGCAATTTAACATATCTGGCCTTACAGTATCTTACAGTGAAATACTCTGTCCATTTTATAAATGTGCAGCCAGAGGTGAGGGGGAGAACAAAGTGATTTGCCCAAGGTTACAGAGTTCATCTGCAGCTGAATGGGGTAAGAACATTGGTTTTTTCCAGAGTTCCAGGAAATGCTGGAGCTGCCAGGCTGCCCGTTCCCAGGGAGGCGTTTTGCTGGATCACATCAGCTGAAGGTTGTGTCCCAAGTGTTCCTTTTCTCAGCCTTGGAAAAGAGACTTTCAGAAATGAAGAGGTTGGGGTTGGAGCGGGGTGAGTAATGAAAGCAGAAATCAAAACTTGCAAGTAATGTATTCAGCAGAAATGCCAGCCACATTCCTGGGATAAATAACTCCCGATGAATAATTCAGCCGGCGTCATCACTACAGGGCACAGCAGCAGGATTGCTTTCTAATTATTTGCCCTTTTCCTCTGTAAAAGTTCAACCCAGACTCAGTCCCTGACGTGTTCCAGCTCAGGGTCTGGGTTTTGCTTGTGGCTTGGCTGGAGATAGCCCAGGGTCAGCTTTGGAGCTGTGCTGAGCACCCTCATTTTTCTCTGAAACCCAAAAAAAATCCAGCAATTTGGGCTAATGCAGGGTACAAAGCCACCCTTCAAAAAAAAAAAAAAAAAAAAAAGGCATCTGGAGCCTCAAAACTTTGTGAAAATAGGAAAACTTTGAAAGCTGTTGAGGAATCCTGGATTAACACAGCACACGGGGAGTAGGGAAAAGGTTGGTGGCCTTTGGAACAACTTCTCACATTAATTTTCTTCCAACGCTGACAGCTTTGATTTATTACCTCAAGGCTGGTTAGAAAACACCCAGACATGAGTGAAGCCAGGAGTTATGGAAAGAAAAGGAAAATATGGTAAACACAGTGATGGATAGCACTGGGAGACAGACAGACACTGCCCTGCTCTCCTGCTGCACCCCAATCTTGGCTCCCAGTGAGGATGGGTGTCCAGCCCTGGCAGAGCTGCCTGGAATTGCTCCCAGACCCAAGGGAGGAAACTTCCCTTGGGATTTGCTGCTTTCTCATCTGTCACTTCAATTTTGGTGCTGGTTTTTACCTCTGAGTGGATGTTTGGGGTTGAACTGATCACTAGGGAGCCTGTGCTGGGGAAAAAAAAAAAATGTTGTTTGCAAGTCCTTTTTACAGAGAAATCAAAACAAGGTATTATTTCCCAACAGAAATTTGCTAAGATGAGTTAAAGAGAGTCACCAAAGTTGTTTGCTGAGGATCCCTGGCTGCTCAGGGCTCTCCCAGCACTTTGCTGGATCAAATTCCTATTTTCCAAAGAAGATTTAGTCCCACAAACCAAAGTGAACAAAATCACTGAGGAGCACAAGTTGTCTTTAATGTCACCAATGGCTCTAAATATTTAAAAAGTGCAGTGCAAACCCCTTCAGAGCAGGCAGACAACTCCCCTGACCCCAGAACTGTTGGGATGTGGCACAGCTGGATGCAGATGTTGGGGACATCTTTGTGTCACTGGTGCATCCCACATGCTCCTTGCAGGATGATGATTTTCTTTTCCTGCCAAATGCCAGTTGTTTTTTTTTTTTTGCTGAGAGGAACCAGGTGTAGCCTGGAATTCCCCTTTGGAGATGCAGGAGATGATTTGGGAGGTGATTCCAGAGGTTTTGGGGTGGTCCCTGCAGCATCACAGAGCTGCAGAGTAATTTCCCAAGGCCTCAATTTTTCCATTTCCCAGGAAATTTGCTAATTTGTGGGTAAGTGCTGGGATCCCAGGTGAGTGAAGTAATTTAATCTGATTCAGCACATTCAGGCAATTAAAAAAATTAAGTATATTCCAGAACTCCTCTTCCTTTTCAAATAAGCAAGACTATTACCTTAAATATATAAATTTTCCTCTAAGATTTTTGTTTAGGCACATTTCATATCACTTCCTATGTCTAGATCCTGCCTGCTTTTCTCCAGAATGGGAAAAAATCACCTGTGAGCTCTTAGTAGTTCTCAATTCCAAATCATTGAATGAAATTGGAATCCTGGTGAGTTCTGCACTTCTCCAATTGTTCATCACTTTAAGGTTTTATTACATTTCAGAGGATACCATTAAATCCAGCACCCTCCAGAGACCCTGGTTGGACTTTGGGTGCCTAAAGACAAGGAGAGCATGGAGGAGTCCCCAGAGCTGCTCCAATTTAGCCAGGCAGAAATTTAAGTTTCATTTTAAAGAGCAGTGCCTGTAACCTTATTTCTATTTTATAATTTGTTTGCAAATTCCATGTCCCTCCTTCCCTATCTTTTAGGAGTTATTAAGAAAATAGATTTCCCCTAATTTAGATTTTTTTTTTTTCATTTAGCAAACATTGATTTTGTTTGTTATTTTTTTTTCCCCCAGTGCTGTTGTTCCTGCCACAATCAATGGGTTTTTTTGGTTTTGTTTTGCAGAGGGAATGTTTGGGGGCACTCAAGAGAGTGGGTCCTGCTCCCTCCAAGGAACTTTGGTGCTCCAAGAAATTTGGAGCAGAATGATGAGCCCTGTGCTCTGAAGGGATTCTTCTAAGACATCACTCTTAGCAGTAGACACTAAAACCAGAGAGTTTCAAACCATTTCTCTTTCATGCAGTGCAAATTCAAACAGGAGATTTGGGCCATGTGGCACCCATAAAAATGAAGGCAAAAATCTTTCAAAAGTATCTGAGATCTGCAGATAGGGTTGAGGTTTTTTTTTTTATTTTATGTTTCAGAAGTGTTGAATATTTAAAAAAAAAAAACCCTCAACAGGAGTTTAAATAAACACAGGCAAGTGAGTCAGTAAGAAGATATAAAATCATCAGGAAAGGCTGAGTTTGTTTTAATACAGGGATTACTGTAAACACTCCCAGTGCATGGTAACAATTTGTAGCCCATGTGTTTTGAAATATCATAACCGGTGTCAATAAACACATTAAAATTCGACTTCAAAGAGCTCTGTGGATGTTTGGAGTGTCACAGAGACATTGCAACCCGGGGATTTGGGATGGAAACAAGTATGGGAGCAATCAAACAGCTCCTCTGTGGGGAGAGGGATCTTGTCAGGCTGTTAGAGCTAAGCATCTGTCAGGGTGATTATTGCTGTGTAGGCTCCGAGCTGCTCCCAGCCCCTGGGTTTGCTCTGTCTGCTCCCCTCCCACCCTGACCTGCTGCTCTGGCTCTGCCCAGCTCACCCCTGCAGCCTGGGATTGCTTGGAGTTCATGTTCTACCCCGAGTGGGAACGACCCAGGTGAGGTATTGTGGAATTATGGAATATCCTGAGCTGGGAGGGACCCAGAGGATCATCACAGCACCCCAACATCCCACCCTGTGCATCTCCAGTATCACCTGGGAGTGATGCCCAAAAGCTCCTGGAGCTCTTGGGGCTGTTCCCATTCCCTCCACCCTCTGGGGGAAGAATCTTTCCCAAAATCCAACCTAAATCCCCTTGGCCCAGCTCCAGCTGTTCCCTGCTCCTGTCCCCATCCCAGAGCAGGGATCAGAGCTGTGTCTCAGGAGGAGCTCTAAGGGTCAGTGGCTCATGTGGGGTGGGTTTGCTGCTCTCATTCCTGTTCCTCTGGTGTCTCTCAGAATCACAGAATGACAGAATCACAGAATGAATGACAGAATCACAGAATCAATGACAGAATCACAGAATCACAGTCACAGAATCACAGAGTCACAGAATCAATCACAGAATCACAAAATCACAGAATCACAGAGTCACAGAGTCACAGAATCACAGAATCAATCACAGAGTCACAGAATCACAGAATCAATCACAGGATCACAGAATCAATCACAGAATCACAAAATCACAGAATCAATCACAGAATTAATTACAGAATCACAGAATCAATCACAGAATCACAGAATCAATCACAGAATCAATCACAGAATCACAGAATCATAGAATCACAGAATCACAGAATCAATCACAGAATCACAGAATCAATCACAGAATCACAAGGTTGGCAGAGACCTTTAAGATCAATTCCAACTCCTGCCCTGACACCACCTCACCTAAACCATGGCACTGAATGCCACATCCAACCTCTTTTTTAAACACATCCAGGGATGTATTTTAAGAGCACCATCTCCTCCCTGGGCAGATGATTCCAGTACTTTATCACTCCTTCAGTAAAAAACTTTTTCCTGGCATCCAGCCTACATTTCCCTTGGCATTGCAGAAGACTGTGTCCTCCTAAAGCTCTCCAGAGCTCTCAGAAAATGAGGCACCTCTGCATTCCCAAATGAGATGCTGTCACATCAACCAGAGCACCAGGTGAGCACAGGCTGGGTTGGATGTCTCACATTTTCTCATCCACAAATCCAATTTACTGCACTTGAGCTAAACACTGACAGCCATCCCCCTTATTGCAAAACCCAAATTAATTCACACATGTCCTTTTTTAAGGTGACAGAACCAATCTGATGGAACAGATGAGCATTCCCATGTCCAGGTTTAATCATCCCAGACAAGATTCTCTTGTTTTACTGCTGAACCTCATGTTGACAGCAGAGTGCTGCATGTGCAGGCCAGGCAGGATTAAATGGGGTTTCTTTGGAACAACCTTTGCAATGCTGAGGGCACCTGTTGGCATTAATGGAGCAGGGGGAAAATCCAGGCTGGGTGTTCACAACTATGGAGGGGACTGGGACATTGCTGACACTGAGCAGATGTTGGAGAAGCAGAATGGAAATAACACCCCCAGAGACACCCCCTGGCTCCATATTTTAGGAATTTACCTGGGGTACAAACATCTCTGCACACAGGCTGCCTTTGCTGGCACTGAAGTTGCTGTTTAATTCATATTTTTGTCTGGAATCTGCCCCTGATTCATCAGCACCTTCCTGGAGTGGCTGTAGCACCTTTGCCATGTGAGTTGCAGGGAAGGGTAATTAAATTTAATAGAAGCCACCCTTGCTTTGAAGCTGCCCTGGTTTTAGGGCCACAAGGAGAAACAATTAAACTCCAGCAGCCACGGATTTAAGCTGAAGGTAGAGAGTAATTTTTTTTTTTTTTTTTAAAGGAAATTTCCTTAGTAAACGGATTTGAATTGTCAGATCTGATTGGATTTTAAAGCTGTAGAGATTTCCTTCACTGGGAGTTTTGCTTCTCTTGAAGCAAAATGAAATTATTTCACAATTTCATAATTTTATCAAAAATTAGTGTTTCAACGAGATAATGAGGAAAGACAAAAATATTCTAGAATGCCATAATCAATGTCAAATTTACTTCTAGCTGTTTAAAAATAATTTTTAGGAATTTCCCATAAAGGACCAGTTGGAAAAGGTCTGATTCCAGTGCACACACTATTCAGAAAAGCAAACTAGTAACTCAATTAATATTTAGAAGGAGAAAAAAAGGTCTTAAACTTCACCAACTCTTGGAAATATTTGAAGAAGCCCAGCTAAGCCAGAGGCACAAGTGAAAAATCTCATTGGTTTTTATCTTTCTTGCCCTCCCAGAGTTCCCAGGTGTGCAGGGATGCAGGACCTGAGTCCTGTTCTCCACTGAGGGATCCTTCCCTCTGAGGTCTCTGGAATATTTGGGCTTTGGATTCTGAACATTATTTTTGACTTCATTAAAACCATTTCCTTTTGAAACCCAGCAAAACCCCAAAGAGAGTCCAAATATAAATCAATGCAAATGCAATTACTGCAACCCCCCCCCCCTCCTCTGTGCCTCGGGGGCTGGAAAAATCCATCGATTCTCTGCTGTAATTTATCTGGGAAGCAGCAACACCCTGCAAGGAGCAGCCCTGAATCACAGGCTCTGGGCTGGCCAGATCCCTGCATGAGCTGCCAGTGCAGCTGTGGGGATGGAGCTTGGGGGGCTGGGAGTGGGGGGACTGGGATTTTGGGGGGCTGGGAGTGTGGGGATGGAGCTTGGGGGGCTGGGAGTGTGGGGAACTGGGATTTTGGGGGTCTGGGATCAGGGGAACTGGGATTTTGGGGGGCTAGGAGTGTGGGGACTGGGATTTTGGGGGGCTGGGATCAGGGGAACTGGGATTTTGGGGGGCTGGGAGTGTGGGGATGGAGCTTGGGGGGCTGGGAGTGTGGGGACTGGGATTTTGGAGGGCTGGGAGTGTGGGGACTGGGATTTTGGGGGCCTGGGAGTGTGGAGACTGAGATTTTGGGGGGCTAGGAGTGTGGGGACTGGGATTTTGGGGGGCTGGGATCAGGGGAACTGGGATTTTGGGGGGCTAGGAGTGTGGGGACTGGGATTTTGGGGGGCTGGGAGTGTGGGGACTGGGATTTTGGGGGCCTGGGAGTGTGGAGACTGAGATTTTGGGGGGCTAGGAGTGTGGGGACTGGGATTTTGGGGGGCTGGGATCAGGGGAACTGGGATTTTGGGGGGCTAGGAGTGTGGGGACTGGGATTTTGGGGGGCTGGGAGTGTGGGGACTGGGATTTTGGGGGGCTGGGAGTGTGGGGAACTGGGATTTTGGAGGGCTGGGAGTGTGGGGACTGGGATTTTGGGGGGCTGGGAGTGTGGGGATGGAGCTTGGGGGGCTGGGAGTGTGGGGACTGGGATTTTGGGGGGCTGGGAGTGTGGGGAATGGGATTTTGGGGGGCTGGGAGTGTGGGGAACTGGGATTTTGGAGGGCTGGGAGTGTGGGGACTGGGATTTTGGGGGGCTGGGAGTGTGGGGAACTGGGATTTTGGAGGGCTGGGATCACAGGGAACTGGGATTTTGGAGGGATGGGATCACAGGGAACTGGGATTCTGGGGGACTGCGATCATGGCGAACTGGGATTTTGTAGGGCTGCTATCAGGGGGAACTGGAATTTTGTAGGGCTGGGATCACAAGGAACTGGGATTGCAGGGAACTGGGATCACAGGGAACTGGGGTTTTGGGGGGCTGGGAGCATGGGGAACTGGGATCATGGGGAAGTGGGATTTTGCAGGGCTGGGATCAGGGAGAACTGGGATCAGGGGAGACTGGGGTCGCAGGGAACTGGGATTGGGAGAAATTGGGATCGGGGGAGCTGGGATCAGGGGGGACTGGGCACATGGGAAACTGGAATCTTGGAGGCCAGGGATCACAGGAGACTGAGCTCACAGGGTGCTGGGAGCTCAGGAATGATTCCTGTTTGTGACTGGAGGATCTGGAAGGTTCTGGCATAGCTCTGCACCAGGGGCCACCGTGGGTCACCACCATTCCCACCCAGGGTCCTGCTCTGTGGGGTCAGGGGTCTGCCCAGGAACTCAGCTCTGGACACTGCAAGGTCAGCTGGTCTCTCTCTTGGGTTATTTCTGCTGGTTTGGGATTCTCCAAATGCAAACCTGTCATGTTTGGAGTGAGCCATAAGGATGGGAAAGGAACCCAGTCCTAAAGGGACATTTTATCTTTTCCTTTCCTGATGGAAATTGAGGCAGATGCATCCTGGGGTGGGCATGGAGAAGATTTGGAGGTGTCTCTGCACAAGGAAGCTGAGTGCTGACTGGGGCCCATCAATCCTTTGTGCCTTGAGGAAGAAATGGCTGAGATGAGGTTTGAAATTGTCCAAGGCTGATCCTGGGCCACCACACAGTCCCTGCCAAGGCCATCACCTGCCAGGTGGCACTGCCAGCCTGGGTTTCAGGCAGAGGTGTCACCAAACACCTGGGGAGTGCCCAAACACAGGGCACTGCATCAGCACAGCACAGGGAAATTGCCAGGGCAGAGACTGTGTAATGTTGCTTCAGATCCCAGCCAAAATGTGCAGGAAAAGCCAGAAAAACTGAGTTGTGAGAACATTGCCCCTGATGGATGAGCTGTCAAGGCAGGAGAGCAGCTACTCCAAGCTGCTCAAACACCCACAGAGGCAGAAATCCCAGAGCCAGGCTTGGGAGGATGCTCCTCTGGAGCATCACCAGGTGTTGGGAGCATGTCCAGAAATGTGCTCCTGTTGGGCAGGTCCTCTCCTTTCCAAATTTTTAAAGAGGCTTCTGGAGGAGCTCCAGGCAGGAGTTCCCAGCAGTGCTGATGTGGAGGCTGGATGTGCCCCTTGTGGGTTGGTGCTTCCATTTAGGAATATGGGGAATACCAGGGGAGACCATAATGAGGTTGGACCTGCAGTGCTCCAGAGAAAAATCCTTTTGAAAATTTTAGTAGGACCATCCAGGAGGTTTTTTTTATTTTTTTTTTAAGTGCCAATCTGACCAGCTGGAGAGCAGTTAATAAATCAGTACAAAAATAATTGATTTATAGTAAGTGATTTTATAGCTTACTAAAGAAAGGTCCCTTGTGCATTGGGCTGAAGAAAGAGCCCTTGTTCAGAGCATTATTGCCATCCAAGACGTTGGGTTTAATTCTAGAAATGTGTTGATCCCTGCTAGAACTGCAAACAGTTTGTCAGACTTTTAAAAACTCGGGCAGGAGCCCCCTGCTCGCTGTGCCCGGGGGGGACACACCCTGTGCCACACCCTGTGAACTGCCAGGGGCTGGGAGAAAAGGGGAACCTTTTTTTGTGACCCTGCCCCACTGCCTCCTGCAGCAGCTCACAGGGTTTCCAGGGTTTCCCAGAATGAGTGGTGTGGTTAAAGCAGAGATCTCACACCCCTGAGATGCTCTCACATCTCTGTGCAGCCTTCCCGTGGGATTTGATGTGGCACATCCCATAAAACATCTCCTCTGTTGGTCCATCTCTGGAGTTTCACCAATAATTCAACATCAGGACCGTGTGAGGCTAAATTTAGATCATAATGTTCATTAAAATATTAAATTACAGAGCACAAGGTGAGAGGTACCTGACTTGGGGTTATTCTCAGAGGTTTCCTCATGAGATATTTAAATTCAGGGATCTGAGGGATCAATCCCAAGCTTGGATCAATCCTTTTTGGTAAAAGCTGAATATATTGGAGGAAGTGTTATTTCTCTGCCTTATCACCAAGTGCTGCAGAAAGTGATGATCCTGGAAAGTTTAACTGAAAATATTAAACCAATCTGCCTTACTATGCTCAGTGTTTATAAATAATTCCATTGGTTAAGTGAATTCCTAGGAAAGGTGTGGATTTTCAGCAGTTAAATTTAAATTCAGTTAAGTAATTTGAAAGTGATGAGTTTGCAGAGATCTTTATCCTCACCTGCCACATCCGTGCACTGATTTCATGCAGGTAAGAGAAAACACACCTGAATTTCTGCTCGGCCCTGTGATTTATGAATTGTTCAGTAATGACTGGGGAGATGCCCTGAAGATCCACCGAGAGCTGGGTGAATCTGCCCAGCAGTGACAGCAGAAGAGCTGCAATCCCTCCTCAGGCTGCCTGTGCTCCTGCAGCTGCGGGGATGGATCCCAAACTCAGGGATGCCCTCTGCTGCCCTGGGACCGAGCAGCCACTGTCCCCTCCTGCCTCCCGGCACCTCGGGCTCTTCCTTTCCTCCAGGACTCTTCCTTTCCTGCAGAATTCTTTTCCTCCCCTGTAGAACTCCTTTCCTTTCCTGCAGGGCTCTTTTCCTTCTCTGCGGGACTCTTTTCCTTCCCTACAGAACTTTTCCTTTCCTGTAGGACTCCTTTCTCTTCCTGCAGAACTTTTTTCCTTCCCTGCTGGACTCTTCCTCCCCTGCAGAACTCTTCCTTTCCTGCAGGATTTTTTCCCTTTCCTCCAGGACTCTTTTTCTCCTCTGCTGGACTCTTTTCCTTCCCTGCAGAACTATTTTCCTCCCCTGCAGAACTCTTTTCCTTTCCTGCAGGACTCTTACTTTCCTGCAGAATTCTTTTCCTTTCCTGCAGGGCTCTTCCTTTCCTGTAGAACACTTTCCCTCCCCTGCAAACTCTTTTCCTCCCCTGCAGAATTTTTTTTCCTTCCTGCTGGACTCTTTTCCTTTCCTGCAGGATTTTTTCCCTTTCCTGCAGGACTCTTCCTTTCCTCCAGGACTCTTTTTTCTCCCCTGCTAAACTCTTTTCCTTTCCTGCAGAACTCTTTTCCTTTCCTGCAGTCTCTTTTCCTTTCCTGTAGAGCATTTTCCTCCCCTGCAGACTCTTTTCTTTTCCTGCAGGATTTTTTTTCCTTTCCTGCAGAACTTTTTTCCTTTCCTTCAGGACTCTTTTCCTCCCCTGTAGAACTCCTTTCCTTTCCTGCAGGGCTCTTTTCCCCTCCTGCAGGACATTTCCAGGGCTCTGAAGGAGGCACAGCCCCCCTGGGCTCAGCTTGCCCCAGCAGGGCACAGGTGAAAATCAAATGGGCTGGAAGGACGTGGGCAGGGGATTTAGGATAACACCACAAACCCCTCCAAACCTCATTTTCTCCTATAAAGCAAAGATTTGGGGAAAGCCACAAGGCTCCAGAGGCTTCCCAAAGCTGAGATCTGTGTTACCCCATCGAGTTAATGCAGGAATTCAGAGTGCTCAGGAGCTGTTCTGGGTTCAGGATCAGCAATCTTGGATCTCTCCTCCAGTCTTGGGTCACCTTGTAGCATCTGCTGGAAAAGGGGGAACAAAGGGAGAGCTGTGGGCAATTTAAATATCCCACAGCTCCCTGAGTTCTGTATAGGGAGGGGTTTGTAGTGGCTGAAGTGTTTAATCTAAGAGAAATTAAAAAAAAATTAAAATTCTGATGTGAAATAAAAATAATTTTTAAAATTGCTGGAAAATGGAGGGGGAGGGGAAGGGAAGGGAAGGGAAGGGAAGGGAAGGGAAGGGAAGGGAAGGGAAGGGAAGGGAAGGGAAGGGAAGGGAAGGAAGGGAAGGAGGAAGGGAAGGGAAGGGAAGGAAGGAAGGGAAGGGAAGGGAAGGGAGGAAGGGAAGGGAAGGGAAGGGAAGGGAAGGGAAGGGAAGGGAAGGGAAGGGAAGGGAAGGGAAGGGAAGGGAAGGGAAGGGAAGGGAAGGGAAGGGAAGGGAAGGGAAGGGAAGGGAAGGGGATGTTCACTCTCTGGGTGTTCCCCTGCTCACAGAGTGACACCCAGGGAGCTCTGTGAGTGCTTTAATGAGATTTCACCCTCCCAGAGCAGTGCTGGGAGGTAACCTGATCTGGATCCATTGATACCAAACTCATTTCACATCCAGGGGCCCAGCTGAACATCCTTCATCAGCCCATCATTATGGTCTGCAGCACCCCCAGGACTGGCCTGGCTCCTTCCATTCCCCTCTCAGGCTTTGCTCAAGGGCACACCACGAGATAGCAGAACTTGGCACAGGTTCCCTGACTCTGTTTCAGCCTCCTGGTCACCTTGTGTTGCCATGGCTCCACAGGCACTGGGAATTCATTCTCTCACTTTCATTTCAGTTTTGTTCTGGTCAGGCTGAGGCCTCAGTCATTTGAGACTTGATTCCCTCATGCCACAGGAAAGGAGCTGCAGGAGTCCTTCCCCTGTGCTGGGGACACTTGGAGGATTTAAATTGGAAGTTTGTGCAGGCAGGGTGTGGAGTGTCCCTTCTGGAAACATTCCAAACCCACCTGGATGTGATTCTTGGATGGTCCCCAAAGAGCCCTTCCAACCCCAGCTATCCTGGGATTCTGGAAACTCCTGGGATCTTGCTGGTCCCAGGAAATCACCAGTTTGATGAGCAGAGGACTGGTTATGAGGATTAGAGCGGGAGCCAAATGCCATCACTCCAAATTTGCCCCTTTTCCTCCTTCTCCCCCAGCTGTCCATGCTGACCATGATGCCACAAGGTCTGGAATATCCCTTGGGGTCACCTGTCCTGGCTGTGTCCCCTCCCTGCTCCTCATGCATCCCAATCCTCACCTGGTGGGTGAGGAGCAAAGGCAGCTTTGGCTCTGTGCAAGCAATACTGAAAACATCCCATTGTTATCCACACTGCTCCCAGCACCAATCCCAAACAGACCAGGAAGAAAATTAACTTTATCCCAGCAAAATCTGTTAATTTTCCCCTTCCCTCCTTCCCTCTCTACCCAAGTCTCATTTAAGTTTCAATCCACCAACAGCTCTTTATTTTCTTTTAAATGTCAAACAATTCATCATTTTGCACTTTGCCCATTCCCTGTGAAATTGAAGGTTTTATTGGATGTCTGTGATGTCAGCCCAGGACAGTGCTCAGTGATTTCCCCAAACAATGTGGTTCTTGTCACCCTGCCTGGTTTTGGTTGCAGGCTCTGCAGAGCTCTGGCCTTGTCCCTGTTATCACAATCCCAACAAAACCCCATTCAAACACACACTGGGCATTTCTCATCTTTATTATTCCAGTCTCCCGTCCCTCATCCATGCTGGAGGTGCTCCTGGGACTTTTCAGATCTGATGGAGATGGACAAATTGTCCCCAAATCAGCTGGATACAGATGCCAAGGGTGACTCCTCCAAAGGGGCACAGAGAAAATTGAGAAAGGAGCACTTTTGTTCCCTGAGTGATGCTCAGAGAGCTCAGAACTGGCCCAGCAGGCAAGGTCAGGGCTGAGTTATCTGGATAAATCAGATGTTTCTTCCCCATCCATGGTCAGAAGGAAGGGATTGCAGGCAGCCTGGACCTGGCAAATCCAGAGCTCCTGGTGGGGCTGTGGCAGTGGCCAAAGCTCCTTGGAGCTGTCCCAAAATCCAGGAATGCCTAAGGATCACTGGGTCATGGTTTGGCTTGGAAGGGACCCCTAAAGCCCACCCAGCCCAACTTCAGCCAGCTGAGAGCCCCTCCAGCCTGGCCTTGCTGCACATCTGGTGAGAAACAACATCTGGAACACTTGGAAAGGGCCAGGAAGGATAAAGGGCAGGAAAACACCAGCACTGAGCATGAGCACCTCCATCCCTCCAGTGATTTACCAATTTGCAGGTTTCTCCCATTTTGGAGACATCCAGGTGAGTCCCTGAGTGTGAGGGGGTTGAGATGAAGAGTGAGAGAACATTCCAGAGCTTTTCCAGGTGGAGATGTCCCTGTCTGCAGCTCCTCAGGCTGTGCAGTTTTACCCCCAGACCCACACGTGCACCCACACACACACACAGATTTTATTAAGCCATTCCATGCAAGGATTTTATGTATGTGTATATATTTTTTTTTTATTTGGAAAACTTCAGAGTGCTGTTTTTTTCACACACAGTAAAGTTAGCTTTGCTGAGATTCATTAGTCCCCTTTCCCCCTGTGTGTAAATGGATCTCTCTCAGTTATGCAATGCAAGGGTACACAACCATGAAAAGTGCAGAGCCAGCCAAAAAAAGCATTGTTCTGAACTTGGACATGTAAAATATTCATATTCAATAATAAAAAAATAAAAAACCCCAGCCCTTAATAAAAAATTCACGGTGTGAAATATGCATTGTCCTCCCATCCCCAGGGCTGCAGCCCTTTCCAGCCCAACACACTCCTGGGGTTTTCACTGCCTTGTTGGACTCCATTAATTCCAAACCAATTCCCATCCCAGGATTAGGTGCCTGGATTGGTTCTGGTTTCTCTGAGGAGCAGCTGCAGGAGCTGGGGCTGCTCAGAGCCCCCAGGGTGTGTGGCAGGGCTGTCCCTGTGCTGGTGGCACCCTGGGCACAGCCAGGAGAGCTCTCCCAGCTGGGTTTGCATCCCCTCATCACCCTTCTGATTTAATTAACAAATTCCCAGGGGCTGACAGGGCTGAGCAGCTCCCCAGGGAGGAGGCAGCACATTGGGAGCCCCCCTGAGGTGTCTCCATCCCCCTTTTACCCCACAGATCCTCCCACAGGGCAGAAGGGATGAAATGATCCCTCTGTGCCAAGAGAAGCACAGACAGGTGCAAAGAACCACCTGGCTGAAGGATTCAGCAGAGCCAGGGCTGCTCTCCAAAATTCCCTCCCTGTGACAGGGACAGGGAGCAGCTGGAGCTGGGCCAGGAGGGTTTAGGTTGGATTTTGGGAAAGGTTCATCCCCCAGAGGGTGCTGGGCACAGCCCCAAGAGCTCCAGGAGGGTTTGGACATCACTCCCAGGGATTCACACAGTGGGATTTTGGGGTGTCTGGGCAGCACCAGGCTTGGATCAATGATTCTTCCAGCTTAGCATATGCTGACTCTGTGATTCTATGATTTAATTCAGATTTTTCTGCATCCCCACCTCCTGCTGGAGCTTCCTGTGTGTGTCCCAGGGGGTGACACAGCACAGGACAGAGGAGACTGAGCAGCATCACCTGGGACTGGAACTAAAGCACCAGGCCCTGCTCAACAGGTGCTCTGAGCTGCTCTTGGGTCATTAAAAGCCACTAAGTGGGACCCAGGAGCCCAGCACTGGAGGGGAATATTAAAGTGTTATTATGAATGTTGCTAAAAAAAAAAAAAAAAAAAAATTCAGGAACAAGAGGAAGGGCTCTGGCACTTCAATTTTATGAAGATATATGGGAGAAAAGAATTAGAAACTCCAAAAAAACAATGTCTGGGATGTTTCTTTTATCTAAAGTACAACCAGTTCAACATTTTACACAGAACAAGTCCCAAAGAGTGTAAATCAGGGGATGGAATAGATGTTTTTAAAAGGCCTCCAAATATAATTTCTTTACCTCCCACGTTCTCAGGCCAAATAATTTAAATGGAAAAGCATGTGGGACAAAGAGCATGGATATTATCCATGTCTTGAAGGACCATTCCCAGCAAGGTGGTTTGTTCTGTGTCCCCAGCCTGATATTTATAAACAAGGAAAAGGAAGAAAACTCCCAAAAATCAGAAGCTGGGAAAGCTGTGACCACAAGTGACAGCACAGAAAGGATAAAAAGTGCCATGATGAGCTGTCAGCCATGGCTGAGATTTTTTCATGGGGAAAAAAGGAGCTGAAATTGTCCTTTCTCAGCTCTGCTGGGTGTCAGATTTGTGCCACAGCACTGGGATGCCTTGAAGGGAACTGGGAGGATGAAATGAAGGGACTGGGAGGATGAAGGGAAGGGAACTGGGAAGAAAAAATTAAGGAAATTGGGGGGATGAAATGAAGGTAATTGGGAGGATGAAGAGAACTGGGAGAATGAAGTGGAGGGAATTGGGAGGATGAGGAGAATTGGGAGGATGAAGTGAAGGAACTGGGAGGATAAAATTAAGAAAATTGGGAGGATAAAATGAAGGAAATTTGGAGGATAAAATGAAGGAAATTTGGAGGATGAACTGAAGGAACTGGGATGATGAAATGAAAGAAACTGGTAGGATAAAGGGAAGGAACTGGGAGGATAAAATTAAGGAAATTGGGAGGATGAAGGGAAGGAAACTGGAAGGATGAACTGAAGGAAATGGGAGGATAAAATTAAGGAAATTGGGATGATGAAATGAAGGAAACTGGGATGATGAAGTGAAGGAACTGGGAGGATGAAGTGCCCTCAGTGGCTTTGAGTAACATCCCAGCCTCCCCATCCCAGCCCAGTGCATCCATCCCCATCCCCTGTCCCTCAGTGCTGCTGCAGCCTCTGGGAATTTCCTGCTGCTTTTTCCAGGAATCTCTCCCTGAGAGCAGAGGGGGGAGCTCAGAGGTGTTGGAACATTTCCCAGCTGGGATCCAGTGTGACCCTGCTGCTGTCACAGCCTTGCTCTAACCCAGGAGCCTCCTGTAGTGAGAAGAGTGAGGAGATGTGGAAAGATCCATCCCCTCAGACCCTCTGCTGCCCTGACAGATCCAGGGGCTGCCAAAGCTGCTCCATCCCTGGATTCCTGGGGAAAGCAGAGTTTGCAGCACAGCCCAGGGAGCAGGAGAGCTGTGCTGGTGGTCTGCTGACACCCTCTAAGCACTTCCAGCCAAAATCATCTGCATTTCCTGGAAGAACATCCCCCCAGGGGAAGAGATGATGGATTTTGGAGGTGTCCAAGACAACAGGCCAGATGCTGGTCCCAGCCCTGCTGCAGAGGATGCAGAGCTGTGGGGGTTTTGCTGCTGAGGTCATTGTTCCTTTATGAGGGAGGGATGGATCCTGCACATCCAGAATGCCTGGACAACCTCCAGCCTGCAGGTCACATTTCCAAACCCATCACAGGCTTTCCAGGGCGAGTCACCAACAGCTGGGTTCATCCCATCTATAACTAAACCAAAAAACTTTAAACTCTGATTAAAGAGAGAGAGACAGATTTCACCTGCACATGAGCTGCTGAGCTTTTGTCATCTCAATTCATTCAAAATAAAAGCTTTTGGGACTGTGTTCCTGATTTAATTCTCTTTATGGATATCAGGAGAACTGATGGTGCTGAAATGCTGTGGAAAATATGAAATCCACTTTCAGAGTGAGATTTTTTTGTTTGTTATTGGAAGGTTGTACCTGAAAGTTGGAAGAAGTGAACAAACAAAATTATTAAATGAGGACATTTAAAAGTGAAAATTTGATGTGGTCAAGGATCCCAGCAGTGAACAGAATTAACTCAGCCCTAATTCCCAGTGCCAGACCCCCAAAATCCCCAGTCCCACCATCAGGCTGCCAGAGTATTTAACAGCAGTTCCATCAGCCTGACCCACCTCCAGAGGTTTTTAATCCCAGTTTGTGTTTACCAGGAAGTGTCTGTGTCATGAGCAGCTGGATGTGTGAGGCTGTTCCTTCAGAAGCCACAGAAGGGATTAAACCCAACAATAATCCATGAAATTACATCAGATTTTCTTTATTCTCCTCGCTTGTCCTGAGGAATTCCCCAACTCCAAACCTGTTCCAACTGGCACCATCCTGCACTTGGGCTCCAATATCAGTGGAGTTTTGATGGTTCCAATTTTTCTGGTGAGGGATTACATTAAATCCAAATTGTTCTTTCCACAGGGGATTTCAACATTCCCATCCAGGAGTGAGGAATTCTTGGGTGTCTGTTATGACAGACAGCATTTTTCTTATCTAGGCATAAATCCATTTCATTCATTTCATTCCTAATAACTCAATTCCTAAAGGAAGCTGATGGAACAGCCCATTGTAAATCCAGGCTTTGTATTTTGGCTGAATGCCCTTGGATTGCTAATTCCACATAAATTATGTGACTCAGTGTTCCCCATTTCAGAAATGCTTCTGCTTGAGATAAAAACTCACCTGGAGGAACTGTCAGCCACTGCTGGACCTGGCTCACATTTGAATTGCTGATGATTAACAAGGGTCTGGATCAAATGTCCAGTCTCAAAAATTGGGATTTTCTGTTCCACTACCAGAGTCTGCTCTGGGGATTTATTTATTTTTTTGGCAGTGGGGTTTAAAGCAGGAAAATAGGAAATGAACTGAAAAATTTTGAAGACTGCAGCAAACAAGAAAATCCTGGAGGGAACAGGCTCTGGAGATCCACCCCAGCCATTAATAACATGGAAAGATTTCATTAGGAAAAGGGAGAGGGAAGAGAAGAAGAAAGGATGTGCAAGGAGGAGCATGGGATAAAAAACTCCTGCATTAAACCCACACTTCTGGTTACAAATCATGGAATCAAAGATTCACAAAACCATTAAAAGTTGGAAAAGATCCCAAGACTGAGTCCAACCTTGTCCCCAGCCCTGAGTGACACATCCAGGAATTCCTTGGACACCCCCAGGGATGGGCACTCCAAACCTCCCTGGGCATTTCCAAGCCTGGGCACCTTTTCCATGTGGAAATTCCTGCTGGATTTGGCCTGTGGGGTCTGGAAGGGCTGCAGGGGTCTGGGGGCTCTGTGGGTGTCAGGAGAGATGCTCCAAACTCAAACCACAGCACCAAGAAATAAAACAAATTAAGTTTGTTAAGGACACCATGGTCACCTAGGAATTTTTTTTTTTCTGGTGGAGAAATCCTTCTGCCCTCTGCTGAGGAGGAGCAGCCCCCTAGAATAACTTTATTTAAGAGGGCAAAATCTTCAATTCTTCTGTTCCTTTTTCTTCCCCTTCCCATCCCACAGCTCCCTCCCCTGCTGAAGGAGCCAACCCCCAAATACCCTCAGTGCTGGGGGGCACCTGAGCCCTGTCACCCACCATGATTCCTTAGGATTTCAGCTTTTTTTTTTTTTTTTTTTTTTTTTTTTTTTATAATCCTGCAATTCTTTAGTGTATGACTCTAAACTCCATGTACAGTGTGAGCTGCACATTTCCCACTTTGCTCAGACACAACAATTCCTCTCCAGGAATCAAGGACAGCTCACTTCCTCAGGAGCTAAGAAATGGAAACAAAAGTGAGTTGGGGGGAGAAAATTTGGGATAAATTATTTCAATTACTGGAGCTGTAATTGGAGGATTAACCCCCAATATGCAAATGAACCAAGTGTGAAAACCTGTGGCTCATTTTGGATGCAGCCCCTGTGGGGGAGTTTTGTCTTCCTTAAATGTACCTGAAAGCCCTTCAATAAACATAACTGCTTTTTATTCTCTTTATTTTGCCTGGCCTTGGTTTTTAGGCAGCCCCATAAAGCATCAGGTGAGCCCCAGGTGTGGGCACAGCTCTGCCACCTGCCCTGGCAGTGCCCAGGAAACACAGAGCCTGGAAAATTGTCCTGGAAAAAGGGAAATCAGGCCCTGTCCCTGTCCCCTCCCTGCCACCTCCTCCCTGCAGAGGTTCCCTGGCAGCCAGAGGTCCCTGTGACCTCAAACACTTCTGCTTGCTGTCACCTACAGCTCTCAGCTCAATGTATTTTTGCCCTGGACATTGTTTTCCCCACCCTGTGCCACTCTGGAGGTGACTGTCTGTGCTTTTGTGTCAGTCCCAGGCCAAGTGCAGCCCATTAAAACCTCCCACCACAGCAAAACCTGAGCACAGCAATTTAAAACCCCTGGGGGTTTTATTGCCAAAAGTTTTTGCACCATTATGTCACATCCTATATATCAGAATTTGCTTGGGAAAAGCAGGGAAAAGGGAAAAGCTTGGTTTGTTTTGGTTTTTTTTTTTTTTTTTTTTTTTTTCCGTGTTCCTGCTCTCTCCTGGAAATAGAAACACCAGCAGGTCGAATGACCTGAGGGTTTCTGTATTTCCAGGGTAGGGAGGAGGAAGTTCAGCCTCTGTGCTCACAGGACATTCTGAGCATTGGGAATATAATGAGCATTAATGAGGATGAAATAGAGACCCTTTGGGATCCAGAACTGTTGGCTCAGCTGTCCCAGAGTCCCCAAAGCTGCCACAGCTCCCTGTCCCAAGTCACACAACACACAGAGGGGAGGAGGAGCTGTGGTGTGAGTGACCCAGGATGAGTTTTACCCATCCCTGGATGACTTTACTCTCACTGAGCTGTTCCAACATTTGGGGTTTTTCTCTCTCTCTGTCATGGAATAAATCTCAATTTCTCAGAGATGACTCCAGGCAGTGACTCTACTTGGGGAATCATGGTGGGTGAAAATCCTTTGGGTTGAAAAGGAGCTTAAAGATCACCTCATCCCACCCCCTGCCATGGGCAGAGACAATTCCACTATCCCAGATTTCTCAGGCAGAATTTTTCTCTCCTGCTTCTCAACCATTGAAAAATCCATGGAGAAATTCCCTGCATGGACAAAGGTGGAGCAGCAGCCACGTTTGGTGCTGCCCTGGACAGTGAGAGGAATTTTTATTTGTCTTTTCTTTGCCAGGGAAAGTTTTCTGCCTCATGGTCTGGGGGCTCCCCATCCTCTCTGAGATTTTTAGCTGGTTTGGGGTGTGAGCTGAAGCTGGATCACAGCTCCAGGGAAGGGAATCAGAGCTCTCAACCCAAAATCTTGATTTATGTCCCTGGTTTGTGCATCTGCACTGCAGCACTGGAGTTTGTGCTGAAGAAATCACTTGTGGGTGACGAGCACCAGCAAAGGCTGGGGAGGTTCTGGCAGGAACCTTTGCAATGTTTGTGTGTTTTTGCTGTGTTTAAACAAAATTTCAGAGTTTTGGAGTCTCTGTCCTGCTAGCACAGAGGTCAGGCTGGGAGAGGTTTTCTCCAAATTCATTCATCTCCCACAGGTTTGCTGGGGCTGGTGTGGATCCCCAATTCCTGCAGAGGAAGAAGGAAAGAGCAGGTGCAGCCTTTAAAAAGGAAAGAAAACCCATTTAATTTTGAAGAAGAGTGAAGGACACAAATTGTCAGGACTGGAAGGAAAAGTGGAAGCAAGTGGAACTCCAGAGCTGATACAGAAAATTATTTGGGAAACCCAGAAGACTCCAGGGATTATTTGGGAAATCAGGCAGGACCTTGGGAGAGTTCAGGAGGAGGAGAAGAGGGAGGTCTTGGTGAATTCCAGCCCGAGCAATTAAATAATTCCTTCAAGGAGAAGGGAAGAGGCTGTGCCCCAACAAGGAGCTGCTGGTGGAGCTGCCAAGGATAATCAAGAGGCATTGTTCCCTTTTCCCCTGTGGATAACTCACAGAAAAAATGAACAATTTCACATTATATGCACAACAAAATTTGCAATTTCTGCCTGACATCCACTGCCACCAACCTGGAAGTTTTTTATGCTGCTAGAGGGGAAATGGCACCTGAGCCAAAGTCCTGGAGAAGCATCAGGAATTGTCCTTTGTGGAGAGCCCAGCCATGTCTGAGCTGCACATTCATCTGCTTCTGTTAAAGAAACACACAGCTGCTCCCTGCCTGCATTTATTGTTTAATTCATTCATGCTGCTGGTTGGAAACACCATCGTTAAAGTCCTTCTGGGGCAGAGTTTGCTTTAAAGAAAACTCTCCATGGAAAAGACTTTCCTTTAAATTTAGTACAAAAGAAAAGCCCAACCAGTTTTATTTATAGATCAGGGCATGAGAGATTGTCAGTGTTCAAGCCAGTGCTCTATCTCTGTTTCTCCCATAAAAACATGTTTAGCATTTTTCTCATCCTACCAGAATAAAATTCTTTTATTGAGATTTTTTTTTTTTATCCCTTGCTAAAATGCAGTCACTTGAATGAATGACAAAGAAATACCAGATTGAATCATTTTGTGAGTTGTGATTCTGTTCTTGGGTGACATGAGCTGAGTTTTGGTTATTCTTTAATAGATCATCTCTTACTTCTGTGACTTTGGGACAGTTCATGTACCTAAGGTTGTATTTCCCAGAGATCTGTACCAGATGTATGATAAATTTGGGAGTTTTATTAATGTAGAAGCATCCAGAATTTCCTTGTGGAATGTCTGCCTGTAGGAGCAGTGAGAAAACGGCTAAATGGAGAAATGGTCAGAATTTGTTGCCTTTCCAAAAACTTGAGTGATAAAATGAACAATTTCGTATCAGTTTGTGTTTAATGGGAGGGGAAATGTTAAATTTGTTTGTTTGGTGAATGACAATGCTGCCAACACATTTTGATTTCTATTTATTTGCAGTAAAATGCAGAATTTTGGGTGTCTTTCTTTGAAGTGATGGTTTTGCCCTTCCTGGTGAAGGTGGGTGGTGATAACCAGGTCCATTTGTAAGAAATTAAAGGGTGAGGTGGTTATTGAGCAGAATCTTTGCTGGCAGTGTCAGCTTAAAAAGCTGCAACTCTTAACTGTGTAAAAAAGAATTTGGGGACAATGGCAGCTTATTCCCTTGCTGAAATTCTGAAATCTTTCCATTTTACTTTTTCCCAGTCATTCTTTAACCCTTGTTGTGCCCTGCCAGCCCATATTTAGTGGCTGACACACTTCAGAATCAAATGTTTCCCTGCCTGGATGGTTCCTTCAGCTGAGCTTTGTGACAAAATC
The DNA here is from genome assembly GCF_903797595.1 of Erithacus rubecula. Taxonomy (NCBI): domain Eukaryota; kingdom Metazoa; phylum Chordata; class Aves; order Passeriformes; family Muscicapidae; genus Erithacus; species Erithacus rubecula. The sequence goes on along the minus strand of NC_136676.1, from coordinate 4,847,461 downwards.
ACTGATCATGACTCAACTTCCCTCCCAAATCTCTTTGTGATCTGTAACTGAGTCACGTTTTGTGTTGCTTAAGAGAGGAGTTTAAAAGCTCTTAGTGATAATTTTGTAGAAAATGTGTCCCCATATGAAGCAGTGCTGTCCCTTTTCATGCATCCCAAGCACCTGGAAGTGTCCCAGGCCAGGCTGGACAGGGTTTGGAGCACCTGGGATAGTGAGAGGTGTCCCTGCCCAGGGCAGGGCTGGGATGAGCTGGGATTTAAGGTTCCTTCCAAGCCAAACCAGGCTGAGAATGGGCAGATGCTGAATGCTGCTCTTATTTGAGCCTTTTGTTGAGGAATCCTTTATAGGGTGAGAGATCTGCCCTGGGAAACCTGGGGTGGGAAGCTGCTGGAAATGGGGCATGTGGGATGTGCTGGGTCACAGGAATCATCAGTGCCAGCCCCAGAGTGGATCCAGGTCAGACAGAGAAGTTCCCTTAATGTCTTTCAGTCACTGTAGGGATGATCTCACTCCATTATTTTTCACGGAGCTTCTCAGTTCACTCTATTTAACTTTATAATTCAGAGAAATGAAACCACTTCCCCATCTCAGCTGTACCAAGGGAGAAAAACCACAGCAGAGTGGCAGTGAAACAGGGCACTGGGAGGATCCAAAATGAGAACTGAGCTCTGGGGGTGTCTGTCAGGACAGCTGAGCTCCTGTGGGTGGGATCTGCCTGCCTGGGCTCTCTCTGCTGTTTAAGGGGTTTGTTCTCCAAGCAGGAGCTCTGCCCAAGCATCCTGCACAGCTTTGTTATTGCAGAGAGGATAAAAGTCACTTAATAACACCTATAATGTGTTTTACTCCTGTATTCTTTCACCAGGGAGTCTGGAAGTTGCTTTTCCAGCAGCAGAGTTGGTAACTTGGGCACAGTAAATGGATGAAACAGGATTTTAAGGGGAAGGCCTGATGAAACAAGATGTCCCTTCTTAACAAATTGTCTTTGAGTTTGCAGCTTGCTGTGCTGTTTTTTAAAAAATCACTTTATCCTTTATTCAGAAACTTTATTTCCTTCTACCAGCACAGAATCCCAAACTGGTTTGGGTTGGGAGTGACCTTAAATCTCATCCATTTCATGGACAGGGCAGAGACACCTTCCACTATCCCAAGTTGCTCAGAGCTCCATCCAACCTGACCTTGGACACTCCCAGGGATGGAGAATCCACAACCTCAGCCAGAATTATTCATCCAGATTTTTGTTTGACCCAGGTGTCAGTGTAATATTTTATTTTAATGCCAGTTTTAAATCCTTTCTCTCCCACAGGCTGAAAAGCAGTGTTTTCAGGTTTTTTAACAAGAAACAGTGAGAGTGTCTGGTGCTTTCCCAACTGGGCCATTCCTTCCCAAAAAATTCTTCTCTTTGCTCTGTTTGAGCACAAATCTTCCTGGGAGTAACCCAGTGGAACATGAGTCACTGCAGGAACCAGTGCTTGGGTGAGGTGGGCTCCTGGCTTATAAATGGCACAATTGTAGATACAGGAGTGCAAGGGCTGCTCTGCTTGGAAAGCTGGCTGGAAAATAGCACTCATGAGGTAGGCAGGCATTTACATCCACAGGAACCATTGGCTATTTTGTATATATTTGCATTTCATTTTCTAACCACACTTCTGGAGCTCGGGTTTTCACTATGCATTGATGAGTTTATCACAGGCTGCACCTCACAACAAAATTGTGGCATCCCTGTGGGGCTGCCCAAAGCTCTCCTTTGGCCAATTTCTGGGTTAAAAAGCAACCAGGAAGGTGGAGAAGCCTGATGAGCTCCCTGCTAGATGTTTGATGTGTTGGGAGGGTCTGTGTGATATTTGGGGTGTCTGAATGCAAAGAGCAGAATTCCATTTCTCCATTGCTGTTTCAACCCAAATATCTGAAAGGAGTGAGTAGTTTGCTCTTCCACCTGTAAAAAAAACCCCACAATAAATGTGTATTTGTGAGTGGAGAAGGGTTTCTCTCTCAATTCAACCTTTTGCTCATTCCTGGGGGGCAGCAGAGCCCCCTGCCCTGGGAGAAGGGAGCTGGGGAGGAAACACTGCAGTGGCTTCAGGAGTTTTCACCTCCCCCGTGCAAATGAAACCAAAACCTTGCACGGTTCAACAATGAAATTGTGGGGAGAGGAGAAACGGGGTTTAGCAGCCAGAACAGAGGAAAGGATCCCTGTGATGTGCAAATTCTGTCTTTCACCTTCCTCGGGCTCTGGGCTGTCCTGTCCTGCCCTGGGTGATGTGTCAGAGGCTTTTCTGCTCTGCACTTATCTGTGACACTAGAGGGGGAATATATTTCCCAAAATATTATTTTCCGGGGATTAAATAAAAGAATTCCCACCTCGTTCTGAGCCATTTAGGAGGTTATTAGTGGGACAGCAGTGCCCGAATGGGGGACACGAGGTGACCCGAAGGCAAGCCTGGTGTAATTCTCCTCAGCTTGGCCAGCTCTGCCCGAGGAATGAAGTTGACTCATTCTTCCTGGATGCGATCCACCTCTCATGGAAATCGATGGAATTCTTTCTGCTGCGTTTTTAACACATGTTCTTACAGTTACTTTCTCCAGCAAGCCCTCGTTTGTAAACCTACATGAACTCTTGCTTCCCTGCGGTTAAAAATATTATTTTTTCGGTAGTGATGGACCAGTCACTCCGAGAGTCCCGTAAATACTTTCCCATCTCTGGTTATGATCTGCAGAGCCGAGCACAGGAGCTCTTTGTGCTCTCTGCACTTACACGATTTCATTGATTCGCCTTTAAGGTCAGCGGGGAGAGCCGGGGTCCTGCCGGGGGGTTTTGGGGGGGTCCCCAGTGTTGGGGCTGTCCCCAGAGGGGAGGATCGGGGGTCCCCGGGGGGCAGCGCGTCCCTGCCTCTGCCCCGCTCCCTCGGGAGCGAGGGATGACGGCGACATCACCTCACACCCCATCAGGTTTTTGCCTTCCCCCCCGGCCCGTGAGTTATGCTCTGAACTGCCTTTTTAAAGATTTTTTTTTTTTTTTTTTTTTTTTTAGGAGCCGCTTTGTATTAAATGAATAAAATATGTTCGTGTCCCGTCGGGTCCCCTGTTCGCTTCCATTCCGCCCCTTTATAAAAAGGAGTTAATCAGGAATGAGTTGCCACTGGCTTTTTGCAGTTTATCGCATTCCCCAGAGGAGTTTTACATCCTCAGCCCATTGGATCATCATCTTTTAATCCTAAAAAGAAAACTCTGCCTGTGTAGTTTGAACGCAGAGATCCCGGCACCTTGTAAACAGTTGTTTTTTTGGTTTTTTTCCCAAACCCAGTAAGAATTTGGGTTTCCGTTTATTTTATCCTCTCACAGATGCTTCTGGTATCAAAATCTCGCCGCTTTCATTTGTTCAGCTGTAGAAGAACAGCGTCTGTCCAGCCCCGAGAATGTTTTCAGGTGTTCAGGGAACAGATAAATGTTTCCGATTTTAGAACGCTGTTGGTGTTTAAAGAAAAAGGAGCATTCGGAGAAGGGTTTGAGTCTTTACTTTTCCTGTTTGTTAGGGGGGAAAAAAAAAAGTGTTCTTAATTATAACTTGCGAGACTGGGGGGGATGCTTGGAAAGCTCCTTCAGAAAAGTAATTCTAAACAGTAAAGAAGAAAAAAAAAAAAAAAGAGGAAAAATGCTCTATGATGTTTTATTTTAATAATCCTTTGCAGGCATGTGAGCCGTGGTCTGAGGGAGAAAAAAAAAATAAAGAAGTTTCAGGGAAAAGGCACGAACAATACCGCCTTTAAACCCAAATCTGCAAACTTCTGAGAATATGCCCTGGTATTGAATACACCGGATTTCTCTCCCGAGCGAAGGGGAAGGTTTTGTTCGTTTGGACAGTCTTTGAATACTGTTCTAAAACTTCTTTCAAGTGAGAACTGAAGAGAGAAATGTTAAGTTCTGGGAGGAGACAATAAGTTAGCATCTTTGAGCGTGGTCCCTTGCATGCAAATCAGCCTTTTGGCAATTTGGGGAGGTTTAATTGGAAGGTGGAATCGTGCGAAGATAAGGGAGCGGGGTCGCTCGGAGCTCCGGGGGGAGCTCACCTTGCCCGGGGACCCCCGGCCCGCCCCGTCGGGCATCGCCCCTCTCCCCCCGCTCCCCGCTCAGCTCCCGAAGGTGTCTGGGAAATAAATCCCTCGCTCTGAAGTTTCTATAATTTTCACCTCATGAATTCTTGCCGCCCCTTTTCCCCTCCCCACCCGTCAGGCCTGGACGGCGCGGCCGCGGCTCTTGGCTGCGCGCAGCCCCTCCTTGGGATCAGGGCTCGGGCTCCTCATTTCCCACCGCCGTTAAAGGTCTTGAACTCAATTAATAGCTAATAATTATCCAGGCAGCCGCGCCGCAGCCGTCCTTAGCGGGGGAGGGCAAGAAAAGCAGGCTCGGAACCCGCGGGGGCCTCCTCGGGTGTCCCCTTGGGGGCTCGGGCAGATTTTGGGGTGCTGAGCCCCTGAAGGAGGCTGGGGCAGTGAGGGACACCCCCCGAAGCTCCATCGGGGACCCCCAGGGGACAGGAGTCACCCCCAGAGCGAGGGGACGAGAGGAGAAATTCCCAATTGCGGCAGCGCAGCAAACGGCGTTTTGGGGTTCAGCCCTCGCCACCCCCACAACATTCAATTAAAGCCAATTTCCCTCTTCCCTGAGCCGGTGCGGGGTTGTTTGGGGGCCTGGCTCGGGTCTGCCGGGGGGGAGCGGGGGGTCCCCGGCCGAGGGAACCCCAAAACCGGAGCGGGGAACGCGCCCCGGCCCCGCCGGCTGCTGCAGCCCCTGCGAGCTCTGAATCGGGGGGAGCTCTGCTGGTTCCGAGGGCAGAGGCGGCCCAGATCGTTGTAGCGCCTTCAGAATTCGGCACCTCGGCTGGAAAATGCTGGATCGAAAATTGCCTCGCCCATACCTGTTTGCCAGGGCCACTTCCCGCAGGAGAGAACCTCCCCAAAATCTCCCCGGGGGAAGGAGAAAGCACAACCCTGGGAGACCGGGGGCTTGGGCTCTTTCCATGACAAAACTCTGCTGAATTACAGCGCCCATCGTTTCCATTTTGCTTTCATTTGGCAAGCAATCTCCGGGCAAAAATATTTTGATCAAACGTCTAAAAAAATTGCTATAACTCCTTAATTTCCCTTCATTCCCAGGGACCGTCACGATTAAAACTGCTGTGTTTACATCCCCAAAACTGTCTGCTCATGAGAGACAACACTGCTCGATGTCTGACGATTGTAATTATAATCATGTTCAAGTTAGATATTCAAATGTAAATGGTGCTTTGCTTTTTCTTTTCCCCCTTTTTTTTTTTTTTTTTTTTAAATGACTTCTTATTTTAGGATGTGAATTTTTACCTTCGCCCGGGACCAGCAAGGCGCAGCCTCGCGCCGTGGAGTGTAACGAATTCGGAGGAATTCTTAGAGCTGAACATGTTTTTTGAAAAATCTGAAATGGCAATTTACACGGTGTTTTTTCATGGCCGGACGAGCCAGTGTTTTCTTCTAGAAATAAGAAAAAAAAAATAGACTGATCATCTCATTTTGATGAACAGACAGGTTTCAGTGCAGCTGGAATATCAGGGAAGAGGTGCAGGACAGTGAATGCAGGCACAGGTTATGCAGCTGTATTAATCTTTCCCCCTGTATTTCATCGCTAAGGGGACCAGCAAGAGTGACTTGAAAAAAAAAAAAAATCCCCCTGTACAAAATGCAACCATTTCTGCCTTTCTCACTGGTGCTTGTTCCGGAGCTTCTCAAAGCTTTTCGGGTAAAAAAAAATAATTTAAACCAATGAGAGTGTAAATAGGTCACTTCAGGAAAGGGTCTGGCGGGTGGAGGATGTGACACCCGCACTGAGCTCCATCACCCTGTACCTGCGCTCAGAGCAGCTCTGAGCCACCCCAAGTGGCACCGGGGGGAGGACGCGGGCCGAGAGAGGAGAGAGGAGGGCGCAGCCACCTTTGAATAGTTTAATTTTTGTTACTTTTGTGTTTTTCGCCTCTCTCGCAGAGCCGCTGCTGGGAAGGCGAGCTGTCCCCGCGGCCCGGAGGATGCTCGGCGGTGTCCCCGCGGTGTCCCCGCAGCCCGGGGGTGGCCGGGGCTCCCGGCTGTCCTTATCCGCCCCCTTGTGCCGGCTCCTCGCAGGGAGCGCGGCTCGGGAGGTGTCGGGATTCCTTGGCAGCGGGGGATGCGAGGAGCGCTGCTGCATTGCGTGGGTGCGAGGCAGCTCCTCATCAGCCCGTGGGTGCGCTCCCGCCGCTAATTAGCGACAGATTAGGAGGGAAAATCCCCAGGGAAGCGTGTGACATTCTCAGCGCCTGATCCGCGACCCCGCGGAGCGCAGCCCCGTCCTGTGCCACCGGCCTCTTGCGTAGTTTAAAATATTAATTCCAGGTTTAATCCCGCCGCAGCCGTGCGCAGAAACAAGGAGTGATTGATGCGAAAATCCTCGCGAAGGGGTTACTCGGGGCGTGCGGCAGCGCCCGGACAAGCTGGACAGGCTCAACCATTTTAATCTTCTTTACTGCTTGAAAATACTTGTGCAAAACAAGCTCACCAAGCGCCTTTCCCCTCTCCCGTGCCCCTGTGGGTGCCCACCCGAGCCCAGGGCTCTAGGGAGGGGAGAGAGGAGCCGTGCAGCTCCCACCTGGAGCGTGTTTTCCAAGCCCGCCTTGTAAAATACCTGGGAACACACGGCTGCTGCTGGAGATGCCAAGGAACCCACCCGTAAATTCCTGCCGCTCCAGCGCCCCCTCCCCAGAGCTGCGGGACCCCCCCACGCCGCGGGGGCTGCGCGATGAAATCTCCATTAGCGGGGCGAGGGTGGAGGGGATCGAATGAGCCCGAGCGGGCTCGTTCCGGTACCCCCAGCTCCCCGGCGCCCCCAGACCCCACAGACACCCCTCGGGTCCCCGTGCCCTGGCTTGGCTCCTTCTTTCCCTGCAGGACACGGTTATTGAGCCTCCGTGGAAAATCAGCCGCCTCCACTGGAGTGGTTTTCGCCTTCAGCCATCCCCGGGGTGCCCCGGGCGGGCCGTGGGCAGAGTTCCTGGGGAAGCGGCGGAGCACGGAGTGGCTCCAGGCCGGGCAGGGCCTCGGCTCCTTGGCAGCCACCCGCCTTGACCCGGCAGCGCCGAGAAGCTTCCTGGCGCTTCTCCCTTCCTGCACGGTCAATAATTTGCCGGTCCCCGTGGAAGCGACACGCACTCGAACAGGTGCAGGCTGGAAAGGCCGGTGGCCACCGCGGGATGCTCGCCCGGCGGGACACGAGGGGGCTTCGGGGTTCTCCCTGCCCGGCCTCGCACCTCGCTCTGGGCTGTGCTGAGCCCCAGGACCCCCTCTCCTTCCACGGGGGGCTCAGAGCCGGGATGCAGCGAGGCACCCGTGGAGCCGGGGACACCCTCGGTGGCAGCAGGAGCGTGACCCGGACACGGTGTCCCCGCAGCCCCCGGGCCGCTGCCCCGGCCCCGCCACTCCCTGAGCCGGCTGGGCTCAGAGCGAGCAGGGGGAGCGGGGCCCATTCCCGCGGGTGGAACCGCAGCCGTGCCCGCTGCGGGAAGGGGTCCCACTCGTGTCGGGGATGGCAGCGTGTCCTTCCCCACACGCACCACAGCCCGCGGCCAGCACACCCCGCCACCGGCCCTTCCAAATTCGTTCTCGTTTGTTTCTTTTTTTTTTCCCCCTCTTCCCACCACCTTTTCGCCCAATTTTTAATTTTAGGGTTTTTTCCTTCCTTTTTCCCCCTTTCCTGGGCTGACCCTGCCGCCTCGCTCCGTGCCCTCCGGAGCCCCGCTGCCGCCTCGGCCCGGCAGGAGCGCGGCCGGAGCCGGGGAGCGGCACGGGCAGACCCGAGGTGCCGGGGACAAGCGGGGCAGCCCCGGCACGGCACCTTTCGATCTCTGCTCGCTGCCTTCGTTCGCATAAGCATCGCCTAAACCGCGATCCCCCCACACCCACCCCAAACGCGCACCCCCGAAAGCGTTTTGCCTCTCCCCGAATATCCCCGGGCGGCTCCGCTGGAGCGTGGCTGTTTCCCGCAGGAGCTGATTCCTGGGGGAGTCCGGATGATGGAAGTGGAGGGGGTTTTGGCAGGAAAACAAAAGCCGGGGTTGTGGGGGCTCGGGCTGCGGGGGCACGGCCGGTGCTCCGAGCACTCCGTGACCTTCGCTCCCCGGCCCGGGGACGGGGACGCGGCCACCGGGACATCCTCCCCTCGCCAGCCGCGGGTCTCCCGCCTCGACCCGGTCTTCTGCCAGAAGACCGCTGCAATAACAGCGAGAAATAACCCGGGACGACGTTTTCAAACTGAAATCCGTCCGTCCAGGGAGCAGCTCGATGGGGGACGCGGGGACAGCGAGCGTCCAGGATGGCTGGAAGAAATATTTCAATGAGTTGGAAACACTCGAGCTCCTGTTTCACCGGTGAGGCTGGGAAGAGCTTGTTTTTCCAACCTCGGGGTGCCCGGCGCGCCGTGGAACGGCGTCCTCGAGGCAGGAATTCACAGGCACCGCTTCGGCATTTTAGGCGACACGTGGCTCCGAGTTCCCTTCAAACGGATTTATTTTATTTGGCCTCCTGCTCCCCCACCCTTCCCTCGAACGCCGGCTCCTCGGTAGCATCTGAAAGGCCTCTGCTCCCATTTGCAATTAAAGAGTTTATTGAGGAGGGGAAAACCGGTAATTAGCAGGAATATTCCCCCCCTCTCCCCAGTTCCACCTGCAGGGCAGGAGTGCAGCTGGCGGAATGGCTTCCAGCAGGGACCTGACGCACCCACACAAGTTTTGCTTTGTTTTTGTTTTTTTGGGGTTTTTTTTTTTGCGGTGCCCTCCGGTGCGAGGGCTCCCCGGGATGGGTCCGCACCTCCAGCGCGGAGCGCCGCGCTGCCCTCACCCCGGGATTTTATGGAATGTTTAAGACGACGCGCGTTTCTCCCTCTCTCCATATTAATCTCATTAAATCCTACCTTTCAACCTTCTTCCGTGACCATCTGACCTGGCCACTTGAATTAAAATAGTGCTTTCTCCGCAGTCAAAGCCAGCACATCAATCACCGGCTATTTACACTTCGCTCCTCTCTTCAAAGCGGCTCTGCCCCAGCGCTCGCTACCTCCGCTCGGGGGGGGCTGCCAGCTCCTGGGGGGCTCCGGGGGTGTCTGTCCTTCCTCTCCCCCCTTTCCTCGGGTGTCTGGCGGCTTCCCCGGTCCCTGGGGAGCGCTGCCTTCCACCTGAAAGGCAGAGCAGAGCGGCCGCCCTCCCTCCCCGACCCCTCCCGGCGGGGCGCGGGGCCCTCCCGGCGGGGCTGCCGCGGAAAACCGAGGGTAAAAACCCCGCAAACACCGGCAAACACCGAGCCGGGGATGAGGAGCGAAGCTGCGGAAGGCTGGAAAAATTCTGGTAGAAACACGAGAAATACCGACAAAACACAACAGCGCAAGTTCTGTTATTTTATAAGTTATTATTTTTCAAGTTAAGCACTCCCCCCCCCCCTCCACCCGAGCTGAAGGGGGAGAAAAAAAGAAAAAAAAAAAAAAAGGTAAAAAAATAAAAGAAAGAAAATAAAGACAGACACTGGTTGGAAAGTTACGTAAATAAACATTTTTTCAGATTAAAAAACAAAAGCATGTCCAAACTAGGAACGTTTACAAGATGACAACTGCTAACAAACTTTCTCTACAGCATTGCTATTTAGCAGTAATAGAAATAATATAATAATAATAATAATAATAATAATAATAATAATAATAATAATAATAATAATAATAATCACCTCTTTATAGGATGGCACCTTGATCCTTAAATATTGTCCAGTGTGTAAGGTCAGTGTGCGGAGGGTTAGGAGCAGAGAGGGCTGATTTTTCTTAAAGGGGCAGATCAGGGGAAGGCTGTGATGGTGCCGGCAGAGAGGAGGGGGCAGAGATAAGTGGTCTGAGGAAGAGGATAGGACAAAAAAAAAAAAAAAAAAAAAAAAAAAAAAAAAAAAAAAAAAAAAAAAAAAAAAAAAAAAAGACCAAACCAGCCCGATGATGATGAATACATTGGAAAGTTTTTTTGGCCCTGGTGAGGGTGTCAGATTGAATGCTCTGTGCGCATGTGCGAAGGTGTCCAAACTGACAATGCTGGGGAGATGAAGATAGTGTGTAGCTGCTTCTGGGCTCAAGGAGGAGGAGAGGAATCCACACGCCGACACGATGAGATCCAAGGCGAGGGCGAGAAAACTGCCCAAAAGTAGGTCCTTTCTCTCCCTTCTTCCGCGTACCGGCGGCGGGGCCGGGGGCTCGCAGCGGGGCCGGGGGCTGCGCGGGGCTGAGCCCCTCTCGCCCTCCCCGCGGCCGCCGCAGCCCCGCCGCTCGCCCGCCCCTGGGCGCGGGTCGCCCCGCGCTGCCCCGCGCCGCTCCGCGCTGCCCCGCGCCCATCCGCGCTCCAGCGGCCGCGGCGGGCGGGCGGCGCGGGGCCGGGGGAGAAAAGCGAAAGTTAGCTGGAAGTTGACGAAAGGGGATAGCGAGCAACTTTTTTTTTTTTTTTTTTTTTTTTTTTTTTTTTTTTTTATTGAGTCGTTCCAAGTCTTGTGAAATAATATTCCCGGGATCTGAAATATAGTGGGCGCTAGAGGTCTGCGTTTGGCATCTGCCGGCGGGAGCCGAGAGACGGAGCGCTGGAGAGAGGGGGGAGAGAGAGAGACAGGCAGAGACGGCGGGGGGGGAGTGGGAGAAACCCTTCTGGTCTCGGGAACAATTATCGAGGAGAGGGAAGGAAGAGAATTTGTAGCAAAAAATGGATCCGCTCTCAGTGAGGGGCTTTGGAGTCGCAGGTCCAGAGGGAAGATCCTGAAGGCAGCTCGGGTGTCCCAGCTGGGGGTTAAGAAGGTCTGGGGGAGGGGAGTGTGGGGGAGTGTCTTTAATTTTTAATTTTTTAAAATTTACTTGGGGGTGGAATTGCAGCTCGTAAGTCTCGCGCAGCTTTTTCCCTCCGTCTTCCAGCGGACCCTCTCCCGTTCGTTCTTTCTTTCGAGTCGTTTTTAGACTGGATTTTCCGAGGAGGAGAGTGTGGCTTTTGTAGGGAAGAGCGGGTCCTCTCTGCCCCCGCTCCCGCAGAGTCCCGCTGCAAAGGCTCGGGATGGCTCCTCGGTGATCCCCTGTTAGGTTCCGGAGGCAGCGCAGGATCCCGGAGCCCGAGCAGCCTGTCCTACTATTACTATTATTACTATTATTACTATTATTATTATTATTATTATTATTATTATTATTATTATTACTATTTAGTTTCTGTTTCGTTCTGCCTCTGTGCGAAATATCTGGAGCTGCACAAGTTCCAGCGCAGTCCGTGCCCCGCTGCAAACTCTGCTCGCAGCGCTCGGAGGAGGCTCGGGCGAGCAGCTCCGCTTCCCTCGCGTTTCCACGGGAGCCCCCGGGGGACCTGGGGCCGCTCAGAGCCGGGCGTGGGGCGGGGGATCCCCCCCAGGTGAGGGGATCCCCCCAGGTGATGGGGAGCAGCTCCCCCCTGCTAACCCCTGCGGGGTTCAGCTTCTCCCCGCGGCTGCCGAGGGGTCGCGGGCTCTGCAGCTCCCACACGTGGGTCCGGGGTTGGTTTTGTCATTCAAGTTCATCATTTCGGAGCTTTTCACCCGCCAAGGTCAGCGGGCTGCGCTGGTGCCGCCCCCGGGATGAGCCGCAGTCGCCCCTTCCCGCAGAGGACACCCCAGTTCCAGGGGGGACCCCTCTCCAAACGCAGCCAGCTTTCCTCACAAAGTCGCTTTGTCGCCGGGTTTGTCGCCGGGTTTGTCCCCGAGCTCCGGCCGCCGCTCCTGTTTTGCGGCCCCAGGCCCCGGCCTTTACCTTGGTGTCGCGACATTTTCCATCGCGCTCCAGGAATGTCCCCCTGTCCCCAAAGCGTGTCCGTGTGTCCCCCGAACACCTCCCTGGGCTCTGCGAGCACCAGCACTGCTCAGGGCAGGATGGGTCACTCTTTAGTCAATATTGTCACCCCATCGCTGAGGCGTTATTCGGAAGTTCTTTAAATCAATCCAGGGATTTTATTTTACTCTATTTTATTTTTTTCAATAAACATTCGTTTTAAGCGTCTCTGTTCAAATAATAACTTTTTTTGAAAAGTCGTCACTTATTGTTTTCGATTGTTAAAGTGAGGAATGGTTTTCAGAGAGTTCTCTTGGCTGAAGAAGCGAAGTTCAATGGTTAAATAAGGCGGAATATTTCACTTTTACTTTTATTTTCCTTTTTTATTATTTTTTTAAATTTTTTCCTTTTTCCCTCGCGTCTCCTTCTCTTTCTTTTTACTTCTTGAAAAGGCCTGGCATTTTGTACAGATGTGCCGCGGCGGGTTCAGTGCGGGTTTTTACAGATGTGTCCCCGGTGGGTGCGATGCGGACCCGGCCGCGTTTGAGCGCGGGTGGGACCCTCCACGTTCCCCCTGTGAGCTCTCAGCGAGCTCCTGCACTTCAAGACTAAAATATTTTCGGTTCCTGAGTATCTCAAGAGCTCGGGAAAGAGCTGGGAGCCCCGCGGCCGGGAGCGAGCCCTTCCCGGCGGCCGGAGCTGCGGCCGCGGCCCCGAGAACGAGCCTGGAAGCGCCCGCTCGGAGGCTGAGCCCTGATTAAAATCAGGTGTTTAATACAATACAAGGCCCAACGGTTTATGGGGTTTCAGCCGAGGATTTTTTTAGGGATCACGGTTCAAAACAGTAGTCCGGAGCTAAGGTTTCAATATCCCAGGAGTATTTATTTGCCAAACAGATTAAACACGGACACGAGTGTGGGATCCCGCTCTATTTTCCCCCGGCGAGGTAGCGAGAGCTCCTCTCACTCTCGGGACCCCTCAGGTCCCTTCCCAGCTCGTTTTCCGGGGTGCTCCAGCCCCCGGAGCGGCTGCGGCTGCGGGGAAAGCCCGCACGGCCCCGGAGCGCGGCCCGCCGAGCCGTGCGAGGCTTTAAAAACACGCTGTGCTGCAGAAATTCATTTCATTGGACAATATTTTAAGCAGATGTGAGGCTCCGCTGGGAATTCGACAATATTACCTGCCTGGGAAAGGGTTCGAAGGCGTGTGCTCTGGGGTGGGAGCGAATTCTCGGCGGTTTCAGTCCCGCTCACACCGGGAGAACGGCAGGTACCGGGGCAGCGCAGCTGAACCCCAGCCGGGAATGGCTCTCGCTCGCTTTGTGGCTCCCGGCCGGGCTGGGAGCTTTTAGAAATGGCTGTAAATCAAAAGATGAGGCTCGCTCGGGGTGCAGGGAGGCGCAGCAGCCCCCGGGGGTACCGGCGCCCAGGTGAGCGCTGCCCCCGCAGGGCCGGGCTGTGCCCCCGCAGCTCCGAAGGGAATCAGGGGCACGGGCAGGTAGAAGGCCACGCCGTGCCCCCGGCTCCGAGGCCCTCGTCCTTCCGTAGAAAATAAAATCTGGGTGACTGGGGAGAAGGTTCTGCAGCACCGGGGGTCTCGCTGCTGGTGGCAGACAGAGGATGCAGAGAAGGAGAATAACACAGGAGTTGGGCGCTGCACGCTGAAAGCGAATTCGTTTCCTTTCGAAATCCCTGAATTTCAGTGTATAAATACAACACCAAGTTACACACGGCTGGGCAGAATAGGTTCTTAAATAAATGTTCGTGCTGGCAAACACTTGCTGATATTTCTGCAGCCCCGATTGCTTTTCACTGTTAGGAATAGGACCGAGGCACATTTTGGGGCCGGAGTTTACAGGCAGCGCTGGGGCATCCTCCGGGCAGGCTGGATTGGCAGGAAAATGGTTGTGAATCCAACCCTACCGTGCTCGGCACCGATTCCTCGTTTTCAGACTTCTCCTTCGAGGAGAGAACACGCTTCCCTTTCACTGATACTTTATTAATTTGATTTTAATTAAGGCTGATGAGACAGCGAAGGGAAAAGAGAGAGGGAGAGGAGCGAACGTAGAGCTGGAGCCCGTGCGCCGGGAAGTGGCGTTTGTGCTCCCGCGGGCTCTCCCAAAGCTGCATCGCACGGAGGAGGGAAATTTATGGAGCTTTCGGGCTTTTAGATTTTTCCCCATCTCCAGAGCTCTCCCTCTGCCCTGTCCCTACCCAGGTCCCGGGGAGCGGAGGGAGGCAGCGCTGTGCCCTGCCCTCGGTGCCCGGGATGTCCCCAAAGCTCTCCCGAGCGGCGGCCGCGGGCGCGGAGCCCCTCGCAGGTGCGGGGCCGGGGCCACCGCCGGACCCCCGCCGTGCCTGGGTCCCCCCCGTCCTGCCCCGGATCTGTTCAATTAGGCAATTAGAGATGCTGGGCAGGGAAGGGGGGGTTGATCCGCTAATTAAGGTGATGCGTAATTAGCGCTTCAACAAAAATCTCCGAGGATTTGAGATCACTTTACTCTTAATTTTTTTTTCTTTCCCCCTTCAATTTTACAAATATAATGTATCATTTCCCCCACTCGTCCCGCGTGGGTTATTTGGGAAAAAGCACAGAGGGAACAACTGCAGGGCACGTCCTCTCCTTGGCCTGGGCAGGAACTTGGCAAGCGGGGGCACCGAGCTGGGGCTTTGGCGAGGGGCACTGGCTGCTCTCAGCCGCGAGCAGCAGCTCCGAGGTGCCAAAGTGCTGCAGGGATCGGGGTTTGGGATCTGGCCCTCGCTCCTGGCAGCGCTCGTGGGTGTCCGAGCAGCTCGGATGAAGTGCGTGTGATGCCCATCCACGCGTGTTCACAGCACGCGGCACTGGCGTCTCTACATGGAAATATAAGTTTATAAAGTGCGTCAGAGAAGGACAGGTTATCCCAATTTCGCCGAATTCCCGATTTCACTCAATTCCCGTTTCCTGTAAAACCTCCGGTGTAATACGTGTCTGAGCAGAGGCGTTTGTCTGTCGGGCTGGCAGCGCACATACAAAGGTCTTACAACACGCAATAAAATCACAGCTACTGTATGGTGACGAACCAGAATGTTCTGTGCAGAAATCGGACTGAATCTGTATTTGAAAAAACTTCCCCGAACGCCTAAACCCTCTTTATTTTTAGGCTTTGCACTGGGACTGCTGTGCGAGCTCAGGGATAGCAGAGGAGGTCTTTAATGAGCTGGGGGATAAAAATATAAACCAACATTTTCCCACTATTAAAATACCTGGGGAGAACCCTGAGGTCGGGAAGCGCCTTTCTGATCAGCGGGATCAGAGCGCCCCGAGAGGAGCCGGGCTGGGATGGAGCGCAGCGCACCTGAAGCGCGCACAATCCGCGCTCCCTCGCAGGCAAAAGGCAAGGCAGCAGCTTGGATTTCACACGGCGGCAGCGCTGTAATCCATCGCTGCCGCTCGCTGCAGTGATACCCCGGCTCCTCGCCATCCTCCGGTCCCGCTGCGCCGCTTCCACCTGCCCTGCGGGCTCCCATCCCGCAATCTGAAGGGGATGCACGGGAATCTCCTGTGCCGCAGGGAAATCGCGGCTGCGCTCAGTCCTGTTCGCAAAGCAGCCGGAGATTCTCGCAAGGAAAGGCCCTGTTGAGTGAGAAGTGTTATTATTGTGATTATGGCTATGATTATTGCGGCTTATGTGTTTTATAAAAGCTCTGTGCTATTTAATACGGTGCTTTAAAGACAAAGGCCTGAGAAGTTTGCAAACATGCAGGAGGTGAGGCTCAGGAGCCACCTGGATGGTGGGGAATGGGTTGTTATCCTCCGGCAGCGCTGGGCAAGGGAGGAGGTGTGTGCAGTGACTTCTGCAGGAGCCCTGCCCGCACCTGGTGACAGGACCAAGAGGAAAATCCACATTTTTCAGAGCTGCTTTTGCCCTTCTAACTGCAAAATTTACATTTTCCCCTGTTTGTCATTGTCCCCCCTCTCTTGTTGAATTAAAAGTTCTGCTGTGTGAAATGGTTTAATGGAAGAAAAACCTGCATTTCCAGCCCAGACCCATTCTGTGGCACAGGGCTGATGGCACCTGGGACTCTTTGTGCCCTCCGTGGGCCAGGACAAGCTCAGGCTTTGTTTCCACGACTTGCTGCCTCTCCCCTGTTACTGGAGGTGTTTATTTTCTTCCCCAGTTAGAGATTATTTAAACGACAAACTCGTGCGACTCCGAACGCTAACGGGAAACATCCAAATCTTGGCTGAGTAATGATTTTCTCATGAGTATTTCCCAAAAGATATCGTTCATCCCAGGGGGGTGAGAACCCAGCACATCAAGAAATGCATGTCCACAGTGTCTGTCTGTCTGTCTGTCTGTCTGCAGCTGGGGATGGACTCATCTAAGGAGATGTGCAAACACATCTGGGTAACAGCCTGTTGATATGGCATCCCCCCCAAAATTCCTGCTGGGCTTTCTGATCTTAATTTTGTAATTTTTTTTTTTTTTTTTTTTTTTTTTTTTTTTTTTTTTTTTTTTTTTTTTCTGGAGGAATTTCAGATCAGGGATGTTGGAGTGGAAAAGATCTATGATCTTATTATTTCTTTTATTTTCCTAATGGATTTTCATGCATCAGCGCTGGCTCCTCATGGCTGTTTATTTTCATTTTTATTGCAGTTGGGTTTGTGTTGTGCAGCATCCAAACCTGTAATGGAGTGTCCCTGTCCCAAGGAGGATTTCTTCCTCCTCTTCCTTCCCTGAGTGATGGCACCTTCTTTGCTCATAAACATGAAATAAGACTTTCATCCCTGCACTAAGTGTGCATCATGCCGCTGAGTGCTCACACCCTGAATAAGGAGATTTTTTTATCTTTGGATTTGGCGCTTTTTTTTCTGTAATTGGGAAGAAATTTCCCTGCAGCAAGGTGTGTCTTGGTGGATAGGTTTGGAAAATGAACTCCTTTTCCATGGATTTAAGTGTTTCTCTGTGCAGAGTTTTGCAGGACAGTGGGAGGAAGGAAAGTTTTTGTTCAGAGGGTGACTGAACTTCCATCATGTGCTCTAAAAGAGGTGTTTTACCCCAATTTATTAAAAAAAAAGTTAATAAAGTGAGGTTTTCTGTACCACTGAACCCACTTTTGTGCTGCAAACGAGGCCACTGGTCCTCTTGGGGAGACATTTGCCAGGTGAAAATGGACTGAGACAGCCAAATTATTTCCAGTAGGCCACAGAATAATGCTCCCATCATGGTAAATCTTGTTCTGTGCCGAGCCTGGTGTGGAAAGACTTTGTCTTCTCTTCACCATTCCCTTTTTGTAATTATATTAGGGACAAGAGTGGGGCTGGCTGCACCACAGCCCTCCCCAAAGCAGGCACATGGGGTTAAGTGTCAGCCCAAAAAAAACCAGGTGCTGATTTATTTTTGCCTCGATAGTTTTACATCTTTCAGGTGTTTTGCTTTAAGGTCCAGTTTGGGAGGTGGTGGATTTTTTTTTTTTTTTTTTGGTTTTTTTTTTTTTTTTTTTCTGCTCTGTTGTTCTTGGCTTGGGAACTCTCCCAGCAACACAATGGCCTGGCCTCAGCTATTGGGATCAATTTAGCCATCATTACCAGATAACACTGTCAGCCCATTTGAGATCCATATTTGTTTAATAGTTAATGCTCTGGACAAAATACAGAGAGGTGGGGAGAAGTCAAACTGCCCTGAATGCTCTGCTTATTTTATATCCACTATAACTATTTTTGTCCAAGAAAATTGGCTTAATTATATCAATGGAATGTTTCTTTTTCAATTCTGTAGGCAATTAGTCCATCTTGCTGGCTGCAATTTATTTAATAAAAAAATAAACCAGTGGCGTGTTCAGTTCCTCATCCCCTGGGGACAAATGCGATTGGTGTGTTTAATTTCATTAACTACAATGCGGCCTACTGGAAAAATGTATAAAATCAGCTTTATACAGCTTAAACACTGGCATTTGAAACAAATCATTACTGCATTAGCTGTCACCCTGGTAATTCTAGAATCCAAGACAAAAATATTATAGCTGTTTTTATAACCCTCTGCAAATACACTGTTAAAATAATTTGTAATCATTTTTTAAACGTGGCCTGGTGTTTTCAGTTAAAATATCTTATCACCACCAGAGAAGGTTGGCTATTCATTATCACATGGAGGTTTTATTGAATGATTCATGGGTTGCTTCCCCAGCAGAAAATCCCCTCCTGTCTGCCTGAAGCTCCCTGGTTTGGAGATGGACTCTCAGCACTCAAGGTTTTTTTGAACCAAATTTATGTTGCTTCGGTTGTAATTCCACTTTTCAGGAGGGCAAGTGCAAGGAGCAGCTTTATCAGCAGTGCAGATGAGGAATGTTCAAAAATTCAGCATCACTTCCACCACCACCTCCCCTCCTCCAGCTTTTCTTTCCATGAGACCCAGTGGGGAACATCCTAAACCAGCTCTGGGGGTCCCTTTGGGCTCTGAGGTGGGAGGGAAGAGCTGAGGCTGTGCCCATCCCACTCTGTGCCCCCAAAATCAGCCCTCACTCCTCACCCCAAGGGGTTCAGGCCAGCACATCCCATCTGAAGCCAAATCCTCAACACACCCATCCTGCTACTCTGCTTCACACTGTACCCCCCTCACCCCACCTGGGTATTTTTCAGATGCCACAAAACTGCTCCTTCTGATTTTAAAATGAAAATTTTTGCTATGTAAGAGCACCCAGGGCTGGTTTAAGAGATATGCAACCCTAAGGCTGGGCACAGCACCCCTGCCTGATCCTGAGTTTAAACTGATAAAACTCAGGATTTCTTTTTTAAATGAGAGGCCAGTTCCCCAACTCATGTAAATCAGCATCAACATCAATGAACCTAATTTTCACCAGCTGAGGACACGGCCCCAGAGATTTGTGTGCATGTGCATAATAAAATCTACAAATATGGGTCTAGAACTGCTTAAAGGGGGTTCACTCCCAGCAGCTGCAGATCAATATCTGATGCAGAAATGCAGTTTGGCTCGGGTTGGTTTTTCTCCTTAACTTAAGGAATGATCAATTCTATAACCTCAGCATTTTTTAGACAGATTGCTATTTTCTGAAGTGGCAAGGACTTCCTTTCCAGGGGAGTAATCCACAGAGGATGGGCCACACTGGACATGAGCCATCTGCTCCCTTGCACGCACTCAGCTTTATTTATTTCTTCTCCCTTCCCCTGCTGTCATAACCAGTAGTTCATTTTCTTTCCCTATCTTTAACTTTACAGCAGCGGCACCTTGTTGGAAGTGATACCAATTTATTGTTTTATTGGTGTGGCAGGGATGGGGAAAAAAAAAAAATCAGCTTTATTTTCTACTCAGTATGAAATCACTTCAGGGGAATAAAGAAGGGAATAAAGTTTCTCTCCTGGGTCTGGAGGGCACAGAGTGGTGCCAGTGGCTGTGGAGGGTTGGGATTGGGATCACAGCTCCCTCTTGGCTGCCTGGGCTCTGTGGGGTGTCAGGAGAACTGTAGGATGAGGGAGAAAAAAGAGATTTTTCCATCATTGCCACAGAGCACTTGAGCTGAGTTTAGGTGCAGGGTTAGGCTGGGTACAGCTCCAGGGCTGTGTTAGCAGAAATGTTCCTCCTCTTTCTTTGGGGTCAGGATTTGTTGGCTGGAAAGAAATGCAGGAAGTTTGACCCAAAGTTTTGCTCTGAACATGGAAAAGTTGCAGAATGGAGGAGGGGTGGAGTGGGGGCTGCTCCTGTGCCCTGT
Organism: Erithacus rubecula; assembly: GCF_903797595.1. Lineage (NCBI taxonomy): Eukaryota > Metazoa > Chordata > Aves > Passeriformes > Muscicapidae > Erithacus > Erithacus rubecula. Next base: position 4,827,908 of record NC_136676.1, on the reverse strand, counting down.
TATTACAACAAAACTAATTTGGAGCCCACTGAAACAACATTACCTGCTCCAGGATGCAGGACAAGCAGGGATTTGGCATTTCACTGAGCTGACAAAGTAACTTTCCCAGCTTAAAAAAATAATTTCCCCTCAGCTGCTCCATCTGTGAAATGGGAGGGATGCATTCACTGTGATTTCTGGACCAGCAGTGTCTCATTAATCACCTTTGTGTTGGTCCAGCTCCCACTGAGGTCCTTTGCATGATTTTGTTGAATTTGCTGCACCAGATTTTTCCCTTTTTTAAAAAACAAGTTTCATATTTGGCTTAAAATCCTTCATTCCATCTCAGACACTAATAAAAAAAAGCTTTTGTTTACTTGTAGTCTGGCATTTTCTTTGCTTTCAGGACAGTGTTTAGTGTTTCTTATTTCGTGGCAAATGGACCTTTTGGGCTCAATCATGTAAATGAATTTTTAAATGGCTGTGCTGCGAGTTCATGTAGTATAAAATCACTCCACCATTTATTTTTTCTGTTTATAGAAAAGGACTGGTTTCATTTTATATTTTATGGCCTCAATGTGAAATAAAGAACCTGCACAACTTGTGAGTGATCATATATTTTATTTCAGAATTATCACATAGGGATAAAATAAATTTCAATCCCTACATGGCACAATAGGCAGATTTAAAAGGAGTTGATACCTCGTGGAGAACTTTGAAAAGCCCTTTGCTCAGCAACAGTTCTGCTCATGTATCCCATATAGGAGAATAAAACCAGATCTTGGTTACTTTGGGAGTTCTTAAACGTTTCCTGCTAGAATTCCTGGCAAGTCTTTATCCAGGGAAAGTTCAGGACAGAATTTGGTCCTTTGTCCTCTGTTCCTGATAGTGTTTATTAGGGAGGGATTTTCTCAGGTGAGCCTGCAGGAAATCCAAGTTATCTGCACTCCTCAAGGAAATGCCTGAGGAGCTACTGATGCTCCCTCCAACACCCAGACATTCCTGGTTTTCCACATTGATACAACATTTGGCCAGTTGAGACCTTTTAGGTGATTTTAGTGCTCCCTGAAATAATTTACTGTTTGGGGTTTATGATTATTTATATAAAAAATGGGTGCACCTGTGGAGCAGAGACCAGCCTGAGCTATCCCAGCAGCAGGTGGGTGATGCAGATGTTCCACAGTTCCCTGTGTGTTTCTCATTTCCTCTCTTCACTCACTCTTGGCTTTTTTAAGTCCCATTCCAGATAAAAAAGCCATTTTTAGGTGGCTTTGGGTGTCCCCAAGGTTGGTGACACCAGCGCCATCCCCAGCCACAGCCAGAGGGTTTCTCCCATGGCCTGGAGTTGATTCCCAGCTAAATATTGATTTGTGGAACAGGGGAAGGAGCCTAACACCCATCTATAAATCTATTTTTACCCAATGGACAGTAACCAAATAGGTTTTTATTATTATTATTATTAAATATCGTGGTTTAGCAGTTTGGGAAATAAGTCTGAAGTCGTTAAGCAGAGAAAGCCCTGCTGCAGAATTAATTCCACTCAGCACCTCCCTGGTGTTCTGGGGCTGTGATATCCAGGGGGTTTGAGTTCCATTTGTTACATTTGTGTTGTATTTGTGTTACATTTGTGTTTTATTTGTGTTATATTTGTGTTGTGTGTGTGTTACATTTGTGTTATATTTGTGTTACATTTCTGTTATATTTCTGTTACATTTGTGTTATATTTGTGTCCTATTTGTGTTACATTTCTGTTATATTTCTGTTACATTTGTGTTATATTTCTGTTATATTTGTGTCCTATTTGTGTCCTATTTGTGTCCTATTTCTGTTATATTGGGGAATTTGGTTTTTCAGGTCAGGAATCAGGACCTGCAGGCTGGGCTGAGGTTCTGGTGGGTCAGTGGCTCAGCCCCAACCCCACACCTACAGAAAAAGCTCAGAGAAATGACCCTGCCCACCTTCCCTGCCTGAGAATTCCTGGTTATTTAGTGCAGAATCCAGAGCTTTGGTAAATGAGGTGGGGGAAAAGTGAAATTTGGGAGATTCCTGGAGCCCTGCTTTGGACTGAGCCCTCTTTTCTCTCCCTCTGAAAATCCCAAAGGGACAACAGGGCAAATTGAGCTTGTGTCCAACTCATCAGCAGGAACTGGGAATTCCAGGATGGAATTTTGCCTTTCCCCCTGTGCAGCTCTTCAGGGCATTGAGGGAACCTTCCCCAGGGCTGGGCTCACCATCAAAATCTCACTGCTGGAACCCCCAAACCTACTTGGTGGATCCTGGTGCTCTTCCCAAGGACTTTGGAGCAGGTCCTGGAGGCCCTGGAATATTTGGGTGTTTCCAGATAAAGAGTTTTTCCTTCTGTCTGAGCCCCTGTGTAGCTCTGGTTAATGATTAACCACCAAGGGGCTGGGGTAAGATGGATTTATCTCCATGGAAAAAAAAAAAAAAAAAGAAAAAAAATCAGCCCTGCCTTTGTCTCTACTTCTAAAGTTCTTCTGGTGTGATTTGGCTTTTAAATATTTGTAATTGTGCTTGTTGGTTTGGTTTGTTTCTCTTTATTATTATTATTGTTTTTAATCTGTAATTTGTAGAGTTCTGTGCCTGATTCTTTTCAAATATCCCAGAGCAAATATCCCAGGGTAGGTGTGATGATCCCATTGCAAGGCAATTTTTTGGTAATTGAAGAGACAGTCTGGAGGATTTCCACATCAATATATAAATTTTATATCTCTATTTCTAGTTATAACTCTGCAAGGAGTTTTATTCTTGTTCACAGTGGCAGATTCCTAATTTTCCTTTTTAATTCTTTCAACAACATGGTATATTTAAAATGAGAAAAACCCCCCAAAACAGCCCAGGACCAACCTGATGATGTATCTATGCAGAGGTTAAATATTGGCAGAGTTGCCTTTTAGATCCTTGTGCCTCAGTGCTTGCATTAGAACAAAAAAACCCTCCCAACAACCAGCACTCTTGAAAAATTACTGAATTCTCCTTGCAGTGTCGGGTTCCAAGATAATGATGTGTCTGTGTGTGAAAATATTAAATTGCAATAACATGCAGAGTGAGTGGCTTTCTGAATGGGGTATTCAGTTCACAGCTTGGACTATACATAAAGCTAGTGAGTGACAGAATACAAATGGTGTCATAAAACATCAGGGGAATTTAGAGCCAGCCTCAATCTTTTTGATCTATATTCTATCTGTGGAGCTCTCCCCATCTATCTTTAGTTAATGAAACAGTTAAACAGATTTAATTATTTATCACTGTTTAATGTCAGGAGTTATCAAAACAGATTACACTTCCCCCCACACACTTCAAGGTATTAGAAGGGCTCTCAATGTCTTCACCCAAGTCTGGGATGTTTCCTGTGCACAGACAGTGCTTTAAAACAGGTTTTAAAATGTTTTTTAAGTCCCAATTGTTTGGTGACAGCAGTTGCTGAGTTTCCTTGCCTGAGAACAACTTTATTCCTGCAACTTGGCTCGTTTCTTGTACAAACTGCTTTTATTCTTTCCAGAAAACAGAGAGAAATCAGAATTCTGTTTCACTGGAGATGAGGAATGGAGCAGAATGGAAGGGTGGGAATGACCCACCTCTGACAGGGCCCAAAACTGAAAAATCACCCAAATCACTGCTAAATCTTCTGTGTTCTCCCTCTGCACCCCAAAAATCAGCCCCAGCAGCTTTAGAGATGTCTGTTCACCATGGTGTCTAAGGGTGTTCTCGTGGTTTCCCCTTGCCCACCTCTGCCACGTGTGGATGTGTTTGAAATAATTCACAGAATTTCTGATCCCAGCCCCCTCTGGAATGCTCATCTCTGTGGGTCTCGTGTTTCCTAGGAGGAAATTTCAGCATTGCCACCCCCCAGGAGGACACCAGGCTCCTACCCTGTCCCTGCCAGAGGTGTGGATTGTCCCCTCCTGAGCTGCTAAAAGCCCCTGTTTGTTCCTGACCCTCCCCTGCTCATTCCAGGCTTTGGGATCCCCCCCCAGCCCGACCACCTGGGTCTCCTCTATTGGCAGCTCTGATAAGAAATCATTCTTCTCCACCTCAGCTCTCCCTTTCCCCGTGTTTTAAGTTGCTCCCCAGCCCTGACAGACTAGCCTCGTTCAAAGAGAAGCGTGGAGGAGGCTGCTGGTCCCACTCAGGGCCAGGGGTCCATTACCAGAGGACTGGATCCTGTTGGGATCTCCAGGGAGGCTCCCCTCCTCAGTCCAGCAGACAGAGTGTGGCATTGTGAGCTCAAAGGGCAGGGGGATAAAGGAATCCAGCCTGGCTTTTTCCCTGACAAAGAGACCTCAATACTTTTGTTCAGCAGCAAATGGGATAAATGCTGCTGGGTTTGCTCCCAAAGCCAGGGCAGCCTCACGCCCAGGGGGCTCTGGGCTGCCAGGGGAGAGGACTGTGCACGTGAAATCAGATTAAAAGGCCTCTCTGTGCCAACACCTGGAAGATTTTGGGCCTTGCCAAATCAAAGGAGACAGCCCATGTAGCCCCCCTGAGCAGGAGAGCCCAGCTCTGGAAACCCAACCCTTGCTGTGCCAGGCTCCCTTCAGGGCTCTCCTGTGGCTGCAGGTTCTGCAGGGAAGAGCCTGGGCAGCCAAGTGATGCCCTCCATCCTTTAGGAGACTTGCCCTAAAACCCTCCCAGCTTCAGAGAGCTCCCTGAGCTGTGGGATTGGCTTGGGATGTAAGAGAAGGTTTTGTGCTGTAGACATCAGTGGGAATGTGTGAGCTAAACTTGGAAGCATCTACACATTTAAACCCCAAACCTGCTACTTGAAATGTGGGTTGGGGCATTCAGATCAAAGTGAAACCAGAATGGTTGGTGTTGGAAGGGACCTTAAAGATTTTCTAGTTCCAAATCCTTGATAAGGGCAGGGACAATTTCCACCATTCCAGGGTGCTCCAAGCTCCATCCTTGGACATTTCCAGGGATCCAGGAGCAGCCACAGCTTCTCTGAACACCCTGTGCCAGGTCCCACCACCCTCACAGGCAACAATTCTTTCTGTATATTTAACATAAATTTCCTCTCTTTTGGTTCAAAATGATACCTTTAATTTTCCTCTATGCCTGGACCTGCCCAGTGGGAATATTTTCCTCACTGCAGCTTTTGGAGTTTTCCTGCAGCTCCCAGGGGCAGGTGGCACAGGTGGCTCTGCCACAGGTCACTCCTGTGGACAAACCTTCCCCTGGTGTCACAGGGACATCATTTATAACACCCTAGATGTCTCAATGGGAGAAAAATCAGAATATCATATTAAAAATATTGTTAAATTATTGATTATTATTTAGGCCAGCCTTCAGATGTGATGGAGTGGTGGCTGCAAATGCCCTGGTTGCTGTGGGATGGGAGGGATGTGGTGTGAGATGTGGCAGATTTCATTTGGGAAGTACAACCCTGGCTGTGCTCCAGAATTGAGGTGCTGACATTCAGTTCTGATGCTCCCATGGATTTTTGCTGCTGCTGCCAGGTGATAATTCCTAAAATATTTGAGAAAAAGGTTGCCCCAAATAGGATATTTCAGTATTTTTAGGTCTTAACCACACAGAGCTGTGTCCCAGGGCAAACTCCAGGAAAGAGGAGAGGACAGATGATTCCATCTCTAAAGGGCAACAGAGAGAATATCTAAAATCTGGTTGGTTTTTTTTTTTTTTTTCTGAATGAATTTTATCTCCACAATTATTGTAAGAGCATCTTCTGGTGAAAGGAGATGTTGAGAGCCAAGTGCTGGAATTTTGCACTGTGGGACAAACAGCAAATGTCTGACTGGCTGCAGGAGGGCACAGGTGGGGTGGTGGCAGCTTCCAGCTGTAAAAGGAAAAACTCTTCATAATGGAAATGAACTCTGAAAAGCCCAGGTTCTACCCCTGTACCTTGACATAAACACCATAAAGATCCATAATAATATAAGTTAGAATTAAAATGAATGAGTGGCTAAAATTAGATCTTTCACACTTTGCTGGCAACAAATCCATCTTTTTTTTTTCAAAGTGTATTCTTCTTTTCCTTAGCACATATCACAGAAGATAGCTGTTAAAAACATTAATTATTTTAATTCCAGCCATCACTGATTTTGAGGCTTTATTTTATCCCTTGCTAAACTCCACACTATTCAGCTGTGCAAACTTTTGTATGGAGGGGGAAACAAATTTGTGAAAAGACAAAATGGTCTTAAAATTCAGACATTTATTTCTTGGTTTCTTGTTTCTCCCCTTCAAAGAAGGAGCAAAAAGGATTTTGGTGTTCCCACATTGGGAGAGGGAAGGAGCTGGAAGTTCTGCTGAGAGATTTTGTTAAAAAAGCCACAACTCCCCTGAGTTCCTCATCATTCCACAGGGACCCTCTTCCCAGTTTTTCCCTTTGCTGCAAGAGCACTGTGGCAGTGATTCCCAGCACACATTTGCTGTAGGATGAACAATTTTGGATAATCTGGAGGAGCCTGAGCCCTCAGCACTCACCAAAGCTTCAGGAGTTTCCCCTTCACTTGTGGTGTGAGTTTCCCCTTTGATTAAACAAATGATTCTTTGCCTAATTTGTCTATGTTGGCTATTATATTTTTTTTTTATGAAACATGCACTTAATTAAGTGAGAGAAATACAGAAACATGTTTATTCTCGAGATTTATGCGAAAAATGAGAACCCCACTGAAATTTCCAGTAGTGAAGCAATTAAGTAATGGAATTCCACAGTATAAACATGGTATAATTCAACTATAAAACCGATGTCTAAGTAATGTTAATGAGCTGACTTGAAGCTACAAAGGCTCAAAAAAAGTTCAGTCACAGATGAAAATGGAATTTGTTCTCAATTATAAGTGAAAGAAAGTTGGTTTGAATGAGGGATAGGCTCCAGCTGGAACCCCCAGATAACTTCCCCACGGTTTGGGCTGACAGGTTGCAGAATTTGCAGTGGGTTGTTTCAATCTTTGTCACAGTAGCTACTGAAATATTCTATTTTTTTTTTTTTTTTTTTTTTTTTTTTTTTGCATTGCACACAGATCTGAGAGCCACAACTCAGGGTTTGTGTCTGTGGGAAGCAGCTCAGACAAGACTGATGCTGCAGCTTGAAAGCTGACAGAATGTGGGGGCTTATTTCAACTTCAACTTCCCGTTTGTATTGAAATCTGGCAAATGCTGGGGCAAACCTTGGAGCTGGCATGTTTAATCCCTGTTTTCTGTAGAATCATCCCCTCCCAGCCAGGGGATCTTCAGGATGAAATGAATGAGGGCTCTCAGTGGCACCTTCCAAGAAGGGAATTTTACTTGCCCCGTGTTTCCTTCCCTGCTAATCCTGACCTGACTGTTTTTTTTCCCTTCCTAAATTCCTATCTATTTCAGTAAATCCCTTTTTCCAGAGCATTAATGAAGCAGTTTGCTGTGGGGGTGTGTGCACAGAGCTCAGGGTCACTCTGCCAGCCCAGCCCTGCCTGTTCCAGTGCTTTTTGCCACGTCCTGGGGGCTTCCCCTGCTCCCCACTCTCCATTTTCTTTCCTTCTCCTATTCCACTTCAGAATGTTGTTTCTGTCACCTTCTCAGCCCAGCAAATAGCACGCTGAAGATTTATGGGGTTTAAAACTTTTAATGCCATAACAGGTTTTATATATTTTTCACGGCATTATTCAGACGTGTGATGTTATGGTTTAGCTCAAGTTCTGGTGCAATTGCTGTGAGCAGCTCCTTCCTTGTGGGCAGTTCCTCTGTGCCAAACTCTTATTTGCACTTGCTCCAGAGGAGGAGGGAAGGAATGTTCCATAAATGTTGCACGGGATTAAAGGATGGAGACTCGGAGCCTGGAGGAAGCACCAACCACAGTTTGTCTTTGAGAGGTGTCTGTGCTTCCTTCTCCTTCCTTCTTCTTCCTTCTCCTTCCTTCTCCTTCCTTCTCCTTCCTTCCCCTTACTTCTTCTTGCTTCTTCTTCCTTCTCCTTCCTTCTCTTCCTTCTCCTTCTTCCTCTTTCCTTATTTTTCCTTCTCCTTCTTTCTCTTTCTTCTTCCTTCTCCTTCATTCTCCTTTATTTTCCTTCCTTCTTACTTCTCCTTTCCTCTTTCTTTCTTCTCCTTTTTCCTTCCTTCTCCTTCCTTCTCCTTCTCCTTCCTTCTCCTTCCTTTTCCTTCCTTTTCTTTCCTTCTCCTTCTTTCTTTCTTTCTTCTTCCTTCTCCTTTCTTCTCCTTCCTTCTCCTTCCTTCCCCTTTCTCTTCCTTCTCTTTTCTTTCCTTCTCCTTCTCCTTCTCCTTCTCCTCTCCTTCTCCTTCTCCTTCTCCTTCTCCTTCTCCTTCTCCTTCTCCTTCTCCTTCTCCTTCTCCTTCTCCTTCTCCTTCTCCTTCTCCTTCTCCTTCTCCTTCTCCTTCTCCTTATCCTTCTCCTTCTCCTTCTCCTTCTCCTTCTCCTTCTCCTTCTCCTTCTCCTTCTCCTTCTCCTTCTCCTTCTCCTTCTCCTTCTCCTTCTCCTTCTCCTTCTCCTTCCTTCTCTTCATTCTCCATCCTTCTCCCAGGCTTTCCCAGCCCAAATGGTGTGTGGGGTAATGCTGGGGAAGCACAGACCTCTCTGGGGTGCTGTGCAGTGAGGCATTAATGGGATATTTTGGGTGGGTGTGGGGGTTTTGTCCTGGTTGTTTCCATGTTGAATCCCCCCTGTCCCCAGCAGCTTTTCCAGACACTGCACCCCCAGAATGGTTCTGAACACCTTCAGCCCCAGGGTTTGGGATGTGGCACCTTTGTCACCCTCACTTAGAGTCAGGGATGGTCCCTCTGAGAGGTTTCCATCCCCAAAATCCACAGGAAAATTCCCATGTGGAGGTGAATAAGCAACACAGGATGCTGAGGAGGGCTGGACCCCCTGCACATTTTGGGAAAAGTCCTGATCTCTTCTCTCACATTTTCCCTGTTGAATGCAAGACTATTAAAAAGAAAGAACACAACAACAACGACAAAAAACCCCACCCTACCTAAAATGAATTAATTGAGGGGCACATCTGCTTGCCCTGGGTTCCTTTCCCAGTGATCCTAATTCTGTGGAGTTTCATGAGTTTATAAAACATTAACTACCTCGACAAGAACAACAAACATTGTTCCCTCCTCAAACCCAGCTACCAGATGGACCCAAACCCAGCAAGGGAATATTAATTTTGATGGAGAGAGCCTTGGTGTTCTGGGTATTAAAGTGTGTGCCTTGGGAAATGCAGCACAGTAGAAGTGTGTGCTTGTGCTGAGAGCTGTCTTTGTCTTTCATCTATAAAAACACTAATTAAAATATAATGTAAAAACCTGCAGCAGGTCTGGGTGTGCTGCTAAGGTAAATAAAAATTAAACAAAAGGTGTGTATATATATCTATGCATGTTAAGTCATTAAAAGTGCATTGTTAAACTGCTCTGTGCCCCAAAATTTCCAAATTAAAAGCTGAACAGAGACACATCTGGAGTGGGGCATGAAATTCTGAGTTCTGTGTTAGGTCTGTGCTTTATTTGTCAGGAATTGCTGTGAGGGGAGAACCCCTGGAACCTCAATTCCCCTTTCCCAGCCCCTGCTGTGGCCAGCACAGCCCAGGGCTGGAGCTGAGCTCCAGCTGCTGCTGCCTGGGGTGTCCAGGTCCTTTTAACCATCCTGGAACATGAACTGGGCAGTGTCTCCCTGAGTAATGAGGGAAGGGGATGAGCTGTCAAACGATTCAGACTGATCTTGGACAGTTTAAAATGTGCAATATCACATTTAATCCTGGCTTGTTTGGTACTCTTTCATCCAAGGGTGGTGCTGACAGGGAAGCACTGCACCAAATCAGCAAAAGAGGGTTTTGAATTTATTGTGAGAGCTCCCTTAGGATCATGGAATCCTTCAGGTGGCCCTGGGACAGTGGCACTGTCCCCTCCAGGGCTGCAGGAGGTATCACACTTGGGGTGTTTCCTCTGGGATGGAGCAGTGAACCCCAAAACTCTGCCAGAACCCCTGCACAGGGCACAGCCAGTTGAGGAACTGGGCAGATCCCACTGGAGCTGGGAGGATGATTCCTCATGGGGATGGGAGCAGAGCAGAGCTGCTCCTTGAGCAGGACATTTGTGAGGTGACCACGGGGTTCAGAGCATTTCCCTTGGCCCACTCAGGGTCCCAGAGCAGCTCTTGGTGTCTTTGGAAGTTTAATTCCAAAGCCCATCAGGAACTGTGAAGATATTCCCATTGCAGCACATTTTATGAAAATCTTCATTTTATGAATATATTCCCATTGCAGCACTTTTTAGGAAAATCTTCATTTTATGAAGATATTCCCACTGCAGCACATTTTAGGAAAATTTCATGGAATCATGGAATCCCAGGCTGGATTGGGCTGGAAGGGATGTTAAAGCTCAGCTCATTCCAACTCCCCTGCCATGGCAGGGACAATTTCCACTGTCCCAGTTTGCTCCCAGCCCTGTCCAGCCTGGCCTTGGACACTTCCAGGGATCCAGGGGCTGCTCTGGGCACCTGTACCAGGGTCTTCCCACCCTACCAGTGAAGAATTCCTTCCCAAATCCACTTAAACTTCCCCTCTTGAACCCATTCCCCCTTGTCCTGTCCCCAGTTCCTGATGCTGAGCCCCTCTCCAGGTCCTGGAAGGTGCTGTGAGCTCTCCACACAACCTCCTCTGAGAACTTTGATTCACCCAGTTCTGTGTTTGCTCCTCAGTGTGTGGATGGAATAACTCCTCCCTGGCACTATTGGCCTCATTAATAAATATCTTCCCGGGCAGAGATCCAAGGTTGAAGGTCTCTGGCACAATGGAGGTGACAAAAGGTCCCCTTATCACCACTGGATTACTTTGAGGGTGTTTAAGTCCCCTCCAGAATCTTCTCCTGCTCTTCCTGGCACAGGAACAACCACCTTGGTGAAGAGAGAGGAGGAAAAAAAAAATAAAAAAAAATCATAAAATCTCTCTTTGTGCCACTCTCCCCCTGAAGAAAAAGCTGAACATCTGATTTAGGTTTGCTGAAATAACAACAGATGTTTATCTTGTATTGTATGGCACATGGCACTACATCCCATAAACCCCCTCCTGCAGCTCAAAGCTGAGTTTCTGCTCCCTCATTTGGACACTTGCAGGCTTTGTGCTCTTTCTGAAATGTTTTCATTTCTCTGGAGCTTAATCTGCTACCAGAGTATTTGTAAGTATCACGTTATAAAGCGTGAAATGAGGAATAGCAAAGGAGATTTTCAATACTTCCTTCCCCTAAGCACAGCTACTTACCTGCAGCCCCAAAGAATGGCAAAATTGTGCAAACTTGCTGCAGCCTTTCATTAAGAAGAATCCACTCAATGTGTGGGGTTGGGGACAAATCAATAGAGGGAAAAAATCCTGTCTTGGGAAAGCAAAAGCTGGGGGGGAAATGGAAGGGGAGGAAAAAAATAATCAGTTTTTTTGGGGCTTGTAAAAAGTGAAATATTTTCATTTTTAAAGCTGACATTTATTTTAGTGTGAAAAGAGTGAATGTCTGTAGTGGGTGTATTTTTATAGATATTTATACACAGAGACCTAATTCCACTCATTGCAACTGCAGAAAAGTCTGCTACTTGAGAGAGGTGGCAATTCTCACCCAGAATTAATCTGTAACTGTTTGTGAGTGAAAATAAAAGAGAGAATAAATTCAGGAGGGATTTCTTCATGGGAAGAGCTGTCAGGAATTGGACTGGGAGTCCCCAGGGAAGGGCTGGAGGTGGCACTGAGTGCCCTGAGCTGGGGACAAGGTGGGGACAGGGCACAGGATGGATTTCCCACCCTCAGTGATTCCAGGATTGATGCAGTGAGGCTGGATCCTGGCTGGAGTAGGGACACTGTGAGGGTCCCAGGTATTCCAGGTGACAAAACAGCAGAGATGGACAGGAGCTGCCAGAGGAAATTGATGTTTTGGGAAGAAGCAAAATGGGACCATCCTGATCCTGCCCAGCCTCATCCCCATCTTCAGCTCAGACAGAGTTTTTAATATTTTTTACATTTTCTGGATGTTCCTGAGCTCCACTGATCCATGAATGTTGTGGCTTTCTCCCTGAAACGTGGTTTATTTTATGTTTGAACAAACAGCCCTCCTTTGTTTCCTCTGCTGAATTCTTTATTTATTATTTCCTAAAATGATTTGATTTTCCCCCTCCTTCCCCACACATCTGATTGCAATAAGCTGATACAAAATAGAACCAAGAAACAAAAGGCTGAACATGCTGATAATGTACATTTGGTTTGTATTTATCGTTTTAAGATGTGTTTTAATTGGTTCACTACCAACATCCTGTAACTTTCAGTCAGACAGAAGAAAAACCTGTTTCATTTTAAAGTCAGTTAATTCCTTCCCTCTTTCAGCTGGGAGCAGTGGGGAAGGCCCTACTGTAGTATCTCCAAATTTAATTTCATTATAAAATTAAAAAAAAAAAAAAAGAGGATTAAAATGCATTTTGGTTTGTGATTCTCCCTTGGATTTCATTGTGAAATGGGATTTTAAAAGAAGAACGAGACAAAATGTGTTTGGGCACCTTCATGAATAATTTCTAATGAAAAAAAATGCAGCTATAAACCTCAAAGTAAACAGTTTTCTTGTTATCCCAGAAGCTTAATCTGCTTAGTTTAATGAGGAGAAAGTGGAAAGGTGACAGAAATGCCACCTTGAAGCACTTACCTACAGCAAAATTGGAGTCAGTGGGGTAAAGGTGCAGCAACACCTTTATTAGAAAAAAAATAAAAAAAGGAAGAATTGAGGAAAAAGGGGTTGGAGGAGCAGCTCCCACATCCCATAAAAACCAGCAAGGCAAAACTCACCTCGCTGGGTGTGCCAGGAATGTTCTTCCAAACTGCTCCAGAATTCTCCAACACTCCAAGCTGAGAATTTGAGAGCTGAGGTTGGAGCCACCAAACACCAAAATTCATTTTTGGGAAGTGCTGCTGAGCAGGAGGTGACTCAGAGATCCCCAGCACTGTCCCCTGACCCCTGGTGAGGCCACTGGCACCTCAAATTTGGGTCAGTTTGCACAAATATTTTTCAATTTAGAAGTGTCCTCTTGCCCCTGCTGAAATCAGAGCTAATTAAAGCAGAGGGCAGTGCAGGTATTTTTGTTTTCCACCTCACTGCAGCACATTTTAGGAAAAATCCTGGCTTTGTTTCACCTATGGCTGCTCCAAACCTTGGATTTAAACCCACCTGGCAGTTTGAGTGCTGCTGGGGTTTAGATGGGATTGGTGAGCATGAGGAGGGCACAACCAGCCTGGGAGGATGATGAGGCTCCAATTTTTGTGGGTTTTACCCCTGACAGCTTTGGGGTGATTCCACAGCCAGCTCTGCCTCACAGAAGTGACACTTTCACACCAATTGTCCCCTCCATGGGAAAAAAAAAAGGTGTCCCCAGCCCCTCTCCTGGGAGATAAGGAAAGTTTCTTCTGCTGTGGTGAGGCTGTTTCATGTGGTCAGTGTGAATCAAGAAGTGTGTTAACAGAAGTGGTGAGGTGCTGGAATTACCTGGAAGCTTTCCTGGGTTGGGGTCACACAGTTGGGGACCTGCAGGAGCTGCCAGAGAGGGGCACGAACAGCCTGGGTGATGGAGACCCAGGGGAGCTTGAAATCAGCCCCAAAAGATTTTTTCCACCCAAAAAACTGAGCAGTTTTGAAGGTTAAAAAATAAGGTCTTGGAAAGAAGTTTTTCTGTCTTTGAGGCGGGTGAGGAGTTGGACACTCTTCAGGAAAACTTCTGGAAACTTTTGTTTCTATGAATGTTGAGGAGTTTCCCTTTTCCACTTGGCTACTGGAAAGGTGGGGAGGGGGAAAGATGGAAAAAGCTTCAATGTTTTTTTATTTTCCTGGCCAGTTTGGGTCCCAAAGAGAGCTGGGAATTGTCTTTTCCCAGTAAAGCCCTGCTGGAAACCTCTGTCCAGCTCTGCCAGGCTAAACCTGTAGGAGCTGGGACAGGGAGATTTTGACTCACCTGGGGATTTTTGGGGAGGATTTCTGTGATTCTGCACTAGTGAGATGTGCAAGAGCAGGGAAGGAGCAGGATTCCAGGCTGAGTTTGGAAGGCTGAGGGAGAAGCAATATTGCAGCAGAGTGGTGAGGAGAGCCACTCCAGGAAAGAGCAATCCCTCAGGCTGACAGTATAAATAGCTCTGGATGCTTTAAAACAAATACAGAATCATTTATTTAGCTCAGCACGCTGGAGCTTTGCCAAGGCTGTGCTAATTATATTGTATCTTGTTTTTATCATCTCTGTTACAAACCATTTCTTGTGCCAAAACGTCTGGACTCAGTTCTCTCCCAGTATCCCATTCCCAGTTTAGATTTCTCACCATCTTCTCTTTTTTTTGCTGAGTTTTCCAATCTCTAGGAAAAAAAATCTTGGTTGTGACTTTGTGCCATAGCAATGCTGCTCAGGTAAATCCTTAAAAATGGGTAAGAAAGGGTGGAAAAAATGTGATTAAAGTGCTCTCCCTGTGGCTGCAGGACCTGCAGGAGGTGTTTGCCTCTGGAGGTTTTCTGTGCCTGGAAATCTTGCAAAAAGCAGCTGCAGCACGAAGGAAAAAGGGATTTTTTTCTGCTGTGGTGTTGAGGAAAGAGGTGCATGGAGTGAGAGGAGGAGGTTTGGGGTTGGCAGAGCTGGGAGGGAGAAGAGCTGGAGAGATGGGAGATAAGAATAAAGAGGATGCAAAAGGAGAATAAGGGGAAAAAGGTAGCAGGGACAAAAAAGGGGTCAAAAGGGCACAGAAAATAAGAAGTGGAGCAGAGAGGGGGAGAGTTTCCATGCTGCAGTTTTTGTGAGATAAACATCAGTTTAAAACGTTAGCAGAACAAACCTCAGAAATGATAAAAATTTTATAATTCCAAGGGCAAGGCAATTTAGATTTTTTTTTAATATTTAGTGAGACTTTTCCCCTGGAACACTTGAAGAGAAGAGTTTAATCATTGCAGAAGCAGAGGATGCTCAAAGGGGGCCCTGGGCATCAATCCTGTTGCATCCACAGCTCAGGGGGGCAGGAAGGGGCTGTGCCAAGGGCAGGGGACCCCCAGAGTGACCCAGGGACCCTCAGAGTGACCCAGGGACCCCCAGAGTGACACAGGGACCCTCAGAGTGGCCCAAGTACCCTCAGAGTGACCCAGGGACCCCCAGAGTGACACAGGAACCCCCAGAGTGACACAGGGACACCCAGAGTGACACAGGAACCCTCAGAGTGACACAGGGACCCCCAGAGTGACACAGGAACCCTCAGAGTGACCCAGGGACCCCCAGAGTGACACAGGAACCCCCAGAGTGACACAGGGACCCTCAGAGTGACACAGGGACACCCAGAGTGACACAGGGACCCTCAAGTGACACAGGGACCCCCAGAGTGACCCAGGGACCCTCAGAGTGACACAGGAACCCCCAGAGTGACACAGGGACACCCAGAGTGACACAGGGACCCTCAAAGTGACACAGGGACCCCCAGAGTGACCCAGGGACCCTCAGAGTGACCCAGGGACCCTCAGAGTCACCCAGGAACCCCCAGAGTGACACAGGGACCCCCAGAGTGACCCAGGGACCCCCAGAGTGACACAGGGACCCCCAGAGTGGCCCAGGGACAGGGTCTGGCTGTACCCACCATCAGATGCCCCCTGCACATCCTCTGAGGGGACAAGTCCCTCACCCCAAGGTGACAAAGGGGGCTCTGCTCTCCAGGCCTGAGCTGCTGCTGAAACATTCTTTGAACTCTTTGAGGTTTCTTTGGTTCCTTTCTTTTTCTCTCTCTTTTTTTTTTTTTTTTTTTTTTTTTTTTCCCTCCTTGTGGGTTTTTGCTTTCTTCTGAAGAACAAAAAAAGCAACTTCCCATGCAGATCTGGCCTGTGTGGGACAAGGACTCTTTTGAACTGTTTTCCATACTGTCCCTATTCAAAAGAATCTTCTTGCAGCTTCCTGAGGAGCCCTGACAATGTTTTATTTGGGGAAGGACATGGGGAGAACAGGATTACAGCTGGGCAGAGCACACTGAGCCATTCCTGAGGGAAATGCAGGATTGCTCTGCTCCCTGCCCAGTGGTGAGGCAGATCTGAGCACTGAAATTCTCCTCAGGTTCATTCATTCCATGATTCTCCCTTAATATTCATCACTGTTGTGCTTTCTATCATCAGAGAATGTGCAATTCCTGCTCTGCCTGATGCCTAAAAATCATGTCCAGAGTGGGAAAGATCCCAAGCTAAAGCTGGTCAGAAGCCCTCTGGCACATTTTCCACAAAAACATCTCAAATGTATAGTTTCCTCAGTGAAGATATTAAGTCTGCTCCTATTTTAAACAAAGCCTATTTTTAATGCTGTAGATAAAAATAAATAAAATTACACCACGCTGGCATTTCCTTCCCATAGGATCTGCACATCTGGATGGTTGTGCTTTGCCAGTTGTGTGCAGAAGGAGCACAAAAGTGATTTTGGGTCTGTGGGAAGATGAGGAAAAAGGTGAGAGAGTGAGCACAGTGCAATAAATATGGGTGAGCCCAGGAATAACCACACTCTACTTTTCCCCTTAAAATTTATTTCCAGGTGGGGAAGAGGTGGAATAACCTCTGCCAGGAGCTCTCCCTCAATTTCCTGAGGGTTTTGGGAGGGGAAGGGGCTGCCCCAGGAAAAGGGAGGGAGTTTCCCAAACATTCTGCTGGGAAATTCAGGGTGAGGAGGGGTCTGGGCTCCTCTGCCCTCCCCAGCCTGGGGATGCTCAGCACAGCCCTGCCTGGATGAAATGAGGCTGATGATGGGTTCTGATGCAGGGCAGGAGAAGTTCAAAGCTCTGTTTTTGCTCCTGCACAAAGTCCAAATACCTGCCAGGGCTCTTTGATGAAGTGTCTTTGTCAGAGCAATTAAATGAAGGTTAAAGAGGCCAGACCTTTCCTCAACACGTTTGACTTGCTCTTTCTTCCCTCTCTTCAAGGTGTCTTCATGTTACATTTATTTGCTTCATGAATTCTTTATTACACTAATCAGTCCTGATGTACAAACTCATTAGAAAATGAGCTGGAAATGTAAGATCTGTCAAATTTCAGAGACTTCTGACATGGTTAGACTCAAGGGCCTTTTTGCAGGGAAAAGGGAGAAAGGAAAGAAGCTAATGAGGAACTGTCAGATAATGTAGAAGTCAACTCATGTGGGGATGAAGTTTTACAAAGTTCAGAGGGAAAATTGCACCCTTACCAGGGCAAACACTTTTATTTTTAATTTAATTTTTTTTTTTTAATTTTTTAAATTTAAATTTTGGCATGGAGGAATTTTTCCTCCCTGAGGTTGCTGCACACTTCTGGTTTGTTTCTGTAATCGACATTTTAAATCAATTTACTGTGTTGCTTTTCTAGTGATGACACAGAAATGAAAGAAAATAATTATTTGAAGAGGATTTCTTAATTAGATGAAGTAAAAATGTGTATTTTGGGGTGTGTGCCAGCTGAAATCACTGCCCTGACAGGCAGGTGCTGTGGGGATGCTCAGGGAAATGAGCAGTGCTTTGAAGAGACCTGAGATGGGTGAGATCTGTCAAACCAGGAGGTCACAAATCCTGCCATGAGCTTAACCTAAGGAGAGAGAGGTGAAAAAAGGAACAGTGGTGGAGAGAGAAGGAACTTGGCTGTGGTCACACACAGGTCTGTGGCTCTGGGAGCTCGACAGAGTCCCTGCCCTGAGCACTCAGGCTCACTCCTCCCTCTGAGCAAACTAAAAGTGATCAAATATCAGCACAGGGAACATCTCATGGCAGTGGAGATCAGCCTTTATTCAGTGATGGTTCAATATAAAGGACAAATATAATTGGCTTATTTAATTATTTTAATGTTTATTTAATTTCAGCTCAGGACACCTTCCAGTATGCAATAGGAGTGGCTTATTTAACTTGTTTATTTGTTATTTAATTAATCAGTGTTGGAAAAATTTGGGTTACAGGATCTGGTTTGGGGAGGAAGAGATGAATTTGTTCCAACCCCTTGCACTGTGCTGTCCATGGAATTGTTACCCCTCCATCCATGCAGGGACTTGTCAGTTCAGCTCTGGATCCTTTCTGGTCCCTTGGGTGTGGAAATGTCTCCTGCTTCCCTCAGCAGCCTCAGACTGGCACCTTGGAGGGGCAGTGCCCCCTGAAATCCATCATGTTCAGGGGGTACCTGGGGTTTGGGACAGCTGGGATCTGCCCCAGGTGTTGTTCTGACCCCCCTGTGCACCCCTGGGGTCTCCTCATCCTGTGTGACCTGGCACAGCCACAGCTCCTCTCTCACTTGTAGCTGGGTCTCACAAATTTCCAAGCATCACAAATAGATTGGGCCTGATTTGAGAGATTTCTTTTTCCCATTAATCATTCCCCTTGGATTCTGGAAGGTGCAAATGATGCTCAGCAAGGGCTGGGTGTTCTGGGCTCCTGCTCTGCAGTGTCCTGGAGAGCATGGGGTGGGCAGAACCCAAGGAAAAAGGAGAGATTTGGGATTTCAAACACAGGGAAACACAGGAACTGGATGGATTTCCAGCTGTGGTTCCCCAGTCTGAGCACTCCTCAGGGATGTCCCTGCCTGGGCTCTGCTCTGGGGTTGCTGAGCTGAGCATCCCTCCCTCCTGCTGCTCCAGCCTCAGCACACAGAGCAGGAGCTGGAGCTGCTCACAAAAACAAACCCTGAGTGTTTTGGGGGGTCAAGGGGAGAAAGGAGGCTCAGCACATCAGATAAATGTGCTGGCAAACTGCAAGGAGCAGGGAAAGCCAAACCTGAGGCATTTCCATCCCCACTGGAGATGGAGGCATTTCCATCCCCTGCTCTGGAATAATTTCTGAGGGGCACTGTGTGTTCCCCTCGTGGTGGCATTTTGGGCACCCCCAGGCCAGGTTTGGCCAAGGTTTGGGGTCCCAGCAGCTGCTGTGGGTGCTGCAGCAGGGGGTGCATGGAGAGGACAGGGCAGAGGTGACCTCAGAACCCCTGTGAGACAGAACTGCTGGGGCAGGCAGGGATGATTCATTTCAGAGAGTTCTCCTAAAATCAGATTAGAGAGGGCAGGCCAGGGAAAGGGAAGGGGTTCTGTTCTGCTTTACAAATCAAACTCCATCACAAAGGTGTCAAGAACTGGCACTTCCTTCTTGGTTCTTCCCCTCTTTCCTTCCCCTTTCTGGCCCTGGCTGCTGTCTTGCCTTTTTTTTTTACAGACAAAACCCACATCTCAAATTCCTCCTCTTTGAAAGCTGCTCAGGTAAAGCCATTTCATCAGTCCCTTAGGGAAGGAAAAGCTCTGCTATCTGCTTTCCCTGGGGGCTGTGGAGCTGAGTTCTGAGGAGCAGCCCAGGCTCCTCAGCAGAGCCATTCACTCAGGATCCCATCTAGAACGTGGGGAGCTCTGCATCAGGCTGGCTGCTGGCAGATTTCGGGTAGGTGCTTCTATTTACTGATGGCTTTGCTTTTAAAAGTCCCTTTATTCAGAGAAAAAAAAAAAAAAAAAAAAAAAAAAAAAGGTGTTTTTGCAGGATTCTGCTTGAATTCATCCTAAACTCAGCCCCAGTTCCAGCCCTGTGATGCTATCAGTCTGTGGGATTGCTCAGTTTGCTCTCATTCCCAGCTGGGAGTGGTGCTGCTGTTTGTGTCTGAGTGTGCCTGCCCCAGACCTGCAGCAGGAGGATATTAAAGGCTCTGGCTGCTGCCAAACAAAACCCACTTCTCTGCAGGTATGAAATCCAAGCACACACCTAAAGTGTTGTTGTTGGCTCTGAGATTTTACAGCCACTGGCAGCCCCTCACTTTGTCCTCAGGCTCTGCCTGGGACACACTCTGGGGTTTGGGATGGGATCCTCAGGACTGGGCTGGGTTTTTGGGCTGAAGCCCAGCCCAGGAGCTTTGGTCACTCCTGTCCCAAAGGTCACTGTCACCCACTCAACCCTTCCAGCACTTCTGTCCTCACTGTCCCACCAAGGATGGCAGCAGAAATAGGGAAGAGAGGAATATTCAAAATATTTCATTAAATAATTTCAAACTATTGACATTTTCTTTCACCAGAACACATTTTTTTTTTTTTAATGGCACAAGGGAATTTTAACATCAAACTTTTGGAGTAATCCTCCTCTTAAAGTGCTGCAGGAATTGCAGAGCTGGGTGAGACCAGGATTTCACTCTGCAGAGCCTTTGAGCTCTTGGTGATCTTCCCTTGGGAACACTCAGCACTGCTGGTTCTCTTTCTTACTAATTACTGGAGTTAATTATTCCTCCTGATAAGGTTATTCTTCATTTCTTTCTTGCCTGGTTTCTCTTCTCTTCCCTCACTTATTGCAGCTGGGATGGGATGGGAGGTGAATTTTATGTGCACAAACTTTCCCTTTGAAATGGATTATTTCTGTAATCATTTCACCACCAAACCAACTATATTTATACGAAAAAATATCCTTTGATACTTTTATTTTTGCCTCTCTGTTGTCACCAAAAGATACCAAATACACCAATCTTATCACAGTTCTTCCCTGAAAACTTTAAAACAGCAAAATGGAAGAAAAATTTCCCTTTCCCAGCCCAATACACCTGGGCTGCCTTTCTCCTTCAGGAAGGGTCAGGCAGTTTTCACTCCTTGAGACTCCTTTGGGCTCTCTCTGAGTGAGTTCAAACACTTTTCTGGGCCATATATGGGGAAGTTTACATTTCTGCCAAGTGCATGGTGATAAAGGGGAGACTTTGATCCCTTGGCCTGTCAGTTGTGCTGGGCCAGGACAAAAGTCTCAGGATATTTCCCTCCACAAAGGGATTCTGCTGCCCCTGAAGTTTTGCATCTGGAACAGCCAGAGTGGGCTGGGGGGGGGGATTTATTTGGGTGAAAAAACCTCTGGGGAAGAAAGAATTCCTGATATTTAACCCTCACCAAGTTCACCTGGATTGTCCAGCAGCTGATGGTGGGAAATAAACACAATTTATAGACACTCTGCAGGAATTTGGGAGCAAACACACACCTGCAAGGGCTATAAATAGAAACCTGCCACTGCTCCCTGTAGCTGTGCTCTTGCAGCTTAGCCAGACAAGCTCCCTCTATATTTTTAAAGTGGATTATTAGAGGAAAAGGAGTAATTTCACAAAGAGTTAGTGCTGCTGCCAGAATGCAGAGGTTGGAAAAAGCAAAGGAGCCTCTGGATGTTTTGCACTTTTATATCAGCCTGACCTGGGGCTGGGGAAGTTCTGGGTGCTTGGAACAAAAACCCATTAGAGAAACAAGGTGTCTAATCACTGCTGGCTCTGGGCAAAGGCTGCTGAAGGGCAGAGGGGTTTGTGCTCCTGGTCCCAGAGCTGCTGAGCAAACAGGGTTTGATGTGTGCCCCGTGCTGAAGGATGTGTTTTGGGGTTATTTAACACCTTTTAGTTCCTGCTCAGGGTGTGGTTGGCTTAGGGAGGCAGGGCTGAGATTGGGGAAGGCACAAATTCAAGATTCGGGTTCAGGAAAGGAGGGTTTGAGTTCAGGAAGGTTGGATTTGCATTCAGGTTGGATTTCTGCCCCTGCTGTGGTCACATCTTCTCTTTGCTCTGCAATGTAAAATTCACCAGCATCTTTGAGGGATGAACCCTCTTATTAACAAATTCTCTCCTCCCCAGGGTTCTTTGGAGGTCTCTTTGGATTCCTTAGGAATGCCTAGAGCACAAATTCTCCCCTTGACAGCAGTGCTCCCCTTGACCAGGAACCCAAGCCCCAAATCCCAGTTCAAGGTGCATTTTCCCTTCAGGTGCTGTGTCCCTTTCAGGTGCTGGCCTGGCTGTGGGCACCAGCGTGGTCAGAAGGGCTATGAAATAAATTTGATTGAATAAATTTCATTTTTATGGTGAATTTCTCTAACTCAGAGCTGCCCTGCTCTGCTGCTCCTAACACAAAAGTCCCTCCCAGTTTTCAGGAGGCCTGCACTGAATAATTTTCCTTCTACTTTCCCTATTTCCTGTAAATGGGTCAGAAAAAGGTGCTGTGGATTTATCAGCCACAGTTTTCTCTCCCCAAATGAAATGGGGCAGCTCTGGGCTTGTGGTGTTTGGGAACTGGGTGTGACTTTTGTTTTTCTGCAGGGTCCCTATATGGCCTTTTATTTTATTTTAATCTTATTTTCATTCCTCTGCTGTTCTTCCCTCCCTCCTCCCTGTGCTCACCAGCTAAAACAGAACAGAAAAACTCTGCTTGGAGCAGCTGGGAAGGCAAAATAGAGAAAATCTTCCAGGAGTTATCCCTTTGCAGGGGTCTGGGGGTTGCTGGTGGGGAAGAAAAGGGTCACCCTTGCCCTTCCTGGAGTCACTGCTCTGAGTTAAATTGAGTTCTGGGATTTTATTCTGTGAGCAGAGGGGCAGCAAAGCCAAGCCAAGCCCTTGTGGGGATGCCCAGAGGGGCTGAGAGTGTCAAATTCTGCTCCAGCTCAGGGGAAGGTGTTGAAAAGGCTCCCAGGAACCTCAGAGGAGGCTGAAGTGGGTTCAGAAGAGTCAAGGACAAAATCGGGAGGGCAGAGAGGGCAGACAGGGAGCTCCTGGGCTGAGATGGATCTGCTGTTTAAATTAATTTGCTTTACAGACTTTTTTTCTTCCCCAAACTGGGGATTCCTGCCCTGAGGGTTCCTGGAGGTTTGCTCACAGAAATTTGCTGGCAGGGTGAGCAGTGCTGGGCTGGAAGTTCCAAATCTGTCCCAAAATGTGGCCTGATTGGGGTTAAATTACAACAAATAATTAAATAAACCCCCAAAAACTCCCCTCTTCACCCCCACCAAAAAAACAACCAAGAAACCTCAACAAAACAACAGCAAAAAAACAAAAAAAAAAACCAAAAACCAAAGCACCAAACCCCCAACCAACTAAAAAGCCCAACTGCAAACCTTAAAATGCTCCATAAAACCTTTTCTTTTCTTTCCTTTTCAAGCCATTTCCATTTAAAGGCCACTCAGAAACCCCCCATTCACCCAGCTGATCTCATTAAAGGGACTGAAGAACTTAAGTGACTCCTCAGGGACTTGAACTTGTAGTTGAAGGAGCTGAAAAGTCCCAAATATGATGTTGAGGAAATCTTAAACTATTGCCTTCCCCATCCTCACACTGGTGTGTGTTGAGGTTTAAAGGTTCTGCTTGTTTTCCATGTGTATTTTCTTAAATTTCAGGAGCAGAAACCAAAGCAGTAAGAAAGTGAATTTGCCAATTAAATGTGGGCAGGTTTAATTATGGAAAGTGCCATGGTGGGTAATTCATGTGCCCTCTGCAGTCACTTGTGGTGCTCTCACACCTTTCATTCTGCTCAATTCCTGCCTGGAAAATCTTGTCAGCTTCTTAATTTTTTGGTGTTGATAACAGAAGGCCAAAAATTCAGAGGTTTCAAAACTAAATTCATTATTTATGTGTTTTGGTTGTGGTTTTTTTTTTATGTTTGGGGTTTTTTTTGTTTGTTTGTTTGTGGTTTTTTTTTTTTTTTTTTTTTTTTTTTTGTTGTTGTTGTTGTTTTTTTGTTTGTTTTTTGGGGTTTTTTTCCATTTTTCAGCCATATGTGTGCACTGGTTCTGTTTCTCTTGCTGGTGTGTTTAGTGGCTGAGGGTGAAATCCAAATGAGGATCCTGAATATAAAATCATTGGATATCCTGGCTTGGAAATGCCCATTAGGACTGAACAGGCAGAGTTTGTACAACAAACATCCCTCAGAACACTGGGGCATTACTTTGAGGCTAAATCTGTGTTTCCACTCCACCAAAATTGCAGCATTGGTGTCCACAGTGTTTTCTTACAGGAAGAAGGACACAAACCACCTTTTTTATGTTGTTTTTTTGGCCACAAAGACTAATTTGTAGATGAGAGAGAAGGCAATGGTTGCATTTCCCTGGGGATGAGAAACTCACTGGTGGTGAAATTTCTGATGACCTCAAAATCCTGGCATGGTTTGGGTTGGAAGGGACCATAAAGATCATTTTGTTGGGTTAAGCAGGGACACCTTCCCCTGTCCCAGGTGACTCCAACCTGGCCTGGGACACTTCAGGAGCAGCCACAGCCTCTGTGCCAGGGTCTCCTCATCCTTCCAGGGAAGGATTGCACCATTTGAGATGTATTTTACATTTTAGAAAGGAATTATCTCCCTCAATAAAGCAGAACAATCCATCCCCAGCACTTTGAGCAGTGCAGGAGTGGCACTGGAACCTCTCAGGGAGGGGTTAGGGCAGCTGCTGCTCTTGCAGGGGTTTGTGCTGTGCCACTCTGGCTGTCCCCTGCCATGGCATCACTTATCTCTGCTGGGCAAGCACACAGCACCAGCTTTGGACCCCAAATTTCAGCTCTGAGCTGCTTTTATTCATTAATATTAGGGAAATTAATTTATTGTTGATTAGTTAATAACTAATTTTTAGGCAGCACATAGCTAAGGACCAGAGGGTTTGTGTGTGACCAGGGTTGTTCTGAGTGACAACCACAATGAAATAACAGAGGAGCTTCTGAAATAAACAGGGAGTGCCCTGCCCATCCCTCAGAGGTGACAGTGCCAGTGTTCCTCTCTGTCACCCACAGGTGACAGTGCCAGTGTCCCTCTGCCGTGTCACCCAGAGGTGACAGTGCCAGTGTCCCTCTCCTGTGTCACCCAGAGGTGACAGTGACAGTGTCCCTCTGCTGTGTCAGCCAGAGGTGACAGTGCCAATGTCCCTCTCTGTCACCCTGCCCATCCCTCAGAGGTGACAGTGCCATTGTCCCTCTGCTGTGACTCACAGGTGACAGTGCCAGTGTCCCTCTGCCGTGTCACCCAGAGGTGACAGTGCCAGTCCCTCTCTGTCACCCACAGGTGATAGTGCCATTGTCCCTCTGCTGTGTCACTCACAGGTGACAGTGCCAGTCCCTCTCTGTCACCCACAGGTGACAGTGCCAGTCCCTCTCTGTCCCCCTGCCCCGCAGACAGCGCTGCCACCCGCCCGCAGCCTCCCGGCATTTCTGCCAGATGAGTTCAACTTTTCTCCCCCTCCCCTTCCTTTCTCTTCTTCCCACCTCCCTCCCTCCCTCCGCCGCTCCTTGACAGAGGCGCAAACACTCTTAAATGAGAGATAGTGGCTTCCATCCAATGGAGCCCCGGTTAATCACCGAACATCGTGGGAAAAGCACAAGATGAGGGCCGAGAAACAGCCCATTGTCTGGGCAAGATTAAAGCCCCAAAAGCCGTATGTCTACTGAGGGGATAAATCTTCCTGCTGTCACTCAAGCACTGAATTAAATTCCCCTTCATTTCTAAAGGGGCTTATCTGTCCTGAATAGGCTGTTGCGCCACAAGCGTAAGGGAACGTATTAAGTGAGCTCCTGTCTTGGGCACCTTCACAAATAGACGAAAAACAGGAGCGAATGTGGAAGGGGCGGGCTCGGGGGGACGAGCAGGAGAGTTTGGGGTCGGGGGAAGGAGGAGAGCGGGGATGGCGATCGCTGTGGCGAGGATGGAGATGGAGCGGCTGCTCCTGTCGCGACAGGAGAGGCGAGGAGCGGCTGAGCATCCCTGGGAGCCGCGGTGATGCTGGCAAAGCGATGTCCCTGTGCAGCCTCAGGGGGACAGCGACACTCTTTGGGTCCCCAAGGGCGGAACCGGCCTTTGGGTGATGCCAGGGAGGGGGTTTTGGGTGGGTTTGGGGGTATTTTGGCAGGGAGAGCAGGGATGTTGTGAGCAGGTGAAAAGCCAGGAGCTCTCAGGCAGTGTCACCGCTGCTGCCACCCCAAAAACTCTTTCTCTGGGGGCTGGGGACAACGGTCACATTGGTGTCACTGCGTCCCTCCTCCTCCTCTCCTCTCCTCCTCCTCCTCCTCCTCCTCCTCCTCCTCCTCCTCGCTCTGCCATCACCATTGAGGGGATCAGTGTTATCCCTCTCTTTTTTGGGGTTCACAGCTGCAGCATGGAGAGATTCTCGTGGTGGTTTTTGTGAGCTCGGGGTGTTGGATGTGCAACCTCCAAGGGCTGGAGGTTGGGTCCAGCTCCTGTGCACTCTTGTGATGGTCTCGTTTTTCTCCAGCATGGTTTTAACTCAGGGAAAATGCAAAAAGCTTCTTATTTTAAAAGTTAGCTGCCATTCCTTAGTGTCAAATCAAAACAATTGCACCAAATCTTATAAATAGTCTTTAACATCTGCAGACTGGGGGTGACACCATCATAGCTATGGAGGTGAGAGTGAATTCTGCCTCTTTTTTCCCCTCTCTGATTGGAATACATTCATTTTTATTAACTATTTCTGTGCCCCTGGTGATGACTGTGCTGTGTGATGCTGTGTTTCTTGGTAGCCTGGCTGGTTCCTTTTTTTGCAGAATAAATGCACGTGGAAGAAGTTCCTTATTGCAATAAAAGTTTGGTTTTGCACTGAATCCAAGCTGAGGGTGCTGCTGGCTGGGCACTCACAATGCAGATGCCAGAAGAGGATTTCTGTTTCTATTCACCACATAAAAAAAAAAAACCAGCATTAACCAAGTGAAACTTGCCCAGCACAGCTCTGCAGCCTCCCCAGCACACGGTTAAACCTCACCCCAGTGCTGGGCTCTGGATTAGAGGCAGCCTTGGTGCCATTTGGGAAGTGCTAAACAGGATTTTCTGCATCCTGAGTGGAGTTTCCTCTTGTTGATAGGGTTTAATGCTCCCCTCTACAAATCTCTCACTGTGCAAATACCTCCAATCTCTCCTTTTAGCCACCCAAACAAGTGGGTTTACACCTGCTTACCAGATTAATTTAATTAGCCAAAAATGGAGTGAAAGAACTGCCTGGAGAACAATAGTCCCCAAAGAACACTTTTTTTTTTTTTTTTTCTTTTGGTTCTGGTAATCTGGGGAAGCTGGATTGAGATATTATTTCTCTGAGCTGCCTGGCTTCTTGTTCCAGTATGCAAACTTGAGAAAATAAATGATCAGAATAATGTTTTGAGGGTTTTCTTTTTATATTTGGGACAATGCAAACAAAACTTTTTCCAGATTTCCCATGATCTAGCTCCTTCCTGTCTCAGATAATGCAATTTATTTGCTGCCTACAATTGACTCAGTTCTTGAGGAAATCCCAGAGTTGTTCTTCCATGAAATTTGTGTGAATTCATGAATGCAAAATGTTTGGGAGGACATTTCTGGAGTTGGAATCAGTGCCTTTGGTGTGGTTTTTTACCTGCTGCTCACCTGTGCAGGGCTGGCCCACATTGGCCAAGGGAATTGGAGCTTTGGGACAGAACTCAGAGCCCAGCCCTGCTCTGGCTCCCTCAGAACCCCTGTTCCAAACACTCTGGATTGGGTTTGAGCATGAATTATTTCATAATTTCAGTAACCTTAAATATTAATTTCAATTTGCCCTTATTCTCATTTGAGCGTTTTCAAGCAAAAAAAGGAGCTGCTTAGTCAATGCCAAACTTCATTTTCACACTGATGCTCCTTCACCATTTTCAATTTAAAGACACCAGATTCCTGGTTTAATACATCAATATTTTTTTAATTAAATAGATCTGTTTAGAGGTACACTGGATTGGGCAATGAAAAACCACTGAATAATATTCATTAATTTGGGAAAAACTCAGCTGATATTTCCCTATTGCACCGAGCTCATGAGCTGCTCCATGCACTCTCCTCCCTATTCCCCAACCTTTTGGAAAAAAAGGCACAACCTTCCCTTAAAGCACCTTCCGAGCCCTCCATAATGCTACTTTCAAAGTAATTTGTATTTAAAAATAATAATAACAAGCAAACAAACTTGTCAGCCCATGGGATGCTTCTGCCCTGCGGCTTAATGGCGCAGGTCTTTATGCAGCCAAACCCGGCGGCTTTCAATAACAAAGGACGAAATTCACGAAACAAATTGCTCCTCTCCTCCTAAGTCACCCTCTCGTGTGCCAGGGGAAGGATGTGTTGATAACATTCAAAGAGTTTGGTCGCCGATGAATTGTAAATTCCCGCCGAGCCTCGGAACAGCGTGGGGCTGGCCACAGAATGCTCGCAGATTGGGGCATTCACCACTTCATTCTTGCAGCACTTTTAGGATAAGAGCTAAGGAACACCGCAGGGAGATTTTGGTAGGCAGCCTCGAGGGGGGATAAAAAAAAAAAATAGAGAGAGAGAGGGAAAAAAAAAAAAAAAAAAAAGGAGTGAAATATGCAGAGGCGATTTAATGAACATCCAGAGCTCTTTAGAGAGGAGCTGCGAGCTCTGGCTGCGACTTTGGGGGCAGGGGAACAAAGGAGAAGCGCTCCTGGGTTTGCTGGCTGACAAAAGGGAGCAGTTCCCAGCCTTTGGGGATCCTCACCCACCAGGAATGGCACTGGGCAGGCTCTGCCCTCCCCGGGGCTCTGGGGAGAATTTGGGGTTGGAGCATGGTGGGTTCTCCTGCTGATGGGGTTGAAGGAACTGGCAATGCCTGAGAGCTCCTGTCCCTCAGCACTGTGTCCCACAGGGTCCCCTGGGGCAGTGTGCCCGTGGGTCTGTTTGGGATGGAATAATTTGGGATGTGGGCACATTCTGGTGCTTTCCCAGGTGGGATGGAGGCTGCTGGTGGTTGGCTTCTCACTCTACTGAGCTCTGACAGCACAATGAGTCCATGCCCAGCGTTGTTATTTTTGCTGGATCCCACACTGAAAGCTTCAGGAACTGTGGCTTTCACAGAAATCAAAATACTGCAATTCTGCTCTTTAGTTTTCCCCAGTTTCCATTTTAAACAGATCTTGGAATTCCTCAGTTCTACTTACTCCTAGACCTACAAGTGGTAGAAACAGGGAAGGGTGGCTCTTTGTGCCACTTGGGGACCTGTAAGTGACAGAAGCAGGGAAGGATGGCTACAAGTGACAGGGAAAGATGGCTCTTTGTGCTACTTGGGGACCTAAAAGTGACAGAAGCAGGGAAGGATGGCTCTTTGTGCCAGTTGGGGACCTAAAAGTGACAAAAGCAGGGAAGGATGGCTTCCTGTGCCACTTGGGGTGAAGCCCTCCCAAATTCCAGCCCGTTTGGAGGCAGCACTCAGCCTGCCCTCCTCCATCCCAGCCCTGAGCCTGCAGCTGGGATCCAAACAGGGCAGGGCAGGGGAGCCAGCAGCAGGGAGCCCTTCCCCAGGTCAGGACACTTGGGCAGGCCCCAAAAGGGTTAAAAACAAAGTGCCTGGATGGCTTTGTTCCCTGGCAATCTAATCAGATGTTAACCTACAGTCTATATCCAAGCAATCCTTTCCTTATGATAGTGATTAGTATTACACTGGGAATGAATAGAGTGAGGAAGGATTCCTATGGTAACCTTCCAAATGCATTCCATGGGCAGGCTCTGCCTACTCACAATAATTACCTTCTTAACTCGCCTAACAAACGGCATGCTAATTAGCTGCTTAACCAGCCTCAGCTCATTATTACCAGGGTTGGGCAGGCTGGAGCAGAGTGACCCAGAGAGAACACGACTGCTTAAAAAAAAAATAAAATAAATAATAGTAATCATAAGGCATTTGTCAGATTGGATGTGAGGATGGACCTCCTTCACTGCTGGCCCTGTTGGCAGAGCCACAAACCCTCAGCTGCCTTGGAATTTGTCTCCCTGGGATGCCTGAGCCTCAGGTTGGCATCTGCTGGTGCTGCTGGTGAGCTCCAAGTGCCACTGGGGCTGTCCCAGTGTGCTGGGGCAGTGGTTTTGTTCCACAGTGAGCTGGATCCTCCCACCCTGAGCGTGGCTGGACCTTGGTGGCTTGGCTGAGCTCTGTCCCCCTCTCCTCTCCTTGAAATCACAAAATCCTGGGATGGTTTGGGTAGGAAGGGACCTTAAGGGTTATCTAATGAGCAGGGACACCTTCCACTGTCCCAATTTGCTCCAAACCCCATCCAAGCTGGCCTTGGACACTTTTGGGGATGGGGCAGCCAGAGCTGCTCTGGGCACCCTGTGCCAGGACCTCTCCACCCTCACAGGGAGGAGGAATTTGCCCTAACTGGTCTAATCAAAGTTGTTTTGGTAATTTTTCTTACTGAGACACCATCTAAACTGAGCTCACCATGGAAGTTTTGCTGTTTCACATGAAGCCAGGCCTGGCTCAGTCCAGCTCTGTTCAGCTCTTTGGAAGTGGGATGAATGAATAAATTGTGTCAGGGCACAAAGGACACGTTCTGAAGGAAACTGAGCTTCCTGCATTCCTAAAACACACCAAAATCAAGGATGCTTGTCCACTGGGCACTGCCTCCACCTGTCCCCTGGTTTTATGAAGTCTTTGGTTGTTTTTTCTGAGTCAGCATATTCAGGGTCTTTCCCTGGATGGCATTTTTTGCTCCTGACAGCCAAACACCACCCAGCCATTCAGATCTGGAGTTGAGGTGTTTCTTCTTTGGGGATGGAGGGGTTTTTACAGCTGGGGATAGCACCAGGTTTAGGCAGGGTTGGCTGCTGGGATGCTCTGTCCATCAGGAATGTCCTGTGAGCTTCAGAATTGAAATTCTGATAAGAGAGAACCAAAACTGAAACTCACTGGGGGATTCCATCAGCTGTTTGCTTGGTTTACTTTCATTTTCTTCCCCCTCTTAAAAATTGTTTCATTTGCTGCTGGTTCTCCTGGTGACTTCCAATCCAGGGAGGGCAAGGAGCAGAGCAGGTTCATTGCTCTTGGAAAGGCATGGAGTGGGGTTTTAGGGAATTTTCTGGAAGTTTTCTAATAGTTGAATTGAGGGAAAGTCCCAGCAGGTCCATTCCAGCAGCCCTTGCAGTGGCATTTTCCAAACTGCAGCATGCCTGGGAGGATCCTGCTTAAAAACCTCCAAATCCAGTTGTCTTTATGGGCAGCCAGGGCAGCTTACAGTAGCTGCTGTGGTTAAGGAGAGATCACAAAAGTGAGGAGATTTTAAAACTCTTTTTACAGTTCTTTAGTGTCAATCCACAAAGTTAATCCTAATGTCAACAAAGAATAACACCATTTATGGTCCACTAAATGCAAACTTGTGCTGTTGCAGAGCCTGCAGTGGTAGGGTTTGCCCTAAATACAATCTGTTCTGTTTTTATACCTTTGCACCAGCTGGAAATGCAAGCTCCTACCACGATTTCAAATATTGATTCGCTAGCACACATCAAAACATTACCTTGAGATATTGAGCAGAATGTTTATTTTTGGCTTCACACCTCCAACCCTTTTAACACCTTAATGT